>NC_136065.1:197589267-198789267 GCF_964261635.1 Lissotriton helveticus
TGCATGCAAATGCAGCCCCGCTGTGGAGCCAAGCGACTTTGCGGCATTGGGAAAGGTATGCCGAATGGAGGAGATTAAAAGCATGATGGACGCTGGCAGTGTGTTCATCGCAACCCACTGGGGAAAATAAACTGATGGAATTGAGTTTGAACACGGCAACTCACTGGAGATAACTAGGCACTACAGCAACCACAGGCCACTGGGGTGGCCACGCCCAGTTGGGCGGAGAGAAAACCTTTAAAATGTTGGTGCTTGAATCTGCCGTGAACATTACTCAGCATGATGCCCGTGGCCCTTGACAAAGTGCTCTCAGCATGAAATGCGTTGGGCAGGACGTTTGATTTGTAGCGAGGCACTGCTGCTGTTCTGAAGTGCTTCTTTTTCATTAAAAGTGCGGCGTAATCAACCTACCTTTGTGGCCTCCCTCATTGCAGGCAACTGTTGTTGGATGTAAAAGCGGCACCGCCTGAGCCGCGAGGTGAGGACCGCTGCATGCAAATGCAGCCCCGCTGTGGAGCCAAGCGACTTTGCGGCATTGGGAAAGGTATGCCGAATGGAGGAGATTAAAAGCATGATGGACGCTGGCAGTGTGTTCATCGCAACCCACTGGGGAAAATAAACTGATGGAATTGAGTTTGAACACGGCAACTCACTGGAGATAACTAGGCACTACAGCAACCACAGGCCACTGGGGTGGCCACGCCCAGTTGGGTGGAGAGAAAACCTTTAAAATGTTGGTGCTTGAATCTGCCGTGAACATTACTCAGCATGATGCCCGTGGCCCTTGACAAAGTGCTCTCAGCATGAAACGCGTTGGGCAGGACGTTTGATTTGTAGCGAGGCACTGCTGCTGTTCTGAAGCGCTTCTTTTTCATTAAAAGTGCGGCGTAATCAACCTACCTTTGTGGCCTCCCTCATTGCAGGCAACTGTTGTTGGATGTAAAAGCGGCACCGCCTGAGCCGCGAGGTGAGGACCGCTGCATGCAAATGCAGCCCCGCTGTGGAGCCAAGCGACTTTGCGGCATTGGGAAAGGTATGCCGAATGGAGGAGATTAAAAGCATGATGGACGCTGGCAGTGTGTTCATCGCAACCCACTGGGGAAAATAAACTGATGGAATTGAGTTTGAACACGGCAACTCACTGGAGATAACTAGGCACTACAGCAACCACAGGCCACTGGGGTGGCCACGCCCAGTTGGGCGGAGAGAAAACCTTTAAAATGTTGGTGCTTGAATCTGCCGTGAACATTACTCAGCATGATGCCCGTGGCCCTTGACAAAGTGCTCTCAGCATGAAACGCGTTGGGCAGGACGTTTGATTTGTAGCGAGGCACTGCTGCTGTTCTGAAGCGCTTCTTTTTCATTAAAAGTGCGGCGTAATCAACCTACCTTTGTGGCCTCCCTCATTGCAGGCAACTGTTGTTGGATGTAAAAGCGGCACCGCCTGAGCCGCGAGGTGAGGACCGCTGCATGCAAATGCAGCCCCGCTGTGGAGCCAAGCGACTTTGCGGCATTGGGAAAGGTATGCCGAATAGAGGAGATTAAAAGCATGATGGACGCTGGCAGTGTGTTCATCGCAACCCACTGGGGAAAATAAACTGATGGAATTGAGTTTGAACACGGCAACTCACTGGAGATAACTAGGCACTACAGCAACCACAGGCCACTGGGGTGGCCACGCCCAGTTGGGCGGAGAGAAAACCTTTAAAATGTTGGTGCTTGAATCTGCCGTGAACATTACTCAGCATGATGCCCGTGGCCCTTGACAAAGTGCTCTCAGCATGAAACGCGTTGGGCAGGACGTTTGATTTGTAGCGAGGCACTGCTGCTGTTCTGAAGCGCTTCTTTTTCATTAAAAGTGCGGCGTAATCAACCTACCTTTGTGGCCTCCCTCATTGCAGGCAACTGTTGTTGGATATATATATATATATATATGTTTTTTCAGCATAAAGACGTCTCACAGCAATGCAGCAGCAGAAAAGACGAGGCAAACCCAGGTATCGTGAATAGTGATTTAATTGCTCACCACCATACCACCATGACGCGTTTCGGTGCAAACAGCACCTTGATCACATGACAACCTTACTAGGCGGGTGTGCTCAATTTAAAGGGCTCAAAGCCAACAGTCGCATGCCAGATGTATAGAAATAAAAGACATACTGACATGTTCAACTAACTGCGTAAATGCAGAAATACAATGATGTCCGAAGTGGACACGACAGTGACAATTCATTTGCAAGAAGGAAAGTTCAGTTTGTGATGACCCAGATGTTTAAATCATATTATGCACTGAGTATGATTAAATAAATAAATACATTGATATACATACTTTTTTAAAATTCATCTATATACATCCAAAGCAGCAACAGGTAAAATTAAAAAACACTGTGCAAAACTTCGCAATATCATAGAATAAAGTGCAACAAGGAAAACTGTCAATAAATATTCTTAAAACCATGCATAATATCGCATATAAATATATAAATATATAAATATGTGCATATAAATTTAAGCTAGGTTCATCAGAAATAGATATAACTATAGATATTCCGTCATCATTGAGTTAGGATACTTCATTATAAGCTCCCCATATACTTAAAAATCATGCTTGCATGAAGAACCGTTTGTCCACTTAATAAAGCCCAAAGTGAGCTATACTGGTGTGTCCCACGGACATATGAGTCTACTATAGGCTGACCAACATTGGCTTCAGAGCAGTTACGTGCAACCCTGTGATAATGCAATCTGTAAATAATACAAATTAAAATGTGATATTTAAAATGTGATATTTGGCAGAGGCAGCTGCTATGTCACTGAACTTTTTGCTCATTAAGTATTTCAGCATGTTTGGGGTTCAGAGGTATGTATGGCAATCTTCTCCCGCATTCAGACCATTAGGATTCTTTGTATCAAGCAGGATTATATGGCGTGTCTCTAACCTGCGTAGCAATAGATCATGATCTCCTCCTCTTCTCTGGGGTGGCACCGTGTCTATTACAAAGTAACGCAGTTCAGAAGCCTTTTTCTCGTGCACCAAGCCAAAGTGCCTAGTCTAGTCTAGTCTGGATATTTGTATTGCGCAACATATCACATCCCAAGGGAGTCTCATGGCGCATGCGGGCAGTCCTGGAAGGAAAAGATGAGTCTGAATGGGATTTTAACTAAAGAGCCATGTTTTCAATTTTTTGCGAAAACTCATGAGTTCAGTAGTTGTGCGTATGTCTAGGGGGAGTTTGTTCCATAAGGATGGCGCCATAAAGGAAAAGGCGCGTCCGCCATTTCTAGCAGTTAGAACTCTCAGAGGCGTGAGTTGTGACTTGGAACTTGATCTCAGTTGTCGACCAGGCTGGTACCATGTCAGTTTTTTATTCCAATATTTTGGTCCTGGGCCGTGCATGTGTTTATGAACCAGACACATGGTTTTAAAAATGGCTCTTTTTTTAACAGGGAGCCAGTGTAGGCTTTTTAGGCATGGCAAAGAGGGGGATCGTCTAGCCTAGCTACTGGGTACGCAGTGTCGCCGTTGGTAATTGCCCGTAGGTGCTGGAGTATGCGTTTGTACACCTGTGGCCTCGTGCTGCCGACATAGCGCAGGCCACAGGGGCACTCCAGCACATACACTGCGTACTCCGTGCGGCAGGTCAGCTTGTACCTGATGGTAGTAGGTATATTATTGAAAGGCGTGATATCGTTTTTCGTGCTTACTCCATTCTTGCAAGCTTTGCAAGTTGAACAACGTAGAAACCCCTTGCTCTTCTCTAGCCAGGGAATCTTAGTACCTGTTTCTGGGCTGCTTGATACCAGACCATTACCAAGTGTTCTAGCTCGCGTGTAGGCAATCTTGGGAGCCCCCTTAATTTGATTGCCTAATACTGGATCACTTGTGATGAGTGCCCAGTTGCGCTTAACAATGTTTCTTATGGTGCGATGCTGGTTACTTAAAGTGAAACTCAAACGAGTTTCACTTTCCACCTTGCGGTCGTCGGACTGCTCTACACTACTTGTTGTTCCCTGTGATTCAGTAGGGTGAGAAGATGTGATTCCTAAAAGAGATGTTCTGTCTTGTGCATTTGCGCGATTCATAGCCCTCTCTATCACAGCCCTACTGTAGCCTCTCTGCCTGAATCTGTCCCCACATTCTAGCTGTGCCTGTATGCAACCTGCTTGTGTACTACATATCCGCCTAATGCGGAGCATTTCTCCATAGGGTATGCTCCTAATTAGGTGGGCAGGGTGATGGCTACCTGAGTGGAGGATGCTGTTGCCAGCTGTCGCTTTTCTGAACAGCTTGGTTTCCAGCTTGCCCCCATTCACAAAAATCTCCACATCTAAGAAGCAAATTGATGTATCACTGATCTGACTAGTGAATTGGAGATTCCTACTATTGTCATTCAGATTATTGATGAACTCCTCAGCTTCACATGTGGATCCGTCCCAAATCACGAAAAGGTTGTCTATGTACCTTAGCCATGTCACAACTTTAATGGCCATTGTGTCTGCAAAGTTGCGCGACAGGACCTGCTCCTCCCAGTAACCCATGTGCAAACAGGCATAACTGAGAGGGAAGCAGGCCCCCATCGCAACTCCTCTTATCTGTTGGAAGTATTGTTTCCCAAACAGAAAGAAATTGTTATCCAGGCATAGGCTGATCATGTCCATGATCATGCGTGTGTGTTCTCTACATACCTCTGGTCTGGAATTGAGGTAATGCTGTACTGCTCTCAAACCGTCCCTGTGGTGTATACTTGTGTATAGAGCAGACACGTCCAAAGATATCAACAAATAGCTCGGTTTCCATTTTACATCATACACCTTTTTAAGGAAATCGCTAGTGTCTAACACAAAAGATGGCAATGATTTCACAAAGTCTTGAAGAAAGAAGTCCACATATTTGCTGGTGTTTTCCAGTAAGCTGTTGCATGCGGAAATAATCGGACGACCAGGAGGCACTTGATTATTTTTGTGTATTTTGGGTATGAAGTTGATGACCGGAGTGATAGGATTGTCATTCTTCATGAACCTAAATTCGTCCATAGTTATCACTCCGGCGCTCCTCCATGCCATAAGTTTAGAGTAAACCTGGTTTTTGGCCAGAGTAACCTTGTTGACGTCTGCCCTGCGGTAACATGTGCGGTCATTCAGTTGGCCCATTGCCTCATCCAGATACATCTGAAGGGGCCACAATACGACGTTTCCGCCCTTGTCAGATTGTCTTATTACCACCTTTATATTGTTCTTCAATTTCTTTATGAGTTGGTGATATTCGAAATCTCGATATCTGTGCTTTTTAGAGAAATCATTATGCTTGAGATACAGTTCTCTCAATTCATGGGACACCTTGTCGTGAAATTGGTCCAAATTATCCTTGATCATTAGTGGGCAGAATTTAGATTTTGGTTTAAACTTCGTAGCCGTTAGTGTTTGTAATTGACCCGAGCCCGGGCCATGCTGTGGTGATGTAGTTTCCATTTGCATTTCAACCAAAGCAGTTATGAGACTTTGATCTACTGCTGGCATAGTAGATTGTTGTGTACTGGTCACAGCCGTATTTAAAGGAACAACAATTTTATGTACACTGGTATATTTGCACAATTTCAACTTACGAACGTACTTAAACAGCTCTATTTTCGTGTCCGCGTAATCAAAATTACTTTTTGCGCTGTAAGATAAGCCCAACGCCAGTATTTCAGTTTCTTTGGTGGATAAGGTCAAGTCAGTCAGATTAATCACAGTTGGAGGTTCAGTATTAGTATTAACACTGTCTAATGCAGCTAGCGGCGATTCCATTGCTTGCGTTTCTTTTGCATTTTGCTTGGCACGCCTGCATTTGTTGTGTTTCCTCCTGGCTGAGCGTTTGGAGTTGGAGCTTTGTTTCCAGCAGCAATTTGTGCACCAGAGCGAAGGGTCAGCTTCCTGTCCTGCTGGACCACCTCCAGCTCCTGCGCTGGAGTGAATTTGCGAAACCCCACTTTTTGAATCCTACTTTGCTCGTTATCTGATCCACTTTCAATGCTTGAGATTGCATCTAAAGAGGAGAGGCTCTCTGTATCTGCAACTCTGGGTGTAGGAATTGCTTGAAATGACCCTGCCCCTTTGTTCGACTGGGATTTCTTGAGGTGATCATACTTTTTGGCAAACGTGAAAATTTGCCCGTTTTCATAATCCAAACGGTCTCTTTGGAATTTGTAAGCCTTGCGTCTTTTAATTATATCTTCCTATCTCTTTAGTCTCATTAGCATCTCCTTCCTATGTTTGGTGATTTGTGGGGTAATTGGCAGTTTTTCTATTTCCCCATTTAGTCTGTCCATTTCGGCGAGTAATTTGATTCTGTCACTCTCAGCATATTGTATGAGAATGGTCATAAGCCGTTTGGACGATTCTAGATTACAATCCGCCCAATCGGTAAGCATTTTCGGGTCCGGATTGTCGTAGGATGGTGCCATAAAAATTCTTGGCCCACGTGGGACTCTTCCAACCTCCAAATATTCAGTAAGGGAACTATGTTCCCACCATTTAGACTGCTCAGGCTTAGACGCTTTCTCCAGGGCCTTAAATAGATCCTTCAAGTTACTTGGAACTTCCTGCGGGGTTCCTGCAGTTGATGGTAATGCCGCTTACCCAGCCGGGGAATCGGTAAACATAGTCTTTGCTGCCTCAAACCTGCCCCTGTAACGTGTCGGCGGACATGGTGATTGTTGTGAGCTCAATTAGTCAGTGCCCTGCTCTAACGATAATAGTCAAAGAACGATGGCACGCACACTCCACACGGGACTTACTAGAGCTTCCCGTCCTCTCTTCGAGTACTCGCCAGTACACCTCCCGTCCAGCCCACAATCAGCGTCCTGCCAGACGGACTCCAGCAAGCACCAGCCGTGAACCGGAACCACTTCTGACTTCCTTCCTCGCTTAGATTCCGGAACTGCTCACTCTCCCGGGGCGTAGAGGTTACTCCTCACGGAGTGGAACACTGGAAACTCCTGGACTGGAGTCGCTGCTTCAATCCTCTTGGCCCAAGCGTGGAGGGGTTTTCCGAATCCAAGGAAGCAATCCTGGCGGATACTTTCAGCATAAAGACGTCTCGCAGCAATGCAGCAGCAGAAAAGACGAGGCAAACCCAGGTATCGTGAATAGTGATTTAATTGCTCACCACCATACCACCATGACGCGTTTCGGTGCAAACAGCACCTTGATCACATGACAACATTACTAGGCGGGTGTGCTCAATTTAAAGGGCTCAGAGCCAACATATATATATATATATATATATATATATTCCAAAGGTTGCAGGGACATAATAGTTTGGATCCAATTTTACACACATAAAACCATTGAAATTCAGTAGTTATAGTTACCTGAGCTAACTATAACTTATGCACCCACAAAGCACTACTTATGACCTCATATATTTACATCACTCATGATATGGTCAGTGACATCACTGATGATGTCACTGATGACATCTCAAACAACATAACTTATGACATCACTAATGACATAATCTACAGAACTGCTCACACATCCAGACAGACACCCACACAACCACTCATAGACCCACTCATACAATCATACAACCACTCACATACCCACTTTCTTATCCATACAGCAATATACATACCCACTCACTCACCCATACAGCCACTCACCCATACACATATTCATGCAGCCACTCACAAAGATACTCACTCATTCATACAGCTACTCACACACCCACTTATTTATGCATACTGCCACTCACACACCAACTCACTCACCCATACAGCCTCTCAACAGAGCTACTCACACACCCTCACAACAACTTATATACCCATGCACACATCCATACAAGCACTCATGTCTACTCACACATACAGCCATTCACGCATAGACTCACTCTCCAATACAGCCACTCATGCACCCAAACAGTTAACCAAACACCCACTCAAAAACCCACTTACTCACTCATAAATCCACTTACACACATAATCACTCACCCATACAGCCACTCACACAGCCACTCAGTTACTCATACAGCCACTCACACACCCACTCACATACCCATACAGCCACTCACATGCCTACTGCCTCGCCTATCCAGCCACTCACATGCACCCATACAGCTACCAGACATCCACTTATTCATCCATACAGCTACTCACACATGCACTTCTTCAGACATACAGTCACTCATACATCCATACAGCCACTCACATACCCACTCACACACGGATATACACAGTAACACAGCCACTCACATAATATGCATTAGAAATAATGTCCCTTATTAGCAGTACACAAAGTATACCCCTTTAACTTTTGTAGGACCCTGGTATGTATGTTTAACACTCATGAACTTTTAGAAAATTCTCTAAATCACTGGATGGTCATTTGAGATGTCATCAGTGATGTCACTGACCATGTCATGAGTGATGTAATATGTGAGGTCATAAGCAGTGCATTCGGGGGTGTAAGCTATAGTTAGCTCAGTTAAGTATAACTGCTGAACTTCCGTTGTTTGTGCTTGTAAAATCTGAGCTGCACTATAATGTCCCTGTAACTTTTGATTTTAGTGAATTTCTAAGGTTTTTTAATATTGTAATTCCTAACTATAACGTCCCTGTAGCTTTGTTTTTTCAGTGAATTTCTATGTTTTTTAAAATGCTATTTCCTAACAAAAATATCCTTGTAACCTTTGATTTCTAAGTTTTTTAATGTTACTTCATAACTATAATGTGTAACCTGTAACCTTTGAGTGTGTATGTGTAAGTGGATACATACCTCGCTGAGTGGGTGCGTCAGTGGCTGGACAGGTTTGTGAGATGTGTCTGTGAGTAGATTTGTGAGTGGCTGTATGGGTCGGTGAGTGGTTTTGTGGGTGTGTGAGTGTATGATTGGTTATATGGGTGTGTGGGTGCCTGTGTGAGTGGCTATATGGGTCAGGGTATGGATATATGAGTACTTTTGTGGGTGTGTGAGTAACTGTATGGGTGTGTGAGTGGGTTTGTGAGTGGCCGTATGGGTCTGTGAGGGGATGTAAGAGTAGCTACATGGGTGTGTGAGTTGGTGTCTGAGTGTTTGTGTGTGTGTGTGAGTAGCTGTATGGGTTAGTGCATGGGTGTGTGAGTGGCTGTATGGGTCTGTGAGTAGGTGTTAGAGTGCCTGTATGGGTCTGTGAGTGAGTGTGTGAGTGAGTTTCTGATTGGGTGTGTGAGTGTCTGAGTTGGTCTCTGAGTGTGTGTGTTAGTGTCTGTGTGTGTCTGTTAGTGGGTGAATGAGTGTGTGAGTCAGACTCTGAGTGGGTGTGTGAGTATCTGAGGGGGTCTGTGAATGGGTGTGTGAGTGGTGTTGTGGGTGTGTGAGTGAGTCTGTGAGATTTTGTGTGGCTCTGTTAGTAGACCTGTTAGTGCCTGCTTAACTTAATGAGTGGGTATGTGAGTACCTGTGTGGTCCTGTAAATGGGTGTGTAAGTAGATGCATGTACCCATGAGTAGGTGTGAGAATACCTTCTTGGGTATATGAGTGCCTGCATAGGTCTGTGAATGGGTGTGTGAGTGGATGAGTGGGTCTGTGAGTGCCTGTGTGGGTCTGTGAGTAGGTATATGAGTGCCTGTGTGGGTCTGTGAGTAGGTGTGTGACTGCCTGTATCTGACTCTGAGTGGGTGTGAAAGTGCCAGGATAGAACTGTGAGTGGGTGTGTGAGTGACAGTGTGGTTCTGTCAGTGATAGGCCTGGGCAGTAAACTCTGCTCCATTCACAGAGTTTGCAGAGTTTTCCACACTCTGTGGAGCACACAGAGTTCTGAAAAATGCTGCTTCACACAGCGTAGGCGAGTTTTTTCCTCGCTCGCACTTGTGAGCGCGAGCAAGGAAAATTTACCCAAATGCACCTGATGTGTTTGTGTAAATTGTCGTCACCTGCATACCTCCAAGTGTCAGCTGGAGGCCCAGAGGACTGGTGGTGGAACTTCCAGCACCACCCCACCACTAAATCCCTGGGAGGAGAAGTTCCCCTCTCATCCTTAAGGCTTGACATGAATCCCTGGTGGAGTGGAGACTGGTAAGTAATAGTTTTTAATGTGTCCCTAAATATACATGTAGTGTTTGCTTAAAAATTCCTCACTCACCCCAGCTCCAAACTAGCCCAATCTTCTGTCCCAAATCAGGTCACTTCCTCAGCCCAATTCCAAACTACCTCCCCAATCCTAATCACACTTTTTTCTCTGCAGGCACCAACTCCAACAGACACAAGAAACACAATCAAAACACAAACACAAACAAAAAAACATGCACACACTTTAAATCTACACCCACAGGCAGCACAAACACAGCAACCACAACCACCTCAACCACACCAACCACCATAACAGCACACTCATCAAAACCAACACACTTACACAAAACAACACCTACAGGCAAAACAACATCAACCAAAAATAAACACACATCACTCACCAGATTATCAAACACCCACCAAAAAACACACTCCAAACCTACACAGCATACACCAGACACACATGCAACTGCCAAACATGCAGGCACAAGCACATAACCCACATCCACATTCAAAAATGTAATGTAATGTAATGTAATTTTATTTTTGTAAAGCGCAACTTACACTCCACGGAGCATCTTGGCGCTGATCTACCACTCCTCCTACCCCTACTCCTTTTTTTCTTAATAATATTTTCTGATAATTGCACAAAAGTACTTGATAGGACTATCTCACTTATTTGAACACAATTTAATTTTTCAATTTCACTTTGTTTTTATGTGTTAATATGTGTGTGTTCATTTTACCTTAATAAGTTGTGAAATTAACACTTATGCATTACACATAAAGATATTGCATGTAAGAGCAATGTAAAATTTCACAAGTCCAAATCAAATGTTAACCCATGATTCATATGCAAACAACTAAAAAAGAAGCTTACCGCAGATTGCAGCAACAATGGAGTTGATGTGCTTCGTGGTCAAGTAGTTGTAGAAAAGGATACACATTTTCAGAATACAATTGTCAATGATTGAAAATGGCAGAGGTAAATTGATGGAACAAAACACAGCTGATAGTATCACAAAGTAAAATAAAATATAACAATTGTTCTTTAAATTGCCTAACAAAGATTTTGTGCCGCCATCTCGTAACAAACTACTTGGTGTGAGTCACACTGCATGAATAGGTCTACATTCCCCTCAAACTGGACATTCTGTGCATATTCCGAAAGGAGTACAATTGTTAGATGATGAAAGTAGGCTGCTGTAAATTGTTGGCTCAGACACAGCTGATAGTTGTACTGAATATAGCAAACAGTTATGAAATAGGGTAACAGAAGCAAAGTTTCTCAAATGATAATGTGGAGAAAAGAAATCATAAGGGGGTTCTCAATACTACGTACAAGGGAAATTCCAAAGACACAATAAACTCCAAAATTACAAACTCCAAAGATGCGACCATGTCCATGTGGGTGAAAGCATGAAGTGTCCCCAAGAGATGAGAACCACCTTCCCATGGCAAACTTGTTTCCTCTTCGTAGTGGAAGTGTATCGTGGATCACTGGAGTATTGAGAAAAAGGCAGCAACCCTCATTCCATGAGCCGAGGAAAGAATGGGAAAACAATCAAACCCCAGTGGGCAAGTCACTGTAATACTGTGTATGCAACGTATGAAACAACTGCCCCGCACCGCACAAGTTTAATGTAAAGGATACATTAGCTCTTATGCTCTTTTGCGCCTGAACTTCGAAACCTCTAAAGTCCAAAAGATATATATCATTGGCTAATGCATTCCATAACCAAGGTTTATCCACATTGTGTGAATACCTGAAATTGTGCAACAGAAAAGACACATTTAACAACACAGATAACATAACCTATCTCTACTAAGGGATCTGAAACCAGAAATCAACTTTAACAAGTACATACATTTCAGAAAGGACACAGATGAAGAGAGGTTGGATACTTTTTGACCACGATTCCTATTTGACAAAAATAGTACGCAATCCCTGGGTGAAATATATATACAAGCACACACCCACACAACCACCCACACACACACAGACAGACATAAATATTACCCAGTGGTGGACCATATTTCCATAGGAAATAGATTTTTGGGTTTTGGCGCCGTATGATGAATCTTCATGAAACTTTCCCCCCAAAAAGTCTTATCCACCTCAGCTCTTCCTGGAACGTTTCAGGGTGTAGCATCAGGCAGGAGCTGAGAAAAAAAGTGGGGTTGGCCAAAGCATGCTTTCCCCATACATTTGTCCATAGGTAAAATGAGATACAGCTACAGCCAAAACAGAAGAATGGAATTATACCAAATTAACCAGAAAGCTTGATCATGGTCCAGAATGTGCACATTTGTGTACATCAGTTCAGTAGGTTTTGAGAAATGAAGGTTCAAACGTTATATTAATTTCACAATAAATGTTGTTGCGTGCTCTGCATCGCATCTGGGGATGCAGTGCGTGCAACAAAATTTGTTTTATTTATTTATATGTTTACTTACCTGTAATCCTCCATAATCCATAGAATACTACCCCCCCACCCTGCCCCTCCCCCTCCCCACGTCACCACCCGGCAGCTACTCCCACCATCGACCGCTACTGCAAAACATGCCCCATTATTGCTTTGCACTATCCGAATGGTGACACCCTACAATGATTCAATAGCTTCCCTCTTCATTTCCATAAGCAACCAATGTTTGAATGTAAATAGGGCTTCACAGCGACTTTTCTACCCAGAAATCCTGGCTAAAGTATATTAACTTTGCTTGTCCTGTTGGTCTCTTCAAATTGATGTACCTCCCTTCCTGAACCTGCCTTACGGACTCAGCCGTGCAACCCAGAACAGTTCACAGAGTCGATCTCTTCACTGTGCACTTGCATGGCCTCCCCAGCTCATATAGCATTTACACAAGTACCTAGAATGTAATACTGTATTGCAATACTCTTGGTCAATTTTCCAGCAGTAATGTCCATCCTGAATCTATCCTCACCCTTATTGATATCTGCCACCATCTCTGACAGACATTTGATGACAAGTATGCTGAGTTTAATAGCCCCTGTGCCACTATCCAGGACTCTGCTTACTTCCTAACATAACTGAATTATTGATGTTGCTACTTATACTCCCTAGGGTATGTTTTTGTACAGTATGCATTACCTGCCCATGTGTCCACCCATGGGTCCCAGACCTATTATGCTGCTTTATCTTCTACTTCACAACCAAAAGGGAGAACATGAAAACAAGAACATTAAAGTGTCAAGACTTTGTCCTTCATGATATGTGGTGTAATTTCACCCAAAGCACTATCTCAGGTTGAAATTATTCCACCTACTAATGCAAGTGTCTCTGGGCCCCGAATTAATGGGTCCACAAACTCTGAACCGTAAAATTCCAAGCACTGAGACTTTGGTCTTGTCTATGATGCGGAGGCTATGCTCAGCTGAACAATACAGCCCCACCTGAACCATTGCAGCAGCACGGAGTAGCAGAAAATGCTCACCTCAGACAGGATGAAACCTGTCCTGATCCCTACCCCAAAGTCACTCATCGCCTGCCCATTTACAGATACTTTCCACCTGCATGGAGATATACGGCCACATGCATCATTGTAGGATTTTGCAATTCCTAAATTGCGAAAATTAAGGAATCGCAATTTAGGAATTGCAAAATCCTATGCATCAAGAAATCTTAAAAGTTTTTAGGATTTCTTAATTTTCGGAATTTGCGATTCTTTAATTGCGAATCACAATTAAGGAATGGCAGTACATTGATTCCTATGGGCCTAGAGGCCCATAGGAATCAATGCCGTTTTGCATTTTTTTTTTGTGATTCGTAATTTGTTGATGCATTGCAAGGGTGCTGAGGGGGTCCAAAGGACCCCCCTGTACCCTTGAAATGTTTTTTTAAGTGCAAGGTTCACACACACATGTCCAAAGGACATGTGTGTGTGTAACATGACACTTTCAAAAATGCATTTTTTAAAGATTTCACAAATTAACACGAGGGTCAACCTCATGTTAATTTGCACCTCCTATTTCCAAATTCGCAATTTAAAAAAAAATCATGCATTGCATTTAAGGAATCGCACAAATGCGATTCCTTAAATGCAATGGCATTTTTAGGAATGGCAAAAAATTGCGAATTTTGTGAAAATGTTTCATGCATCCCAAAATGTGATTTTGGAATCGCAAACGGCCGATTTTTCCGAATCGCACCGTTTGCGACTCCAAAATCACTTGATGCATGTGGGTGATAGAGTTTAATATCTCCATGACTTCGTAGTTATTCCATTTCTGGGGAGAAACTAGCAATCAGCAGATTTTGGTGCAGGAATAGCAACTACAACTGAGAATGTTGATCCTCTGTGATCCACACATTAACATCTCTGGAACTTGTAAGAAGATCGCCTACATCAAATAAATCCTTATGCATATGGACAGTTGAGTCTTCTTCCTCCCTTTCCTGATTCAACCAAGATGGTCTCCGTCTGTGATTAGCAGGCAAGCCCCCTTTCTAAGTTGAGTGGACTAGACAATTTGCCCTTGCCGGTACCGCCTTCCTTACTTTTCATGCCTTCAACTAGTGGTATGCAAATGTAAATATTTTGCCCCTCCTGAGGTGGGCATATAAAACCCCTAACTACTTTTTAGACAAACCAGATTCCTAAATGTGGGTTTGAGAGCTCACCAAAGGTTGTGTTAACGCAGGATTTCTGGTCTATTGTTATAGATCTAGATCCCAACTCAGGTCGACTGAACCGTTGGTACCTGTCATAGAGTAAAAGGCAATCCACTACTAGATTCTCAGTTAATGACTTACACCACTCTAAAGAACCACTTAAGCTTAAAAAAGTTTAAAAGTTTATTACAGAGCCAAACTTAACTGAAGATACAAACATCTCAATATAAGGTTCAAAAGATATACGGGTATCAATACAAACATAAATTTTCTAAATGCTCTTAGTCGGCAGAAGAATATTACCAAGACCAATTCAAAAATCATCAAAGTTACAAGAATAGACACAAGCTGTAGCTTATGAGTCATTTACAGAAAGGAAGAAAATCAGGTTAGACTGTCCCTACACTAGACTAAGTGACATCCCTACTTAGCAAGATTTTAACCTAAAAAGGTGTCAGCAGTGGCGTCTTCCAAAGAAGATCACACACTCCCCTTAGTCTTTGTTGCAAAACGATGTCTCGCAGTTCCCTATCTGCCTACCCATCCGCTCTCTCAGGTTCCTCAGACCATCTGCCTTAACTCCACCCAGGGGTGCTGTCCCTAATACAAAATCACATTTACAATAGAAACGCCCTTAAGAGACGCCCCTCACGTGGTGTTGGTTCTGGCATTTTCCATGCTGATACTCCTCTGGGCCCATCGTTAGCGTTGACCTTGCTTCCCAGGCTCCTCTCCGGCAGGACGATACCCCCCAGAAATTCCTGAAGCCTGTGCCTGGTTCTCTTGAACAAAAGTCTATTCATCACTCTCTTGATTGGAACCTCCTCGCACCTGCAAACAGACACTTGTACTGTGGGCCCCAAATTCCGGCCTCCACCGTATCTTTTTAAGTCGTAAACCATCGAACAAGCTCCACAAATTGTGCCTAGCACGACTTTTCTCTAACGAGCACATACAGATCAAAAGAAACAACTTTGTCTAATCAGGCCTATTAGAATTACATGAACGGGCCTGTGCACTCTGCAAAACATTTAACTTCTTAGTTTAAACAGTATTCTAACTTATTACACACAATGATTATATGAAAAACTTCTATAAAACATATTTTTCAGTTCTATGATCAATAATACTTTGAATTATAATAACATCAAAATCCACCATCGTTTCAACATCATTCTAACATCTCTACAAACATCTACATTAGTTCTTCACACTTGATATAAGTATTCTATTTTCAATTAAACACTCTTATATATTTTCTCTCTATAAATTCGACACTCTTATATAATGTTTACTAAACTAATACAACGTGCTTGTAAATATGGTGCACTTCTATATATTTTCTTGATTTGCGCTCTCTCAATCCCCCCTTTGATGACTTTTAGTAGTCATCACCATCACAACACCATCCCTGAGGTATGGACTGAGTCAAACTGAAGTCGTTGCAGTACCCCCTCGTTTCATCATCTCTAGAGCCTTCAGACTCCTGTACTGATTATCCTGCATCGCAGTCAATCTCCTCTCCTGCTCTCTCATGGATCTTTGCAACCTGTTTGATCTATACCATTGGTACAGCCGCACCAATCCCCCCAAGGTGATTATACAAATCACTATTATGATGATAGGTTTCAGTATGTACCAAATGATACTCTTTCCTAAGTTGGCAAACCAACCTCCAACTTTACCCATTCCTTGACCTACTTTCTCCCACACTGTTACCTTTGTCAAATCCTCAATCTCATGATGTAATTCAGTAATATTCCGAATATACTTTTCTAAAGGTTTCGAATTGTCTGGAATGTAAGTGCAACATTCCTGGACCTTCAAAGCCTTACAGACTCCTCCCTCTTTGGCTAACAGAACATCTAGAGCAAGTCGGTTCTGAAGAACCATTGCCCTTATCGATTGCATTTCTCCCTCCACCAGCATTAGTGATCTAGCAGTACTGGCGGACAACCTATCTACAACTGTTTAGTGCTATCCCTAAAATAGGAAAAATAGCACCAAATACGTCTCCAACTACCTCCTCAGCGCTTACATCCCTTCTTCCTCTAGCTTGAGTTCCTCCCTCTATAAGTTCCAAATCCTTAGCATGGTATATCTTGGGGAAGACAATTGCCAAATAACATGATCCATACCAATTATCTGGTAGTTTCACGTATGCATTTCTTCCACACACAAAATATACATTTGGGATCACCTGCATTTCCTTTAAGAAGTCTTTTGAGTAGTACTATAATTGGAAAGCATTTGCACAACTTACTTTTCCCACAAACACATTCTCGTAATAGGTTTCACCCCTATGTATACACAGTTTCCCCTTTTTCTCTCGGTCTAAAGCCATTGGACCATTGCTACCCTTTTTTTGGTGTGCCCTTTCTTCCTCGGTCCAATCTGTTTTCCATTGACCTGAAGCTTTTAAGATCTTCTGTCTCCGGTATCGATCATCCACTTGTCCTACAAACTTTTTCTCAATTTCTGACACTTTACAAGTCAAATTATTTCTTCGGGCGTGTGAAGTATCTAATGTTTTCCAAGGAAGGAAAAATTTCTGTAATCTGTCTTCACTCTTATAATAATCCCACTTATTTAAATGCTTGTAGTTCGGTACTTCTGGTAAAACAGCATCGAAGTTTGAAAAATAGTATTCAAACCCATCACGTTCATAGAATATACTAAGCAACAAACTACATGTGATTCCATAAGTTAATGGAAGATGATGATATCTGATACCTTCGTCTACAGAGGCTGGCAATTTCATGCAAACATAACAATTCTTGGCCTCCATAGCATCAATATATTCATAAAGCAACTTAGTATATGCATTTGATTTGAAATTTCCCTGTGATTCATCCACATGCAACCTACGAGTCTCTGCTGCTAGTAAAGCTTTATCTTTCTCTGTGTTGTCCCCCTTTTTACCAGCAACAGTAGGTTTCTGTGTCGATACAATTTTTGCTTCCTTTGCAGCCTTTCCTTCATTTTCATGTCCCACTACATATGATATAGTAACTACTAAAACTATAAGAAAAATTACTCCCACTAAAAGTGTGCCTACTATACATTTGGTCCTGCGGTTCGGGTCGCCAGCCTCCATGTTCTCAAGTCAGTATAGCTCTGGGTTTCTTTCACAGCACAATGTCTCCTTTCGAACCACACCTGGAAGCTGATAATCTTTTCCGCAAGATCAGTCTTTGTGTTCTATAGCAACAGACAACCCTAGCTCTTCTCCGTCCACTAAATGGAAGTCCCTAGTTTCTTCTTCTTCCACTTGGCGCTAAGGTTATCTCTCAATTTGTTTATTTACAAAGTCTTTCACACAGTCCTTTAGCAATCCGAAATTATACGTGTTCCAGCGACTCTAATCACGGCTACTAATATTTCCAAACGAAGAAGGACCTCCTCAAGTATTGACCTTCTTGAACAACAAATCGGAAATTCTATTCTGTTTAAAACCAGGTCTCTTATTCCGCTCAGATAAGGAGGATAGGGGATATTGAGTGTCAGCAACCCTTCGACCTCCACTCCCGGTATCAGAAACACTATTTCCACTGTTATGATGGGGTCAGTACTGGTCAGGGTCACTTCCCTCACCCTCCTGGATCTCTGTACACTGGACATCTGCAGCGAGGTAGGTCCACTCAGGAGTAGCGTATCTTCTGCAAGGCACTCGCACCCTCCTCGATCTTCTCGGACCTTCCTGTTCCTGTCCTTGTGCACTTTCGTCCAAATCCGAGTCTTCAGATATAGGAGCAAGAGTTTCCTCTGGAGCTGGCTTCAAGCTCGGCCTCTTTCTTCTTTCACTTGGCCAACTAGCTTCTCCACGTCTCTTTCTCCTATATCTTGTCCTCACACTCGGTTCTTGATCACTCTGGGCTTGATCTGTGTCTGAGCCGCATTCACAGCAACTTTCTCCTTCTGTGGCAACTTCAGTTTCACTGCCGTCCTGTCCTTCTTCTTCTTGATCTGTAGCGCTCCCAACTTCTTCCGACACCCCCACAGCTTGACTGATCCCCTCTAGTGGTTCACCGTCTACAGCTGGATTTTCATCTGCGAGAGGAGCTGTTTCTTCCAGGGGTGCTGGAACTCTTCGAGTATGGGAAGCGTGAATCCAGTTTGGCAGCCCTCCACACTTCACAGCGGTATTCGTTGTCAGGATAACTTGATAGGGGCCCTTCCAACGCACATCTAGGCAGTTCTTCTGGACGTGCTTCTTCAGCAGAATCCAGTCACCTGGGCACAAGTCGTGACATAGATCTCTTGAAGATGGAACTTCAGCAGCCTGCACCTGAAGAGACACAGAATGAATGGCGTCAGACAGACCCTTGCAGTAATCCAGGATCAGGTCATCTGTAATATTCAACAAAGCTGTAGTTGGTACAGACAGAAGTCTCATTGCCCTCCCCATTAAAACTTCATGTGGAGAGAGACCTGTCCTCCTGTCTGGTGTACTACGCATACTCATGAGTACCAAGGGCAGAGCATCAGGCCAGCTTAAGGACGTCGATGAACATACTTTGGCTATTCGGGACTTGAGCGTGCCATTTATTTGCTCCACAATACCTGAGCCTCTGGTCGATAGCTACAGTGCAACTTCTGATCAATGTTCAATGCAGAGCAAAGCATCTTTACAACTTCACTGTTGAAATGAGTTCCTCGATCTGATTCCAGGGAGGTCGGCACCCCGAAGCGTCGGATCAACTCTCTAAGCAACAACTTTGCTACTGTGAGTGTATCGCACCTGCGTGTAGGGTAGGCTTCGACCCATCTGGAAAATATGCATACAACCACCAGAACATACCTGAGGCGGTTGCTTTTTGGCATTTCGATAAAATCTAATTGCATTCTGTTGAAAGGCCCCCCAGACCTCCCAATGTGACTCATTGTAACTGGTGTTCTTTTCCCTACATTCAATTGCTGACATGTAACACATCTCTTACACACTGCTTCTGCTGCAATCCTGAATTTAGGACAATACCAGGTCCTACCCTCAGCATAGCATCTCTTCCTAAATGTACTGGACCATGTATCTGTCGTGCCATTGGACTCACCAATTCCTCAGGTAACACTGCCCTTCCATCTGCTGAAACCCAAAAATCCATTTCACTTTTCACGCAACCTGCTGTTTCCCATGCCTTTTTCTCAGAATCAGGTGCGTTCTCTTGCATGTTTTTTAAATCCTCCCAAGTATCAACTGTTTCTAGCATCATGTTTAACTCGGTCCTTTCCTGAGCCCCACCCACTTCCACCTCTGTGAAAGAATACCCTTGCTCCGCACAATAGCGGGCAACTTCGTCTGCATATCTATTACCTTGCGACACAAAATCTGTATTTTTGGTGTGGGCTACGCATTTGACAATTGCAATTGCAGCTGGACCTTGTAATGCTACTAACAACAGTCGCACAAATTCCCCATTTCGAATAGGCGAACCAGAAGAGGTCATGTAACCTCTCTGAGACCACAACTGCCCAAAATCATGAACTACACCGAAACCATATTGGCTATCGGTATAAATGGTGACTCTAATTTTGTTTCCTGCTAAACAAGCACGTGTCAATGCAATGATTTCTGCCACCTGAGCGCAGTGTACTCCTTCCAGGCATGCGGCTTCCACAACTCCAGGAATGGTGCAAACAGCATAAGCTGCTCTCAACCGACCAGTATCGTCTCTTAAACATGAGCCATCAACAAAGAAAATTTCATCAGGGTCGATCAACGGCTCATCCACAATATCTGGTCTTGGCTTCGTGCATAGTTCAGTCACATCAAGGCAGTCGTGATCTTCACATTCCTCGCCTTCTATATCATTAGGAAGTGGCATCAATGTAGCAGGATTCAAAACAGAGCACCTCTTAAGGGTCACGTTCTCCGCAGCAAGTATAACTTGCTCGTAGCGCGTGAGCCTACTACTGGTCAAGTGCTGTGTCTTGGTCCTGGTCATTAACAGTTCTACAGAATGAGGTACATACACCACTAACTGGTGTCCCATGACAATATTTTCACACTGTTCAATGCTGACACCTGTTGCGGCAACGGATTTGAGACATCCGGGCAACGCTGCGGCTACCGGATCTAAAGTAGCCGAAAAGCATGCAACTGGTCTACGGGCATTTCCATGAATCTGTACCAAAACTGACAAAGCACAACCCTCTCTCTCGCAGCAGAAAAGTGAAAATGGTTTTTCATAGTCAGGCATCCCCAAAGCCGGAGCGCGACACAAGTCCTCTCTCAGCTGTAGAAACGCCATCAAACAGTCCTTGTCCCATGGTACCGGATCACTCACCTCCTTGTGCGTCAGTTTTTGTAAAGGTTTTGCTTTCAGTGAAAAGTTAGCTATCCACTGTCGGCAATAACCAACCATTCCTAGGAACATCCTGACTTCTCTCTGTGTCGTAGGCGCGTTCATCTTCATTATCGCCTCTATCCTATCTGGTGACACTTTGCACTTTCCTTTTTCTATCCGATGACCCAAGTACTGTACTTCTGTCAAACAGTACTGCAATTTGTTCGGAGATACCTTGTGTCCATTTTCAGCTAAATGGTTCAGCAAGGCAATGGTATCTATCTTACAAGCCTCTTCCGTTTCTGACGCAACAAGTAGGTCATCTATGTACTGGACCAGAACCGAGTTCTGCGGCAGTACCAGACTTTCAAGATTTTTCTTCAACAGCTGGTTGAAGATTGATGGGCTTTCTGTATACCCCTGTGGGATACGACACCATGTTAAAACACGATTTTCCAGCTTAAAAGCAAAAAGGTACTGGCTCTCCTCATCTAATGGAATTGAAAAGAAAGCCTGACAAAGGTCTATCACTGTGAACCACTCAGCTTGGAATGGTATCTGAAACAATATCACTGATGGATTCAGTACCACTGGACAACATGAAACAACTATTTTATTAATCTTTCGAAGATCTTGTACTATTCTGAATTTCCCACTAGGTTTCTGCAAACCCATAATCGGGGAGTTGCATGGACTTCCCACGATTTCCTTCAGTATTCCCTGTTTTATCATAGAGTCGATTACAGGTTTTATTCCTGCAATCGTCTCCGGGGTCAGTTTGTATTGGGGCGTTCTTGGATATTCAGCATTTGGTTTAACTATAATCTTCACTGGTTCTACTCCTTTGATCAGTCCTATCTCTTCTCCAGTAAAATCCCATACCTCTGATGACACTGCATCTCGTAAATCCCATGGGAGCTCCTCCACTGTCAGGGTAGGATACAGTTCTATGCATGTTCTCGAATTTGCAACTTTGAAGGTAGCATCATCGTCTGTAGTCTGTACCTCCACTCCCTGAGGTGTGCAGTATATTGTGCAGTTCAGTTTGCACAATAAGTCCCTTCCTAACAGACACACAGGACTAGAATCACATACCACAAACTGATGTTCATCTGTGTAGTTTCCTATTTTCACTGATACTGGTTCCGTCAAAGGGCTATTCATCCTTCTATTTGCAACCCCTACCACCTGAATTGTCTCCCCCGACATAGGTAGATCTGGAACCACCGCCGATCTCAAAGTTGATCGAGTAGCTCCGGTATCTACTAAGAATGTTGTAGGACATCCTGCCACTTCAGCCTCAACAAACGGTCCTCTTTGATCCACCTCTAGAACTGCCCCGAGGGTACAGTCCTCCTCTCTACTTACACGTCGTCCCGTCAATGGATCAACGTAGTAACACTCTTCTTTACCTGTGAAAAAAGGCATTTGTCTATAGACCTTTCCCCCTGTCGTAATCTTTGGTGGCTGCGGGAACTGAGCTCGTGGAGCCGAAGTCCTCCCTTTGGCCACCTTACCCTTTGTCACTGTCACCCTTTGGACTGGAACTTCCTGAACTTCCTCCTCTAGAACTTTCAGTTCTCCGTTTTCAGGGTTATAGGGGCACTTGCGTCTCCAATGTCCCACCTGGTGACACTGGTGACACTTTGTCGTTTTTTTCAATGTAGCAAAGTCTATTCTAGGTCTCGGATTTTCCTCGTTGTCCTTATTCTGACTGTTTGATTTCCGTCCCATTGTCCCTGTTCCCTGTTGCTGCTGTCCTCCCTTTCCAGCTGACTGCATTTGCACCATCATCAGTTTCTCCTTTAGTTTCTTTGCTTTGGACTCTATTTCATCACTGCAATATCTTGTGTATCTCAAAATCTCATCCAATGGTTTGTTTTGCCAACAAATTAAATGTTGCTGAATCATCAAACAAATATCAGGTCTCAACCCCAAAACAAACTTTGATACAAACTGTCCTATATCCTTGGGATCCATTACATCTAATCCACTGTATTGTTTGAACGTTTTCAGCAATCGTTCATAATACTCATGAACTGTCTCCTTGGGTTCCTGTCTTGTTCGGTCTATTTTTACCCAATCTATGTCTTGTGGTGGCACCTTCTCCTTCAGCCATGTCATCACTCTTTCATATTTTACCATTACACTTTCTGACGGTCCATTAGTACGAGTATCCCTTTCTGGTTCTGCAGTTGGCCACTCGACACTAACCTTGCATGCTATCCACAAGTCTCCTGGGACCACAATGTCAAATAAGGTGTTCAAATCAATCCATAATACTTTTGAAATTTTGACAAACCTCTCTACCTGCTTGTACCACTCTACGGGATTTTCCCTTAACTTCGGAAATGAGTTGGTGAATGCAGCCAAATCTCCCCTACTCCAGGGCACGTGTACATAATTTCCATTCGCTATTTCTCGCAAAGGGAATGCCTCCATCTGCATTAGCCTTCCCTCCGGAGACATCACATTCGTACTCCGCCTAACAGTTCCCTTTTTGGACCACCTCTCTTCCCATTTGTCCAGATCTCTCCATGCTCTTATTCCTGTGATCAGTTCCCTTATGTGTGTTTTTAATCCAGTTGTCCTCCTCTCATCTAAGTCCTGATCTGAATAATGCAACCTGTGGTTACCCTGTAATGCCTTGGTTCTAGACAAATCCACCATATACTTGTCTGCCAGCTCAGACAGTTTCTCATGAGTTGCTCTTGCCTTCCGAGTAATATCCTTTGCTATAAACAACAGCTCATCTTGTTCGTATATGTCGATCCTTTCTAAAGACAATGTACCATCTATTATATCGTCCAGATCAGATCTTAAGCTGGTCACATCGAGTCTTTTGGCTTTTATTACAGCTTTCGGTATGCCATCTCTAGAGAGTCTATTTACATCTCTCCCATCACAGCTCTGAGTCCTACGTCTAGGCTCAGGCGAGTTATGGGGAGTCCTCCCATGCTCCCATCTCTCTAGGTCCCATACAGTTCCATCCTCTCTGGGTGTATGATGAAACACTCCTCTATTTCCCATAATCCCACATTTCTCATTCTGCATGGTTTCTCTAGGTGCATGGTAAGACATTCCATTATTCCCCATGTCTTCACAATTCGCCTGTGACCTCTGATCACTCGACGCATGGCAAGATCCTTCACTGTTCCCCGTGTTCCCACGATTCCAGTGCTGTACGTTTTCATTAGGTGCGTGGTGAGTGCACCTAAACCTATCTCTGTATTCTTGGGTCCTTTGGTCTCCCTCACTTTGAATGAGACGAGATGTCTCTCCACACTCCGTACTTCTGCCTTTATGCTCCTGCCCATTTCCTCTGTCAGTATGACGTGTAACTCCTCTACTCTTCTGACTTTTATTTATTTATTTATTTATTTTGTCGATTTTTAGAGCGCGCAAATACCCGAAGGTGTCTCGGCGCTATTGTTGCAGAACTCCCTGGCGGATAGGTGGGGAATTAGGCTGAGAACAGTTTTTCAGTTTTTTTCTGAAGTTGAGCAGAGTTGGAGCACATTTGATGTGGAGGGGGAGTGTGTTCCATAGTTTGGCTGTGGCAACCGGGAAACGTTTGTCTCCCCAGTTAACCCTCCTTGTACGGGGGACTCTTAGTAGGTGAGCCGAGGATGAGCGTAATATCCTTGGGTGTTCGAGCGGGCAAAAGGCTTGTCTTAGGAATAGGGGACCGTGATTGTGGATAGCTTTGTAAGCTATGCATAAAGCTTTAAATTTAATGCGGCTCCTCAACGGCAGCCAGTGTAACTGTCGGATGTAGGGGGAGACAGATGCAAATTTGGGAATGGATAGCAGGGTCCTAGCTGCTGCATTTTGCACTGTCTGTAATTTGTTAAGGACCTTTTGTTGTGCGTTGAGAAGCAGGGCATTACAATAATCAGTTTTAGAAAAAACTAATGTACTGACTAAGGTTTTGCCTGCAGAAGATGGTAGGTAAGGGATTAGTTTTTTGATCTTTTTTAAAATGTGGAATGAGGATGAAACCACCGAGTTGGCGTGCTGCTGGAATGACATTTTGTTATCAAAGACAACCCCCAGGTTTCGTACTTTAGATACTGGTTCTGGAGGTTGTCCCATCTGGTGGGGCCACCATTGTGGAGACCAGGTTGGCTGTAGTCTCCCGAATGTCATCACCTCTGTTTTATCAGAATTTAGCTTAAGACAGTTTGATGACATCCAGGAGCTTATTGCCATCATTCCAGTTTGGAAGTTCGCAGCTACAGCTGTGCCATCGTCGTATACGGACAACACCAGTTGTGTATCGTCTGCGTATGTAGTGAGGAGGATTCCGTGGGATTTGATGACCCTCGCTAAGTCGGACACGTATATATTAAACAGTGTTGGGCTTAGCGAGGATCCCTGTGGTACACCGCAAGGCAGGGAATAGGTCTGGGAGGTGTATTGGCCTAGTTTCACCATTTGTGGGCGGTTGGACAAAAATGAGGCGAGAAGCTCCTTAGCTTTGCCTTCTATCCCTATGGCCGCGACACGGTCGATCAAGGTGGCATGATCGACCGTGTCGAAGGCTGCGGACAAATCTAATAGTATCAAGATTGCGGCTCCACCATTGTCCATAGTGGACTGTATCTCGTCCGCAGCTTTTAGGAGCGCAGTCTCCGTGCCATGTCCCTGACGGAACCCGAACTGGGTGTCATCTAGTAGATTGTTGTTGTGAATAAAGGTTGACAACTGGAGGTTCATGATTTTTTCAAAAATTTTGGCCGGGAAAGGGAGGCATGCAATGGGCCTGTAGCTGGCCGGAAGGGAGGGGTCTAGAGTGGGCTTTTTGAGTAAAGGTTTGATAATGGCTTCCTTCCATACCGAAGGGTAGGTGCCTGATGTGAACATTGCATTGCAAATATTAGTTAGTGGTGGGGCAATAGCTTCTGAAATGAGGTTGAGAACGCCTGGAGGGCACGGATCCAAAGGTGAGCCGGATCTGGTTTGGGCGATCAAGGGTTGGATGACTTCTACCGAGGTGTTTTCAAAGGCTACCAATTTTGGGGTTTTATCGGCGGCGGATTGTCCGATAGAAGTTAAAGAAGGGTCAGGCAAAAAGGTGGAAAAATAGCTCTGACCTTATCCTCAAAAAATTTGGCCAGTGCGTCTGAAAGGGCCTGAGATCCCTCTGACCGGGGTAGCGTAGGATTGGACAGATAAGTTACCACCTGGAACAATTTCCCTGGAGAATTTTTGGCCTCATTGATTTGGTTGGTGTAATAGGTGGTTTTTTCAGCTATTACGAGTTTTTTGTAATTAGAAAGGGCGTTTTTGTAGGTGATCTTGTCAGAGATATTGAAGTGGCGACGCCACTGCCTTTCTAAGTTTCTGCAGTATTGACGCTGTAATCTGAGTGATTCAGAAAACCAGGGGGCTGATGGAAGTTTTCTGTTCCGGTGAGAAGTTCTTATGGGTGCTAGCTTGTTACATACTTTGTTCAGATTATTCAGGTAGGTATCTGAAGCTGCTGTGGGGTCCTGTTTATTTAGCCGAGGGCTGTCATGTATCATCTGGATGAGCTGGTCAAGATTAATATTCTTCCAGTCTCTGAAATTCGTAGACCGAGAATTTGTCTGGGTTAGGGGTCCGGAATTAATGGGAACGGAGAAGCATATTGCAGAGTGATCTGTCCAGATTAAAGGGAGGACCTTAGTGATAGAGATCTCCATGTTGTTAGTGAAGAGACCATCTAGAGTGTGTCCTGCTGAATGTGTGGGTAGTTTAACAATTTGTAACAGACCAGCTGCCTCTAGATCACCGAGTATTGTTGCAGTATCGGGGTCTTCAAGAGATTCAAGATGAAAATTGAAGTCACCCAAGATGGTAAAGTGTGGGGATCCAATTGACGTCTCGATGACTTTATCTAAGAGTGAGAGAAATTTCGATCTGGATCCTGGGGGGCGGTAAATTAGCATGCCTTTAAAAGTTGTCTTACTGGAGAGGCATATGGCGAAAAGGAGAGCCTCGCATTCAGAGAAAGTGGTCTCTGTTGTAGTTAGTTTAAGGTGGTCTTTATGAATAATCGCTATTCCACCGCCTTTCCTTAGTGGTCTGTCTAATTTGCTTACACAGTAGTTATTAGGCGTAGCGTCTCTGAAGTCAGGGCCAGACGATTCGTCTCCCCATGTCTCGGTGATAAATAGTATGTCTAATTTATGTGAATCTATGAAATCAGCGATTTCAAATTTGTGTTTTGGTAGAGAACGCACATTTATGAGAGCTGCGGACACTGAACGAGGAGGGATTGTGGGATGTACAGGCCGCGTCTCAGTGCAGGTGGGACATTTAAGCGGTCCTATCCAAGGGTTGTGATAGTTGAGGCGGGGTAAGGAGTGGGCTTTCTCAGCGATAGATTTAATGCTGAGGAGTTCAGCAAAGGAATAGGATAGTGGCGGTGAGTTGGTGATGGGCCGGGAGCAAGATGGGGCAGGGGGGGAGGCCCTAGGCCCGTCCTCGGCGCGGACGAGCGCAGACGAGCTTGCCTTATGCGCGCCTTTGGTGCGCAATCGTCGCGCCCGCTGCGCTCGTCCGCTGCGCTTCCGGTTCCTGTACATGTAAATAGTGGTGGAATGGGTGGTTGTGGGCGTGAGCAGTTTAGAGGGGCGTGGCCTGTGGCCGAAGGGCGGCGTTGCTGTGGCAACCCTCTCCGCATCAGCAATCAATCTGCTGGGCGGTGGTCGGGTGCGAGCAGCGACGCGAGTGCTTCAAGTTCAATTTACACAAAATACAATTTCTACAAGTAAGTGCAGGTTTAAAAAGCAGTTTTTAAATATTGGGCGAGCGAGCATAAAATCTCCCGGCTTCCGCCTCAGGAGAGAGTCTGAAACAACAGCGCTAGTGGTCAGCGCGATCCTATTTGAAGGCTGGCTGTGGGCGTGAACAGCTTAGAGGGGCGTGGCCTGTGGCCGAAGGGCGGCGTTGCTGTGGCAACCCTCTCCGCATCAGCAATCAATCTGCTGGGCGGTGGTCGGGTGCGAGCAGCGACGCGAGTGCTTCAAGTTCAATTTACACAAAATACAATTTTTACAAGTAAGTGCAGGTTTAAAAAGCAGTTTTAAAATATTGGGCGAGCGAGCATAAAATCTCCCGGCTTCCGCCTCAGGAGAGAGTCTGAAACAACAGCGCTAGTGGTCAGCGCGATCCTATTTGAAGGCTGGCTGTGGGCGTGAACAGCTTAGAGGGGCGTGGCCTGTGGCCGAAGGGCGGCGTTGCTGTGGCAACCCTCTCCGCATCAGCAATCAATCTGCTGGGCGGTGGTTGGGTGCGAGCAGCGACGCGAGTGCTTCAAGTTCAATTTACACAAAATACAATTTCTACAAGTAAGTGCAGGTTTAAAAAGCAGTTTTTAAATATTGGGCGAGCGAGCATAAAATCTCCCGGCTTCCGCCTCAGGAGAGAGTCTGAAACAACAGCGCTAGTGGTCAGCGCGAGCCTATTTGAAGGCTGGCTGTGGGCGTGAACAGCTTAGAGGGGCGTGGCCTGTGGCCGAAGGGCGGCGTTGCTGTGGCAACCCTCTCCGCATCAGCAATCAATCTGCTGGGCGGTGGTCGGGTGCGAGCAGCGACGCGAGTGCTTCAAGTTCAATTTACACAAAATACAATTTCTACAAGTAAGTGCAGGTTTAAAAAGCAGTTTTAAAATATTGGGCGAGCGAGCATAAAATCTCCCGGCTTCCGCCTCAGGAGAGAGTCTGAAACAACAGCGCTAGTGGTCAGCGCGATCCTATTTGAAGGCTGGCTGTGGGCGTGAACAGCTTAGAGGGGCGTGGCCTGTGGCCGAAGGGCGGCGTTGCTGTGGCAACCCTCTCCGCATCAGCAATCAATCTGCTGGGCGGTGGTCGGGTGCGAGCAGCGACGCGAGTGCTTCAAGTTCAATTTACACAAAAAACAATTTCTACAAGTAAGTGCAGGTTTAAAAAGCAGTTTTAAAATATTGGGCGAGCGAGCATAAAATCTCCCGGCTTCCGCCTCAGGAGAGAGTCTGAAACAACAGCGCTAGTGGTCAGCGTGATCCTATTTGAAGGCTGGCTGTGGGCGTGAACAGCTTAGAGGGGCGTGGCCTGTGGCCGAAGGGCGGCGTTGCTGTGGCAACCCTCTCCGCATCAGCAATCAATCTGCTGGGCGGTGGTCGGGTGCGAGCAGCGACGCGAGTGCTTCAAGTTCAATTTACACAAAATACAATTTCTACAAGTAAGTGCAGGTTTAAAAAGCAGTTTTAAAATATTGGGCGAGCGAGCATAAAATCTCCCGGCTTCCGCCTCAGGAGAGAGTCTGAAACAACAGCGCTAGTGGTCAGCGCGATCCTATTTGAAGGCTGGCTGTGGGCGTGAACAGCTTAGAGGGGCGTGGCCTGTGGCCGAAGGGCGGCGTTGCTGTGGCAACCCTCTCCGCATCAGCAATCAATCTGCTGGGCGGTGGTCGGGTGCGAGCAGCGACGCGAGTGCTTCAAGTTCAATTTACACAAAATACAATTTCTACAAGTAAGTGCAGGTTTAAAAAGCAGTTTTAAAATATTGGGCGAGCGAGCATAAAATCTCCCGGCTTCCGCCTCAGGAGAGCGTCTGAAACAACAGCGCTAGTGGTCAGCGCGATCCTATTTAAAGGCTGGCTGTGGGCGTGAACAGCTTAGAGGGGCGTGGCCTGTGGCCAAAGGGCGGCGTTGCTGTGGCAACCCTCTCCGCATCAGCAATCAATCTGCTGGGCGGTGGTCGGGTGCGAGCAGCGACGCGAGTGCTTCAAGTTCAATTTACACAAAATACAATTTCTACAAGTAAGTGCAGGTTTAAAAAGCAGTTTTAAAATATTGGGCGAGCGAGCATAAAATCTCCCGGCTTCCGCCTCAGGAGAGAGTCTGAAACAACAGCGCTAGTGGTCAGCGCGATCCTATTTGAAGGCTGGCTGTGGGCGTGAACAGCTTAGAGGGGCGTGGCCTGTGGCCGAAGGGCGGCGTTGCTGTGGCAACCCTCTCCGCATCAGCAATCAATCTGCTGGGCGGTGGTCGGGTGCGAGCAGCGACGCGAGTGCTTCAAGTTCAATTTACACAAAATACAATTTCTACAAGTAAGTGCAGGTTTAAAAAGCAGTTTTAAAATATTGGGCGAGCGAGCATAAAATCTCCCGGCTTCCGCCTCAGGAGAGAGTCTGAAACAACAGCGCTAGTGGTCAGCGCGATCCTATTTGAAGGCTGGCTGTGGGCGTGAACAGCTTAGAGGGGCGTGGCCTGTGGCCGAAGGGCGGCGTTGCTGTGGCAACCCTCTCCGCATCAGCAATCAATCTGCTGGGCGGTGGTCGGGTGCGAGCAGCGACGCGAGTGCTTCAAGTTCAATTTACACAAAATACAATTTCTACAAGTAAGTGCAGGTTTAAAAAGCAGTTTTAAAATATTGGGCGAGCGAGCATAAAATCTCCCGGCTTCCGCCTCAGGAGAGAGTCTGAAACAACAGCGCTAGTGGTCAGCGCGATCCTATTTGAAGGCTGGCTGTGGGCGTGAACAGCTTAGAGGGGCGTGGCCTGTGGCCGAAGGGCGGCGTTGCTGTGGCAACCCTCTCCGCATCAGCAATCAATCTGCTGGGCGGTGGTCGGGTGCGAGCAGCGACGCGAGTGCTTCAAGTTCAATTTACACAAAATACAATTTCTACAAGTAAGTGCAGGTTTAAAAAGCAGTTTTAAAATATTGGGCGAGCGAGCATAAAATCTCCCGGCTTCCGCCTCAGGAGAGAGTCTGAAACAACCCGTCCCACTCCTGACTGCTTTCGCTAGCCCCGCAGTGAGATAATATTCCATTGCCTCGACTTCCCCATTCTGCTTCTGCTCTTGACCTGTTGCTCGGTACTCCTGTGGACCCATCCCATTCCCTCAAGTCAGCCCTCAACTCTTTATAGGATTTCGGCCGTGGTCCCCTCAGGTCCATCGGACCTCTCTGACCCCCCTGCTCTGTTACGGGATCCACTGCTGAATCCAATGGGGTGCTCCACGTTATCGGTCCTGGCAATTGCCTCCAGGCATTTGTCGTGTTATTCCTTCTTTCCATCTCAACTCTCTCTCTCTCTAGCCGTACCTGTTCTTCCTCTCTCCCCTTCTCTGGGTGATAAACCGACACTATTGGACCTATGGTAACGGGTACTTGAAGAGCATCTGGCAATCCATAAGACTCAACCCTCTCTGTTGCTGGCATCTTCTGCACCACAACCCTTCCGACTACTCCCTGTACAGGGCTATGTTGAGGTATCTCCTCACCTTTGGTAGGTACCCAATTCGTTATAGGGAGTGGCCTATTTCCTTCCATGTCAACCCTGTCTTCCTTTGGAAGCTCCGTACCTTCTGTCTCCCTATAGTCCGGAGGCGGTTTATCTATCAACAACCTATTTATTAGGTTATCCTCCGACTCGCTCTCATCATCTTCTTCTATTGGTCTCTTTTCTCCTGTAACCTCTCTCACTGGGTACAACTTATCCACTTCAATCGTCTGTACCCTCCATCTCTTAGCCTCCGCATCCCATTTGGCATCTTGCACTGCCCTTACTGATCGCCTTACCCTTTCTTGGTGTCTGTTCTGACTCCTGTCGTGCGCCGCCCTAATCCATGCATTAAGGGCCTCAAACTGTGTTGGTCTAGGCAAAGGTCTCAATGAGGACATAACTGCTTTCAGTTGATGCAACACTTCTAGTCTAAACGTTCCGTATTTCGGAAAAGTCAGTTCCTCATTACCCTCTGTAATCTTACTCCAAGCATCCAGCCACAGTATAGTATGTAACCCAACATTCGTTGCCATATAGTGAGCTGGTGTACCCTCCGGCGGTGCCTCTTCCCCGTAATAAGATTCTCTTCTTTTTCTCTTAAAAATCCCTCTCAAACATTTAAAACACTTCATGTTCAAAATTTACGAATTTCTATTTTCTCCGCGTTCGTTTACTTCCTGATGACAACCCACCAATCCCAGCGCGGTTTTCGCTAACTGGCCTATCAAAGCGCGGCTCTTCGCTGACGTCACACCAACCGCCCTATCACAGCGCGGCTTCACACCAACCGGCCTATCTCAGCGCGGCTCCCGCTGACGTCACTCGTCTCAGCGCGGCTTCACACCGACCGGCCAATCACAGCGCGGCTCTCGCTGATGTCACTCGTCCCCCTTTCGCAGCAGTTCCCCTCCTTTCTCCGCTCATCTCCCGGTCATGCATGCGTCCCATTCATACTCTGGAAAATGATTACTTCCGACCAAGCGATCACTTTTCCTTGACTGTACGTCCACAGTCTAACTGTAATTGTCACCTTAACTGACGAAATGTCTTTCCGTTGGTCCAGACAATCGCCTTCTCTGATAGGTTACTTGCACACGGTAACTTTCGACCTGCGTCCGTTACCCACACACTCACTCTTGCATTCCCCCTATCTCGGTCCTGCGGGCGATCAATGGTACCTCATGACCCCCTTTTCTCTGGTCGACAAATACTCTGGTTGTTCGATACACCCGAAGCACTTAAGCTCTTCCCCGAACTTGAGATTTTCACCAGTTCACCGGTTCCCCCGTTTCCCAGGTTACCAGTTTACCAGTCTGCCAGGTTGCGCGCGCTCACAACCCTCTCTCATTCACACTACAGGCATTCAACTCCGCATGACATTACAATACAGATACAACACAAAACACCGCAATCTGTCCACGCATGACCCTTGTTATACTCACTCTCGTCCGATTCTGCTGCTTTTCTCTCGCGCCGTCAGCACCCTCTTCGGCAGGCCACCTCTCGATCTCTAGGGACCTTGGGGTAAACTTAACCTAGTCTAGATCACCTTCCTCAAGAAGGTAACCATCCTCTGCTACCAACTGTTAACGCGGGATTTCTGGTCTATTGTTATAGATCTAGATCCCAACTCAGGTCGACTGAACCATTGGTACCTGTCATAGAGTAAAAGGCAATCCACTACTAGATTCTCAGTTAATGACTTACACCACTCTAAAGAACCACTTAAGCTTAAAAAAGTTTAAAAGTTTATTACAGAGCCAAACTTAACTGAAGATACAAACATCTCAATATAAGGTTCAAAAGATATACGGGTATCAATACAAACATACATTTTCTAAATGTTCTTAGTCGGCAGAAGAATATTACCAAGACCAATTCAAAAATCATCAAAGTTACAAGAATAGACACAAGCTGTAGCTTATGAGTCATTTACAGAAAGGAAGAAAATCAGGTTAGACTGTCCCTACACTAGACTAAGTGACATCCCTACTTAGCAAGATTTTAACCTAAAAAGGTGTCAGCAGTGGCGTCTTCCAAAGAAGATCACACACTCCCCTTAGTCTTTGTTGCAAAACGATGTCTCTCAGTTCCCTATCTGCCTACCCATCCGCTCTCTCAGGTTCCTCAGACCATCTGCCTTAACTCCACCCAGGGGTGCTGTCCCTAATACAAAATCACATTTACAATAGAAACGCCCTTTAGAGACGCCCCTCACGTGGTGTTGGTTCTGGCATTTTCCATGCTGATACTCCTCTGGGCCCATCGTTAGCGTTGACCTTGCTTCCCAGGCTCCTCTCCGGCAGGACGATACCCCCCAGAAATTCCTGAAGCCTCCTCCAGGCCTGTGCCTGGTTCTCTTGAACAAAAGTCTATTCATCACTCTCTTGATTGGAACCTCCTCGCACCTGCAAACAGACACTTGTACTGTGGGCCCCAAATTCCAGCCTCCACCGTATCTTCTAAGTCGTAAACTATCGAACAAGCTCCACAAATTTTGCCTAGCACGACCTTTCTCTAACGAGCACATACAGATCAAAAGAAACGACTTTGTCTATTCAGGCCTATTAGAATTACATGAACGGGCCTGTGCACTCTGCAAAACATGTAACTTCTTAGTTTAAACAGTATTCTAACTTATTACACACAATGATTATATGAAACACTTCTATAAAACATATTTTTCAGTTCTATGATCAATAATACTTTGAATTATAATAACATCAAAATCCACCATCGTGTAAGAGTGTAACAGCATCTTGTACTCTATGTGAACTGCCATGTGGCCTACACATTTCTACATTAGCAGAATTACATTTTCCCCTACAACAGCCACATAACATGGGATTTCAACATCATTCTAACATCTCTACAAACATCTACATTAGTTCTTCACACTTGATATAAGTATTCTATTTTCAATTAAACACTCTTATATATTTTCTCTCTATAAATTCGACACTCTTATATAATGTTTACTAAACTAATACAACGTGCTTGTAAATATGGTGCACTTCTATATATTTTCTTGATTTGCGCTCTCTCAGTTGCATATGGGGACACCAGATGGACACGCTCCCTTCACGTCACCAGCTCCCTGCAGATAACTTCCAAGGGCCAGAACGATGGAGCAGCAGTGTTATCAGACCAAGTACAGATCTTACACCAGGAGACATGAATTGGCATTTCTTAGCTCAGACAAGTGAAGAGCACCTTGCATTATTCTGTTCCAGGCCATGAGGCTGTGCCTCTGAGCCTGGCTACAGTGGTGAAATGTTCGCAGCTTTTGAACAATTTGGTTTCTTTAGCAATCTGTTGCTCATAACGTAACTCTACGATGGTAGTGTGAGAACAGTTGAAATCTAAGGGGCAGATTTACAATCCCCCTGCGCCACCAGTATGTCACTTTTCGTGATGTGCTGGTGGTGCAGGGGACTCCTCCATATTTACAGGGACAGGAAAAGCCACCCAGCGTCACTTTTCTTCTCCTTGTAAATAAAGCCCCTTCACAAGCAGCACTTTGCGTTGAAGGGGCGTTCCATGGGTGTTACTGTGGGTGTTCTCACGCAACACCCATGGAACAAGACACATCTCCAGATTTACGAGAAGTCGTAAACCTGGAAATGCGTCTGAATGCTATGCTACCCTAAAGGTGGCGTAGCATGGCGCAACGGGGAGAAATGTTTTCATTTCTCCTTGTTTTTCCTCTTTCAATGCATGCTGCATTCTACAGCACGCATTGAAAGAGGAAAATGCCTGTTGTGATTGTTTTTGTACAGGAAGGTGCCCCTTCCTGCACAAAAACTATCTCCCCATGACGCAGGCATCCTTGCAACATGGTACAAGAATGGCTGTGCCAGTGCATGGCAGCTGTTTGTGTGCCAGCACAGGGGGAGGCACAGAGATGCGACATATTCTTGTAACTATGTTGCATTCCTGTGCTTTGGAAGTGCAGCAGCGTGGCGCAGCCAAATGGCTTGCAGTGCCATGCTGCAGCACTTCCTTGTAGATCTGCCCCTCAGTATTTCCATTCTTGAAAGCAGTGCTAAATTTGAGTTGGAGGTTGCTGGTGGGAGCCACCGGCACAATTTTTGGGAACCACCACCTATTTTTCTCCATTGAACAATTTACCAGGAGCACGAGAGGGAAAAACAAACAAAGTGGAAAAGGCAGAGGAAGAGGGAAAAATCATTACAAAGGGAGAAAGATAAAATTCACAAGAGTGAGATAACAGGGTAGAGAGTTTCTAGCAGTACATTAAAGACGCATGAAGTCAATTCAAGACTATGCTGACTTGGTGTTGACTGCGGTGACATTTATTTGCACCAGCCTTGGGCTTCTGAGCAGAGTTTTGGGCATCGCCAATCATTTTTCTTCTTCAAATTAGGCACTGCCTTGAATGTACAATCAGCAACATTAGAGACCCAGGGGCATATTATCAAGGAACGGCGTTAAAATTATTGGCGCTTTTGCGGCAGGAAAATGCCACTAAAGCGGCGATAATGGGCTTGATAATATGCCGTAGGCGTAGAGAATTCCAATAGAAGCCCATGTTGACACCAGAACATGGGCTTCTTTTGGAATTCTCTACAGCATATTATCAAGCCCATTATCGCCTGCCGCTAAAGTGGTGATAATTTTAACGCATTTCCTTGATATTATGCCCCCCAATTGGTAGGTTAGATCAAATCAACAATAGCAAGGATACAACCTTAACCAAACCTACTCAACTACAAGGCAGAATGTATGATTTGAAGCACACTGACAATATCCCGTTTGTTTTTGATCTATCCATTCTTTATTCCTGCTTGCCCTTCTCATAAAACCGAACCAGCTTTTTCATAACAACCTGTCTCTTTGATAAACCATCGTTTATGTTTTCTACCTAACCTGGCCAGCGTGTGAGCTTTATATTGTAAATTGTTTGTATTGTACCACAGTTATTTTTTTTTACAAAACAGGCTTCCAAGAGGAAACCTAGAGGCCTCCACCTCGGTGTTTGTTACTTTAAGAAGTATATTTTGCAGCAGAGGCTAAATTTGAGCTCAGTTTCTGGATTGCAGCAGGTTTTCTGCTAGGGTCTGGATCCCAGCAGGCTGGAGGGTTTCAGGCTAGGGTAGATCAGCGAGCTGAATGCTCGATGCAGTAACGCTTGATGACCTGCAGACCATCAGTTCAAGCTCTGAAAAGGCTGACTCTTCCTTTCATCCTTCTGCGGTCTGTGAATTGAGTAACATTCAACTGGGTAGTGGGAATACCTTATATTTTCAGTCCACAGAAATGGCAGATGTACGGTAGAAACTGCCATCTAAAAATAGATATTTTTACTCAGCAGACTGCCATATGCTCTGTGCGTTATGAAATCATAAAGGTAGTGTAAGGAAGTGAGACTAAATCACCTTTTACCGGGATGAAATCACAGGAAGTGGCCGTACATAGGGGCTTATTTACAAGCCCCTTGCGCCACTTTTGCGTCAATTTTAACATTGGAAAAGTGACAATGTTAAAATTGACGCAAAAGTGGCGCAAGGGGCTTGTAAATCTGCCCCATAGTTTTTCACATCACCCTAAAGGTTTAAATAGTATTTATTGAAACGCAAAGGTGCTGTGTCTTACTATAAACGTTTTATAAAAGGTAAAGATAATCAGCTACTAAGGCTAGAAAAAGCAAGGGTTGTATACACCGGAAGGAGCATGCAGGATGGGTGAACCACAGTAGATGGAACACACTCTAGAGCAGTTACAATCTCCATCAAAGGAGGCAAGCATTGCTAGACCTACCAAGGCCAGCGATTCCACTAGCAGAGTTACGGCGATGGCGGCACCAAATAGCAAATCATGACCTAAAACACAACCATTGACGAAGCTAAATACAATTGGTTTTAAAAGTCCGAGCTATTGGCTTTGCCAATGCTTGTTGGTGCTGGCGTGTTAACCCATGCGTCTTGATGCACGCCCACGTGTCTTGTGTTGTCTGCGTGTCCACCTTTAAATGCATCGATCTAAAATAGCGGATGGCCATGTTGAAATGCTTGATTAAAATAAAAAAAAGTCAAAAATAGTGCGCACAAAAAATGAAACAAGCACCTTGGCAGTAGAATTCAGCAGCTGAACACCCCCCCCCCCCCCCCCCAAAAAAAAAATATTAATTAGTAGGACTGATGGGATTGGGAGAGGGGCAGGGAGTGGTGGAGGGTGAAAAAGAGAAAGAGAGTGGGCAGGTGGGGGGATAAAGAGCAAGGAAACAAATGCATTACCACGGAGTGCATATAACAAATAAAGTAAGAGTGCTTCACATATGTCATGGAATAATAGAACTCATCCAATTGAAACACTTTGAGGCCGAAATGCCCTTAGATGGGACAAAGATAAAAATAGGCTGAAAGCCACTGAATTTAGTGGAGACAAATTAGATGGACAGCAAAGCTAGTCAATCATGAGCAAGGGGCCGCCTCAAAGCCCGCCCTAAATATATGTTATGTATTGATAACAGTAGGTCTGTCTATAGACAGCTAAAGCTGCATGCAGCCGAAACCTAAAAGACAACTATTTTGCGCAAAGGGAGTGCTTTTTAGGCACATTAGCAGTTTGTTTAGAGATGATAGAAATACTAGTACCATCAATCAATCAATCAATCATATAATTTGTAAAGTTCACTAATCACCCGTGAGGTTCTCAAGGCGCTGGGGTGGGGAATGCTGCTACTGCTCGAAAAGCCAGGTTTTGAGGAGTTTTCTGAAGGTCAGCAGGTCTTGGGTCTGCCGTAGGTGGATGGGGAGGGTGTTCCAGGTCTTGGCGGCGAGGTGGGAGAGTGATCTGCCGCCGGAGGTCGCTCTTCGGAAGCGGGGGACTGTGGCGAGGGCAAGGTCGGCAGAGCGGTGCTGGTGGGTGGGGATGTAGAAGCTGGGTCGTCTGTTGAGGTACATTGGTCCGGTGTTGTGGAGTGCCTTGTGTGCGTGGGTGAGGAGCTTGAAGTTTCTCCTCTTGTTGACTGGGAGCCAGTGCAGGTCTCTCAGGTGGGTTGTGATGTGGCTGCGGTGAGGGATGTCAAGGATCAGGCGTGCAGAGGCGTTCTGGATGCATTGGAGCCGTCTCAGGAGTTTGGCCGAGGCTCCTGCGTAGAGGGCGCTTCTGTAGTCCAACCTGCTGCTGATGAGGGTCTGGGTGACCGTTCTTCTCGTTTCAGTGGGGATCCACTTGTAGATCCTGCGGCGCATGCGGAGGGTGTTGAAGCAGGAGGAGGATACGGCTGTTTAGTCATGGAGAGGGTGGAGTCGAGGATGACCCCTAGGTTGCGTGCATGGCCGGTGGGTGTTGGGGCGGTTCCCAGTGCAGTCGGCCACCAGGAAATGTCCCAGGTCGAACGGGTGGATCCGAGGATGAGGACCTCCGTCTTGTCCGAGTTCAGCTACAGTCGGCTGTTCCTCATACTTTCAGTGACGGCCTTCATTCCTTCGTGAAGGTTAGTTTTGGCGGTGTGGGGGACCTTGGTGAGGGAGAGGATCAGCTGGGTGTCATCGGCATAGGAGATGATGTTGAGGTTGTGCCGACGGGTGACGTGGCTGAGCTGTGCCATGTAGATGTTAAACAGAGTTGGGCTGAGGGATGAGCCCTGGGGTATGCCGCAAATGATCTTAGTGGCTATGGAGCGGAAGGGGGGAAGGCGGATGCTCTGTGTTTTTCCAGAGAGGAAGGAGGTGGTCCAGTCCAGGGCCTTCTCTTTGATCCCGGCATTGTGGAGGCGTGTTCGTAGTGTGTGGTGGCAGACCGTGTCGAAGGCAGCTGACAGGTCCAGGAGGATGAGGGCCGCCGTTTCTCCATTGTCCAGCAGGGACTTGATGTCATCAGTGACGGCGATTTGGGCAGTCTCGGTGCTGTGGTTGCTGCAGAACCCATACTGTGAAGGGTCCAGGATGTTGGTCTCCTCAAGGTAGTGGGTCAGTTGTTCGTTGACAGTCTTCTCGATGACCTTTGCCGGGAACGGGAGCAGGGAGATGGGCCGGAAGTTCTTGAGGTCCTTGGGGTCTGCCTTGGGATTCTTGAGTAAGGCGTTGATCTTGAGTTGCTTCCAGCTCTCCGGGAAGGTTGCTGTCTCAAAGGAGGTGTTGATGACTTTCCGGAGATGGGGTGCGATGGCTGTGCTGGCTTTGTTGAAGACGTGGTGTGGGCATGGGTCTGTCAGAGATCCGGAGTGGATGGTGTTCATGATCTTGATGGTGTCGTCGTCGTTAATGTTGGTCCAGGAGAGCAGGCAGTTGGTGCGGAGGTGGTCGTGGGGGCGGAGGTCTCAGTGGTTGTTGGGGCGTTTGTGGCATTGAAGCTGTCGTGGATGTCTTCGATCTTGCGGTGGAAGAAAGTGGCCAGCGTGTTGCACAGGTCTTGCGAGGGTAGAACGTCGTTGGTGTTGGAGCTGGGGTTGGAGAGTTCCTTCATGATGTTGAAGAGCTCTTTGCTGTTGTGCGCGTAGTTGTTTCTAGCTAACTTGCCTATGATAATTTCAGAAATGTTTAGAGGCTAACCCACACAAAAAGGCTATACAGGTTTTTTTGCTGAATGTCTGGATCTTTTGGTTGCATGCTCCAGGTTAAACTACAAGTCAGTATTACCATTAGTAAAGAAAAAGATATTCATGCTGTTAGACCCTCTTGCTGGGCACCAGAGCATTCAGGGGTTACTGTGCTCCAATCATATCAACTGTAGTGTTCCCCACTGCTGTCCTAGGGGCTCAGTACTCTTGGACCCAAAACTGGATAACCAAGTACTCCTCTCCAGCACTTGACTCTCTCAGGGTAGCGAGACAGAGCAGTCTATGGCTTACTCAAGGAAGGTGAGGTGGGGTTAGACATTCAGAATACAGTGCACAATGTACTACCAGCTGATAAAATCAATGTCCAGTCAGTGCTTTACTTTTTATAAAAGAAAAGTACTTTAATACACACAAGATAATTATACTACACATAAAACTAGGATAAACAGTGAAAACCAGATGTCTCTACAATTCTCTGGGCCAGAGTTCTGACCCTAAACAGTATTATAGCACCTGGATGCCAAGCACTATAAAAACACAGTTAACATGAAGACACACAATAAGCATTGCATCTTAGAGACCATGTTGCACAGGGTTGCTATCATTCGCTAGAGCCTTGATACCAATCTATGGATTGAAAGGATATAGGGCCCTATGTAGGTAATAGTGAAATACCGAATTCTAAATACCGAATTTTACCGATTCGGTATTTAGAAATCGGTATTTCAGATGTAGGTAAGAATTCGGTAAAAAATACTGAATTCTTATTATTCATTATTACTGGATCAGTAATTGAGATTCGGTAATAATGAATACCTACCCATTCATTCCTATGGGCTTGGAGGCCCATAGGAATGAATGTGAAGAAATTCGGTATTACCGAATTGGTGATACCGGGAGGTATTTCAAGGGTGCCAGGGTGTCCAAAGAAGACCCTGTTGCATCCTTGAAATGTGCATGTGTGTACATGTGGCACACATGCACGCCCTAAGGACATGGATGTGTGCCACATGGCACTTAAAAAAAAGCAAGAAAGTGCTTTTTTAAAGGAATTCGGTAATTACCACCAACTTGAAGTTGGTGGTAATTATCGATCCCTTAAGGCCCAAAAGCACTCTTTTATGTGCTTTCTACATTACCTTTAAGGAATCGGTATTACCGATTCCTTAAATGCAAGGCCAATTAGGAATCGTATTAAGGAATCAGTATTTACCGATTCCTTATTACCGAATCCTTCCCTACATCACGAATGCCTAAATACCGGTCGGTATCAGTGAAATTTACCGAATTTCACCGTTACCGACCGGTATTTGGGCCACCTACATCGGGCCCATAGTTTCAGCATTTGATGTGAAGTCAAAGGTTCTTGATCAGCCCCATAACCCCCACCCAAAGCAACATAAGTGCCCTCCCGTTCTGAGTGAGGACACTGCTCTAGTGGCGTCAGGGATCTAATCGCAGGTGCCTGATGTCGTAGCACAATTTACTGGACTCCCACTAGTCCAGTAGCCACTAGCTAGCTGTAGGAGGGTAGTGGCTGGACCCTGATACCCCTAGAGATCACAAAACAAAAGGTTGGGGCCTGTGTCACTGGCGTCTATTCCCAAGCTACGGCTTGTACAGGCTCCCACAGCGCAGTGGAGGAGTAAAGAGGGTAAGTGATGTCACCTTCAAGGACTGGAATTAAGCTTCCCCTTCTCTGGCTCCCTTGATGTGCTGCAAGCTTCTTTTTCTCCTTGCGCAGCTGTCTGCAATTTCCTTGTTGAAAGCGGCCGCTCTCCAAGTATCACAGAAATAGCTTGTCTTCTCCCATGCTGCTGATGCCCTGGATCCTCATCGAACTCCTGGCAGCAGAATACATCCATCATAGAGAAAACTTCCTCAAATTCCAGAGGCAGTGAGCAAGTTTCTTATCTTGCCTTCACACCGCGGGTCATGGGTCGTTTCCTTTGGACGGACCTGGCGTGTCCGCCTCTTCAGTCATAGACCAGTCCTGAACAACAGCTGACCACTTAGGCCAGACTTTTATCATCTCTGATTGGTAGGCTGATCCAATCAGAGTGTCTACTACTTTTGCATCCTGATTACACCTCCAATCACAAACCATTCATGGCGTGTTCAATGCCTGATCAAAGCATGCACAGAATAACTTAGGACCTTCCCTTGTACCAACCCGTTGTTATCCCTAAAGAGGAATTTTAATTAAATCCAGACCAGGAGGCAATGACCGGGGGAAGATGGGAGGTGGGGGGATGGTCCTCTTAGCAAAGTTAGTGCAGCTAATCCCAGATAAGAGCTACGTGTCTGCTCCAGTCCACCAGGCCTCCAAGGAAATGGGGAGGGCCCCGGAAGGAGCCTGGATGTACAGCAGAAGAGCTTGCATTCCACACAATGACTCAACTCACCATTCTTCCCCAGTACACCCACTGGCTCTCAAACACAAGTAGACAAGGGCAACAAGACCCTGGGCAAGGAATAGGCTTCACAGAATTGATCAGGAGGGTGGTACGTGACTCACCCCTCCTGACTAAAGATTTTTTGCTGCCACCACTGTCAGCCTACCACAGCCTGGGTAGAGAAGGCAGTAGCCACTCTCTGAAAAATAGGGGTGCACTAGGCATGCCCCATCGACTGCAGAGCCAAGCTCTAGGGTCTTAATCCAGGTTAACAGGGAGACCCTCAGTGGACATGTATGATTCTCATGCTCACTGAGGTAGGGATCTAGAAACCATAAAGTAGCTTTTGAGTGACTTGCCTGGAGATTAGTATAAGGCAGAGGAAGCACTATCTCTAGAGACATGCAGAAGACTTCCCGTCCCAACACACACTAAATATGACTCAATCTTTTTTTTAACATATTCTTTATCATTGCAGAGGGTCAGTCTCTAACAAGCAGTGAAGGATCCATTTCATTCTAACCGCATAATCATTGTGCATTACGCAATACATCCAGTGCTTCAACACAGCACTTGATTTCTCCTTGACTTTCATGCAAGCTGCAAAAGGTACCCGCTACAGCATCACAAAGTCATGTTTGGTTGCCACAGACCCAAGTCTTTCAGCTGTGATAGGATCATTTAGAAATGGGATCAGCAAAGGCATGTTGTAGGTAATTATGTGTTGGCTTCCAGTAGAATTGTATTCCGTAGAATGTGGTACCCACTCCTACTGGCTTAATGTTCACACTAATGCATAATTTGTCACTAAATCTGTGAAACAAAATTTAGGGGGAAATTCCCCTATCTCCAACAGAAGTAGCCTTTAAATCCTATAATGATTGTGCCAGGATCTCTTTTCAGTGATCTACTGGTGTATGTAGGTTTAGATCATACAAACAAATAGCCTTTTTATGAATATAAAACTATATTTGCAATTGGAAAACCATGGCATTACACTATATTTGCTCAACAAAGAATTTCATGAGGGTAAACCTACTCACAGGAATTGGAAGCAGACCTTCCAGGAGGAAATACCCGAAAAGTTTGTGTATTTTGACAAACTTTTTCCTGACCCATTCTAACCCTGTTAACAGTCAGGGTTTACTCCTTGCAAGGGATGCATATGACACACCTCTCAGACTGTTGCTGGTGTCAAAATGGAAGAAGAAGTGTTTCTCCACAGTGAGAATAAAACAGTTGAAAATATGCTAAAGCAATTCCCAAGGAGCACTAACATGTAAAAGTTCATATTTCAAAATTCAAGACGATTTAAGAAAGTATGCCTGGAAACCCCCCAACTGTCACAGGTTTTCAGGCTCTCCCTTTGGAAACCTTTGAGAGTTCCAAAACATTCAGAAAGCCCCCCCCACCACACACACATGAGGTCATTGCTCTCCAGTTAACTTGTAAATCATATACCAAGGTACCTGTTCACAAACTGTGCTTTGCAGTTTTTGTAGTAGTACTAATACTACCCATGTACTACAAAATGGTATTTACTAACCTAAGTTGTTCTGTCTGTGCTGCTACTATGTTTTCAATGTGGAAATCGCCATTCTGATTGAGTAGGTCTCTGCACGCATATACATATGTTTTTGTAAGAAGTGGAGGGGGATGGGGAGGTACTGGAAAATGAGGAATAATCTATACTACTATTATAAAGGAAGAACTTTGAACCTTTGAGGCGGGTAAACTCGGGAACCACAGCGCCAATCCACACACCCGATACATCGTTGTAATCGTCAGGGTGTGCAGATGGACTTAGGCTATATGAACTTAATAAATATACGTTATTTAAAAAATGAACCGGAAAAAAAGTAGTCCCTTGGAAGAAGCGTGAGGAGCGCGGGGAGGAGCGGCGTCCAGGAGCGCGAGGAGGACCGGTGGACATGGCACGGGAAGAAGCGGTGAGGAGCGGCGGACAGGCGGTGAGGAGCGGCGGACAGGCGGGGAGGAGCAGCGGACAGGCGGGGAGGAGCAGTGAGCGGCGGATGAGGTAGGTTATTTATCTATTTATTTAGGAGCGGTGAGCGGAGGAAAAATGAAGCAAAAATGAAAATCGTAGCAAGAGGAAGCAAACGAAGCATTACAAAAGTGAGCCAAACGGTGCATTACTGGAAGAAAAAGTTACGTGTGCAGGTTACAAAAGTGTACATCGTGAGCAAGAGGAAGCAAACGGAGCATTACAAAAGTGAGCCAAACAGTGCATTACAGGAGGAAAAAGTTACGTGTGCAGGTTACAAAAGCGTAGAAAGTAAACATAGAGGTATAAGAGGAAAAAGTGACGTGTGCAGGTAGCAAGAGGAAGCAAACGGAGCATTAAAAAAGTGAGCCAAACGGTGCATTACAGGAGGGAAAAGTTACGTGTGCAGGTTACAAAAGCGTACAAAGTAAACATAGAGGTATAATAATGCAATATATGGAGGAAGGCTCCGGGGGACCCACAGACAACGTCGGGGCGGGCGGGGCCCTGAAGCCTAATTGCTCCCGGACAATGTCGGGACGGGCTGCTAGTTACTACTAAATGGTAAGAGTTTAGGCAGCGGTAGGGTGGAATTCAGGTATGGGTAAGGAGTTGTTAAGGGAAAGAGAAAGTTTCACCTAACAAAGAGTAAGACCCTTGCTATTCACAAACAGCACTTAAAATGTTAATATAATCAAAAGAACCAAGACAGTAGTAAATGTACTCCAGCTCAGTCTTGGAGTAAATCCAGCACCACACATGGCCAACCACTAGTACTGCAATGCACTCCCACAGAAAAGATTAGAACCACCAAACACCTATAGAAATACATTGGGAAATAAAGGAGTATTACTTTTTTAACGTTCAACAAGTTTGAAAACTTTTAAGTAAATCCTGTGTAATCTTATTACATGCTATGTTTGCAACATCCTCTATTTTTTTAAGTTAATTCTGTTGAATTGTATTACATGGCTTAAAACTTGGTAATGCAAGGAGTGTTTGTTCTGAACTCCATCACCCATTTACAGGTCAAACAGATTTCAACACCAACCGATCACATCCATGCTGACCACATAAGAAACTAATCTACCAAACATATATTCCTGTCTTCACTATGACGGTGAATGTCTTTGATGCTTTGCCCCTTATTTTGAGAAATAGTTTTTTGGAAAGAAGAGAGAAGCTTTGAAGGCAAAGGATGAAAATCTTTGGGATGTCAGGGAAGCAGTCATTTCTGAATACCACTTATCACCAAAAGTGATGCTTGACATTCTTGCAGCGAGGAAGCATGATCTTGATTCACTGACAGCCCACTCCTAGACTATTCCTGTCTATGGCAAAATACTGCCTTCACTCCATTTAATGACCACTGGATATTGCCACAGGGTTGCCTCTGACAAAGTAGGTAAGCCATTCTCACTGCTTGCATCAGATACTGAGCTGCGGCAAAAGGAGAGTGCACTATTTTATAACCATGCCACAGTCACTGGCAGAAAAGCAATGGATGGCAAGGGAATTTTATGCCTTTGCCCACTTCCCTTATGTGATAGTCCACCTCACTGCATGCACACCTTTTCTGCACTAGTTACTGATGAAACTCCATCAACATACAAACTTTCTGCGATGCTAGTGGCTGCTTAACTGATATCTGCAATGTCCGTCCTGGAAGTAAAAATGACAACAATATCTCCAGTCAGTCACTCCTTGCACATTGTTTGTTTTGCTGAGGATTTTGGCGACATGTGGCTCATTAGTATGTAACAACATCTCACACTGGGGCAACATGTGCATCTGAGTGAGTGACATCTCAAACATACTCATTTATCACTACAACACAATTTACACATATTGCCTTGACATACTATATGTAGGCACGATGTATTACATTTACAATAAAGTCCCCTTTTATGGAATTTCTCATGTTTTCTTTGCAGGTGATGCCAGGTGTGCTCCCCCTCTTCTCACACCCTACAGACATCCAACCACACTACCTCAATAGAGTTACAATAAGGCAGTGGCAGCTCCTCCGCAATGAAGGAGTAGCGTCGCTGCACTGCTTTCAAGCAGTGCGAGAAGCAAACACATAAAATGATAACAACTTTCAGTTATTATCATTTTTTGTTTGTGCTGCTTTGCAGGCGGGCAGGTGGGCGAAGCTGCTCTACTCTTGGAGCAGAGCAGGGGATGAGTGGTTTGCCCAATGACTGTGTGTTCAGTCCTCTCAGGCCGACCATACCAGTCATGCAAACCTTCCCCTGCATTGCAGCCTGCCTGGAGGACATGCCCACCTCTCCAGCCCCTGGCTGAGCGCTATGTCACGGCAATCAAAAAGCTGCATTGCAACGTTGTAATTGGTTTAGGGGAGGGAGCCTGTCAGCCTTTTTTCTGTTCCTGAAGTCGGAGGAAGGAGAGCAGGATCAGAGAGAGGGGACACGGTAGCAAGGTAAGTTTAAAAAAAAAAAAATTTTTGTTGTTATGCTCACTCCCTCCTGCAATCGCGACCCATCCGCGTGACCCCCTGCACCCTCCTCCCCACCTGTGAGCCAGGCCGGCTGCCAACGTAATAGGGCATACTTACATACACAGTCATTATTGAACACACTTTTAGGATTACATGCAGATCTATGCCTACACCCAGGTACCTGGGTTGGTGTACAGAATAGAGGTCAGGGTATACAGGTGCAAGATTGGCTAGGTAGCCATTTTTTTTCCCTGAAATGCTAGTTCTGTTGCTGCATTTATGTGGATGGGCAGTCTTTTTTCAAAGATAATTGGATTACCACAGCATCAATATATACCATCCTGAGACAACTCTATTTAATTTCCATACTGATGTCAATAAACATATGTTGGATCTAGCCCTCTCTGAAAGTTCACCTCCCAACCCTTTTGCCATTACCCTCCACTTTTTGCTGAATTCGTTTTTGCTGGCCTTAGAACTCTGTGCATTTTGCCACTGCTAACTAGTGCTAATATGCATAAGCTCTCTCCTTAAAATATGCTGACATTGGCCAATCCGCAACTGGGACATTTAATTTGTTTATAAGTCCTTAATGAAGTGATACTACATTTACCCAGAGCCTGTAAATTAAATGCTAAAAGTGGGCTTGCCAAACAACAACAAAGTTGCCAATACTGATATTTTCTTTTAACAACAACTACTAATAGGTCACTCGAATCTATTTTTATCAGAAAACCTTTTTTATTTTATTTCCATAAGAACCAACACATTTATTTTTTCATTAAAATGTGAATCTCTCTTTTTTCTTTTTAGACAACACACGCAAAAAACATTAATTTGACATTTGTACAATACAAACAATCAAAAAATGAAAAACCTTTTGACAACACACCTATATAACAAATTAATTTGACAACATTCAGACATGGACTAGGACAACATAAAACAAATAACATAGAACCACTCAACATTCATTATTACATACATTTCTTTATCTAATCCAGTTTGTTAAAAAATTCACACTGTTCCTTCGAAAACTTTTGAAGGAATTTCAACTGACTTTTGTGTGTATGTGTTGTAACAATGTCCTGCTTTTTCCTTAAACTCACAAATGGTAATGTCTCCTCTCTTTTGGTGTGGGGTTTTATTACTACTGATATAGAGTCAGGATAGGCTTTTTGCCTTATCTAGAGATGTTTCGTTAGGACCATTCTTTTCTGTACTGCATTTTACGCAGGTCCTACGGTTTGCTGGGTTAACCCATTGTTATGCAATTAACTTTTATAAAGTTGGCATTTTCCTGCCTTAGTCATTTAGTGCCTGTAGCCTGTCTCTGGACCACATGTCTGGGTATAGCTGACAGTTGGTCTTTGTGTATTCCTCCTTCAGAGCCACACACAATGGAGAGCTTAGGTGTGGCTGGATGATCCATCCCAGGCAGGATGGGAGGGAAAAGCTGAGCACAGCCTTACTTCAACTTGAATAAGTTGTTGCCTGCCTCCAAACAAAGGGCTACATATCCCCTGTAGTTAGTCCGGAGCCCAGACAGGGAAAGCAGGTTGCCTCGGGACTTCCAAGGCAAACCTGTAGAAGCTTCTCACTCATTTCAAAGGTCCAACTGGGCATTAACTGGGTAAAAATACTGGACCACAGACCCCAGCTCTTCAGTACACTTATGGACCTGTGGATGCTCTGCCAGAAAGAAGGACTTCTGTGCCCTCTGACAGGACTGCTACTCTGCTGGACTGCTGGACTGTGCTGACCTGCTGCCCTCTTGTCTGGGTGAGAAGGACTGGACTTGCATCTGTTGACCCAGGACCCCAAGGTGACTGCAAGGGCTACATGACTGGCCTCCTTACTTGAGACTCAGGCATAGAATGCTCCAACAACCTTGGACCAGCACCTGCACTCTCCCATCTGAGATTCTACCCTGCCAAGTAGTGTCACCTTAGTCTTGGACCCTTGGAAGTGGGCCTCAGGTGCTCTGCCAGCCTCCATTGATGCAGTGGAACTGACACATCTCCTCTCCTGTGCGGCACAACATTTAAGGGCCCTCAAGCAAAGGGGGACTAAATACTCTATAGCTCTACATTCTATGGAATATGAGTCACAATAATACATTTTTAGTTTTTCATTTCATGGAATTCAAAGTATACCTGTGAATCTCAGCATATAAATACTGGGGGATTAGGGTGAACTAAAGAAGGCAAGAAACTACTCACCTTAAGGCCCTAAATAACTCTGAGAGAGACCTAACAGGAGCCTTCCAAAGACTGTGTAAAACCTGTCATGTCTATATATGTCTGGCATGTCAGTCATAAGTGCTGTAAGAAGAGTGATGAACCGCAAACTAAAACCTACTTGGTCTTTATGTGCCATTGCAGTGCCAAGCAAGCTTGCCTCCTGGTTTAACTAGGAACAGTGTAATAGTTATCAACACATTTTCCATCTTCCTTCATGCACTGGCCTGGCACAAATTTACTTAGAATTCAACCTTCTGAGACATCTTGTGATTTTGGCCAGATTCTTGTCTTATTGCGGAAGGACAAGGGCGACATCTTGAGGATCCTATAAGCACTACATATGGCAATAATGCAAGAAGACTCAGCCTGGAACAATCATTTTAAGCAGGCTATACGTAGCCTTGATGGAGGACCTATAGGGAGCCTCCCTTCCACCTAAGCAGCTAGCAAGTACACTGTCCAAACTGGCAGAAATCCCCTCTGCATGCGTAAGTGTTGAGGATTTGGCAAGAAAGCGCATGGCAGTTACGCAGTTAATTTATATGGGAAGCAGGATTTTTGACGTTCCTAAATGAGGCCTTAAGTGCCCTAGAGCCCCCTGAAATAGCCTAATGGCTGTATGGTCCCGACTGGTTCCTCATCAGTATAATTCAGCCCCCCCAGCTCTATTTTGAACCCACGTACCAGGGGAGACTAACTGTTTAAATCTTGACTGGGGTTTTGATTTTCACTATGTTCATGGTTACACAGGTTTGCCCGTATTGAGCAAACATAATTTTGCTGTAGAAAATGGAACGGCATGGTGAGAAAAAAAACTATGGGCCTCATTTATGAGGTTTTGCCGTAGGGAAGCGCAGCAGGCCTTCCCTATGGCAAAAGAAAAAGGCAGGAATGCGCCGTATCTATAAGATACGGCGCATTCCTGTCCTTTTCCCCTACACTGGCGCACAATGGGCTGCCGTGTGCCAGCGCAGGCACCTTTGCACAATGGTGCAAGGGTGCCTACGTTGCGGGGATGATTATTTTTGTACAGGAAGGGAAACCTTCCTGTACAAAAATAATCACAAGAGGCTTTTCCTCTTTCTATGTGTGCTGCAGAATGCAGCACCCATAGAAAAAGGAAAAATGAGGAGAAATAAAGATATTTCTCCCCGTTGCTCCTCCCCTACGCCTCCCCTGGGGTGGCGTAAGCTTTTGGCACTGCCTCAGATTTACGATTTCTCGTAAATCTGGGGCAGTGTCAAAAGACCATGGATGTTGCTGGGAACGCCCCCAGCAACACCAATTGCACGCCCCTTTAACGCAGAACACTGAGTTAAAAGGACTGATATTTATCAGGCAGGATTAAGCCAAAAAAAGTGGCTTAGTGCTGCCTGATAAATATCACGCAGGCTTATGCGCCACGGAACGTGACGTTCCGATGGCGCAAGGGGCCTCATAAATGAGGTCCTATGGATTTAGGCCCATGGTGAGACAACACGGTGGATTTAGGCCCAGAGCTCTGTACTGGGGGTGAATGTTTGACCATCTTCAGCATTACGTCCATCATCTTTTTGTGCTGCTATAGTTGCCCTAAGTGGGACGGGTATGTTCAGATGCGTGTCCCTTGCTCGCTATTCCATTGGATTCCAGTTAGCCTGGTTGATGAGGAGTGATACCCCAAAACTCATCCTAGGATATTTGTTTCCCGTCCAGGGTGGACCTGGTCAGGCAGCTTGAACTGGACTGTTTCAATGGGGAGCAGGGTCAGACTGATTTGCATATGACTGCATTCAAACTGGAATGGCATGGTGAGCAAAAAACAATGTATTTAACCCAGATCTGTGCATGGGGGTGAAGGTTTGACAGTGTTCAGCGTTACGCCCATTATCTTTTTGTGTTGCTATAGTTGCCCTAAGTGGGAAGGGTTTGCCCAGACAATGGTAATAATAATAATAATAATAATAATCCACATTTATAAAGCGCACAATCACCCGTAAGGGTCTCTAGGTGCTGGGGGCAATCGGGAAGATTAAGCAAGCTATTGCCCAGAGTCAAATGGTGCTGGGCTAATCTGCCGCCGGTGATCGACCATGATCCCCAGATTCCAGAGTCAGTCGCCCTAGCCGCGGCGCCACACCTCTCCCTCAATGGTCCCATGCTCGGTATGGCACTGGATTCAAGCTAGCCTGGTTGATGACAGTTGATACCAAACCGGTCCCATAGTGCTTGTTTGCAGTCCAGGGAGGACCTTTCCTGGCAGTTCGGAATGGAACAGGTTCAAGACTGATTTGCACATGGCTGGGGCAAAACTGGAATGGCGTGGTGAGCAAAATATTATGGTTTTAGGTCCAGATCTTTATACTGGGGGTGAATGTTTGACAATGTTCCGCATTCGGTCCATCATCTTTTTGTGTTGCTCTAATTTATTTACATAGAAGGGCTGAAATACATTTCACTGGAGACTTAAGAGGAGAGGCCTTTTATATATGCCACAATCAAATTCTCTTTACTTGTTATTGGGTAGGTACTTAAACAGGAGTTTATTTATGGGTAGTTAGATACCTTCTATTGATTCAAGTATTGCTTAATTATATTTTACATTATATTTCTTTTAATTATATTTTGCTGTTGTAGGGAATTGAGATAGTGTGACCGATGTTGTTGATTATGTGTAGGATATTTAGTTTGGGATTGGAATGTGATAAGGCAGGGACCTATGTTGTGTGGATCGGTAAATTGAATTGTATGGAAACAGCACTTGAGAAGAGGATGGGATAACATTTTATTGTTCTAAGAGTTTTGTCAAAATACTCCCACTAGTTATTTACAGGAGCATGTTTTGTGATACACATAAGATTACTCATATAGTTTTGTGAGTGCCAGTATGAATAATAAGATGGCGCCTAAGTCAGCCACATTTTGCAGAAATGTTTACACGGAGGAGCACTGACTGTATTATGGGTTGTGTTTTACATTTACGATGATTAGTACATATATACATGCATGAGTTTTGAGAATAACTTGAGTATGGCTAGAAATACTGTTAATTCTGAATACATTACTGAGGGTTGTGAGCAATTTGATTATTTCAAGATATCAGCTATTTGTTGGTGACTAGCGTGGTACAATATTGTTGTCTTTCTATGGTTATAGACAACATATAACCTACATCAACATAGTGTCCCGGTAGCACGCCATACACAGAACGTGCAGTTTTAGGAGTACTCTCTTGTGTAATTTTGTCTTTTGTCTGTTGTTTTTCTTATGACTAACACACATCTGCTTTCCTGATGTTCCAATTCTTGTGAGTTGAGACATACAATTCTAATAAAGAAATTAAAGTGGCCAGCTTTTTTTTGTACCCTGCTCTACTATCTTGGGACAGATGTACTTTTGGGGGACACAGTGAAGGATTAATCTACTCACCAAAGCAGCTGCTTCTTTATTTCCATTGGTAAATGCTTGCTTCACCTTTTGTAAATGTTACTGCAACAGGTGCAATAACAGAATTGCTTGGCTCATTGTACTCTTCTTCTTGCTGGCTTCCTGTGTCATAATCTCAAAAAGGAGTAGCATTTGGATGGGTCACTCTGTGGCAGTTGTATCTCCACCTCTCTCATTTGAATTACAAAACTCTGACAGACATGTGCTGCTCAAGCAGGTAGTGCACCATGCAGTAGGTTGAGTTCCAACGTCCTAGCACAGCCTGTCTGAGGGCTTTGACAGGTACTTTAGTAGCACATTGAATGATCCTCAACTGCTTCTGAGCTTTGATGAATGACTAAAGTAGCGCAAAATCTCTATACGTGACCAGTATGTTGACTCCTTTTTTGAGGAAATCTACCACATTTAGATTTGTACAATGCACTTAACACTGAAGTTTAAATTATCCCCTATAAGCTATGGCTGTGACAATAGTATTGCCAGTGGCAACAAATCCAGTACTGAACCCTTGGATTAAAACAATTCATAGGTTTTAGTATTAAATTCGGCCAGGATATTGGTAACTATTGCATGCCAACCAATGCCTGAAAAGAAACATTAGCATTGAGGCTAGCAGTTAGCCATTACCTAATGCCAAATGGGTATAGTTATACATATAATCTGTTGCTGACAGCTAGTCTACATGTACATTGTGAAATAGATGGGCTGAACAGTACTCTTTTTTATTGCACTGCCAACCAATTGCAGCACGTGATGGTGCAGCACTGGCATAGCAACAAAGGGAAAACAGGTCCAGCTTGTTGAGGTGGAGCTAGGCAGTTGTGCCGGCTTTTTTTGTAGTGTTGCTGTAGGTTGTTGGGGTCTTTACAAGATGGAAGCAGGTGGAGTGTGTGGAACTACATGACTAAGAACTGGTTAAATAGAGGTTAGCTAAACTTCCTCTGTGGCACCCTCCACACTGACAAACACTGGGTCATCTTCACCGTCCTCACCACCAACAAACTTTTTTTTTTTTGCAGAGTTTTATATAGCGCGAACTAGACCCGAACTGAATCAGGTATCAGAGCGCTCTACATAGCACCAGTTACGTTACATGAGGACACGCATTCATTTTTAGGCACAGGGAGATTAAGTGATTTGCCCAGAATCACAAGAGGTTTTTTTTTGGCGTTGTTACCGAGACTCGAACCCAGATCCCCAGGTCCGAGGTCGAGCGCCCTAGCTTCTTTTTCTCTTTTCTCTGGTGGTGGTTGTCAGTTGGAATCCAAGCCACCATTACCAAAACATCGGTAGGGGCTTGGAGAAGATGTAGGATTGGTCTTTTCTTTCCCTGCAAGGAACTAGTGAAACTGATGTGTCCAGTGAAAGAGCAGTCACAACAATGTATTTCGCTGTAACAAGTTCTGCTTCCTGCTCTGCTCCTGCTTCAAGAAGATCAGGTGTTGCAGGCTGTGGTTCCTGTTGTTGACTGTCCTGTAACTATTTGGTTTGCAGGTGGAACAATTCCGCTGTAGTATTAATGTTGTCCTGAAGAAGGTGACGATAATTCAAATTATTTGCACAAGTATTTTAAATCATCAGATTATTTAACCGAATACAACTGTGATTGTCATCCATTCAGCTTTTCTATCCATGTTTAAGTGGGATATAAAATAAAAAGATTCACAAAGATATATACATATATACATGTGTTTTATTGGGTTCAATGGGTTTTCAAGCTTTGAAATGAGAAAGTTTCTTTAAATTCATATTTATTGTTTATCCTCTGTTTATTTTAACATAATTATTGTGATACATTTTAATTAATTTCTTAAGCATTTCCATGTTAGTGGCATTGGATGACTAGCTAGGCTCCCACTTCTACCGGTCTGTAAAAACCTATCTTCAGGTGAAAAGGCAATTTTGGTAGTTGCATGAAAATGTTATTATGAAAAATTTCCAAAATCATGCCAATTACACTCGCATAATAAAAAATTTGCCTAGGCCTAGTTTTGACACGGGAGGGACTACATTACTCCCCAGTCCTTTCCTGCTACTAATATTTGGGATAGCAGCCATTTGCGTGGGCAGCAGTGGCTCCACGTAAAGGGCGGAGGAGCATTGCCCCGCCTGCGGCGAGCGCAGCAGGTAAATCATACTTGTGTAAGTAATTACCATTATTAAAGGCAAGCGCTGTTCTAGCGTAAGTGTCTGACTGTGAGGGCAGGGCTGATGGCTGCAGCAGGATCAGATTTACTTGTGGAGCTGGCAGTACGAGTGCGCATGTCAGATTGACCAGCCATCTTGCGACGGCCAGCCCAACATGCACACTTCAGACTGCACATGTCCAAGCAGTGTTAACTGCACAGGATTGCATGCACAGTCACCTAGGCTCAAAAGGAGCACTGGGTTAGTCTGCTCAAACAAATCCTGGTGGTTTTCTCAGTACGAGAACAGCTTCTGGATTGGTTAGGATTGCGGCTGTAGGAAGTCAAGTTCCTTCCGGTTTCGGCCCTTCACTGTTGCCCAGCAGCAAAGCCTGATCTTCCCAGAGCGTGTAGACAGAAAACACGCCAGTTTCTGCCAGCACCTCCAACCAAAGTAAGCTGCAAAAGGTAAGCACCACACACTCTCTCTTTCTCGCATCCCGGCTACATCATCTGCCTGCAGGTTGCAGGAGAGCACATTCCATGTGTGAAACCAGTCTGACATCCCCCTGCTTCCCCCGCCTCGGTGTTCATGGTAACAAGAGTCTTAATATTTATGGTCATCAAAGTCACCTTTACTGTAATTGATAACTACTGTAGAACCCCTCCAAGTACTGGCCCTGGTCCTTCCCATTCTTATATCCTCAGTGAAGTGTACAGCCATTGCTTCATTACAGCTTGGGTGGTTGGGTCTGCTCCACTGGAGTATCGGCTAACTCACAACCTGCTTCCTTTTCATGTGCTTGCCATGTAAACCTTACTTACCCTGGGCAACATCCCTGCTTAAAGCACAGCTCAACTAATCAAGCCACACCTTGGATAATGGAGATTCTTCCTATTTACGTAGGTGTCGGATTTGTTATTTACTGTACATCTACTTGACGTAAATGTTTTCTCTGACCTTGGAACCACATCCATGTCGAACCTTCTGACCAGTTAATGAAAGGAGAAGCACAGTCATCCCACATCTATTGATTAACGACTGTAGTCACAGACTCCGGGATGTTTTTGCCTCCGCTTTACCACCCAGTTGTTACCTGTCAAGACACCTAACTTCCGGTTGTCCATCCACATGTATAGATTCTGCAGCCCACCCCCGGGGACAAAAGAAAGGCTCCAACCTATGCCAAATGTTATTGATTTCCCCCTCCTTAGCCGGAGTGATACATCACCCAATGCTTTGTGCCTGCAGCCCCAGAAACCGGTAGTTTGTAAATATTAAAACATGGCATTGTCAAGATGAATTTTCATTTCATACGTCTTTATTTCGATTATTTCATCATAAAAGGCGAGCATTAAAAATGTACATAAGCATCATACTATAACGCATATCACAATGAACAACATGCTTTAACACATAACACAATGATTTTAAAAAACATTTAGGAATAACAGTGAATGCTTAGGCATAACAGTGAATGCTTACAAAACAATTCCTATCAGAATAAAACTGCAAAATGTAATGTGCAAAATGGGTGCAACTACCAGGCAAATAAGTTATATAGAGAATTAATAGCGGGCTCAAAAAATGTTTTAAAACAATTCAAGTTACTACTGTTTGGCCTCTATCTATGTGGTTGGCTCTGAATATCCACGTCCAGCCTAGGAACTTTGCTACTGCAATTACCACTGATTCCCTTGTATCAGCCCACATAATCCTTAAAGCCTCCAGCCCCACCCGTGTTCCCATATTTTTACAAATTGGTTTAAGCCATTTAGTCCGGGGGGCTATATAGGCAGGGCATGCAAAAAATAAATGGCCAAGTGACTCCTTCTGCTCCTTACACCAGGGGCAAGACTCATTCACCTGTCCTTTCCATTTTTTAGTGAACGATCTTATTGGGAGCGAGCCAACCCTAAACTGGCGGTATAGCTTCCTGTCACTACTCTTAGTGATGATATCTCAGTAATCTTCTAAGGATGGATCAAGTTTGTGTTCCAGGAACCTACCGGACAGGGAGGAGGTGTTTATCTGGTCAATATATTTTTGTCGTACTGTGAGCCAGTATAAAACTTTAAAATCCATTTTTAATGGGAAGGGGTTGTTAGCCGGATCAGTCCACAGGTTGCTCAGTCCCATATTCTCTAAAAGCAATTTTACCTTTTTGAACCAGGGAATATCACCCGAGCCCACCACGGATCTAACATCCAACATTTCTTTGGCAAAAAGTGCCAATTCAGGGGTAGTCCAAATTCTCCTCCACAAGGCCACTGGTTTGTAATGTGCCTCATCATCAATTGCGTGGCAGCCCAAATCTAATAACAGAGGCTTCAAAGGACTAGAACGGGGGAGGCCTACTAGGTTTCTAATACATTTATTTTGAAGTCTGACTATCGGGGAAAGGTCCGCAAAAGCCCAAAGGTCCGCGCCATACAAGATCGCTGAAGTTAACTTGGCGTTGTAGATTTTCAAAGCAGGACCTATCCTTTTAGTCAGAGAAGATCTATGTTCCTTAATTAGACACCCTGATAACTGCGCGGAGAGAGAGTATCGATCTGGGGTTTCCAGCTAAGCCTACTTTCCAAAACGACCCCTAGATATGTCATGACATTTACCTGCTCTAACTTGGAGCCATTCATAGTAACATGTCCAACCACAGGTCTATGTTTTGTTAAAACCATAAATTTTGTTTTTGATACATTGACCTCTAGGTAATTTATTAGGCAAAATTCCTCGAATTTGTTTAGGGCAGTCTGGAGGCCCTTCTGGGTTTTTGACATTATTAAGGTGTCGTCTGCAAACATGAGTAGCGGAAACTTGGTTCCACCTAAGGCTGGGGCGTCAGTTGGAAATGCTGCAAAGTACCGCACAACCCTGTTGATGAACAACAAAAACAGGGTAGGTGCTAGTACGCACCCTTGGCGTACACCAGGAGACACCGGAAATCTCTCCGTGACCTGCCCTTGATTGCCCCATCTGACCTGTGCAAAGTTTGCTTCATATAACATAATTAGCAGTTCTAGAAGTTCCTGGGGCATCCCCATGTTTCTTAATGCGCCCCATAACTTGGCTCTGGGGACTAAATCAAAAGCAGACTTGAGGTCTACAAAAGCGGCATAAATAGTGCCACTTCTCAAACTAACAATCTTCCAATAAATTAGTGTAAACCTAAAGACCTGTTCAATTGTACTAATACAGGATCGAAACCCAGCTTGTAAGGGAGATAAGACATCCTCTAGTTCCATCCAACTCTGGATCTTAGCCAGCACCATCCTGGCAACAATTTTCTGAATAGCGTCTATCAAACTTATTGGCCGATGGTTCCCCGGGACGGAACAATCCCCCTTTTTGAATATGGGCAAGATCTCAGCCCCATGCCAAGAATCCGGGATGCATGCCCCCCTCGCAATGGCGTTAGCTAGAAAGGTGATGTAGGGCCCCAGTTAATTGAGTCGTGTTTAAAGAGATCTGCCGGAATGCAGTCCATTCCTGGTGCTTTTCCACCTTGAACCTTTCTTAGTGCATCCTCTACATCTTTCTTGTCAATCAATAGGGGTTGACAGGGAGTCAATGGCCTAGGAGACATGTTGCCAAGGGGGATATCTATTTCTGGTTCCAGTCCCCTAAACTGAGACTGGAAATGCTCAACCCAATCCGCAGGGGTCACATAGTATTCAGGGACTTGTGAGTGGGAAGAGTTCCCCCATTTAACTATGTGCCAGAACTTGGTCTCGTTTTTCAACCTACTGGCCTCAAGGAGCTCCTGCCAGTGCTGGTCATCCCAGTCCTTTTTGGGCTTGCTTTGGGTTTTACGATAGGCTAGCCTTGCCTTCCTAATATCCAGGGTGTTTCGAGATTTTATAGCTGACACCAATAAACCATAGGCATCACGGCACAATTTATTATACCATGATTTCCCTGGTATATGGGGTGGCAACTAAGTGGATTTCAAAGTTCAAGTTATAGACCTTTGTCCATACGTTTACAAAGTTCATTGAGTAAGGTCGAATTCAAAACAACACATTTTCAATCCAATGCATTTCGGGCTGGATTTGCCCTTCACCTGGGACCAAAGCTAGAAGCAAGACAAAAAATACTGTTCAAATTTCGCATGAACTTTCTTTTGAAATAATTTGAATTACCTCAAAGTGGTGCGCCAGGGGATGCTTCCAAGTCCAATTGGAAGCACTATTTTGATGTTTACTGGACGTCCTTGACAAGAGACGCCTCCCGGGCAGCAAACCTCAGGAATTGTTGAACTTTGTGAACTCACACTTACAAAACTTTTCAAACTATATACAGCTGTGCAACTATCCATCCTTTTCGTTCAATTTCCTGCTTCTTGTCACGGAATCAGTTGCACTGCCAAAAGAACTACTTAACTAACCAGTTGAAACTTAATAGAAGGAATACATTCATAATGCAGTACGATGAAATTTCAAAAAGCACTGAAGCAAGAGCTGAAACATTCGCTTTCCAAGAAGGTGAAGCCTCTAGAATCTATTCACTTATTGGAGAACAGATCGACCCCACTTCAAAAAGCCATTTGAACAGTATTTTTTGTCTTGCTTCTAGCTTTGGTCCCAGATGAAGGGCAAATCCAGCCCGAAATGCATTGGACTTGAAAATGTGTTGTTTTGATTTCGACCTTACTCAATGAACTTTGTAATCGTATGGACAAAGGTCTATAACTTGAACTTATAAACATTAAACAAGACTTCTCTTACATAAAAGTTCGTATGAACTTTCTTTTGAAATAATTTGAATTACCTCAAAGTGGAGCGCCAGGGGATGCTTCCAAGTCCAATTGGAAGCACTATTTTGATGTTTACTGGACGTCCTTGACAAGAGACTCCTCCTGGACAGCAAACCTCACGAATTGTTGAACTTTGTGAACTCACACTTACAAAACTTTTCAAACTATATACAGTTGTGCAACTATCCATCCTTTTCGTTCAACTTAGTGGATTTACCACTTTTGGTGAAATAGGATTTCAACTCCCTGAAAAGCTGTTCATGGAGTAAGGTTATCTTCTCATTTATATCTTCTTGGGAAGGAAGTCCTTGCAGGGCACACAGGGTACGGGAAACCTCATGGGAGGTCTTATATAGGGTTATAGGATCAACAATTACCCTAGCCCACCTTCCCTGTGCATGTCGTTGGTAAGCAGAGCCTCCGCGGTGACTATCTCGGTTGATTTGTTACTCTCGAGACCCCCACCTATTTTTAGGCTCAGTAAGAGCGGGTTGTGATCGCTCTCTGGACGATCAGGTATTATCATATCCTCAAGAATAAACCAATACTCAACCTTTATAAGGATGTAATCTATTTGGCTTGTACTAGTACCGTTGTCGAAGGTTACCTTACCAATTTTGTCTGAGGTGGAACGCCCATTAACTGCTCTCAAACCTCACTCCAGGCAGAAGCCCATCCACTGTAGGGCTGATTCTGTCCACTTCTTAATTTGATTCAAATCGAGGTGGGGAATATTCCATTGGGCGTCCTCCTTTGACAAAATGGTTTCCCCCTCATGGTTTAAGGGTTCAAATGTACAGTTAAAATCCCCTGCCACAATCACATAGCCGTCCAACCCAGCAGAATTAAAAAGGGAATCCTGCTCGATAGAAATTCCCGAACCCCGCCCTCCCGACTGGCCTCTAACATACACATTTACTATGAAAATCTCTAATTGATTGGGCCGTTTCAACTTTATAGCAAGTATATCGGGGCTTTCCACCACAACTTAGAGGGGCCTTTAATTAAGTGATTGCCTAACCCAAATGGTTAGGCCCCCGGAAGGTCTACCTTTTATACCTCTTATCGCTGGTTTATAAAAATTTAAATACCCAGAACGATGGATAGGATCCACATCCCAGGTCTCCTGGAAAATCAGGATATCCTGGTCTTCCACCAATTCCGACCACTCAGCTATAAAAATTTTACTCTTTAACCCTGAGATATTCCAGGAGACAATTTTCAACTTATGGAACTCATCCGTTTTGTTACTCTGATTGTGTACCTTAACTGGCGATTGTATCCTGTTTGCCCTCCTTCCCATATCTGAGGCCCCACATTCGGGGGACCCTATGACCAATCTCTCCGAACTTTGACAATCCATGCAACCTCCCATAGTCATCTCCAGACTAGTTTCCCCAAAATACGCTGTGTTTGGCCCGGGACCCAATCCAATCCCAGGAGAAGCACTATCAAGATTCGTTGCTCCAACATCAATTTCCACCTTCCTGCTTTTACTTCCTCCAACTTTTTCCTCACCCAAGAGCTGGTCCGCTATAAAGCCAATTATATTGTTCTCATGTCAATCACCCCCTCTAGCCCTGAGAATAACTCATAGCGATTTGACAGGATGAGGTAAAACTCGTCCCTGTCATAGGGGTTAAAGCTGTATGGTCTCTTTATGTGACTGTTATGGGGGTAGATGGTTGAGAGTAGGGGAGCATGAGCATAGAAATAGTTAAGACCAAGCGATTGAATTTCACCCACCCCTCCCATCCTTGCTTCGGAACATATATGCCGAACCGCCCAAGGATCGCTAAAGTTTACAATTATGCAGTCGCCCTCTATGTCCTTTTGTCTGCATCCCACCCAGCTCACCCTTCTTACATTTAGGATTTCTACATTTGTAGAGGCTGGTAGCATTCTGTTCCTATTAAGCCAGTAGGTGACCTTATTTTTAAGCTCTCTGTGTGATTCTAGCTTTTCCTCACTAATCCCGGGGACTCCAGCCAATATTACCGTATACCGTACGGACTCTGGGGGGAGTTCAATACAGGGAAACCGCTTATTTCCACCCTCTATACTCAGTGCGATTTTCCCTTGCGACGGCCTCTCTCCTACCCGGTCATGTGTTACAGGCTGATTTCCTACCTCCTTACCCGTCCCTTTTTCACCCTCCCTAACATAGCGTGGTGATTTGCTCCGTTCGGTGCACCGCTCGGCACAGGACAAAGTATTCCGATTTTTGGCACCACTAATTACTTCTTGAAGAGAATCCTTAGTGTTGCTCCTGGACCCAGGGACCTGACTGTGGGAGGCTCTAGGGTTTAAGCCCTCAATACCTTCCACTACCTTTTCCAACATACTAGAACTCGCTGTTACTATTTTTTCTAGTTTCTCCAGGTTTACATTTATTAATTTAGTTCTCTCCAGGAGGGGTAACATCAAGGATTTCACTAGTTGTTCCATTTGAGCTAGAAGACCATCATTAATACATTTTGCAGCACATTGGGCAGGCAGTTGATTTGGATATCGGGTACTTGTAGATGGAGTAAGGAGCTGTTCATTTGATGTTGGAATGGGGTTTGGTCTAGTAATTTTAGATACTTTCGCTGATCTTTCCTTTTGAGGACCACCGCCTCTCTTTCTTTTACCCTGTAACTGTTGGGCCTTGGTACCTTTACTAATTGGTGACTCAGGAATTGGGTTTTTGCTGGGCAAACTATGTAAAGATGGCGATTTTAATTCCATCTGCCTAATTCCTGTCGGCGGAGAACTGCCATTAGTTGTGTTCGATGGGGTACAAACCACAGATCCCTCAGATCCTACCCGCACTAAACTGGTTCTCGGACTTTGGTCACCAGTGGCTTCATTTACCCATAATTGTTCTGGTGTAACCGCAGACCTGATAGTGCCCTGTGATGAACGTTTAGCAGATAGGAGATCTAGGGAGAGTCGTTTCTCAGTTAAGGCAATCTCTTTTTCCAGTACTACAGCGGCCCTAGTAATAAACTGGTCGAGCGTTCCAGTTACTGGCCCCCCAGTAGTAGAAAGCGTAACCTTTCTTCCTTTCCCAGAGCGAAGCGCCATTAGAATATGTAAATGTAAATGTATTTCGATTTATATAGCGCACGAATCACCCAGGGGTCTCAAGGCGCTTGCTTAGGGAACCCGTCCTGGTATTCCCCTGTGAGATACCCCGGCAGGGTATTCACAAGGTGAAAGCCAGGCATCCCGCCGCGAGGGGCCGTAGAATAGATGCTCTGGAGACACAGAAAATAAAAGTAATATAAACAAAAGGAGGAGGGCTACATCAAATGTCTAATTAACCAGATCTACCTTTAAAACATACATACACTCAGTGACTAAAAAGATTAACACAAAGTCTCACTTTACAGCACTGGAATTTAGGTTGGTGGCCCAGCCCGGCCTCTATCGGCCTTGGACGGCCTCAGACGGTCCCGCACTTGTCCCGGGCTTCGACCGGGAGCGTCAGGCAGGAGTCCCCAGCTGCGGCCGATGATTTCCCGCTACGGCTGCTGGTCCTCGCAGTCCCGCGCTCTGTCCAGGTTCCCCAAAGTCTCTAAGATTGTAAATCCAGGTAAGGAGAGCAAAAGACGTGTAGATTCGACAAGCCCACAAGAAACTGCTGCGGTGACATCTTTCAAAATATTCACTTGCTTTCTCATATCTATTCTTGTGTTTGGTTTTTAATAATATTCTTTGCCAGACTGATATTACCTACAAGGGATTTGATTGCATGAATTCAGGAGGTCATGCGATCTTTGTTTTATCCGTACAGCTGAAAACAGCAGTTACAGAAAGGTACTCGTCATTTTCTTTCAGCCTTTTCCTAATCTCGTGTAATTGCACACTGGGTATTATCTTTCCTCTGCAAACCTGCCTCCTTTGCCACCCAATGTGTTTACAGCACCAGTTATTTGCTTTAACTGTGTAACTCCACAGTTCACTTGAAAGGAATAGTTCCGAGTAAACCCGACTCTTATTTATCTAGCCTTTTGAGCCTTGAATTGAATCACCATTTAGAGGAGTAATCAGTAAACAAACAGACCTCAGGGGCCTTTACAGAGCGAGCTTGTCAGGAATCACAATTAATTAAAGCTAAAGATAGCTGCCCTGCAGCTGAATGAGCTGCAGAACATATTTGCATTAACACCTAGCAGGCAAAACAAGTAGTTCTTGGTTTAGTCTGTAAGTGCAATTGTTGTAATCTGTCCCTGCTCTCAAGAGGTTCATTACCTAAATTGATAGGCATTGCTTGTCCACTGATGGGGATCGGCCTTCTCAAGGTTTCATTTTATCTGATGAGTATAGCAACAACTTGCAATCTGAATGCTGCTTTGCAGTTGCTTTTCTGACACCTCTGTGTTGGGGAACAAGTATTTCAACTGTGTAACTGGCTGCAAATGGTATAAAGAAATGCACCGTAATTTATCTGAACACAAAAACAAACCAAATGTAGATCCGGACAATTTTTATAAACTCTTTGCTATATTTGTTTCACCGTGTAACTTGCTTTGTGTAGTTCGTAGAAATAGAAAACAACTACGATAAAGTGAATTGTATATCTTTTTACGTAATGAAGAAACTTTTAAGCGTGAACAGTTAATATATTAATACAGTCCAAATATACTAAATGGCCTCATATACTGAAATTACTCCATTCGTTTGAATTGTGTACACTAAAAGCGTGTTGACAAAGATGGCTATCTATTCGTTAAATATACATTTTCATTTTCGGCTTTACGCTGATCTACGTGAATGGGGTGGTGCATTTTATTTTATTTGTCTTTAGTGCCATTTGCAACACAGTTGGTTCAAACAAAGGCTGATTTGCATATGTCTGGGTCCAAACAAACTGAGTAGCATGGTGGACAAAAAATGATGGATTGGGAAGCGGTTCCAGCCATTGCCAGTAGCTGAGATTTTTTCAAGCATTGCATCCATCTCCTTGTTGTTGCAGTATTTGAGGGTTCACCTTGGGACCTTGTGGCTGCCTTGCTCATGCCTTGGGGATATTCTTTGAAACCTCCCTTAGCACGGTACCAGATAGTTCACTAGAAATGGAAGCTAGTGCTTTGATTTGAAGAGTATTTTCTCCAACTTTTACATCTGTTGCTGAGGCAGAGTAGTTATTCTTTGAGGTTCATTTAATGAAGTCCCTCAGTGTAACTTCTCTTCCTCTTCCGGGTGTCAAACAGAATTTTAACACTTTCAATAAACCATGGTTTTCTTTTCTTTTGTCTTACATTAAAGGTACCCTTCGTGTTTAAGGAATTGATTCCCATTTTTGATAACACCCTTACCAAGTTTTACATTGTGGTTCTGTTGATATTTTGAAAAAAAAAATGAAAAACATACTTTGGAATCTGCCATTTACATTTTATACTGAATTATACTTTGACTTTGTGCGTCCTGACTTTTTTTTACATCATCACTCACTGTTGAACTTTGCTACATATTAATAATATTGTTTTAAATATATTTTTGTGTTCTTTTTTTTTCTTGTGAAAAGGTTTGTTAAAAATTCAATTGTTTTTTTTTTTGGTTTTTTTTTTAGTCCTCATATTGCGAAGCTTTATGTGTTAGGAGTTTCAGGTGTCTTCCTCTAGTTTTTATTGCTCTGTTCCGTTTCTGCCCCTTGGTCTCTCTTGTCTGGGGAGTGTAGAGGAGTACTCTTAAACCATCACATAATTTAAACTTTGGTTTCGAGACGTGGGGGAGCTAGCTTTTATAGCTACTCAACAAGTACCATACTTGTTCACCAGAAGTTGTTTCGCCTTAATCATAGGACTGATGTTTCTACTCTGTGCTAGGGTTTAGATGTTTTTCAAAACTTTCCCAATACTTAAATCTCTTACAATTATTTCCTTTTCTATCTAATTTGTTTATTCTTACTGCCGAGTTCATCCACTCTCCATGTGTTGGTGGAGAGGCGCCTACCCATTTTATACAGATTTCCCTTCTTGCGAGTACAATTAATACAAAGAGTAGATTTTCTTGACATTTATTTAGAACCCCTCTGTTGACTGTATTTTCTATCCCAAAAAGAGTAAGAGTGGTACTTACAGTTATTTCTCTTTTCATGATGTTACTCAGTGTCTTACCAACTCCATTCCAGAATTCCTTTAGTGTGGGGCAGCTTCTGAACATATGGATGTCGTCTGCCTTTTCTTCCCCGCATTTCGGGCATTTCTTTATTCCTGCATTTTTGAATTTGGAGAGTTTTTTCGTGGTCCAATATGCTCGATGAATGGTATATAAATGATTCCTTTTCAGTGCCGCAGATTTTAGTGTCGACCAGCATTTCCCCACTGATTTTTCCCAAATTAAGTCCAAGTCTGCTATGAATAAATCTTTCCCCCAAATTTGACCTTCAATGTTTAGGTTTCTGTCTCCAGCTGTTATTAACGCCCAGTACCATTTTGCCACTTCTTTTGGTATCGGTGTGATTTTTACCATTTCTTTTTCTAGTTTTTCACTTTCTTTGCTGTTCGTAGGTAATGTTTTAGACCAACTTAGAATTTGATAATATTTAAATTTGGAAATTGAGTTATTAGTAATGTTTTGAAGTTCTGCCCATGTTCTCAAAGTTGAGCCATTCAATAACTGTCCCCAGTAGTTTACGTTAGCAAGTTTTAAAGGAGTTGCCAGTGTATCCTTTAGTCATTCTGGAGTCCCTGGTGAACACCCAATTAGGGGCCTTTTCACTATAATACGAGATGTTTAAGATTCCTCTTATTTGTGTCCAAACTTTTGCTGCCTCCCTTAGAATTTTCAGTTTTATCTTTTTGAAGTACTTGGGGTGTCCAAATTTGAATAAGAAGTGGTCAGCTGATTCTGTCGTTACTTGTAAATGTAATGGGTAGTTTTCATGGCTCTTGAATAGCACTCGGATGTTTTTAAAGTAGAAAGCCCTATGATACTCCACTAGATCTGGACTAGTCAGTCCACCATCTTGCTTTCTCCTTCGAAGTTTTTTTAGTGAAATTCTTGTGCCTTTCGAGGCCCATATGAAACTTACAATTTCGCTTTGTGGCTTTTTCAACAATGATTTCGTGAATTCCAAAGGGATTGAATTGAACAGAAATGTATATTTTGGTATAATTGACATTTTGATGATGTTTGATCTTCCTATCAAGCTAAGTGGTAAGGTGGACCATATCTTAAGCAGTTTTCTCACCTCTCCTGCCACTTTATTTATATTGCGTTGCGTGATTTTATTTAGATCATGATTTATTAAGATTCCCAAATATCTTATTTCTTTCTTAATATTTAGACTTTTAAATTGGGTGTTCCAGGTCATAATTTCCGTTTTTGTGTGGTTTACTAAGTAGTCCGAGACCTTCCTAAAGGCACTGATGGTTTCTTCAATTGTGACCTTGCTTTTCGGATAATTGTCCGTAAAAATCATTAAATCATCCGCATATAATGCAATCTTCTTCTCCCATGTTTGATATTTAAATGGGGTGATTCCTTTGGCTTTCCTTAAGTTGTTTGCAAGCGGTTCAATGTATAGGTTGAAAAGCAGGGTCGAGAGGGGGCACCCCTGCCTTGTTCCTCTACCTATCTTCACATCATCCGTGAGGCTACCATTAATTAGAATTTTGGATCTTGGTGTCTTGTATACTTGTTTTACAACATGCATGAAGGGCTGCCCTATGTTGTTTTTGATCATGACTCTCTCCAAAAAGGCCCAATTCACTCTGTCAAATGCTTTTGCGGCATTGTCAGTTAGTATGGTGAGAGGTACCTTCTTTTGCGTGGCTATGTCTATCGCAGTCAGGAGCTCTTGTGTGACTTCATGCAATTGTCTCCCCTTGACTAAACCTTTTTGATCTGTGTTTATAAGTTTCGGCAAAACTTTTCCCAACCGTGCTGCCATAATTTTAGTGAAGATTTTGTAGTCTGTGTTTAACAGCGATATTGGGCGATAAGATTCGCATCTGGTAGGGTCCTTCCCGGGTTTCAAGATTATGGTAATTACCGCATCGTTCCAGGAATCGGGTATACTACTTTCCTGTTTGAGAATCAAGTTTACCAGGTCCGTGATATGTGGGAGCAAAGTATTTCTTAGTTCCATGTAAAACTCGTTTGGTAAGGCATCAGGTCCTGCTGCTTTTCCTTTCATCAAACTTTTAATGGCCTCCTCGACTTCGCTTGTTAGAATCTCCTTGTTTAACTCTCTCTTTTCTTCTTCTGTTAATGCCAAGGATGGAACATCTTCAAGATAGGAGTTAATCAGCATGTCTTGCGGGTTTGTATCTTCGGTATATACATTTTCAAAAATATTTCTAAATTCTTGCTTGATTATCTCTTCATCTGTGGTCTGTACTGTTTGACCTTCCTGATGTATACTCCTTACTTTATTTTTGGCTAAGTCTGTTTTAAGTTTCCAAGCCAACCACTTTCCACATCCCTCCCCATATTCGTGCTTTGCTAGTTTGCTTGACTCCCATTTTTTTCGCACTCTCTCTTCCAGGATGTCTTCTAGTTTTTCTCTTTCGTGCTGTCTTTCTTGCTGTAATTCTTCTTTTCTGCTCGTATCCTGTTCCCTTATTATTGAGGTGTCTAGAGTGCTGATGTTAGTTTCTAGATCTGAGATTTCACGCTTTAGTTTCTTATTTTTATAGGCTCCTAGGCTCAGTAACTTCCCCCTTACCACAGCTTTGTACGTGTCCCAAATTATCTGTTTTGTGGTGCTAGTTTTGTTAAGTTCAAAGAGATGTAATGTTTCGTTTTCTAGTTCCTTTACCATTTGTTCATCTTGTAATATTGTCCTTTCTACTGTGAATCTTTTTCCTGTTTTTTTGATCTGTAGGGTTAGTTGCACAGCTGAGTGGTCTGAGATATGAGCTGGTAGATGTACTACGCTTTCCACATTTTTGGATAGTTCTCGATCGATAAGAAAATAGTCGATCCTCGACCTGTGACCTAGTTTTTTATTATGCAGAGTGAAGGGTTGTTTGGTTTCTCCTTTTTCTCTCCAGATATCGATCAGATCAAGATCTTTTTTGTAGAAGGCAATCCATTCTCTCATTTTTGGCAAGTTTGCCTGTCTTCCTGGTGGTGACCTATCTAGATTGGGATCCAATATTAAGTTAAAATCTCCCCCTAGAATTATAGGTGAAGTGGCTAATAATAACTGTGAATATAGTTTTCGTAAGGGGTCTGCATCATCTAGATTTGGGCCGTAATATCCTGCGATCGTAAGTGGTTTGTTTTCAATCTTTATTTTAGCTATCGCCCATCTCCCCTTGTTGTCCACTTCTACTGAGTCAATAACAGCTTTTAGAGACTTTTTCATAATTATTATAATTCCTTTGATGTTGCATTGTTGTGTGGTACAAACATATGTATCAATCCAGCCTAGGGTCTTTGTTATTTGATCCCATTCTTCTTTCAGGAGATGTGTTTCTTGCAGTATTATTATTTCGGATTCTGATGTTTTGATGTATTCTAGTATTTTGTTTCTCCTACTCTTCGTCCTTAACCCGTTTACATTCCAAGAGAGTATTTTGATGTTTTTAATTATGCTCCCCATTATTTCCCTTCTGTGCGAAATTTACATCATTGTTTGAAATCTCCGTTTTGTTTCTCCTTCTGCTCCAGCATATGAGGATTTTGTTTTTCCCTATTTTGCGCCCCACCCTTTTTCCTTTTCGTGATATTTTTGTGTTTTCTTTTTTCTGTTTGTGTATTGCCCTCCCCGGGGAAGCCTCCTTCTTCTTTTTCTTCGGTTATCTTCATAACCCGTTGTGCCTCCCTGCCCCGTGATTTCTAACTTGTGCGTATAAACATTTTATAGCCTTACACCTCTATACTCTTCACTTTTGATCAGTATTGTGTATTCAAGGGATTTCTCATTAGCTGAGTGGTTCTTCAGCTCTTCTCTGATCTCTCATAAATTCAATGAATGTTCTGACTTCTTCCGGTTCTTTCATATTTCTCATTTTGTTCCGCCACATTATTCTAAGAGATGGTGGGAATTTCATTTGTACCGTGGCACCTAGCTGTTGCAGTTCTGACATTAAGTTTCCTAGCTCCCATTGTCTAGTTTGAGAAGCCTTCGACATGTCAGATCTTATTCTGAAAGTCCAGTTCCCTTTGTTAAAGTTGCCTTTTTTCAGAGCTTCTCCCAAGATTTTATCTTTTAGCACGTACGTTTTGAAGTTGACGAGTATTCTCCTCGGAGTTTTCCTCTCCTTGTTTTTTCCAAATGGATCTCTGTGGGCTCTCTGTATGTCTTCTTGTAGGAGTGCCTCGTCTGCCCAGGGGAAATATTCTGCCAGTAGTGCTACTACAAATTTCTTCATGTCCGATCCCTCTTGATTTTCCGGAACATTCAAAATCCTGATGTTGTTCTTTCTTGCCTGATTTTCCAGTGACTCCATCTTTTCATTCATTATTTTACTTTCTTATCTCAGAGAGTTTATTTCTTGCCGATTTTTTTCCACCCTTTTGTCCAAAGCGGCCACTCCAGTTTCTACCAGCGTCACTCTCTCGCCCAGAGCGTTTAGTTTATTGTCCATCTTTTCGCAAGCTTCCTGAATTTTATCTTGTTTGGCTTCAGAGATAGAGAATTCTTCTTTCATTTCTATCCATATTTTTTCTAGGAGCTCCTCTGTTTGGTTTTTCTGAGAATTCTGAGGCTCTTTTTGCCCCCCCTGTGGTCCCTCCACATGTTCTGTTGTATCCTGTGTTATTTCTACGCAGTTCTCCTTTTCTCCCCCCTCCGCCATGTGAGCTTCTTGGGGCTTTATTTCCTTTCCTTGCTTGGTCTTCTTGTCACCCTTCCAAAAATCCTCCAAACACTTTGGTTCGACCCTGCCTTTGTTCTTACTTTTGTTCTCCTTTTTTGTACTGTGTGGGGCTCCTTTACCCGATTTCAACAATGTCTTTGAGGTCTGAGCCGAAGTTAATGGTAGTACTGTGTTGGGGAGAAATTTTCTTCTTCCGTCCTCACAAGTAATTGCCTGTGAAATGGAGGTTGAGCCTGCTTATAGTCCTGAGTGTCTTGTTGCTGTTGTATTTTAAAATAGGATCTTAGAGAAGGTGTGATTTTTATTTTAGTTTTAGTTTGAGACGAGGATACTATTTTTCCCTTAGGGTGGCCAACCCTCCTTCAGGAGCTGCCTTGCTGTTCTCTCTAGTCTGTTTTCTGAGCTTTTTTTTAAACTCTCTTGGGGATATTCCCTTAGGAAACTGCTCTTGCTTCAGGTAATTTCTATTCCGCAGGCTATAAGTGGATATGACTTGCTTCCCTTGTGTTTTTAGGGGCTGTCCACCCTGAGCTTTCGCTTCTGCTGCTTCTGATTGAGGGGGAGACTTCTCCGATTTTCTGTGGTCTTTTTTGCCACCCTCCTCTGCTGTGCTTGACAATTCACTCATAAGCTGTTTGTCTGTGCTAGATCTTAGTTTGTTAATTTGGGAGTTTAGTGAGTTTTGGGGGATGATCGCATCAGTTAAGCATGTAGACACGGCTAATAATAAGAACTTGTCTCTCTTTAAACAATTCGAGATTAAGCAATCTTCAGACCCCTCTGTGAGGGCTGGTGCTTCAATTTTACTGCGAGATTGTGTCTCCTTTTTGAACTTAGTGTTTTGTTTTTGGCTATGCTTATCGTGACTGTTATTACTTTTTAATATCTTCTTCCCCTCCGTGTAATCTGAATTAGTTTTCAAACTCCCCAGTCTCCCCAACTCTTGTTGCACGCTTTTACCTTTACTCTCCCTCTTGTGTTCTGTTGAGAGCTGACCGCTACCTACGCTTGTTCTGCCGCTTATGCCCCGGAATTGGAAGTTTAGCCTTCCGGCGGCTCGGCAGCAGCGCGACCTAGCTCCTGCAGCCGCCGCCCAGAGACTCAGGCAGTAACTCGGCTCCTCCTTCTCCTGTTCACCGCGGCGTTTACTTTCTTTCACCTCGGACGCTGGATCCCGATAATTTACCATTCCGTAGCCTCAAAAGTAAGAAATCCCTTGTGGTCTGTCTTTATGTCCTCATTACTTTCCCTTCATGTTTTTGTGGCGTTTGTTAGCGTTCGACAGGCTTTCCATCGTCTCCGAATAGATCACAGGGTCAGGAGCACATCGACTGAGCGTCCTACCCAGCCGCCATCTTCCCCCTCGTCCTCTAAAAAAAAAAAAAACATATTAATAATATTGTTTTAAATATATTTTTGTGTTCTTTTTTTTCTTGTGAAAAGGTTTGTTAAAAATTGCAATTGCTTACTGTTAATTTATCTTTCCCTTTTTTAATTGTTAAGGAAAAAAAATGTTAGCTTTCCATTTTGTTATTGCTATATTCCATTGTTCTATAAAATGCAATTTTGTTACCTTCTCTGAGAACAAAAGTTTGATTTTCATTTCATTTCATAAATCTTTATTTCGGCAATTTTATAGCCATAAAAGATGTTCACATAGTACAGATAAAATACATTGCTTATAAAGAACATGATCATGAGTTAAAAAGAAAACACTATCTACAATACAGGAACAAATAAATATCGAAATTACACCGTACATAATATTGCACAAAAAACAGAGAATACAGACTATAAATCTAATCATCTGTAGAAGTTAGTTTGCCATTTGCACATATAGGTATTTTCTATGCAGAAGTTGTTAGGAGCCTGCGCTTATGCCACATGGCTGTCAAAGATTTTGCTACAGCAAATACAATAACACCGGATAACTCTGTTTTTAATATTCTGTAGGCCTGCATGCAATTGGTAAATCCCAAGTTTTTGCATACAGGTATAATCCAGTACTTTCTAGGCTTTTGATAAGCTGGACAGAAAAACAGCAAATGCAAATCATTTTCAGACTCACAATTACAACCCGGACAGTTTTTTTGGTGTAGGTGGAGCCCATTTACTGGTGAGAGCTCTAATTGGTAAGGTGCCATATCTCCATTGTAGGTATAATTTTCTTGTTAAAATTGGGAAGATGTCATCAAAAATATGTCGAAATGATAAAAATCTTTAACTTTAAAAAAAGATTCTGTTAGGGTGCCGATCTGTGAATTGTGCAAAGCAGCAGATATTTTGCTATCATAAAATAATCTGGCCAAAAGCTTGCGTGAGATGACATTACAGGCAGTTTCAGGATAAGACCATAGTAATGGTATTCTCAACCTCCCACATTCTTTCTTAATGTACATAAGCCAGGGAATTTCCCCTAGATTTGGTAGGCTTAGGATCTCCTGAAGTTCCTTACTGTAGTTATGGAGCTCGGGTGTTGTCCACAATCTCTGCCAGAATCTTAGTGGTTTAAGGCCCAATTCCTCCTCTATCGATTTGATACCCAAATCGAGCCGCAGGGGTAGAAGAGGAGTACTTGACGGCAGCGCCAAAAGTTGTCTTAGGAATTTGTTCTCCGTGACGGTATCTCTGATCTACATGAGTAGCCCCAAAGTTCACCGCCATAGACAACCGCCCCCCTTGCCTGCATTTTATAAATCTCCAAAGGTGGGCCGATGGGTTTGTAGGTAGATGTGTTGGAAAGCTTCAAGATTCCTCCTGTAAGTTGGGCCAGTCTGAGCTGAGATTTAATTTGTTGAGGCTCCCAGGTCATGTTCTCATTCATGGTTACCCCTAAGTACTCAAAAGTCTAGACCGCTGTAATCTTGTGGAGCCTATACTGGGGGTTGGACGAGTGGTTGCCGGGGGATTGAAAATCATAAATTTAGTTTTTAGAGCGTTGATTTCCAAACCCCGTTCCAGACAAAATATCTCAAATCCATCCAACACACGTTGAATTCCCATTGGCGACTTTGAAAGCAGAAGCGTGTCATCTGCGAACATGATCGCAGGCACCCTTCTGCCAGCCAGCCTAGGTGCATCCGTATTTGGTACGCCATTCAAATGGGCAATTATCCCGTTGACGTAGAGGCAAAACAGGGTAGGTGCCAAAACGCACCCTTGCCTTACCCCCCTGTCAACGGGGAAACTGGAAGACAGCAACCCATTCTTCCCGTATCTAACCCGGGCATAATTGCTCTCATGCAGCCTCATCAGAATGTTCAGGAGTTGGGGTGGAATGGCCAGTTCAAGAAGTACAGACCAGAGTTTGCCTCGTGGGACCAGGTCGAAGGTAGCGCGCAAAGCCACGAAAACCGTGTATAGCGAGCCACCCTCTATCCTGACAGTTTTCCAAAACAGTAAATTCAGGCGGAAAATTTGATCCATAGTGGATGTATTTTTTCTAAACCCCGCCTGGAAAGGACTTAGGATTAATTTATCATCCATCCAGTCTTGTATCTTCCCCAAAATCAGCCTCGCAAAAATCTTCTGCGGTACATCAATGAGACTGATAGGCCTGTAGTTGGCTGGGAGCAGAGGAGAGCCCTTCTTGAATATGGGGACAATCTCTGTGCCCAGCCAAGTACAGGGTACCGCCATTCCTCTCAATATTGCATTAAAGATAATTGCCAAGTATGGAGCCCAGATTACCGGTTCGTGCTTGAAGAGGTCACCCGGGAGTTTATCCAACCCCGGGGCTTTGCCAGCCGCAAGTTTAGAAATTGCGGCACAGACCTCCTCCGTGGTAAACTCAATCGGCTCAGTCAATTGGATGGGATCTAAGCTCGTCCCCCTACGATCCCCAACTATCTCACCGTTCTCCACTGCCTACAGGGCCCGAAAGTGGTCCTCCCACACTTCGGCTGCTATATTGGGTTCTACAGCCGGAGTTGGTTCGCCGGACCCTGTCGTCACAATTGACCAGAATTTACGTGAATCTCTGTTCACGAGGGAGGTAGTTAAGTTAACCCACTTGTTTTGGTCCCATTCTATTTTCGCAGAGTTGGTTATGCGCTTATACTCTAATCTCCTGGCGTGGATTTGTATCTTGTTGTTATTTTGCTTCAGAGCCAGAAGTAGCTCCGCTTTTGCCTTTCTGCAAGCGGCATTGTACCAAGATGTTCTGTTCCCCCTTGCGATCCTCTTGGTCACACGGGGGTTGAATATATCAGCCAGTAAGCTTGGTAGATCACCATGGAGGGCCAAGAGCTTACTGTGCCAGTCTGGGTAGTGAAATTGCGTGACTAGGGCACCAACCTCTTCCAATACAGGCACAGCCTGTGCATATAATTTGCAGACATCCCCTGGATGGGTTACTAAGTTATCTCACCTGACTCTGCGTCTGTCATTTGATAAGGTCATCCTCATGTCCTGATCATCACAGCCATTATTTGTCTCCTTACCAGCTCCGGGAAGAGACAATTCCAGGACCAGCGCATTATGGTCACTCTCCACTCTAGCACTGACCCAGAAGCCAATAACTTTAGGCCACAGACTGGTCTTAACCATTATGTAGTCCAACCGTGACTCCTGTCCAGGCTTGTTAAATGTGCACTTCGGCGGGATGTCAGATTGCACATGGCCATTACAGGCCCTGATCGAGTGGTTAAGCGTAATCGCCGTGATTTGAATGGCCAAAGGCGTCCAGGACCTTGGCGAAGGGGCCGCTGTGCCTGGTATTAGCCAATAATCATCCTCTTCCAGTAGTGCCCTATCCCTCAAGTCAGCCAGCGGCTCAAAGTGGCAGTTCAAGTCGCCTCCAACCACGAGCGGAATATCAGTAGGAATAGTATTTAAAAATAAAGACAACTACGCAATCGTCCTTGACTCACTAGTGATGTTGACAGGTCTGGAGTATACATTGACCAAAGCTAATTTAAAATTGTTGGGCCACTCAAGAACTACACATTGGACATCATCTGACTGGGAGTTCACTGTGTTTGCCTTACATCCTAAATGAGAGCCCACCCAAATAGTAAGGTCCCCAGACGGGCGCCCCTCCCCCCCTCCCATCCTGCTGGTACATTAAATAAGGCAAAGCCACAACGTGAGTGATCCTCTCTAGCCCATGTCTCCTGGAAAAGATAAACATCATTCTTGTCTATGAACGAACCCCACTCTGGTCAGGCCATTTTGTTGGGCAAGCCTGCCAGATTCCATGACAATATCAGCAATTATCCTGGGTTAACATGGCAAGTGGGACGCCCTTTTTGGACCATGGTGGTCATTACTTTTGGTTTGGCAGTGGCCAATGCGCCCCGTGTTATAGGTTGGTTCTTAGGGCCAGGAACCAGGGTGGGGAGAACTAAAGTGGCTGGGGGTGGACAGGCTAGGGGGATTGGGGGATTACTTACGCCCTGATTGCTCCCTATGCTCTCAGCCACTTGACTAGCAGTGGGATTCCCGTTGGGCGTGGTCCTTGGGTTGTTCGATCCATCCCCCAGCCTTAATCCCATGACTGCCCCATGCATATCTTTAAGTCAATCAACCATATCCAAATAACTAAAGCGATTGTGGTGAAAGTATTGGGAAAGGAGAGGGGGTTAATCAGGCCCGTCCCCAATCATCCTATTTACCCCTCTTGCTTCTTCTCTTTCCCAATCCGCATCCATCCCTAAGTTATGTGACGCAAAAAAGGGTGGGTAGAAATAGGCCAATGCAAGTGACAAAATAGTAGTCGCTGAGTCACGGTGTGGCCAGTCACATATATGTGACACAGTCCTGGAATCCCTAAAGTTAACCAGGATGCAATCACCCTTCACATTTTTTGTTGTTGGACCCCCCCCACGAGACTCTTCGGACCATCAAGATCTCACTCCACGTCTGGACTGGAGCGGTCTATTTTTATTCAGCCAGTCCACCACTTTATTTTTGAGGGAGGTAAAAGATTCTCTGGCTGGATCATTTAACTCCAGAACCCCCGCTAGAACATCTACCAGGGGACTTGCATCTGGCGGTAGGTCAACTATCAAGTTCTTTTTAGGATTGCTGCGGTCATGTGCTTCAGGGAGAGGGTTTGAGATGGGTTTCTTGGCCACTGGTGGGGCACCAACTGGAGAGGAGAGGGCGGATTCCTATTGGAAGTACTCGCCACTGTGGAACAGGGGACTGATATAAGATTAGGAATCAGGGGTAGTAACCCCCCCCCGATTATTAACAGACTCCCACCCGCCGTTATTGGTTTGTCTAATTTCAGATGATCTGAAGTGGCTGTTACGACCTTTTCTATTTTTGAGAGCCTTAGCTCTATCTGGGTGAGTCTGGCTTCTAGGGGGTTGAGCATCGTTTTCAGAAGGACAGCCAGATTTGCGATTGAGAGGTCCTCCCTTTCCCGAGCAGTAATACCAATGTTAGAGTCTCCTAAAATATGCATGGGCGAGCTTAGTACGAGGGGGGGATGGTACAATAGTAGCTGTGGGGGCCTCCCCCGCCCTGGCCCCCCTCCCAAGGCCTCCCCCACCCTGGACCCCCCTCCCAAATCAGGGCAGTTAGAGTGTTTAGCCAATTTAGACTTCCTCCCCCAAGCTGTTTGCGCCCCTCATTTTCTTTTAGGTACTGCCCCTTCCCGATTCCCCCTAAGCTGCCGAATATTTGGCCTTACAGAACTGTTAACTGGCGGAGTATCAGCCAAATTGGAAAGCAGATTACTCTCGGGTATAGGGGGCAGGGTAGATTCACTGCCCACTGTGCGTAATGACTCGGTAGACAATAGATTAATACCAGACTCAGAAGCATGATTAACAGGCATAGTTAAAACTCTTTCCGGTGTTCGTGTGTCTGCTATGTTGCCCAGCTGTGGCAATCTCTTGCGAAAGCCGCCGCTCCAACAGAATTATTTTGTGGGACAAAAGAGAGTTGGCTCTAATAATAAAATTGTCCAATGTACCTGCAACTGAGCTGCCCGCGGTCAGTGGATTTCTCCTTCTCTCCCGACCAGCCATCCCCCCTGCGTGTAGTATATGGATGCTTGTGAACAGTAAAAAGGCACACTCCTCATCCGGGTGTGCTCTGCAAAACCAAGGGGGGTGGCCCGGTCCGGTCTCCTTCGGTCTCTAACGGGCTAGAACGGGCCCACCCTTGGCCCGGGCTTCGACCGGCGCGTGCCCTCACGTGTCCCGCGTAGCTGGGAGGAGTAGTCAAATAAATACGTGCAGGCAGAAGGCGGGAGCAACAAGGGAAGAGGACACAGCTGTGATGAAAATGGGCTGCTGGTCTTCGCAGTCACTGGCAATACAAACTCCTCCAAAGTGCAGGCAAGCAAACTGCTGCGAGCGGTGCCCGTGGAGCGGGGCCGCAAACAGTATTTAGAGTCCAGGCAGAGGGCGGGAGCAACGAGGGAAGAGGACACAGCTGTGATGAAAATGGGCTGCTGGTCCTCGCATTCCCTGGCGATACAAACTCCACCAAAGTGCAGGCAAGCAGACTGCTGCGAGCGGCCCCCGCGCAGCGGGGGCCACGAGCAGTATTTAGAGTCCAGGCAGAGGGCGGGAGCAATGAGGGAAGAGGACACAGCTCTGATGAAAATGGGCTGCTGGTCCTCACAGTCCCTGGCGATACAAACTCCACCAAAGTGCAGGCAAGCAAACTGCTGGTGAGAAAATATGTTTTCATTAATTCAAATGCTAGTTAAACATATTGTCACTGTTCCTTTTACATTGAAGTTAGAAAGAGAGTGATTTTTCTTTTTTTACCCGGAGTATTAATAAATAAGGATAATAAAATGGTAGGAGGTGAGGAAAACGAGCATGAAGGTTTAGGATTTATTTAGCAGTGGCTCATCCAGGCTGAGAAATACTCAAACATTGTCATATACTCAAAAAAGGTGGGATATTATCCATATATGTCAGTGAAAATCCCAAAATTACATTCAAAGCAAACATATCACTGCAAGATTTATTAGATACGAATCAGGTCATGAAACCCATACACAAACAAGGTTTACCAGTCAAACTAGAATTTTCAAAATATGATAACACACATTACAAAAGCATTATCATACACTTCATATTACTGTTTGTATGGCTGCATATATCCATGTCAGAGAGTGCTAATTGGCAGTACAATCTATCCAGTCAAGAACTGAATCGTGTAACACACAAGAGCCATGAAATACATGATACTCAATATCCTGACGCCAGACACTTCTTCGAAGCAAATGGTCTGAGTGCCAATTTACTAAGATTTTTCCCATTCAACATTTACGTACATGTCACCAAAATGAATTATTTTCTTTGTTATGAATGGATACAAGTCAGGTTTATTTGTAAGACTATTTGTGCTTCATATGGGGCATATATGTGATATTACACTTAAGTATTTTTTTTTTTTTTTTTAAACAGATTTTATTTGTCTGGACTCACATATGATGCACTGCTCCGAGCACCGGAGACTACTTCAAGCAATAGCATATTAAAAACATAAGATACAGACTTTTGCAAGAACAGAACCCCATCCCCCCTCCCGTCCCTCCCCCCAACCGCGCAGCTGCTGAAACCCAAAGAACACATGCGTAAAGACGATGCACAAGAGCATATCAAGACACAGCACAATGTTATCAAATGTCCGGACGTCAAGGCGACGGGATTGCAGGCCCATCAGGCGGAGGGTCTAAGTCCAGCCCACGGTAATCAGCCCACCTCTTCCAAATCTTGAAATGTTTGCCCAGACCAACCCCTGGTTAGGAATATAGGTTGCTCCAATCCCATGCAAAAGTCCATACCGTTCCTCCAGGCAGCCAGAGGAGGGGGCTGGGGCGCCTTCCAGGCCTTAGCAATGTCTCGTTTGGCCAGCGTGAGGCCCAATAGTAACAGGTGCCGCTTATACCTGTTGCCCCTGATACCTTCCATGACATGCAACAAAGCTCGTTTGGGATCACGGGGAAGCACCCAAGCCAACACCTCCGACAAACCCCGAAATACCCCCCCCCACAGAACCTTTGCAGCGCTGAACAGTCCCAGACAGTAAGTAGGAGCGTACCCACTTCTGCGCCACACCTAAGGCATTCCGGGGAGACCACCATGCCCGCCCCCCAAAGGCGCTGCCGTGTAAAGTATGTGCGATGCATGTATTTGAATTGAATGAGGCGCAGGCGAGTGGAGATCGCTGCAGTCCATGGGCTTGCCAGGGCTTCATTCCAGTCCTCCTCTTCTAGGACCCCAACGTCCCCCTCCCACGCAGCCTTGAGTTTACGTAAGTCGGATGAGCAATGGTGAACCAGTGTCTGATAGATGCGCGAGAGTTTCTTGTCCGGCAGCTCACCCATAAACAGTTTGGCCTCAAGAGGGCTAAAGTCAGGAATCTGCTCCAGGGCCGTCCGATGGGGCGTTAGGGCATGACGAAAAAATTGGGAGTGGGGCATCCCGAACTCCTCTCAGAGATCCTGGAACAACCTCAGGGAGCAGCCCGTCATGACATCCCCCAATGAGGAGATACCTAGTGCGTCCCATCTCTGAAATCCCACGAGCGCGGACAAGTGGGGCAGGTGACCATTGTGCCACAGAGGGGTATCTCAAGTAAGCACGTTCCACCATCCCATTCTACATAGCATCTGTCTCCATACAACAAACACTACCTGCGTGACCGAGGGAAGGCGGAGTCCAAGCGCAGCTGAATATAGTAGCCTGTGGACCGATGCCACGCCCATGAGAAAGCGTTCTACCGCGTAGGCAGGGTCTCCCCTGTCCCCATACCACCAGTCATTCAGGACCAGTAGATAGGCCGCCTGGTAATACGAGAGGACGTCAGAAGTGGCTAAACCCCCAGTGTAGGTAGAACGGAAGCAGGTTCGTAAGGCCACGCGCGCAGTCCCCCCTCCCACAAGAACCCACTCAGCACCGAGTTGACTTGTTGGAACCAACGCGGCGGAGTCCGATACGGATGATTTTGGAGCTGGTACACGAGACGCGGGAGCGCCACCATCTTAAAGATGGCCGATCTGCCATGGATGGTCAGCGGCATGCGGGACCATACCTTCATGTCCTAACGCGCACGATCCCAGACCGGGGTAAGGTTACGTTCATGGGAGATCTCGGCGGACTCTGAGAGAAACACCCCCAAGTACTTCATCCCGTCCACCGCAATCTGGAGGCCAGAGGCCCACTACCCTCCCCGTCCCGGCTTGCCAAGCACCCATAGTGTGGATTTGGCAGGGTTCATAGACAGGCCAGAGGTTTCCCCAAAGATTTGCAGAATGCGGAAAGGCCGCGACCCCGAGCGGTCCAAGTCAGTCAATCAATCAATCAATCATAACACTTGTATAGCGCACTACTCACCCTGGAGGGTCTCAAGGCGCTTGGGGGGAGGGGGGTTGCTACTGCTCGAACAGCCAGGTCTTGAGTTGTCTCCTGAAGGCGAGGTGGTCCTGGGTCAGCCGAAGGTGGATGGGGAGGGAGTTCCATGTCTTGGCAGCCAGGTAGGAGAAGGATCTTCCTCCGGCGGTGGCTCTTCGGATGCGTGGTACGGCGGCGAGGGCGAGGCTGGGGGACCGTAGTTGGCGGGTGGGCGTGAAGAAGGTCAGGCGGTCATTGAGGTACTTGGGGCCCAGGTCGTGGAGAGACTTGTGTGCGTGGGTGAGGAGCCGGAACGTGATCCTCTTGTTGACGGGGAGCCAGTGCAGGTCTTTCAGGTGGCCGGAGATGTGGCTGCGTCGGGGGATGTCCAGGATGAGTCGGGCGGAGGCGTTCTGGATGCCTTGGAGTTTCTTCTGTAGCTTGGCTGTGGTTCCGGCGTAGAGGGTGTTTCCGTAGTCCAGTCGGCTGGTGACGAGGGCCTGGGTGACCGTCTTCCTGGTTTCGGTCGGGATCCATCGGAAGATCTTTCGGAGCATACGCAGGGTGTTGAAGCACGATGAGGAGACGGCGTTGACCATCGAGAGGGAAGAGTCCAGGATGAAGCCCAGGTTGCGTGCATGGTCGGTTGGCTTGGGTGCGGTGCCCAGGGCGGGGGGCCACCAGGAGTCGTCCCAGGTGGAGGGCGATGGTCCCAGGATGAGGACTTCCGTCTTGTCTGAGTTCAGTTTCAGGCGGCAGTTCTTCATCCACTCGGCGACGTCTTTCATCCCTTCGTGTAGGCAGGTTCTGGCGGTGTCGGGGTCTCTGGTGAGGGAGAGGATCAGCTGGGTGTCGTCGGCGTAGGAGATGATGTTGAGGTTGTATTGGCGTGCGATGGCTGCAAGAGGTCTCATGTAGACGTTGAAGAGGGTGGGGCTGAGTGAAGATCCTTGCGGAACGCCGCAGATGACTTCGGTGGCCTCGGATCGAAACGGGGGGAGGCGGACTCTCTGTGTTCTTCCGGCGAGGAACGAGGTGATCCACTCCAGTGCCTTCTCTTGGATGCTGATGTTGCTGAGGCGTTGAACTAGGGTGCGGTGGCGGACAGTGTCGAACGCTGCAGAGAGGTCCAGGAGGATGAGGGCAGCAGTTTCCCCGTTGTCGAGCAGGGCTCGGATGTCGTCGATGGCTGCGATGAGGGCGGTCTCGGTGCTGTGGTTGGCTCTGAAACCGGACTGCGAGGGGTCGAGGGATCCGTTCGTCTCGAGGAAGGCGGCCAGCTGTCTGTTGACGATCTTCTCGATGACTTTTGCAGGAAAAGGGAGGAGCGAGATGGGGCGGAAGTTTTTGAGGTCGATGGGGTCCGCTGTTGGTTTCTTCAGTAGGGTGCTGAGCTCGGCGTGCTTCCAGCTCTCCGGGAAGGTGGCGGTGTTGAAGGAGGTGTTGATGATGTTCCGGAGTTGTGGTGCGATGGTGGAGTCGGCCTTGTTGAAGACGTGGTGTGGGCAGGGGTCGGTCGGTGATCCGGAGTGGATGGTGTTCATCGTGCAGGCTGTGTCCTCGGTGGTCACCGTGGTCCAGGTGCGGAGGGTGGTGGTGGGGGGCGTTGGTTCGACGGGGGTTCAGTCAGGAAAAACAATACATCGTCCGCGTAAAGCGCTATTCTATCAGTCAGACCGATGGACCAACTGAACCCCTTGAGCTGGGCATCTATGCGCACCCACACCGCAAGGGGCTCCATAGCGAGCGCGAACAGATAAGGAGACAGGGGGCAGACCTGATGCATCCCCCGTTGAACCGCAAAGGAGAGGGAGATCGAGCCCCCCACACGCACGGAGGCCGTGAGATCCGTATATAAAAGCCGCACGTACGCCAAGAAACGCGGGCCTAGATTGAGGCGTTGAAATAAAGCGAACAAATAGCCCCAACTTAGGGAATCAAAGGCGCGGTCCATATCAAGGAACAGCGCCGCCCGCTCCCTCAGGGTCCTCCAGGCAGAGACCACAACATGAGTGCGTCGAATATTGTGATGGGTAGCCCTCTGGGGCATGAAACCCGCCTGATCCGGGTGAACTAGGTCCGTTATATGTGGCTTGAGTCTATTGGCTAGCACCTTGGCCAGCACTTTAGCTTCGGTGTTCAACAATGATATCGGGCGGTAGGAAGCGTGACATTCCGGGGGCCGGCCCGGCTTCAAAAAGACTACCACCTCCGCATGTCACCAGTCCGCCGGGAGCGCTCCCTCCTCTCATGCCTCCTCTATTACCGGGCTGAGCCGTCGGCCCAACTGTACGAAAAACCTCCGAAAGAATTCGCAGGGAAAGCCCTTGGGCCCTGGCCCTCACCCAGAGCTGTACCTATCTCGTCGTCGGTCAGTGGTCTATCCAGCAAATCCCGCACCTCGTCAGATACCGCCCATGGGGGGAGCTCATCGATAAAGCGCTAGATTGTGTTGGCCGGCAAGCACTCCCCCGGCGCATAGAGCTCCTCATAGTACAGAGCGAAGCTATCCGCAATTGCTGGGGGTTCAAGTATGGGTCCGCCCTTGGGGTCTACAATGCGAGGCAGCGGTTGGGCGTGTAGCGTGCCCTGACATAAGCGATGTAGCATTTTGCATGACTTGTCCCCCCATTGATATACCCGACTACGAGTGGACATCCATCAGCACCTCAGCGTATTGTTGCTGGGCGAGGAGTAGCTGTCTCCATTTGGGGCCCCCATCTGCATCCCGGCAACTGCGCTCTAAGTTCTCCACCTCCGCCTCGTGCCGCATGAGTTCTTTGCGCCGCTCCCTACGGGCAGCCACGCACCAGGAGATATCTACGCCCCGCATAGTAGATTTTAGGGCCTCCCAGAGGCTAGTCGGAGAGTCCACCGAGCCTACGTTGGACTCAAGGTAGTGGTCCAGTTCCAATGCCATGTGCGTCCTATATTCGTCCTGCATCAGATGCCGCCCCGACATACGCCATCTAAAGGGCTGCCTGGCAGGGCCCATGCTAAATGTGAGGGCAACTGGTGAGTGGTCAGACAAGGCTCTCGGCAGAATGTCTTCGGACAGGATTCTATGGGCCAGTCCCCGGGGAACAAATATGTAATCGAGTCTAGAGAATGAGTCATGAACACCAGAGAAGTATGTGTATTCCTTGCTTGAGCCATGTAAGTACCGCCAAGTGTCAGTCCAATCATCCAGACCTGTCACCAGTGCATACAATTTGGTGGTGGAGGTGCCAACCGCCCCTCTCCCCTCAGTCGCCCTGCTACGCCATCTGTCGCTGCCTAAATCCATGACGTCATTCCAGTCCCCACCCACAATGGACAGTGCATCTGGCATGTCGCCCCAGAGGGACCGAAGTTTCTCCACAAGGGCCACTGCAAAGGCGGAGGGGCATATACACTACCCAGGATCACCAAGTCGCCCCCTATCCTACCTTGTATAAAGACATACCTGCCCTGTGTATCCGTCCAGAGTCGCTCATGTGCGTAGGAAACCCTTCGGTGTATTAGGATGGCAGCCCCCCTAGACCCCCTCGTGAAGCCTGAGTGGTATACATGTGTGAACCCAAACCGTTGAAGACACAGTATCTTTGTGACCAGCAAGTCTGTTTCCTGTAGAACCAGGACATCCGCCCCCGCCCTCTTGGCATACTGAAGGACAGCGCCCCGCTTTACTTTGTCCAGCAACCCTCTGACGTTCCAGCTCACAATTCGCAAGGAGCCAAGGCCTACCCGTCCCTTCCCATCTCGCGCAGACATAAGACCATGGTGCAGCAAAAGTGACAAGTGTCCTGGTAACTCAATACGCACAGTATATAGCAAACAAGCAGCAGCTCAACAAGTGCAAACCCCCCCCACAACCCCAACCCCCTATCCCACCACCCCCCACCCTGCACCTCCCAAACATGGAAGCACCTGTCGCGGCCGGGCCACAGCCCGAGCCCCAACGGGGGACCCTGGGCCGCCCCCTCCAATGGATCCCCGAGTGGCAACCCATAAGAACAGGGTTCCCACTGCCCCCACCCACACCTCACTCGGGGCGGGCCACCAGCCCACGATACCTGAGCACCTGAGCGTCCATAGTGTCCATCAGCAATGTCCCAATTGAAGAGTCAGCCTCTCAGAGTCCCTCTCGCAGCTGTCGATCCGGCACAGGACTCCCCTGGTGCAGGACAGAGCCGGACCTCGAGCTCCGGCCAGAGTGCGATCTTCTGCGATGGCGCTGCTGACTCCGGAGGCCCTACCAGACCGCACCACTCGATGAGGAGTCCGACTCCCCCCCTAGAGCCGTGGTGACCCGTAGCTTCACCGTTTCATCCGTCCACTGGAAGACTTCCTCGGGGGACTCAAAGAACAGCGTGCGAGATTGGAAGATGACCCGCAGCCGCGCCGGGTACAATAAAGCGTACTGGAGGTTTAGGTCCCGGAGACGGGCCTTAGCAGCAAGGAATGATTGGCGCTGCTGCTGCACGAGCCACGTGTAATCCGGGAAAATAGGGATTTTGGCATTGTCATGTGTGAGAGATTCCTGTGCCCTCGCCTGCTGCAAGATGGTATCCCGGTCAGCATAGTTCAGAAATTTGGTGATGATGGACCGGGGACGCGCCCGGTCGGGGGCTTCTGCATGAGCGCCCAATGGGCACGCTCCACCACAAAGCAACGAGACAGCGCATCTGAAGGAAGCCAGCTCTCCAGCCACTGGGCCAAGAAGTGCTTCGCATTGTTACCCTCACAACCTTCCGGAAATCCCACGAAGCGCAGGTTGTTCCGACGCGCGCGTCCTTCTGCATCTTCGACCCTCATGGTGAGGCCCTTTTGCATTTTCTCCATGGCTGCAACCTTCTTTTTTAGCACCGACATATCATCCTCCACCTCCGAGATGCACATCTCCATGCTAGTGATCCGCTCCACCGCATTCCTCAAGTCCTGACGGAGCAGCATAACGTCCGAGCCAACGGCCCCGATCTTGGCATCCAGTATGTCCCTGGATTGCGTGATAGACGCCAACAGCGCCGCATTGTCAGGTGCAGGATTTTGCAGCCCCCCACCACCAGCCGTCTGGCCCACCTCCGTGAACTTGTCCTGCGTCGCTTGTTTGGAGTGCCCGCCTCGGGTCATGATGATCGTAGAGGATAGAGTAGGCGGCAGGAACCCGCACGCCAACACCGGGCAGCACCGGCCAGCCAAGGACTAGGCATGCCAAGAGGACGAGCTGCAGGCTGGGCCTCTCCCCTCGGCAAATGTCTTGCAGCATTCTGCACACCGTGGCCCGCACTGACCACCGACACCCACGCCATGAGCCCCTGGGCACAGTCTTCAGCCCCTCCTGGCCAGATCACTCGTGCCACAGCCCCACAGTCGGCCGGGCTCGATGAGGCATCCGGGCACAGCGGAGTCAGGGCCACCACCAATCCACCGAGGGGCAAAGCCAGATATTGGGGGGGCAAGGCAGACGCGTCCTGGCTCCACCAGCCGCGCAGGAGGGAGAGATGGGAGGGAGCCAACCCTCTCGAGCCCCGAGGATCTCCAGCAGGCAAGCTCCAGCCACCCTCCACCATCCACTATGGTGCAACAGGCTGTACACGGCACTGTGTATAATGCTGCCTGTCCCCTCAGTAGCACAGCCGCGTCTCCTGCTCTCGCCCAACGTCACCCCCAATCCATCCAGCCAGGAGACCCCAGCAAGGGCGTAGAGGCACTGCAGCGCCACGTGCCGCGCTCAGCAATGTTCAGCTGGTAGGCTACAGTGTCAGAGCCAGCCGCTCGGAATGCCCAAAATGGCCGCCGTCCCGCCGGGGCTGATCAACAGCTTGCACCCAAGTTCTCCGTGCCGTCCAGCCGAGCCAGGCCCCCCGCCATCGCTGCAGCATCGCCAGGCAGCGCAGCCTGCCTTTCCCCACGCTCTCCGAGCAGGGGCTCTGCGGGGGGATGCCGGAGCGGCAACCCAGCTCTCTCTCTCCGGCTGGGGGACCACAGCGCCGGCCAGGCCCCACACTCAAGGCCCCGGCTCCAAAGCGTCCCAGGAGCGCAAGGGCCCTCCTTCACTGCAGAGTGTCTCTCCTGAATCCGGGAGTCCCGTCCGGTCTCCGGGGGCAGCGATCGATGGCAGAGGGACGTAGACCGCCAGGTAATGGAATTTAGCGCTCAGGATAGGATATGTCGTAGGATATTTACGGGGCCGGCCAGCCGGAGCGAGCCTAACACACTGCCGCCATCGCTGCTGGCCAACACACTTAAGTAATTTTACCATCTAAGATGTATTTATTATATATTTCTTACAAATTAAAGTGCTGAAAGATTTAAGGCATTTTATTTCTTTATTGCTGATATACATAGGTACAAACCACTGCAAGTTGAATATGGTATAGTTTTTACATTTATATTGAACACTTAAAGATGGCCGCGGTATATTTTGACTGTATAGATTCCAGATTGAGGGCCAGATGTACAAACCATTTTTGTGTTCACAAACGGTAAGAATCGCAAAATTGGCTTGTTTGAGAGCACATAAAAGGCTTCTTTAATGTACAAATGTCACAATTTCAGCAATTCGAATATTTACAGAATCTATAAATTTGCAACCCCAAATTAGGAATCACAATTTGCAATTACCCTAATAACGATGCATGCACCCACACTGTACACATAGGCCTTCTCCACGTAGAGTAACGCAAGGCAGCGATTTGCGCTGCCTTGTTTTATTCCAGATTTACAATGGCACATAGAGCCTTGCAAGGTGGCTCTGCATGGCATAATAAATCTAACTTAAGGCCTAGTGTTGCCTTGTGCTGCCTTGCATGATGCAAGGGCAATGTAAGCCCTTGATAAATCCGGACTAAATGTCTCTAATGCTTTAATGTTTTTACATTGTAGGTAGATAACATTGACGTCTCCAAACCACCAAAAAGGGTAGTATTGGCAACGCCATTTGATACCCTACGAACACCTTCGCCTCACCTTCGGCTTGCATTACACCAGCGTTGAAGAAGGGGCTGACGCAGTTCTATGCCTCTGGTTCCAGAATGAGTCGTAGGCCTTGCTAATGTTTTAGTTATTCTTTTCTTCAGGCAGTGGAGAAACTACTGCTCTGTCTCTAGGTGGCACAGGTGTTGTGTGTTTTGGTGTTGTAGAGTTATCATCCTCCATATCTAATGGATTGTCCTAAGTTTCCTCATGCTCACTTTCCTCAACTGTTTCTGATACTACATCCCTAAGATATACGAAAAGTGTTTTAGTTTACAGAATATCTAAGTACTTTTTTCTACATTTTATTGATAAATATATTCTTCTCTAAAATAGCTTGTCTAATTCCTAAATGTATTAATTTGTTTAGGGAAATCTATTCTACCACAAAATAACCCTCAACATAATGCTTAGAGTAGGAATTACAATTCCGATAATGCTTCAGCACAGTTATAGTAAGGATTGTTCTAAAATATTTTTTGGTTTAGAAGCTAATCAAAAATTACGAAACCATAACTGATACAAAAAAGGACTGTGGGGCAGATTTACAAGCCCCTTGCGACAACTTTATGCCGCCGTTGGGTCACTTCTGTGATGCAGCAGTGTCGTAAACAATGCGCCATGTTGTGGCATATTTACAGCATTACACATCTAGGGAGATGCATCACATTGTAAAGCCCTACGATGCATTATACCTGCGTCAGGCATAATGTATGCAGGGAGGGAGTTCAGACGTAAGAAAGCCTCGTATAAGTGATGCAGTGAAATCTGCAAGATTTCACTGAGTTACTTTTACGACGCCACTGCGTCAAAACCTTGCACCTGCTTGAAGCAGGTGTAAGGAGTGACGCAGCATGATAGGAGTTGAGTCATCATTGCGACACATCTCCAGCAATGCTCTGCCCTTACTCCAAAAGATGCGCCACGCATCTGTCTATCCTTGCGCCAGAGTGCGCCGCATTGTAAATACTAAATGGTAAAAGGAGCCTTCAAGGGATTTGATTCAAAACAATCTTTTGTTATTCAAAGATGAATCAGGGGGTTAGTCCTACTGGAACAAAAACCAAAGTGTCATTAGACATCAAAGTAAAAAATATATCTTGACATAGAACACCCGGGGGGACCTAGTAGTTTGAAAAATATATCTTACTTTATTAATTTTGTTTGCAAATGGAATACAAATGGATACAATCATTCAGCACAGAATCAAATAAAGAAGCAAAATAAAATGTGCCTAACAGTACTTGACTAAACAACTATTCCTAATAAATCATAAGCAACGGATCTCTTAATGAGAATACGTATTGCTCCAGCAATTATTTTCTTCTTAGGAATAGAAGATAAGGTTGACGTTTCAGTCTGTTCAGCTGTAGTCCATCAGACCATTTTCAGGACAAACACAATTATGGCTGAGAAGAGAGACTCTTATTTGAGCTGGCGAAGAACTTGCCTTATACCATATAATGGATTAGGGGTTGCTGTTGCGGATGAAGCACTGTAGTATAGGAAAATTAATTTCCTATATTTGGTTCTTGAGCCAGAGTCTGTGTGAATACAGATAGATGGCTGCAAAATACTGTTTTTATATCTCAGATCTTAATTGAATGGCAGCATTACCGCATGGGACAAAACTCCCGTTGACACCTTTTAAGACCAGGCTGCGCACGATTTTTGGTGGTTGGAGGCCATTGCGTCAACAGTAAACGTAGCGAGGTCTTCAACTGTAGCCCAAACACTACGTTGCCCCGCTGAAAACTTGGTTTGTGTGTGCAGTGCTATTAGGGCAATAAATAATCTATGCGGTGCCAGCTAGTTTAATGTTACCCCGCATAATAGCTTTGACTCGCTGATACGTGATGAAGACTTGGGTTTGCGTTTCTTTTTTCGTGTGTGCGGCGGCCATGTTTGTTGAAGGTGTATTGATTTAAGACTACGAACATGGCGTTCTACTTGTACGGCCATTTGGAGATCGCTTTTCAGAAACGAGCTTCAAGAAAGTTGGCAAAAGATTCTAGTTATGTTAAAATTTATTTTAAAAGTACGATAGCATATAGGCAGTTTCACAGGCAGCAGCACTGTCCTAAAATAACGAATACCAGACATAGACCGATTACCCGTCATCGAATTTGACACTTTTGTGCTATGAGAGACCGGGTTTAGGTAAATATTTAATTGCACCCTGTAATCTTTGGCAATATATAACTAAATTTAAATGTCCCTTTTTATTGCTGATGGAAAACAATCTAGTTAACTTGAACAAATCCTCTAGTCTGGATTGAGTATTTTGGAGTTGTTGAAGATGTTTTTTGAATTTGACAGAGTAAAGGGTGTAAGCATGTATTGTGCACTTTTAAACCACGTCCTTTTTCATTTATTCCCAAATGGTTCTTTTACTTGCTGTAGGCCTACGACAGAGTTGAGCGGGATAAGCAGTGTGATTACGTCTGAAATTATGCTGAAAGTTAGGCCACACTTACAGGGGAAAACCACTTCTGTGTGCTGCCATCTTTGTTCTTTATGTGAATCATGTCTGACTCCCAATGAATGACCGACCCATGCACCGCACACTATATAACAGATCTCTACTCTCTGAAGCCTGCACCATTGGTTAGTCACTTGCCCAGTTAGCTCAATGCTTGAAGATGAGTCTGTACCAAGCCCCCCATTAAGTAAAGGATAAATTAAGCTCAAACTGTCACAAGTTATGAATTCCTGAATTAGCTTCTTCCCAAATAGGAGCTGGAGAAAAGTAAGAGTCGCTATTGACAGGCTCTAGTGCAGGAAGACCCCCTCACTCAGTGTGTGGGAGGCATGGCAGTGGTTATGAAAAAGCATTCACAAGCTACAGATGTGATTACATGAACTATTGTTAATGTCACAATTACATATGTACTATTTTAAAGAGTATTTGCACAGAACCATTTCTTTAATTGTGAGTGAACAGTTCAAGGTTCACAAGTAAGGATTTTTTTGGCTTTAAACCTAAAAAAACTTACTGCAGATGCGATCGGGTTTTTGTGCTTGCTCATGAAAAATAAAACATTGACAGCCTGATTCATGTACGGGCCGTTTTGCGTGTCCCTAATAGCGATTCATAGCGACTCGCTATAGAGGAAACGCAAAACGGCATTCATGTACTTTTCGGGGAAAAAATAGCGACTCGCACGCGGGCGCTAAAGCCGTTAGCGACCAACTAAAAACGCAGAAAAATCGCTATTCCCGGCTCCCTGCGATCGGGATTGCGACTCGCAATCCCGTGCGATCGGGATTGCGACTCGCAATCCCGTGCGATCGGGATTGCGACTCGCATTCTCGCGCGATCGGGAAAACGGGAAGACGCATTCCGAGCACCGTGATGACATCACATCCAGGAAGCAGGCAGTTCCCACCCCCAAACACCACAGTGACGCTATCCTACGAGTGAGCACGTCGGAAAGCAGACGCCTAACCAGCGATAGCGACTCCAGAAACGCCTGAAATAGCGACCGCCATGTCTGAGGAACCTGTCCCTGGCCCCAGCAACAGCGCAGGACGAAAGCGCAAGCTCAAGTTCTCAGAGCAGGAGCTCGAGAACCTAATTGAAGGGGTGGTGGCCAACCATGACAGGCTGTTCGGCCTCAACTCCAGGAAGGTCCCAGAGCAGGACAAGCGGAGGATCTGGCTTGGAATAGCCTCCAGCGTAAACTCGGTGGGTGTGGCCGATAGGTCCTTGGAGGAGCTAAAGAAGCGCTGGTACGACCTCCGAGGTCGTGCCAAGGAGAGGGTGGCGGAGCGCCTTGGTGAGGCATCGGGCACTGGAGGTGGCGGACCGACAGTCCCACCCAACACACCCCTGGAGGACCAGGTTGAGAACACCTTGGAGAGGGAGGCGTGCGTTGGCGTGACCCCTCTGGACTCCTCCCGCCCCACCCAAGACACCCAAGGTAAGTGGCATGCGACTGCGACCCTGTCCCCTATGACCGTCCCTGACCAAATAGGCTCACTCATTGGCCCTTAGTCATGCCTATGTTGTGCATCAGGAAATGCCCTGAAGCATTGTGGGAGATGTAGTATGTCCACAATGTAGTAGTACCACAATGCAGCCAGAAAGGTTCCAAAGTACGCAAATCCACAGCCATCCAGGGAATGTCACCCAGCATGCATGTAACATCTGCACGTCTGACAGTCACATGCAACTAATGAGTATCCACTTACCCTCACAGGTGGCGCAGATAGCAGTGACAGCGAGAGGCTGCAGATTGATGAGGAGGCCCAGGAGGAGGACTCACAACCCGAAACCCAGGCACCAGCCCCTGCCGCTGCACCAACACCAGCAGCCAGGCCCCCCACCATACCTGCTCTTGCATCTGCCGCTGCACCAACACCAGCAGCCAGGCCCCCCACCGTTGTGGCCCCTGCAACTAGCATCCCACCGGCAGCCAAGGCCAGGCCCCCCACCGTAGCTGCATCTGGATCTGCCGCACCACCCGCAGCCAAGGCCAGGCCCCCCACCGTAGCTGCATCTGGATCTGCCGCACCACCCGCAGCCAAGGCCAGGCCCCCCACCGTACCTGCTCCTGCATCTGCCGGCCCACCGGCAGCCAGAGCCAGGCACCCCACCAATGTGCCTCCAGTTGCTGCCGCACCAGCAACACCTGCTGCGACACCACCTGGAGCTCGTGCAACAAGATCTGGGCCTGCGACAGCGGCAACACAGCGGCCGATCAGCAGGAGGGGCAATGGGCATCTCCATGCCTGTATGAGCGTCGAGCGGCGCATGCTCAGAATCCACCAGCGCCAGTCGCAGCAGCAAGGAGCCATCCAGCTCCAGCTGCACAAAATTGGCCGCAATGTGGCGGGAGTTGGAGACAGGATGGACCGCATGACGGCGGCCATGTGCCGCATGACTGCAGCCATGGAGGATAACACTGCTGCGCTCATCAAGCACCGCAGTGTAGCAAGCAGGCGCCACCACCAGCTAATGAGCCGGCTGTCGTCCTATAGTAGGTCGAATTATGTGGCAGCAAATGCCACCACCCAGTTGTCGCGGCGCTCTCTCACCCAGCAGCACCAACTGGTCCAGTGCTGCGAGGACATAACACGGGTCCTGGAGCACCTAACCACCGCCGTGACGGCACTTCACACACCTGTGCTACCGGCCACTGTAGGGGGAGACGATGCCAGTGAGGGTGCCTCCAGCGTGAGCAGCCAATCTGCCACGCAGGTCCCGCCACCTAGGCGCAGCACCAGGGCAACGCCTGGTACAGCTGCCCAGGATGAGGATGAGCCTCACAGGCGCCTGGGCATTACGCGCCGGAGGCGCCTTTGACACTGTCTGAGGGACACTGCCACAGGCTGACGCTAAGCCTGCCAAGAACCTTCTTCACACTGCAGTATGCAGGAATACTGTAATTTGTAAATAGTTGAAACCATAACCTTTTTCTTGTGAATGAAACAAATACATTTATTTTGCTGCACACATTAGCCTTGTGTAATCATTACATTTTGCATGCAATTGTGATATGTGGGTTGGGGGAAGAGGGTGGGCTAGAAATTGTTCGCTGTGATGTGGTTGCGACGTCTGTGGCCTTCAGCTGGGTTCTCCCCGCGTGCATGGTGCGCATGTGCTGGTGGCCGGTCGTCCCCCTCAGATTCACTGCCTGAGATGTCAACAGGTATCCGGCGCTTGGTTGCAATGTTATGAAGCATTGCACAGACAGCCACAATGCGGCAGCACGCTGCAGGACTGTAATACATCGCCCCACCTGTCTTGTGCAGAATACGGAACCTGCTCTTGAGCAGGCCAAATGTCCTTTCTATACAGTTCCTTGTCCGGATGTGCGCAACATTGTAGCGCCGTTGCTGAGGTGTGGCAGGGTTGAGGTAAGGGGTCAGGAGGTATTCCCGTAGGGCGTAGCCACTGTCACCTGAATGAGAGGAGCAGATGTTGATTGCCTGTGCAGCGCAGTTACTTCATAGCAATGTGACATTGTCGACAAAGTGTACTTACCAAGTAGGTGTCCTTCCCCAAACTCTCCCCTGAGCAGTCGTGTGTGGAGTCCGCTGTGCCTGAAGATAAAGGAGTCATGGGTACTCCCTGGGTACTGGGCCACAATGTCAGTGATGATGGTCTTGGCATTGCAGACCATCTGTATGTTGAGGGAGTGGTAGGACTTCCTGTTGCGGTACATATACTCCGTGGCAGCTGGTGGGCAGATGGCGACGTGGGTACAGTCTATGCAGCCGAGGACCTGGGGAAAATGGGCGACATTGTAAAATTGTAGTTTTGTCAGGTCCAATTCCTGTTTGCTCGTGGGAAATGTGATGTGGCGGTGGAGCTGGCTGAGCATGGCGTCAACAAAAGTGTGGAGGCAGCGTGACATGGTGGGCTGGGATATCCCCCCAGCAGCGGCTACTATGCCCTGGAAACTGCCGAAGGCCAGGAGGTGCAGGCTGCACAATACCTGCACATGTGTGGGCACAGAATTGTTTCGCCTTGTTGGGTGCTGCATGATGGGGTCGAGTTCTTGTATCAGCCAGGTGATCATTTCCCCATTCAGCCTGTATTTAGCATAAATCTGTTCTCTGGTTTGGCCCAGCAAGGTGACCCGCTGCCGGTAAATCCTTTCCTGCCTCATGCGTCTCCTCCGTGCTGCTCGCTGTAGCCTTCGCCGCCTCACCACCATGTACATCCCTGGCATTGTGGAACGCCTAATGCTGCTGCTGAATGTCCTTATGTGTGATTGGTCAGGCCTGGACCTGTTGGTGATTGGCCAACAGTTTTTCAAATTTTACTTAATCATGGCTTTTATGGTTACCACCTGCTTTGAGTTGTCCTTAAATTGCGCCGCGCAAACGTGCGAATTTGCGCTTTTTCGCTATTGTATTTTTTTCATGAATGCCGATTGAGACAATATTGCGTTTCGCTATTCATTTCGCAGATTCCGTGGTTGGTCGCTATTTCCGTATCGCTAATGCTCGACTACCCGGAGTCTGCGACTATTATAGCGTAATCGCTATTTAAATCGCTATTCTGTGTTTGCGAATTCGCTATTTTGTACTTGAATGCCGATTCCGTGTTTTGCACCCGCAATTGCATTTTCACAGCCATTGCGGGCGCTATTTCGCTTCATGAATCAGGCTGTTAGGCTGGTATGTTGTTCGCTTGCCAGACGTTATAGTAGTATTGTGTGTGTGGCTCTCTGTGTGTGTGTGTGTGTGGCTCTGTGTGTGTGTGTGGGGGGGGGCTCTGTGTGTGTGGCTCTGTGTGTGTGTGTGGCACTGTGTGTGTTGGGCTCTGTATGTGTGTGTTGGGCTCTGTGTGTTTGTTGGGCTCTGTGTGTGTGGCTCTGTGTGGGTAGCTTTTTTTGTAAGTGGGTCTGTGTGAGGGTGGCTCTGTGTGTGTAGGTGGGTCTGTGTGAGGGAGGCTCTGTGTATGTGTAGGTGGCTCTGTGTGAATGACTCTGTGTGGGTGGCTCTATGTGAATGACTCTGTGTGGGTAACTGTGTGGGTGGCTCTATGTTAATGACTCTGTGTGGGTGACTCTGTGTGGGTGGCTCTGTGTGGGTGGCTCTGTGTGGGTGGCTCTGTATGTGTGTGTGGGTGGCTTTGTGTGTGTGGCTCTGTGTGTGGGTGCAAATGCAATAGGTCTCGCATTTGCGAGAGATTAAGCTATTGGCATTGTAAATGACAATGCCATTTATTTATATGTTTTGAAAACAAAAACATAAATAAAAATAATGTCATGAGCAATGCCAATAGCTCTAACTTTAACAATGCCGAGACCATTGCATTGTAAATGCTTGTTTAATTTGGTGTGTTGTTGATCACAGGATTCTCCATACCCGTTTTCAAAGCTGCCCTGCCCGGATGGGGGCTCCCAACATTTGGAGACTTTGTGCTGGACTAATTTTGGGGTACAAAAGGGGGGTGGTGATGGACGGAGCATCTGAACCAATCAAACACTCACACCCAGTCAACAGATCTGGGTTTAATCCATCACCGTTCTTTAGCCCACTCTGCCACTCCAGTTCAGACATGGCCGTATGCAAATCAGTCTGACCCTGTGCCTCATGGGAACAATCCAGCCCGAACTGCCAAGCCATGCCTTCCCTGGACCGGAAACAAGCTTCCAAGGACCGGTTTCTGGCATTACAGCAGTCTTCAGCCCGGCTTGCTTGAATCCAGGGGCAAAGTGAGCAAGGACTCACGTCTGAGCATACCCTGCCAACTTATGGCGAACAAAGTGGTACAAAAGGGGGTGGTGATGGACGGAGCATCTGAACCCATCAAACACTCACACCCAGTCAACAGATCTGGGTTTAATCCATCACCGTTCTTTAGCCCACTCTGCCACCCCAGCTCAGAGCATGTCCCACTAACCCTCTTGTATCTATGAGGATTACCCTAATATGCTGACCACGGTTGAGAAGAGAAAGGGAGAGGAGGCGAATTTCTCTACCTGCCGACTCAGATGGATTTGTGCTTTTTTAAAAGCGATACTGATTTGATGGCTGCATAAAATGAGCAATATACGTGACTGTTATTCTTTCAACATGCACTTTCATTTATTAGTAGTATTTTGGAACTGTGTAAAAAAACACTATTAAGCATTATCACTGGACACAGTACACCGTTCTAATTTTGCATTTGCATTTCTGGTGCATGGTGGGAATAGTAGAATTTTACCCTTGTCCCTTGCCCATTAGGATTTAAGGCACTGCAACATTCACTCTACCATTAAATCTTAAAACCAAAATTACTGGACCAAACCTGCTCCCGCCGCTTGAAGTGCTTAAAGCAAAGCTGATACCAGCGATAACATACAGCAGTGAGGCAATGCGAGGGAAGGACGAAACAACCATGGACAAAACGGTCGCCAAAGCGCTAAGAATAATACTCAAGCTTCCAAAATATACCTCTCCAGCGCAACTAAGGCTCGAATTCGGATTACTAAACCAGACAATAAGCAGGAAGGGCGCATATGTAAAAAGCTGGTATAAAATAAAGAGCGCCGTGGCGGGTTCGCTGAACTCATTCCTACGGAAAGAAATATCAACGAAAAACAACTCCCGCGCTGAGGCTTACCTTCAATCAGGGATTAGTCTGTTAGTCCGGGAGAACATCTGGGAGTCTGGACTTCCGTTCAACAACGTCAAAGATCTGGTTAACAAGTCGATAAAGCTTGTTCCTATCAAAATCGAACAAGAATGCTTAAATAAGAGGGCCCACAGCTGGTTCGTGATTCAAACTTACTCAAAATGCTCCCCACAATCGTACCTTGGCACCAGCTTCACTGGATCATTAAAGGAAAGCTTCCTAGCATTGAGGATGGGGATTTTACCTGCCAAACCCCACATGCCCCCCTGGAAACGTATATTTCCAACCACCCTCTGCAGATTATGTGGCGAAACTAAAGAAGACATGTTGCATCTTCTGTGTATATGCAAGTCCCTAGACCGGGAGAGGAGAGAGCTGTTAAAACCGCATATAAAGGAAAGGCAGATCCGGTCTTGTAGACAGGCAGTGAAGGCGTGCTTCGACGGGGCCAACGGCAGGCTAATTTGCAGTTTTGTCCGCTTTATGAAAGACGCACAAACAAAACTATGCGGAGCAACCTGAGCACAAGCTCCCACAGCTAGGCCCTTTGTCCGGCGATTGTCTACGTCCCCCACCGCGCACGGACACCATGGGGCCCGTTAGGATGTCGGGCGGATTGCCCCCCACCGCCAGCCTAGCGGGGGCAATCCGCCCGACATCCTTTCCTGAATTCCCCCCCGCCATATTAGTATGGCGGGAGGGACCACGGCGGAGGAAAACACCGCCCGCCACTTTTCCGCCCCGGTTGCCTTGCGGCCGGGGCGGAATATGTTGAATATGGTGGCGTGTCTATGAGACACCGCCTGCCATATTACAATGGGCATTTTGCAATGCTTTTCCGTGGCGGAATGGAAAGGCATGCGTTGTTCACTCTGGGGGGCCCCAGTGGGCCCCCAGAGTGACGGCCAAAGGGGAGTGGTACACGGGGGGGTACCTGTGGTACCCCCCTGCATTTGCATAATCGCAGGGGCAGGCACCGTGCGGTGCCTGCTGCTTCGATTATGCAAATGCGTGCATTTTTTTTTAACATTGTGGCGGGAGGTGCAGTGAGCACCGCCCGCCACAATGTTAACTTGAGGAATGCGCCCGCCACTGTGGCGGGCGCATCCTAATGCCAATGTCGGGACCCCCGCCCTTTAGGCGGGCGGTCCCGATCTCCGTTAGGGTGGCGGGCGGACAAAGTCCGCCCGCCATCCTAATGGACCCCTAAGACTAGTGGATCACGATCTAACAATTGACCATTAGATCTATGGTCACAGGCGCGACCCTAAGCTCGGGTCACACCCACTGACTTCACCTAAACTATTGAAGTTTTATCACAATTTTATCGTATGCATTTTTAATCAGCCAAACCCTTGATTTTAGAACATAGTAACCCTGTTTTTAAGGAAATATGAAATTATGTTACATATGTGTTTTTTCTATAGCTCTATGGACTGCTAAGATTTTAATTAATCAAGCAATAAAGATTACTTACTTACTTACTTACTCTACGATTATGTTCACGTGTGAACAAGGCTGTTAAGTCGAAATGCATAAGGATGAATATACTGACAGTGCACTAGAATAAATGGCAAAAAAAGTCATGGAGTTGTAGCTTTGTCATTTTTTTCTTTGGTGTGTTGTTGATCACAGGATTCTCCATACCCATTTTCGAAGCTGCCCTGCAGGGATGGGGGCTTCCAACATTTGGAGACTTTGTGCTGGATATATCTATAGGTAAACAGTCTAAATATCGATTTTTTAATTTAGAAGTACAAGAATATCGAGTTGGAAATATCGTAGGGACAGAATATCGAAATCAAGAAAATCGACGACCAGTATATCGACCTGAAGGTAAGAAATATCATTTTTGTTTTGTTTTTATGTTTGTTAATATCGAAGTTAGTAATATTGAAATATTGATGTTACTAATATTGATAATAATATTAGTGTTATGTATTTTATATGTTTGTGTTAATATGTTTTGTTAATTATTGTACTATTTTTAGAATATATGTACATTTTTAGAAGTTAGTAATATTTTGTTAAGTAAATTATGCGTTTTACTAATGTAGTGGGTTGTGGGTTTATAAGGGAATAGGGTAGTAAGTAATTTAATTATAGTAAATTAATTTAAAAAAAATAGGAATTGGTCATTTAAGAAAAAAAAAGTGTTTTAGTTCTGTAGCGGGTTGTGGGTTTATAGGGGAATAGGGTGAGAAGTAATTTAATTGTAATTAAATCATTCTTTATTTTTATTTATTGGTATTGTTAAGGATTTTATGTTAAATAATTATTCATTGGTAATTCATTTATCTTAATTGGTAAAAAATTATTAATTGAATAATTGGTAATTTTATGAAGTGTATTCATTTATTATTGAAGTGTGTTGTGAGGTTATAGGGCAATAGGTTGGGAAGTAATTTAATAGTAATTAAATAATTATTTATTTTATTGTTAAGTATTGATAGTTAATTTATTGTTAATTAATTATTCATTGGTAATTACATTTAATTATTATTTATTGTAGTTATCAAAAATGTATTGTTGATTAATTATCAAGTGTTCAATATTTTTCTACAATTATTGTTTTTGGGTTTTGAAAATTAATTAATTTTTAATTTAATTTTTATTTGGTAATTAATGTTTAATAATTAATATTTAATTGTATTTATCTTTAAATTTGATTGCTAATTAAATATGAATTGGTAATTATTTTAAAGTAAATATTTATTGGTATTGTTAATTAATTTATAGATTTTTAATAATTAAATTATTATTTATTGAAAAAACTATTTTTTAGTAAGTTATTTTAACCCCTACACTATCCAACACTTTCCCTACTGTTGCACTCTCTAGAGTTGGAATAGTAATTTTAACCCCTACGCTATCCAACACTTTCCCTACATTTGCACTCTCTGGAGTTGGAATAGTAATTTTAACCCCTACACTATCCAATATTTACTGTTTTAATTAATGTAGTGTATAATTTTTTGAAACTTTTTTTTAAATTTGTTATATATAGTTTTGATATTTTTATTTTTATTATTGTTGTGTATGTATGTATTTATAATTGATAAAAAGTGTTTAACAATGTATACATTATTATAATAATTAATTGTAAATACTATTAAGTATATATATTATATTTTATATGTATATGGTTAATTTTCTTTTTACATTATATGTATTATTTATAATTTTAAACATATTTTTAACTATGTTTATTTGAAATATATGTCGTTTTTTATTTTATTTTACATTAGTTAGAAAAATACAATATTTTTAACAACGATATTTTTGACAACGATATTTTTTTCACAATATTTTTGTACTTACCATGATGTAGATAGGATTTTGATATTCTTGACATCGATATTCTGCCTCCGATATTTTTGACGTCGATATTCTGTCAGTAATTCATATATACCATGAGGGTTTTGGTCATTTGTTAGAGACTCTGTATTCAGCATGACTTGATCAATGTATGGATAATTTTGCACATAGGCGTATTTGCACATAGGTACAATTCTTTGCATGAACTATTTGCAAATTTTTCCCATTTCAATGAAATTAATGTCATTGTACATGGAATTTGTTTACAGTTGATACGGTGATATGGGCTCATATTCCCGTTATGGTTCCCGTACTGGTACTGATTGTATTGTAGTATCGAATGCAGACATATATCTCTTTGGGTAATTGCAGGCATATTATTAACAGTATTAACACAAGGGTAGTACCTCGATATTCGCATTATGATATTAAATATATGCATAGTCTAGGCATTTGTGCAGAATTAAATAATGTTTATAATGTTACATTGGTATTTTAATACGTTGAAACGAGGTTTATTTGCTATACCCTTTACATTGGTTTAGAAAAAGTATATGCATCGTTACAAAATGGCGCCCACATTAGTACTTGTATTCAGGTAGTCCTTCCACTCTTTTTTACTATCACTGAGTCTTGGCGCGAAATGTGTAGCATTTTGATTTTAAAAATGTGTGTACGCCGTCTGTTCACTATCAGTGAGCAAGGGCACGGACGTGGCCGAAACGCGTCTGATAATAGCTTTTATCCACATGTTGTGAAAATAAATTTAGCAGCTTTAAGAACAACTTGCCTCGGAGTGCTAATTTCATTGTCTGCGTGCCTTTCTGTGTGGCAAGCACATCGGAGACGGGCTGGATTTATATATATATATATATATATATATATATATATATATATATTCACGAAAAGCTCCACAACACCTCCGGCAAGCTATCCAGCAAAACCAGCGAGAAAGAAGACGGAACACAGGATCAGGTGCAAGGATTTTATTCAGCACAGGAAAAACAGCTACGCGTTTCAGGCTACACGGGCCCTTGTTCACGCTGATATATTTATCCAACAATTTGTCCTTGCGGGAGGAGCACAGTTAAGCTGATGCCGGCGATGAAGTAAGGACAGCTATGTATATATATATATATATATATATATATATATATATATGTATATATATATATATATATATATAATCACCTCTGCGTCAGGCGAACAGGAATCCTCCTTGTCTGACGAACAACGGACATGGACCAGAAGGTAGTGCAATTCAATTTATTCCTTGTATATCATCATAACGTTTCGGCTCGTCTGAGCCTTGTTCACTTGTTTATTTATTTATAACCTATTGGCGGTCGCCAGTAGGTAGTTATAGTTTCCATAGGAAAATCAGTTTTTGACTTGCCTATAGCTTTGGCATCACTTGACCAATTTTCATGTCATTTTAAAAAAAAGTGTCAAGGTAGGTTCTGGTTGTCATGGGAAGTTTGAGGGTGATCCGTGCAGTGGGGACCGAGAATTTGGGGCACGAAATAAGGATGCGTTTGTAATGTTAATTCCCATAGGAACCTTTAGCCACAGTTGCAGCCCGAAATTAGGCAGGGAGGTAGATGTTGATTCAAGGAAGTGCCTTTTGCTTATTTTGTGTAAATTTGTTCAGTTGTTGGTGAGAAATGTAAGTTTAAAATTATAGAGATATCTCTGGCCGCAGATATTTTGCGGTGTTTTCGTGATTAATCACAAATGCACGTGCCAACGTCAATGCTCTGGTTGGCCGGACGGAACCTGACAGAAAGTTGTGGCCGCCATTTTATTGCTCGGTAACGGTTCCCAGGGCTTAAAATTTCCGAAAAAGCTAACATGAGGGATAAGAGTAGAGGTACTCTGACCCCATGTTTCAGAAATGAGGGTGTTAGTAACAAGTTATCTGTCTATTTTTTTTTTTTATTGTGCGTGATATTTGTGACAAAGCCGCGATGGCCAATGCGGCACCCCTTGTACCATCGTGTGGACATTGCGAATATTGATGTTGATGCGAATATTGGTGGAATTATAAACAAAATCAGTGAATTATTAATACACATTGTTATAGAGATATTGAGATTTTGATAAATGTCTTATAGAGTTATTTATATAGTGAGATATGTACTATGATGGCTAGAATTAATGATATAGTTATAATTGTTTAATGTGGTGGTCGCTATTGAATTTCTGCTTTTGCTTTCTGCTTTCGTGACATAACCTTGGGGACTGAAATGACCAACATTGTTTAAGAGAGGCTTGTTCTAGAAATATACTAGAAAAACATGAGTTTGACGTGTAAATTAATAAACCCCTAGGGGCTCATTAGTGTGGAGGGCGGACTTTGTCCGCCCGTCATACCGCTAAGGGTGCGGCGGTCCCCCACATCCCATTAGGATGCGCCCTCCAAACTGGCAGGCGCATCCCGCATTTCTGACATTGCGGCGGCCGTTGCTGAAAGCACCGTCCGCCGCAATGCCAGAAATGCAAGTTGTGCATTTCACAGTACAATGTGACAGGAACCACGCGGTGCCTGCCACGTTGTACTTTCAAATGCAGGGGGAGATTTTTTACCATTTTGCGGAGATTTACGTAACGCGATTCCGCAAATTCTGCCCACCTCCAGGAAAAGGCATGATCGTCGTGGTTAACAACGTCATTGCAATGTCCATAACAACCGCGAAAATGGAACATAGGTCTGAAAGATGGCGTTTAAAGAAACTTAGTGGAAAAATATGAGTTTAAACATGTATATGGTAATAATGTGTAGGGTAATGTTCAGAATGGATTTGTTTACATATTATTTTTGGATGCGTTGATGGTCATTGAGTGTCTGCTTTTGTTTCTGTTTTCGCAATGTGTCCACGGGAATCGCAAAGTTGTAATGAATATAAAAAATGTAAAGAAAAAAAATAATGCTTATTAATCCACTTATAATCCACTTATAAAGCTTATAGAAATACATCTTATAGAGCCATTTTAGATAGAAAATACAATTTACAAACCTTAAAAAGTAAACTAAAAAATCGTAGGTTACATGGATGTTATAAGTTGTGAAATAGAGTTTTCAAAACCTTGGAAATTTACTGAAAAAACTAAAGGTTATAGTTACATTATAGCAAGGATTTAGCATTTCAAAAAACCTTTAAAATTCACTGAAAAAAGCAAAGGTTAAAGGGCCTTTATGAATAGGAAATGGAATAAAAAAAACATTAGAAATTCACTGAAAAAAGGACCTTTACAGGTACATTATAGTTAGACTCAGATTTCACATGCACAAAACCAGAGAAATTCAGCAGCTATAGTTAGCTAATCTAACTATAACTCGTGCCCCCACAATGCTCTGCTTATGACCTCACATATTACATCACTCATGACATTTTCAGTGACATCCCTGATGAAATCTCAACCTGAGATTCACAAGCAATACTCATGCATACAAACTACATTATCTTGCAAAAAGACATCTGTCAATAGTGTGTTTCACACCACTAGCAATCACCCTAAGAATTTGATTTGCAGCATCTCCTGTGAGGAAATGATAAGGACTCACAGGATTTGCAGTAATGACGTAGTGTTTAAAAAGAGAAATGGACCATGATCGAGAAATTCCGCTCACGAGGTTAAAATTCTAAAACTCTTCAAGCTGCTTCTGCTAAAGTGGAGAGTGTGAAGTGAAAGGCCTTATTAGTTGCCAGGAGCAAAACCTCCACTGAAACAGAACCAGTAAGATTCATCACCACCTACAATAAACAGGCTCACAATGTTAAGAGAGAGTTCCATGAACATTGGTATATACTTAACACTGATAACATAATATGCAAATATGCAACCATCTTCCACTAATATCCGTGGAAGCTATAGGGTCTGGTATTGTGGAGTTTGAAGTTGAGATAAATAATTAACTTTGTTACTTTGCAACCTATGGGCCTGAACCTTGATGAGGAAATGTCAGTACATCTGAGTTAGGAGTGAAATCTAAGTAGTTTGCTTTGGTACAGGGTGCTGATTCTGAATTTACAGCTTCACATAACTGACCTCCCGTTTCATGAGAATGATTTTAATATTTTGTTATTTTTATTTTTCTCACACAGGTAAATCCGGTTCCGCTTGCAGAATTCGTGGAATTTGGGTAATCTCGTGTTCCGCGGAGAACGTGAAATTGCCCAAAAGTCTTCGTTCTGCGACATTGCACATTTTTTTGCTTATTTGCGTACTTCGTATTTCCCCCCGAGCACACAAACAGCAATTTCGAACAGGAAAAATATATCGTGAACAAGCAATTCTGCGTGTTTGCGGAATTTCTGCTTGTTCTCGGAGATTTTTTACTGTTTGCGGAGATTTGCGTAACGGGATTACGCAAATTCCGCCCACCCCTAATGATGTGCACAAAAGAGTTGGCCCACTGGAGCCGTTAGGTTTGTGACTGAGGTAATGTTACTTACAAACCATTCTTCTTACAATACAATGCATTTCTAAAGCTCACAGCTACGTAACACGGTGTCCCAGCGCTAGCAAGAAGAATTTCTTCATTGTCTCAAGGCAGAAGCAAACTGAAGAGAGGAATATTGCAGAGTCAAAGTTTTTTTTCTGAAAACCATTTCAGATTGACAGTTTCTCAAGGCCAGAGGTAAGTCATTTCATAGTCTGGCTGTCAAGTAGGCAAAGAACGTCCACTTTTCTGGATTTAATAATGCAAGGGGATAGAAATAGTTTAAGGGTATTGAACCAAAAAGGAACGCACCTGAGCGGACAACTTGTTCCAGTGCCTCAGATAGAGGGGGGCCCTAGACTTAAAAACTCTTTTATGCAAAAGTAAGGACAAATTCTTTTTTTTTTTTGGTGTTCAAAACTGCTTTATTGCATAGAAAAATCAGTACACAGCTTCTTGCGCCTACAACCCAGAGGCTGGCAGCGTGACAATCAGATATAACACAGCCTTGTGACCGGCATCCCGGAGGCCCGGCAGCGTATCACAGGATCAGGCGATAGTAGTAGCGCATCCGGCATTGCCAAGCACCTGAGGATGTACTGCAGTAGAACAGTGTTTTCAGCTATTATTTTTTTAGGTTGAAAAAACTTCCCAACATTCAACAAACTAAGAGGCGTTATAGACATGCTCGGATATGAAGGTCCGAACTGATAGAGTAATACAGGTAGGCAAGATCGTACTCATCTTAATAGTCATAGAACAAGAGTCCTGGCGGCATATAATCAACGCTACAGTAAGCATTGTGCATGGTGTCACAGAGTGTCATTGAATGTGTGGGGGGGTAGTATATATCATGGGTGGCATGCAAGGACCCTGGAATGAGCAAGGGGACAGGAGTCACCAAGAGAGAGGTCTATGGTTATGAGCAACATATGGGGTGCGCTGGGCAGGGCGATGACCCATGGCTTGGGAACAGGGAGACTCCCCCCATCAGAGCGGAGATGAAATGCATATGTATTGACAAGAGTCGTGGTCGCACTTTAAGTCCCAGCATTGTCGCTAATCACTAGTATGGTTCCCCTCAGGTGTGTCGTCATCATCCGTCTGTGCGAGTAAATAGCTCACTAGGGGGCCACAAATATCTTTAGGCCGACTCATGGCCGGTAACAGTTCAGCGAAGGTAGTGTGCTGCTCCTGACAGTAGGTCAAGTCTGCTATCCAATCCTTAAATTTAGGCGCTCTGCCTCGGCCCCATCGGCACGCCACCCGCCTCTTAGCCAAGAGCAGTGCAGTATCAACAAATTTCCGACAAGATTTAGGAATATGCGGGGTATGCCCGAGGACTGCCATCAATGGGTCCATAGGCACGGTGCCCCTCGTCATCGTTGTGAGGGCGTCCGTTACCTGTTGCCAGTAATGCAGTACTAGAGGGCATCCCCACGCCAAGTGCAGGAAGTCTGCGTGTTCGGCATGGCAGCGCACGCATCGGTCATTGTCTGCTAAGCCGAATCTATGTTTCCGCACTGGTGTATAGTACATCCGTTGCAGGAATTTGTAATGTATGATTTTTAGTCTGCTGCTTGCAGAGATACGAGATGTGAGGGTGCAGCAGTACTGCCATTGCTCATCAGTGAGGTCAGCAGTTAGCTCAGCATTCCAATGCATCCGGGCCCCAGCCTCAGGCATTGGAGCCGCAGCCCTGAGCTGACGGTAAAGGCCGGAGATCAGATGCACCCCATCCTGTGAGCAAAGGAGGAAATGAAGTGGAAGTAGGATTTCAGGTTCATCAGGGAAATCAGGCAGGATGCTCCTCATCCCCGCGCGCAGGCATATGTAATAGGAGACCTCGAGCGGGGTGCGGCTATGAGATGCAAAGAACATCTCCGCGGACTTAAACTGACCGTTCGAGAACAGGTCGCCCCAACAAGCAACTCGTACCCTCGCACATAGAGTGAGAAAACCCTATTCCTGCAGCAGGGCGAGATCAGGATGAAAAGTCAGCGGTAGCATGGGTGAATACGACAGGTGGCAGGACAAGCTCTTGGCAATACGACGCCATGCATCACGTGTACAAGATACTGAGGTGTTTGATGTAGGTATGGACGATTCCGGGCAGTGGAGCAGCCCATTGAGCGGAATAGGGTGTACAATCCATTCTTCCAGTGCAATGTGAGGCATGAATGGGGTAGGGGCCAGCCAGTGGTAGGCGAAGTGCGCCTGTGCACATTGATAATACGCTTCAAAGTCAGGGACATCAAAGCCTCCCTTGTCATATGGAAGGATGAGCGTGAACCATTTCAACCTTGGGTTCTTGCCCCCCCAGAATAATCGACGCAGCTCCGACTTCAGGGTTTTGAAGAAAAAAGCACAAGGAAAATAGAGAATGTTGAGGAAGAGATAGAGGAAGCGGGGGAGAATCACCATTTTTATAAGGGATGCCCTTCCGGCCATGGAAAGCGGCAGGGTTATCCAACGGTCTACTGTGGCCGCTAATTTAGTGACTGCTACGCCGTAATTGGACCGTAGTGTTTCGCTCCTATCTCGGGAAATTTGTATCCCCAGGTATCGAAGATCGGTCCGACACCACTCCAGCGGATAGTCAAGGGGAAAATCAGCAACCGCCTCCGTTAAAGGGAAAAATTGCGACTTGGACCAGTTAATGTCTACACCTGACATTCTGCCGAACATAACGAATTCGCGGAGTAGGGGGTTAAGGTGCACCTCAGGTTGTTTAACATAAAGCGTGATGTCATCAGCGTAGAGAGACACATCGATTTGCCGCTGCAAGCACTGTATCGCCCCCTCGCGATGCAGTTGACGTAGGCGACAGGCAAGAGGTTCAACAGCTATAGCAAACAAGAGGGGAGATAGGGGACATCCCTGTTGCGTGCCTCTAGTAATGTCAATAGGGTGCGAAAGACGACCATTTACAAGTACTCTCGCCGTGGGTTGAGTATAGAGTAGGCGGACCCAGGATATGAAGAGTTTCGGGAAACCCATACTAGCTAAGACGGAGAATAAGTAAGGCCATTCGACCGAGTCGAATGCCTTGGAGGCATCGAGGAACACAGCTGCAACCGGCATGTCGGGGTGTCCTGTGCGGAGTATAGAGAATAAAGTGCGGAGGTTATGTGAGGTAGAGCGGCCAGCCACAAACCCAGATTGATCGGGCAATACGATCCTGGACATAAGTAGTGATAGGCGAGTAGCCAGGACCTTAGCGAGTATCTTGACATCGCAATTTAGGAGGGAAAGCGGGCGGTAAGAGTTGCAGGAGCTGGGATCCTTATCGGGCTTCAAGAGGGAAGTGATAACCACCTCTCGCATAGAGCCAGGGAGAACGCCGTCGCCCAACGATTCCTCGTAAACCTCTCGGAGGACAGGAGCCATGATATCTATGTATGCCTTATAGAATTCAGCAGGGATCCCATCGAGGCCGGGGGCCTTGCCGTTCTTGAGGGACATAATGGCCTCGCGAATTTCATCCAGCTCAAAGGGGGCCGCCAGAAACGCCCTGTCCCCATCGCTGAGCCAGCAGAGCGCCACATCTCTCAGATAAGCCGCATAAGATGTACCGGATACCGTGTCAGAAGTATAAAGTGTGTGGTAATGAGATGTAAAGGCAGTAAGCAGCTCGTCCGAGTTCCTGATTGTGGTCCCGTGTGTGTCAGTGAGTTCAAGGATGGTGTTGTGTTCTCGTGAGGCCCGCGTAAGTGTCGCAAGTACCCTCCCTGGCATATCTCCCTCACAGTATTTTCTGGCCTGCCAGTGTTTCCCACGGAACTTAGCCTCCCTGGTAGCCTCTTCCTAGTACTTGGACAACGTGTCCCTAAAGGCAGCGTGTGTATCAGGGCTATCGTCCGCCACCATGCGGAGCTCTAGTGTTCGCAGCTCCCTTTCTAGTGTATGAATAGTATTTTGAATATCTCGCAGGACCCCAAAGCTTTTGGAAATGCAGTATCCTCTAATGGTCACCTTAAAGGCCTCCCAGATGTGTTCGACCGAATCCACTGACCCCCTATTTCTGGGGAAAAAAGCAGCTATCTCCTCACCCAACTCGATTCGGAACAGACTATCCAACAGGATCTCAGGCTGGAGTCTCCAATGTGGTCTGGGGCTATCCCACCCAGGAACGCGGAGGTGTAGCAGCACGGGACTGTGATCAGAGTATGTTCTTGGCAAATGCGTCACCCTTAACACTTCTGTGGTAATCCCTCTGGTAAGGAGAAAATAGTCCAGTCGCGCCCATGTTCCCGTGTGTGAGGTAAAGTGTGTGCCTTCCCTCCCCTGGGGGTGTAAGTGCCGCCATATGTCCACCAGCTCGCCCTCCGTGATCACGCCCTCCAGCGCCTCGCGTGCCCTAGGCTTATAGCTGCTCACTCCATCCGCCCTATCTAGATGTGGTATCAGTGCCAGATTGAAGTCACCACCCCAGACAACGTGGCGAGAGCCAACATCCATGATTTTGCCCCATAATGTGGTAAAGAAAGCGGGTGTGTCCACGTTAGGAGCATAGCTGACAACAAATGTGTACGTGTCACAACCCAGTCTGCCCCACAATAGAGCATAGCGCCCCTCACCATCCACCAGATCTCCGCATTTATGAAACGGCACACTACGAGCAATAAGGATGGTGACTCCTCTCGCATAGGTGGAATAAGAGGAGAAGGTGCGGATTCCAGCCCACTTACTCGCAAAGGTGTACCCCCCCTGCGGCGGCAAGTGGGTTTCCTGCAACATGGCCACCTGGACACAGTGTCTATTGAGATAAGCGATGACATTCGGACATTTTTTAGCATCATTAAGTCCTCTAACATTCCATGACATGCAGGTCAATTGTGCGATAGCATTCAAGGCAGCCATGGACAAGAGAATAGCAATATAACCAGTCCTAGCCTGTGCGATGAGATTAAGCCTATTCTAAATAGCCGACATAGGTAATCACGACAGTGCATAATTCGAACAAACATTCCAAGCGATAAGAGCCTCTCCCAGAACCAACCCAACCCCCCTCCCACCCCAGAATCCCAATCATGCCAGTGGCCACCTTTCCCCACCCATCATCCCTCCCCCCTCTCCCTCCCACCCAACATCCGCAACAACATCAACAACATAAAGATTCGCATGGGGAATACCCTGTAGGGATACAACATAAAGTACGCACAGCCACTTCATCCGCCCATGGCCTCCAAATCTGTACCACCCTTGGTGGAGGTTAGGGTCAGGAGAGTGGTCCTTGGATTACGTTACCACAGGAGTGATGAGGCAGCGTGTTTCCGTCGTGTGTGGTTGCTTCTTTTCATGCCCTCGAAGCAAGAGTCAGTGTATGACAGTGCAGGTGAAGCAAAAAGTTCATTAGATGCAAGCGATCAGTGTTCATCCGCTGCCGAGGACGGGTCTCCGTCCTCGAGATCCGCTGCAACATTGCGCTCCTCCCTACGTGCCTTACGGATCGACTTTATGAAATCTTCTACTTTCTGAGGGTTCGTAAAGAAACGTTGTTTCCCCTGATGTGTGATCCGCAGCTTCGCCGGGTAGAGTGGAGCATAGTCCAATTGAGCTTCTCGCAGCTTCTTCTTCACAGGGATGAACTTGTGTCTCTCTTCCTGCACCAGAGGAGTGAAGTCCGGGTATATGGAGAAGCTAACGCCATTGTATTGTAGGGTTTGCTGAGATCGGGCCGCCCTCAGCGTGACATTTAACAATTTAGCAATGATTGGCCCTAGGCGGCAGTCCCGGCTTAGGAACAGGTGCCAATGATCGATGTGCCCTCTCGATGATAAATTGAGGTGAGAAAGCGTCCTCTCCGATCGAACCCTTGAGTAGTTTTTCAACATAGAGCTCCATCCTGCCCGTGTCCTCCGCTCATGGGCTCCGCGCGTGCTCGCGGTAAAACTCCAATCAGCGCTACCTCCGGTTCCGGACCACACAACTGAAGGACTAGGCTATTTAAGGCCCAGCGGTGCCAGGGAACAACACCTAAAACCTTCGTGGGATACCTGTTCTGGCACACTAAAGACAGAGACACGGGAGACTTCCTTCGGCGTCAAAGATCAGTGTTTATTACTGCAGGGATGCAAAAGTCATGAGAAGTACAACAGAGTGTATGTTATTACGTCGGCTGCGGGCTTCCAAATCCTCGTTCTTGGCCGCTATGACTCTGAGCAGATTGTCCATCCTGGCCAATTGTGTGGTGTGGGTCGAGGTGATATCATCATTATCGGATATGCGTTGTTCCGTAGCAGTCAGCCGCTCCTCTTGGCGATCCACTGTATGAACCAGGGCATCCAGCCTGGCGGTGACGCCGTCTACCTTTTCCACCACAGTGGCAAACCCCTGCCTCATCTCCTGGAACAGGCTATGTAAGTCAAGGTCTTTAGTGGGAGTAGCAACGGTTCTTGAGGCCGCATCACTTGGCCCGGGGTCAGCAGGCACCGATTTCGTGCCTTTTTTGGCGCCATCAAAGCTCAGTTCCGTTTGGTGATAAACGGGTCGTACCATGTTGGCGACAGGACGCGGTCTCTCCGCCGTCTCGTGTCCGACCGCTGCTGTGTACCCAGGCGTCCGCTGAGGGGGCGGCGATATAATCCCAACCGAGGACTCGCCGGTGTGCAGGTATAACTCCGCGCGGTACGAGCCGGCTGAGGCACCTCTAGTGCACGGTGATCAGTACTTGGGAGGGGGGCAAAGGCCGTTTGGCACCCTTCGCGCTCTTAGTCTCTCCGGTGGAGATGGGATATAGGGCCCGGTGGCAGCAGTGGTGTAGCTACAGTTGCCTTGTGAGAGAAGTAGGCCCCAAACTCAGCCCCGGTTCGTGAAGGTAGGTGCTCAGGCCATCAGACCGTGGCAACCGTGGAAGGCAGCGTCCAATACGATTATAACAGTGTCAGAAGCCCCTCCACGGCCCAAGCGCGTGACACGGCCAGGCCCCGCATTCCTCCAGCGGGGGGCGATGCAGACAATGAGGACCCAGGAGGCCAGCGTCACCTCCGACATAGGCAGGCAGGGAGCATACAATCACAGGATCATCGGGAGGCCTCCCCACAGTCCGGCAGGCCGGTAGATACAGCAACGCTCGGTCCCCCCACCGTCCGCGGGGACCGCAGAAGCGGCCGCCTCCGCCTGGTTCAGGCGCATCTCACCTCGCATTGTCCCGCGGAGGGTACTGCTCAAGCCTGGCTCCCCAATGCAGCTCCAGGAGTCACCACGCTGCCCCCGAACTCTCCCGCACTGCTCAGTGTTCTACCTCCAGCTATGCAGCCCCGAGTCAGTCCCCCAGCCGGGGGCGAGGCGCATGGGAGGACAAGACCGCCGCACTCCGGCCTCAAGGTCTCACGCAGAAGTCGCTCGGGCCCCGAGCATTCATTCGCGATCCTGGCCTATCTCCTCGTGGCCAGCCCCGGGGTCGCGTAGTCTGCCACAGCCGGTCTCCTCCGCTCACGGGCTCCGCGCGTGCTCGCGGTAAAACTCCAATCAGCGCTACCTCCGGTTCCGGACCACACAACTGAAGGACTAGGCTATTTAAGGCCCAGCGGTGCCAGGGAACAACACCTAAAACCTTCGTGGGATACCTGTTCTGGCGCACTAAAGACAGAGACACGGGAGACTTCCTTCGGCGTCAAAGATCAGTGTTTATTACTGCAGGGATGCAAAAGTCATGAGAAGTACAACAGAGTGTAGGTTCCAAGAGTCTGCTTCAAATTGCATTTGTGTGTCGCTCTCTTTTATACAAGATCTTGTCATTGCACAATACGTAAGCAAAAGGTTACAGCTCAGTTCCCACAGTATAATTCAAAGGGTCGCTTTCATGTATTCAGAGCTCCGGAACATAATTACATTAACATCACCAGTTCCAACTGTAAAAGCACATCTTCCCACCATTAGGTACATTCCACTTGAGTTGTAAATAAGCAAGAGAAAGAGACAAGAACAGCTGCAGGGAAAATCAGACAACAGAGAGGAGAGAATGTGAGGATAATATTGGATGCGTAATCGTGGCTTAAAAGGGCTTGATCCCAGCACGTGCAAGGCTGAAACAATAGACCGGCACGCCAGGATCACCTCCGGGCGGAGGCAACTGCTTTAGCAGCGTCCTCCCCCTACTCATAAAAGACGCATGAAAGGAATATACTTCCACCGTAAAGCTCGGGAACAGAGGGTCACGATGTGGGCAGTTGCCTGTTCGCTGACTACGTGAGGGCAAGAAACAAAATGGGTGCCGTATCTAAAATGGAACCCAAGGGTTCAGATGTAGAAACACGTAAATGAGATGAATTCTTCTGAGTAGCATGGCGATACCGTGTACACTTACTAAACTCGTCATTTACGGTTCATAGATACCACACTCGTCCATATTTGGCGATGCCCAAAACGTCGTGACGATTTTCACGGAACCTCAAATTCAGGTCTCAAATTCAGGTCGAGTGTAGAGGGCACCCCCCTACAGCAGATGGGGGTGAATCCGATGTTTTCACACCCTGTGGCGCAGGATATTGTATGGATAAATTGCCAAGGAGCGGGAGCTACTCGACTAGGCAGCCATTCCGCTTGTGCGCCCTCTAGCACCCCCAAAGTAAGAACCTTAAACTGAATCTTTCTGTTGATCAGTAGCCAATGAAGCTGATGCAAGTGACTTGAGATTGAGGCCCAATGAAGGATTTTAAGAATCAATCAGGCAGCAGCGTTTTGAATGATTTGAAGACGCTGAATAAGATAAGGAGGAAGAACAAGATACAGACTATTAGCATAGTCCAATTTGAAAGTGATCAAAGTGTGTACAATAGTTTTCTGCTGTTCTATGGGAATAAAATGTAGCATACTTCTCAAGGATCTCAGGATCAGAAAACAGGAACTAGACAATGCTTTTTATCTGAGATTCAAAGGTGAGCTCAGCATCGAATTTGACCCCCAAGTTTCTTACTACAGGGGAAGGAGCAGGGGGACTTCCCATCTCTGATGGCCACTAAAGATTAGGCTCTGGGATAGATGTGGCACCAAAGAAAAGAATCTCACTCTTATCTGAGTTCATCTTTAAAAACTTGTTATTCATCCAATCTAGGACTGATCTAGGACAAGATGCAAAGGAACTCAATGATTAGGGAACATTTTCATGAAAGGCCAACAGCAGCTTTATATTATCTGCATAAGAAACTGTGGAGAAAATTATGACAAGGCAAGATCAGTAATGCCCATGCCTTCCATTCTCTCAAATAAAATAGCATGTGAGACCATACCAAATGCCGAAGCAAGATCTAAAAGAATTAACATAACTGAAGAATTTCTGTCAAGATTGCTTTTGAAATGGTCGGAGACCTCCAATTGGCCGGTTTAAGTGCTATAACCATGAAGAAATCCTGATTGCGAGACATGAAGCAGATGGTCTTCCTCCCAAAAAATAGTAAGCTGTCACTGACATTTTTTTCCACCAGCTTCGCCATAGTGGGCAGAAGTGAGCTGGTCCCAAAGTTGCTTAAAATCTTAGGGTCAGCAGAAGGCAGGGAAGTAAAAGTGTCTGCTTCCAACCAGAAGAGATTCATTCAGCAGGCTGTTCACCACGGGATTAGCCCCTGATAACTGCCATTTTAAGAGTAGTCGGGGGCAAAGGTCAAGTGGGGATCCTGACTTACAGTGACATGGTCATTGGCGATTCTACAAGAGATATAGGAGAGAAGCAAGACAGATTTGGGGCGGAAGGAGGGGGAGGAAATCCTAAGGAGGCTGTGGAAGAATGAAGAAAAAGATCATAAATAGCATGAATTTTATTATTGAAAAGAATCTGAACGTTCTGTACAACGTTCCATTGACGGAGTAAGTGCATTTTTAGTTGCCAAAGGAGAAAGAAAGGCACTAACCACCCTAAACAATTATTTGGGAGAGTTATCTGCCTCAGGGATTGACATGGCAATAACAGCTTTATGGGCCATAATTATTGCACTGTAATATTTCTTGAGGGCATCCTGATAGGTTGCTTTGACTTCTTCATCATAACTACTCTCCTGCTCCTCTCCAGCCTCCTACAGCTAGATTTATTAAAGTTTAGAACATTGGAGAACCACAGGGCTGAAGGCTTGAGTCTCTTAGCAGAGTACAATTTCTTCAGTTCAATAATGTCAATAGTCTTCTTAGCCCAGTCATTAAATAGAGCGGAATCTTTCTCTATCACTCCAGTCTGATAAATAGTGATGGATTGTAAGGCATCAGCCAGAAGCAAGTCATTGACTTTATGCCAGGGTCTGGACAACCTTTTGATCGTACAGTGTAGAATACACAAGGTGGGTGTTAAAATCTCAAAAGGAATTAAAACATGATCAGACCATATGAGATTAACTACCAGAAGTATTTTCACGAGAAGAGGACTAGCCAAAATGAGAGGAGCATTTAAGAAGAGAACAGCCAGGTTCTCAGGGCTTTCCTGGGTGACCAATGGTTCTGAATGATCCTGATAGATAGAGGAAGTGTGTTCCAGAAAGCAGGTGCTTTGGCGTGGAAAGCACAGCCTCCTGCTCTTACTCTTTTAACAGGTGGAACACAGGCCAAATTGAGGTTAGCTGAGCTCAGGGCCGTGGGTGCAGGTACAGAAGGAGCAAATTGGACAGAATGGAGGGCCCCTGAGAGACTATGGGCCATGCACAGGACCCTAAAGTGGAGCCCTTATCCACTGCGAGCCAATGTAACCTGCAGATGAGGCTATAGACTGGGCACAACTTTGGAATAGCAGCCTGGCTGCAGCATTTTGGGCCACTGGAGTCTTCTGATCACCATCTTGTTAGAGCCTAGATATAGGATATTAGAATAGTCCACCCTAGAAAGCATGGTTGACTGAATAATAGAGTCAAAGAATCTAAGCATAGGTTTGAGCCCACATAGAAGCCGAAAACACATGCCTACCACTGATTTTGTCTGGGATTCAAAAGTCAAAGCATGCTTGACCCAGACACCTAGATTTTTGACAACTGACATGGGCTGTGGAGGGAGCCCCAAAGAAGGAGGGCCACCAATGATCACCACAATGGTGGATATTTCTTCCTTTAAAGAAGGATTTCAGATTTGCTCAAATTCAATTGCAGACAATTGGTCACAAGCCACTCTTCGACCGCCACCATGCCGCTCTGGAAATTTAGCCAGCTCCAAAGTGGAATTATTGGAAAGAGAGAGCACAAGCTGGGTATCATCAGCGTAGGACACCATTGTGAACCCTAGGGCTTTCACAACCTGAGCCTATGGTTGAATATAAATGTTGAATAAGGTGAGGCTCAGCAAGTAGCCCTAGGGTACCCCATGACGTAGAGCTACATGGAGGGGTAACTACCTGGAAAGATTGCTCAGAAACAAAATAGGAGAATCAGGGTAATTCAGCCCTACCAATGCCAATCTCCTGTAAACGCTGGAGCAAGATGTCATGAAACACAGTTTCAAATGCGGCGCTTAAGTCAAGCAATATCAGAACAGAGGCACACCGATGCTCAGTGACAACAAGCAGAGCTGACTGGGCTGTGTCTTGGTCTAAAACTGTTCTGGAAAATATCCAGAATTTGGTTAGTCTCCCAAAAATGTGTTAAGATGGCATCAATATGTGTCTCCGTAACTCTGGCAAGAAATGGCAGTAAGGAAATAGGGCAACGTTTTTCTGGTTTGGAAGCATTCAAAGCTGATTTTTTCAGAAGGGAAATAACTTTTGCGTGTTTCCAAGAAGCCGGTACAGATGCCAATGCCAAGGAAAGATTAATCAGCTCAAGACAAAGTGGAAGAAGACAATCCTGAAATTTAAGAAACAAATCTGGCATAAGAGGATCAGCTGGTGAGCCTGATTTGACGTTGTTACAGAGACTCAGTAGCTCTTCAAAGAACAGGAAAGGAAGAAGGTGGAGGTGGAGGTGAGGCAGGAAATTACTAGTATGAACCTCTAACCTAAAATCAGTTGTATCAAGGGTAAAGTAGTAAATGTGTTCCACCTTATTAATAAAATACTTTGCCAGTACCTCACATTGGGCATTAGAAGCTACCCTGGACTCTGCCGCAGATGCAGGTTTCATAAGACCATTAAGAAGGGAGAAGATGACTTTTTCAGAATTACTCTGTTCTTTATTTCATTTGCCCTAGATTTTCCAAATCAGTTTTTGGTATGCCTTAATAGCCTTGTTGTAAAGTATTTTTATAGAAGGGTCATAACAGTGTCTCCGGGTGCATTTCAAGGACCTTGCAATTCTTCCTGGCCTAAATCAAGGTTTCATTAAACCAAGTCATCTAAATGAGGACGATTTACATACTCACATCCTTACACAAAACACCCGGGCTGTGCCCAACTCATCAATCTCAAAACAACTGACTATGTTGGGATTAACTATCTTAAAGTCTGAAACAGTAGGTGGATTGACAACAGCTCCCACATACATGAGTGGCAAGGTTTTGTCAACGATCGACTTTACCTTAGTCAGTAACAAACTGATCGACTTAACGGAGGGCTATGAAATAGTAATGCGATCTGAAAGTGACCACTTTCCTCAAATTATTTGGATCAACTTAGGGGTGCCGGAGTCTGCCCAACTAACTGCTCTCTCTGCTCATACAGAGAAATTCAATTTACGAAGACTGCGTTGGAGGGGTAGCGGAACCAAAGCCATCTACGAAACCGCAAGCGCCTTCTTTGTTCTACACGAAAATGAACAAAAAGAAGATCCGGTTTCAACTTGGGAAAATCTGTTAGAGAACCTGTCCATTCAACACTCGGTACCCCTTGCCTCGCATCAAGTCCCACTAGTTTTACGGGAACCATGGTTTAATAATAAACTAAGACAGGAAAAGAGAAAATTAGCCCAGGTGCAACGGAAGGCAATAAGGAGTAACATTGAGCGCTCCTCACTAACCTACTCCCTTGTTAGGAGTATGAGAAAAAAGTATCGTAAAATGGTGTGGAAAGCCAAGAACAAACAGAAGGAAGAAATGTGGGTGAAATTGCTAGTAGCCAGTAAGAAGCGCAACACAAGGGACTTCTGGGGTATTATTAACAAATTAAACAACGCAGAAGTAATATCCCAGGATCCCGGCATTAGCAAACAAAGCTGGGAAGACCATGTCAAAAAGCTCTATTTCAAAATGGACGAATCTCTTTCTTAAAATTATTGTTGCTCTAATCCCACCACGAATTCAATCCATCTGAAAGGAGCAGTAGAAAACTCTACAAATAACCGAGATATAGGAAGGCTCAATGACCTGCCGATACAGTCTGACTCATTTTCCAGCGACAGAGTCAAAAGGTTTATTAACAAACTTAAAACAGAAGGGGCGCCAGGACCCAACGGTCTTCCTAATGCAGTATTTAAATATAACACTGATTTTTGGGCCCTCCAGCTGTCTGCTCTGTTTAACCAAGTTTTTGCCCGTAAGCAGCAGCCTCCATCATGGAATGGTAATATCATCCACCCCATTTTCAAAAAGGGGGACAGGAGACTGCCACAGAACTATCGTCTAATATCCTTGATAGACGTGGAAGCCAAACTATACGCATCCTGCATTCTGGAGGAAATACAGGAATGGGTGGATAATAACAATCTAATCCCCAGTTATCAAACAGGTTTTCGAAAAGGGACAGGGACAACAACAAATCTCACAGCCCTAGCATTCCTGATAGAAAGAGCCAAAACGAAGAACAGCCGGTTATATGGCTGCTTTATCGACATCAGAGCCGCCTTTGACCGGGTTAGTAGGGGGAGACTTTGGGCAAAACTCAAGAAGTGGGGGCTGTCAACAAACCTTCTCAACTCTCTAATGCTCCTCTACACGGACACTTGGGCAAGGGTCAAACAAGGACAGGGCACAAGTCTCACGTCAAAAATTCCAACTGAAGACGGACTGAAACAGGGCTGTGTCCTGGCTCCTTGGTTATTTAATCTATACCTCGCCGATCTAGGGAAAAAACTTGGTCAAGTTGTAAGTCATGCTCCGAATCTCTGCAGCACCCCAATGCCAATTATCCAGTTTGCAGATGACATTGTCCTTTTAAGCCAAACTCCAAGCGGGCTGCAAAGGTTGATAAATGCTCTACAACTCTACTTAGACGAAGAACATCTGGAACTTAATAGAGACAAAACAAAAGTAATACGTCTTGTAGAGCGAAAATCAATTAAATACAATTGGACATGTAACCACCTTGCAATAGGGGAACACCCGCACTATCGGTATCTGGGGGTCACCATCGGCAAAGATAATTCAAAAAAACAACACTCTGCGGTGTTAAAAGCTAAGTCCCAGACGTTAATCTATGGATACAGGCGTCCCTTGCAAAAATTGGATGGTCCAAATTATATCCATCTTTTAAAAGTAATGGCCGCTCAGGTTTTACCCACATTATCGTATGGGCTGGTAACATGGCTTGGAGGGGAGATTGGTCTACTAAATACTCTACAAAACAAAATTTATAAAGAAGTATTCAAACTGCCTAAATGCTCCTCACCAGCGCAGGTGAGATTAGAATTCGGGCTTCAGAATCAAAACTTCAGGGCCAAGTCAACATTTGTTAAATTCTGCCACAAACTTCGCGCTGCTGACCCAGACACTCTAAATAATCTTCGTTGGCAAGCAATTAATACAGATCCCACTCAGCCCTGGGCCATTCATTTGGAGAAATGCCTTGTGGACCTTGATCTGCAAGTAACATGGAATAAAAAAGTTGATCAAGCCAGTTTCTGCAAAATAGTAAATTCTATTGCTAAAAGGAAGTCTGTTCTAGAAGACAAACAAACACTGTCCCATCGACGTCATGCCTGGTCAGTCATTTCTTCTTACTCACTCCAACAACCTCAGGCCTATTTGGCAACCCATTTTAGCCACTATTTAAAAAAATACCTTATCAACCTCCGTATGGGCCTTCACGAATCTAAGGATTTACTACCTTCCTGGAAACTCCAAGATGATTGCCCAAAATGTCGACTCTGCGGATATCATACTGAATCTCTAGTTCATTTGTTTTGTGTATGTCCATCCCTTATGGTATCTAGAAGACGCTTTATACGGGACATAATGAACAACCTGAAAATAAGAACATGTCGCCAGGCCGTTATTTTCTGGCTGGGAGGTTCATCTCCAATCCTGACCTGTCGGGGTCTCAAATTTATGATGGAAATTAGAAAGCAGCTACAGGCCTCCCAATGATCATTTTACATATTGCCTTGCCCCTACCTTCTTTGCTAGTGAACCCCTGCCCACTCTATAAATCCTTATCCTGTAAGAGGGGGCGGGTTTCGAGTAGAGCTCTAGTTTTAACTCTTTTTTAAACTGTTATCTTCTTGTTTTTTATAATGTAACCTGCTTTGCAAACACTGGTTAATCTTACCTTTCTTATTGTAAGGATTTTTATTAATTCAACAATAAAAAATATTTTGTATTTGTATTTGTAAACCAAGGAATGGCATGCTTTTTATTACAACAGATCGGTCTGACAGGAATGCACATGTCTAAAGCATGAGTATGTCAGTGATGGAAGATACTATTTGCTGCCTCAATATTAGAGGCCAACTGCGGGCATTGCATTTGAAGAAGATCTAAAAAAGTTTGGGAATCAAGCTTATGCCATGAGCATTTAGGAATAGGGTCTGGATAAAAAGACTGTTTAAGGTCTTCTAAGCAAATGGACACAGGAATCAGAAAATGGTCTGACCAAGTCATAGGGCGGGGGGTAGAGACCTTTAAAAAAAGAAGATTAGAAAAGACAGGGTCAACGAGGTGCCCAGCTGAGTGTGTGGCACCAGAGACTTGTTGTGTTGTCTGGCACGCTGCAGGGTCTGGTAAAAAACTGGCGACACCGCCATCTTGGCAAGCTTCTAAATGAAGATTAAGATCACCCACAATAATAAAGTTGGCTGACTTAATAGTCAATGTGGCAATCAGATTGATTAATGCCTCCCTAAAAGACATGTGTGGGGCAGGAGGGTGATAAATTAGCAACCCCAAAAAGATTAACTTAATATTAAAACCAATTTTGAAGAGAGCGCTTTCACAGTCAGAAATGCTTCAGATTGTGATTACAATTATATGTCTCTTTGAAAATCACTGCAATGCCTCCACCTCTACCACTAACTCTGCTAAAAGTTCTTCACAACGTAGCCTGGGAGAAGAGCGAGAACTGGTTCTGCCATGGAGTCCTGGGTTAACCAGGTCTCTGTCAAAAACACAATATCTGGGGTGTGATCCTGGATCAGATCAAACACCTCAGCATGGTATTTTTCTGGTATTCTCAAAAGGCATTTCCTAATTTTACTACTCCTAAACTGAGAAAAAGCCTAACTTTATGACTTTCGGTATTTACAAAAGGCACTTAAGAGTGGTAAAGCTAGGCTTCCTCATTCAACCTCAAAGGGAGTTCTGTAAGTACTCTGTGCTATGCATGTTTCACGAGGGTTGGTGGTGGTTCTGTTTGGGGAGGATGACATTTTAATGCAGAAGATAAAATGAAAATCAGAACCGAAACACTTGGTCAGAGCATTGTGCCAGTTTGCTCCATGTAATTAAATGGCTAAAAGTCTTTCTTCATTGTCATTCATTTTGAATTAATTCTTACACCAACTCCTTGCACATCCGACCTTTCATCCATGGTCCACATAGTCATGCCTATAATATCCATCCATGATTTAGATAAGAATCTATAGGGGATATACTCAAGAACTTGTGATAATTACCGGAAAATTAGCCTAACACAACTCTTCACATCGCAGTCTACCGTGGGAAAATAGCACAGTGTTAACGGTGTATTTTCAACACGGCGGTACCATGCCATAGGCTCACGATAACGTGTCAAATGACTGCGTTAAAACTAACGCAACACCAAAAAAACGCAAAACACGAACTCGAAAATAGTAGCGATGAAGCCAATCGCAATACAAAAATCAGCAATAACCAGCGACAGGGCTGCAATTCCCACACGTCATGCGGGAAAATGCACCATAAAAGCATAGTAAAAAAAGGTGAGATGACAATGTACGAGCACAACCCCACATCCGTGATGTAGAACAAATGACCTTTGTCCTGCATCAAAAAAGGCCTCTCCTCACAAACAGTCACAATGTACATTGACATGCAGTCTGCATGTGAACTGCGCCAATGCAGAAACATTCATGGAACACACTGTGAAACCGCATCTCCCCTCCATATTGCAGAGGGACAATAAATACCTCCGGCATACAGACGTATCATGTCCATGATCAATTAATTATGAAAACATGGATGAATGTAGGAGCAGTGAGCCCCACTTACGTACATGTTGGCCATGTTGTGGGATTTGAGTAACAGCGTGCATCCCTGCATCATGGTGGTACACATCTGACCCCAAAAGGAGCACTATTGTCACCTGTAGGTCACAAATGACAGCCAAAATTGATTGATTTGGTACCCATGTGAAACGCCGAAGAGTGGGATTCCGTACTAACTGTGACACACAGAACTGGCAGGTCGAATACCTGACACCCTGAACAGCCTCTCTGCACAGATGTACTCTGCCATAATGTAATCAAGACTCAGTTCCAAATGTGTGACCTATTTGTCCGCTATGAATGCCGGTGGAGTACATCAATGAGAAAGGAGTACTGTGGGCCATGCTCACGGAGGTCGTGAAGGTCTGAGGAGGCTGCCCAGGTCGTGGGATTCGTGCTTGGAGATTGCATGGGCACCCTTTGACACACGCCGGTGTCGGTAGGTGAGCAGTGAGGTCTGGGTGCGCAGGGGCGGGCAAGATGGGTTCAAGGACTAGCGGCCCGGGTTGCAGCAGGCACACAGGATCACAGGCAACACCGCTCACAGCGACGACATCAGCCTCGTGGCAGGGTGAGAGGTGCCACCCTGGCAGACACATTGGGCATTCTGGAAGAGAACCACACCCAGAGCTACGTACTTTTTTATTCACACCCCTTCTCTAGCCTGGCGTATACCGGGCCAGCCAACTCTGCTCACGCTTACAGAAGGGGACATAACAAGCTACATTTCCGCGATCTTCCCCACTGGCTGGAGTGACATGGTTGCGTCCACTGTCCACTACACTCCATACACCAGCGGTGTATGTTGACATGGGTATGTGTGTGGTCTGCATACTGCAGTCTGCCCAGCATATCCACGCCACACTTGGCATTGTGTACATTCTCATTCATGGGTCACTTGCCTCCTTCGCACATGCCTAGTTCCCCCCTCTCCCCAAATGTTGCTATTGTGTGGCTGAGGTGCCATGTCGTTGATGGCTTATGTACATGGCTGGCCCAGGTTCCCACAGTAAATTGTGCTGTCATGTTTGGGTATGTTGTTTGGCATGTTGTATGTGAGTTTGAAATGTATGCATTCACAGAGTTGTGAGTTGCATGATTGTGGAGTCGAGGTGTGTGGTGTGTTTATTTGGTACTTACCAATGAGCACTGCATTCACGTAGGGTCCATCCTGGAAGCGCTGATTGATGATGGAGTGTCGGAAGATGTATGAATCATGCACACTTCCTGGGTAGTTGGTGACGACATTGGTGAAGAGTCCCTGGCGGTCCACTATTGCCTGCACATTAATGGAATGAGTGTGCTTTCTGTTGCTGTAATTGTGTGCAGTGTTGGCAGGGGGCACAAGTAGGACATGTGCAGTGAATTGCCCCCAACACGTGCGGGAAGCCAGCTATGGCGTAGAAGCCTTGCTTGGTCTCCAGCTGTTCCTGCACAGTGTAGGAGCTCGGAGGGGTGCCATCATCCAAGCGCAGAGTGCATATCCTTGATCATCTGTGACAGTGCAGAGAGACATGAGTCAATAGTAGGTTCTGCATGATGTGTTGGCAGGCTCACTGGTTTATTGGTGTGTGATATGTGTGACTTAGTGATTCCTGTATGACGTACTGCTTTTTGCAAATGAGCGGCATCTATGTGCATTACGTAGCCTCACTGCTGCTCCTCCCTGCCCGAGCCTATTCACTAGTGTGCGCAGTGCGGTTGCATCACTTGCACCCCTACGGCACACCATTGGCATGCCTGTCTGTGCATGTCCACAAGCCTGACAACGACACAGTGACATTGCGCGCTGAAAGTGGCCAGCCAGGTGTGTGTAGGCCTATGGTAAGGACAGCTCAGACACAGATGTAGGGTTCATGCCTGGCTGAACTCGCCATGTGGTTGAGGGTAGACCTTTGGCTTATGCTGCGGTAATAGCGCCCCATACAACAGTTGACATGTATGATCCCTAACCCGAGCAGGCTTGCGCTCCCTCATTTACCCCTCGGCCGACCCCGCTCTCCGGGGGAATGCTACATAGCAGCATTGTCCATTGAGGGATGGGTGGCGCAGACACTACAACAGAGACACACGCATTAGTTAATTCCTTGGCAAGGCCTAAACTTAACCACACCCAGAGCCATGTGTTGAACAACCACACCCCTATGCTGTACCTGCCATATGCCGGTCCACTCCGCTTTCGCTCACAGGGTGGTACGACACAGCCACATGTCCCAGGTCTACCCCACTGCCTGAGATGACAAGGTTGCGCCTGCTGGACACACCACAACGTAATGTGGTATGGCCCGGGGCCCTCTTGCATACATAAGGACCACACAGACACACTTAGATAGTTTGTGGAACTGGCTACGGGCACGTGTGCCCGGCACCTTTTATTGCAAGGGTCACATGTCCAGTGATGCCTGTGCTGGATGGGTGTTTGGTAGTGTAAGCCACCGCTCAGGGGTTAGTTGGTGCTGGCAACAACTACAACAGTGATCAGACAATCAGAAGTTCAAATTTCAAACAGCCAGAGTCCATGACTTGAGCTGCACAGATTTAGTGGCCCCGGATGCACTTGCGATGTGCTGAGGTAGGGCCACGAGAGCTGAGCGGGTCCTCGTTGATGTCCAGGGAGAATGTCGTGGAGTGTTACAAGGGACAGTGGAAGGTGTCCTTCCAGAGCATGATGCAGAGGGCAGAAATAAGCAGAAGCAGGTATAAGGAGGAGTTGAATGCTAAAGACTCCTTTTTACCACCATGTCAGTATCAGCTACATGATGATGAAGACAACCACCAGGCGATAGCCTCAGACGCAACCAAAGTTCAGCCAGAGAGTGTCCATTACTTTCGTGGCACAGAGTCAGTGGCACCAGAGCTGGAGGGGATGCAGTCTGCGATGAGGCCTTTACAAAGATATGAACTCTGCCATGAAGAGTTCACGACTCATTTCCAAATGCGTGACCTACTCGACCGCAGTGCAGGCCGAAGGCAACAGTCTGCAAGGGCCCACAGACACTTGTGGTTGGAATGCTATCCAGAGAGTTGGTGGCACCACATCGAAGGGGGTATAGAGATATAAACTCTGCCATAAAATATGTACTCTGCCATAATGTAATCAAGACTCAGTTCCAAATGTGTGACCTACTTGTCCGCTATGAATGCCGGTGGAGTACATCAATGAGAAAGGAGTACTGTGGGCCATGCTCACGGAGGTCGTGAAGGTCTGAGGAGGCTGCCCAGGTCGTGGGATTCGTGCTTGGAGATTGCATAGGCACCCTTTGACACACGCCGGAGTCGGTAGGTGAGCAGTGAGGTCTGGGTGCGCAGGGGCGGGCAAGATGGGTTCAAGGACTAGCGGCCCGGGTTGCAGCAGGCACACAGGATCACAGGCAACACCGCTCACAGCGACGACATCAGCCTCGTGGCAGGGTGAGAGGTGCCACCCTGGCAGACACATTGGGCATTCTGGAAGAGAACCACACCCAGAGCTACGTGCTTTTTTATTCACACCCCTTCTCTAGCCTGGCGTATACCGGGCCAGCCAACTCTGCTCACGCTTACAGAAGGGGACATAACAAGCTACATTTCCGCGATCTTCCCCACTGGCTGGAGTGACATGGTTGCGTCCACTGTCCACTACACTCCATACACCAGCGGTGTATGTTGACATGGGTATGTGTGTGGTCTGCATACTGCAGTCTGCCCAGCATATCCACGCCACACTTGGCATTGTGTACATTGTCATTCATGGGTCACTTGCCTCCTTCGCACATGCCTAGTTCCCCCCTCTCCCCAAATGTTGCTATTGTGTGGCTGAGGTGCCATGTCGTTGATGGCTTATGTACATGGCTGGCCCAGGTTCCCACGGTAAATTGTGCTGTCATGTTTGGGTATGTTGTTTGGCATGTTGTATGTGAGTTTGAAATGTGTGCATTCACAGAGTTGTGAGTTGCATGATTGTGGAGTCGAGGTGTGTGGTGTGTTTATTTGGTACTTACCAATGAGCACTGCATTCACGTAGGGTCCATCCTGGAAGCGCTGATTGATGATGGAGTGTCGGAAGATGTATGAATCATGCACACTTCCTGGGTAGTTGGTGACGACATTGGTGAAGAGTCCCTGGCGGTCCACTATTGCCTGCACATTAATGGAATGAGTGTGCTTTCTGTTGCTGTAATTGTGTGCAGTGTTGGCAGGGGGCACAAGTAGGACATGTGCAGTGAATTGCCCCCAACACGTGCGGGAAGCCAGCTATGGCGTAGAAGCCTTGCTTGGTCTCCAGCTGTTCCTGCACAGTGTGGGGGAAGTTAGGTACTGGGGTACCAAGCTGATGATGGCATCCAGGACAGGTGTGAGGAACTTGGATAGGGCTGGCTGTGATTTATTTATTTGGGAGATTTATTAAGCGCACAAATACCCGTGGGTGTCTCGGTACTGTGGATCATGCTTGCATGGGAAAGTTGACTATTGATTGAAAAGCCATGCCAGCTGTTGTCGTTTGCTGTAATATTCGCACATTCCAGCAAACGACAACAGCTGATCTTTATTCGTTGGAGCGGGCGCTTTAATAATTGCATCTACATTAGATTTTTTTGGAACAACACCATCCCCCGATAGTGTGTGTCCTAAATACTCAACTGACTCCTGAAATAACTTACATTTATGTGGCTTAAGCGTTAAACCATTTGACTCTAATCTTCTGCATACTTCTTGTAAATGGGTCTCATGTTCGCCCACATTCTTTGAAAAAACTAAAATGTCGTTTTGAAAACATTTTACAAACATATCCAAATCTCTGAATATATGAAACATTGTCCTTTGGAATACGGACGCCGCTGATGTTATGTTATGTTATGTTATGTTACTGGGGGTTTTGTAAAGCGCTCAGCTGCTCATAGAGCGTCCCGGCGCTATAGATCCTCACACAAATACCAGCAACTAACAACAACAGCCATGCGGCACCAAACAACACAGGCGGCTTACAGAGCGAAGAGATAGGTTTTGAGTCCCTTTCTAAAAGCAAACAGATTCGAGCACGTTCGCAGCGTCAAGGGCAGAGTGTTCCAGAGACGGGGGGCAAGGTAGCTGAAAGAGCGGCCTCCACACCTCACACGTCTCACTGACGGCACGATGGCATTGGCCAGGGCAGCCGACCTCAAGGGTCTAGATGGTAGATAGAAATGGACCCTTTTCTGCAAATAGCCAGCGCCGAAATTGTGGAGCGCCTTAAAGGCTATAGTTAAGGCCTTAAACGCAATGCGCTTCCGAATCGGCAGCCAGTGCAGAGTCGCAAGGAGATTGCTTGCCCTAGCTCTTCTGGCAAGACCAAAGATTGCCCTGGCTGCCGAATTTTGGACTACCTGTAGACGGGTTAACAGATATTCAGGAAGGCCAAGGTAAAGGATGTTAGCATAGTCCAAGCGTGACCCTATCAGGGCCTGCACCGTAATCTTCTTATGTTCCAAAGATAGATACGGCAGAAACTTTCTTAACATCCTTAATATGGCAAAACACTTCCCCGTCAGGCCAGCTACCTGGGCCGTGAAGGAGAGAGTGTTATCAATCAACATGCCCAGGTTCTTAGCTGTAACAGAATCGCTGGCAGGGGGGAACATGTTCGCAGGCCACCAGTGCCTCCATCTTGAGTCTTCAGGACAACCAAAAAACAATATCTCGGATTTGTCCGAGTTGCATTTGAGGCCGCTTTTTCCGAACCAATCAAACACGAACTCCAGACATTTCCGGATGGCCATTCCGTCAAAATCACTTCCCCTGTCGCATGTGAACAGGAGCTGCGTATCGTCCGCATAAGACACAATCTGGGCCCCTAGCTCCTCCGCTTGAGCCGCCAAAGGTGACATAAAGATGTTAAAGAGGGAGGGACTGAGTATGGAGCCCTGTGGAACCCCAACCTCCAACTGCGGCATAGGGGCGGCGAATGGGGGGACCCAGATTGTTTGTCTGCGGTCGGCCAGAAAGGATTGAAACCATTCGAACACCGTTCCCCTCAGGCCAATCTCCCAGAGTCTGGTTAGGAGAAGGTCGTGGGGAACGGTGTCGAAGGCCGCCGACAGATCAAGCATGACGAGCAAGGCCTTTCCACCCCTGTCAAGAGTTTCCTTTACAACCTCCGTTACCTCAAGTAACGCGGTTTCAGTGCTCAGGTTAGATCTAAACCCTGACTGAGACTGATGTAATAAGGAATTAACCTCTAGAAAGCTGGTTAAGGAGGTATGCACATGCTTTTCCGCAATTTTGGCCAGGGCGGGCAACAGGGAAATTGGCCTATAGTTGGAATGCAATTTGGCATCTGCATTCGGCTTTTTAATAAGGGGGAGAACAAGGGCCTGTTTCCAAGATGAAGGGACTTGTCCCGAGCTCAAAGACAGGTTAATCATAGGATTAATCATAGAGTTAAGGGCAGGCGCCAAGGTCGCAAGGCACTTGGCAGGGCAAGGGTCAAGTGGCGAGCCAGATTTCAAATTGGACAGTAGATCCAGCGAAACCTGAAGCTCTAAAACAGGGAAGCAGTCAAGGATAGGAATATTTGTGTCCGATACAGATGAGTATAACCATGGTTTAGAAGAGCCGTCAGCCCCAGAGCCACAATCTGAGATGTTATTGGCTCCTTGCAAGGCCGACTGGATGGTACGAATTTTATTAGAAAAAAATGCCGCAAGCTCCGTAATCCATGGTTCCGAAAAGACAGATGTCGGAGCACAGCAGGCGGGAGAGATAAATTCTTTTACAATCTTAAAGATCTCCTTGCAGGAATTGTCTGCTTCCTCAATCCTTTTAGCCAAGAAGGATTTTTTTTCTGCCGTAATCTCTCTATGATATTCTTTCACTGCTTCTCTATAAGACCGCTTAGCAGATGTGTCATACTGCCTCCGCCAAATTCTCTCCAGCTTCTTACAGTACCTTCTCTTGCCAGCCAGTGTAACTGAGAACCACGGTGCAGATGCTCTTGTCTGTTCTAACCTGACCTGGCGGGGAGGTGCCAGAGCTTCAAGACGTGCGGTGAGCCAGTTCTGAAAGCACACTACATCGTCCTCCAGCCTGCCTGTAAGAATACATGGAAAGGATTCTAAGTCCCGGGTAATCATAGCTGGCGTAACCTTGTGGAAGGCTCTGGGCATACGGACTGTTTGCCGCTGCACATTACGATCGGCCATTCGGTGATGTACTATCACAAAGTTCGCCAGAAAATGGTCTGACCAGAGGACTGGGGCAAGGGAAGAGAGGGACACTGGTACAGTTGAAAAAATTTGATCCAACGTGTGCCCTTTCTCGTGTGTCGAAGCTTGCAAGTGCATATGAAAACCCATCGAAGATGTCATATCCAGGAATTTTAGCACTTCAGGATCCTCTCCCTTATCCATGTGGATATTAAAATCCCCTAGGATTAGGCAATGTTTTGCCCTTAGGCATAGTGTGGAAACAATCGAAAACAAATCCTCAATGAAAGAGCCGAGAGGACCCGGAGGTCTATAAAGCAAGATTCCCATGCAAGATTGGTGAGGGGAAAGGGCCAAGGAAAAGGCAAGGGTCTCGCAACCTGATAAGTTGTCCACGGGCAAGATAGTGCAAGGAATGTGCTTCTTAATAACGAGCGCCACTCCACCTCCCCTTCCTTTACTTCTGTCACACCTGAAAATAGTGTACGAGGTGGGGATGGCAATTGCCAAATCAGGTTCCGATCCTTCACCAAGCCAAGTCTCCGTGAGAAAGAGACAATCCATATCATCATGTGTTAGAAGATCATGAATATCAAGAGCATGTTGAGGAAGGGACCTAGTGTTTAACAGTGCGCATTTGCTGCCTAAAGAGGGGAGCTTGCACTGAGGAATTTCAATGGGATCAGGACTCCACCCACACTTGAGACATTTAGTCATAACCCCTACATTGTAGGGGATGACTTGCTGACACAGGGCCGTGTGTATATTATAGGACAGAAGTTCATCTCTATTATACATCATACCAGAAGCTCAGGAAGGAACACCAGGCACGCGCCACGAGCGCCTCCGGGATGCTGACGGGCTGACTCAGGCGAGACTCCGGCGCTGGGATGGGGCTCCCGCAAACGCGGCCGCTAGTGCGGGAGAACGCCTTTCCTTTTATAGGTGACACTAGAGCGCTCTCACCACTCTAGCCCACTCTAAGATGGCCGCCGTCGGCGGAAAATCCTGGCCCCGGTTTGAAGCCCTAACGGCGGAAAGAGCCGTGACAAAGTGGCGAAAATGCCTTTATAGAGGTTAGAGGTATGCTGTATGCAATGCAGTGTGAAAATAAACAACCCACACAATTCTTAAAAAAGTTTTAAAAACGATCCGTTTTTTCTCCTGCAGTTCGTAAATTAGACAAGCGTGCTCAGCGCCACAGAAATTGCAGTGTAAGCTGGTTTACATCAGAGATCTCGCGAACGAAATCCCAGGTCTCCTTTTATAGGTGACACTAGAGCGCTCTCACCACTCTAGCCCACTCTAAGATGGCCGCCGTCGGCGGAAAATCCTGGCCCCGGTTTGAAGCCCTAACGGCGGAAAGAGCCGTGACAAAGTGGCGAAAATGCCTTTATAGAGGTTAGAGGTATGCTGTATGCAATGCAGTGTGAAAATAAACAACCCACACAATTCTTAAAAAAGTTTTAAAAACGATCCGTTTTTTCTCCTGCAGTTCGTAAATTAGACAAGCGTGCTCAGCGCCACAGAAATTGCAGTGTAAGCTGGTTTACATCAGAGATCTCGTGAGCGAAATCCCAGGTCTCCTTTTATAGGTGACACTAGAGCGCTCTCACCACTCTAGCCCACTCTAAGATGGCCGCCGTCGGCGGAAAATCCTGGCCCCGGTTTGAAGCCCTAACGGCGGAAAGAGCCGTGACAAAGTGGCGAAAATGCCTTTATAGAGGTTAGAGGTATGCTGTATGCAATGCAGTGTGAAAATAAACAACCCACACAATTCTTAAAAAAGTTTTAAAAACGATCCGTTTTTTCTCCTGCAGTTCGTAAATTAGACAAGCGTGCTCAGCGCCACAGAAATTGCAGTGTAAGCTGGTTTACATCAGAGATGCAAGACCAAACGGCATACGTATGTATTGAAATAAACCCTGAGGTGTTATGAATGCTGTGAGTTTCCTAGATGCTTCCGTTAATTCAATTTGGTGGTAAGCTGATCTTAAATCTAAGGTTGAAAACATTTTTGCGCCCTCTAACATTGACACCAACTCATTAATATTAGGCAAAGGATGACAGTCAATTACAATGTTGGCATTTAATGCCCTTAAATCCACACACAATCTTAATTTTTGATCCGGTTTTCTTACCAAAACTATGGGAGAAACCCATTCTGATGATTCAATTGGTTCAATGATTCCCTCATCAAGTAAATTCTTCAACATGCCTTTAAGTTCTTCCCTGATGTTGATGGGTACACCTCTAAGTTTTTGTACTACTGGTGTATGATTCCTTTTGAGAACAATGTTATGTTAAAAATGTTTAAGCTTTCCTAGCTTCTCACAAAAAACAGAATTAAAAGATTTTACTAGATTACAGCCTTTCTCAACATTGGTAAGCTTTACACTAGATGGATCAATTGCAGAAACAGTACCCATAAGACTTTCATCACAAAGAGAAATGGGATCTTTAGCACGTGGATTTATCTGGATTCCTAATTTCCATCGATCAAGCCATCCTAAAACATTAACACCTTTGAGGGAAATGTACAATTTTATGTCAGCCTTCCTATTGTTAAATTGAATCACCATCTGAAAAAATCCAATTATATCAATTTTTGTACCAGAAAAATTATTTGCAGAAATATCGCATTCTTTCATTTCATCCAACATTTCAGACTTGGCTAAAGTGTTGCTGAAATATTCTTGTGTTATAATAGTCCATGGTGAACCCGAATCCACCATAAGAGACAACTCCTTTTCACAAATCTTGAAAATGCAATTAGGTGATTTAAGATGTAATAATGCTTGGTCATCAATGAAAGATACTACAAAACCATATGTTTGTGACTCAATATCATTAATGACATTTACGTTTTCTTCTGCTACTAAAGAAACAGAACCCTTATTGTGAGTTTGAGTGCGTTTGTCTCTACACATATTGCTAAAATGACCAATTCTCTTAGAGAAATTACATTCTTTCTTTAGTGCTGGACAACCTGGAAAAGAAGCATAGTGAGATTTGTATCCACATCTAAAACATATTCCATGAATATTACTAAATTCATTAGGTTTTTGTGTAAAAAATTATTTAGGTCTAAAAGATGTATATTTTGTTGAAAGTTGATTAGCAACTAGCTTGTTATCTTGTCTATTTTTTACAACACAAACTTCTTCTTCAGGAACTTTCTTCTCCGTGTTATTCCTAATAGTTTTCATCCATAAGTCAGATTGTTCTTGAGCTTTAGCTATTGCAATCGTCTCTGTAAGATTGGGATCACCCATAACCCAAAGTTTGTCTTGTATCTTTTTGCATTTAACATGTACGATAATCTGATCTCGTATCATTTCATCTGTCATCATACCAAAATTGCAATGTGATCTTAAAGATGTTAAAAAGTCATCAAAAGATTCGTCTTCCTTCTGTTTCCTAGTGTAAAATTTGAACCGGTTCAAAGCAATACTGACATTAGGTTTAACAGTGCCAGGACCCCTGGCCCCCACCGTCGGAAGCCGACCAGACGAACCTACAACTCCACCGAACTCAACGCTCTCAACACCGGCCGAACCCCGGGCTGCTACCGAGCCACACCGAGACGCACCCACGGACCCTTCAGCTGCCACTCCCGCAAGTTCACCTGCGACCGGACCCACGCTACATCAGCACCCACCAAGCCGAACTCCAGCAGCACCCACCTGAAGTGCATCCTGTTCAACACCCGCTCCGTCCACAGACACGCCGTCGAGCTCTGGAACCTGCTCGACACCACAGACCCAGAAGTCGCCTTCCTCACGGAAACCTGGATGAACGCCTCCTCAGCGCCCGACATCGCCATCGCCATTCCAGACGGATACAAGATCATCCGGAGGGACCGCGTCAACCAGACAGGAGGAGGCATCGCCATCATCCACAGGAACACCATCCGCATCACGACCAACACCGACGACAACCTCGCACCCACCGAACACCTGCACTTCCAGATCCACGTCAACCCCAAGACCACCCTCAGAGGCACCCTCATCTACAGACCCCCGGGACCACGCACACAATTCAGCGAGGACATCGCCGACTTCGTCAGCCCGCTCGCCCTCCCCTCAGCCGACTACATCCTCCTCGGAGACCTCAACTTGAACAACAACGACCGCAACACCACCACCCTGCTGGACAACCTCGCCAACCTCGGACTCAAGCAACTGGTGACCACCCCCACCCACTACGCCGGACACACACTCGACCCGATCTTCTCTTCCAGCAAGGACATCGCCTTCAGCCACGCCACGGGACTCCAATGGACGGACCACAGCTGCGTCCACTTCAGCTACAGAAGGACCACGCTCCACCATCACCAGCAACAGGCTCCCCGCAGAAGCTGGAACAAGATCACTGCAGACCAGCTCACTACGTCCTTGAGCAAGAACCCTCCCACCAGCACAACGAACCCCAGCCAAGCAGCCACCAACCTCACGAAATGGATCAGCGACTGCGCAGACGACCTCTCCCCGCTGAAGAGCCCGCCGAGCAGACCCGGCAGCAAGAAAGCCCCATGGTTTAATGACGAACTCAAGAGCTCCAAGAAGAACTGCAGAGCACTCGAGAAAACCTGGCGCAGAGACCCAACACCGGACAACATGACTGCCCTCAAGCTCGCCACCCGAAAACACCACCAGCTGATCCGCGCCACCAAGAAAACCGCATTCAAGGAACGACTGGACAACAACGCACACAACAGCAAGGAACTCTTCAACATCGTGAAAGAGCTCTCCAACCCCAATGCCGGAAACAACGACATCACCCCTTCGCAAGACCTCTGCAACTCCCTCGCCTCCTACTTCCACAACAAGATCGCGGACATACACAACAGCTTCAGCACTCAACCAACGCACGCCACGACCGAACCACCGCCCCCCACCACCACCCTCCGCGCCTGGACCCCGATCAGCACCGAAGACACCATCCGCACGATGAACTCCATCCACTCCGGATCTCCGACAGACCCCTGCCCTCACCACGTCTTCAACAAGGCCGACGCTGTCATCGCACCCCACCTGTGGGACATCATCAACACCTCCTTCGACATCGCCACCTTCCCGGAGAGCTGGAAGCACGCCGAACTCAGCGCTCTACTCAAGAAACCATCAGCAGACCCAACCGACCTCAAGAATTACCGCCCCATTTCGCTGCTCCCGTTTCCGGCCAAAGTGATCGAGAAGACCGTCAACAAGCAACTGGCCGCCTTCCTCGAGACGAACGGCTCCCTCGACCCCTCGCAGTCAGGCTTCCGGGCCAACCACAGCACCGAGACCGCCCTGATCGCAGCTACAGATGACATCCGAGCCCTGCTCGACAACGGAGAAACAGCGGCCCTCATCCTCCTGGACCTCTCCGCGGCCTTCGACACTGTTTGCCACCGTACCCTAGTACAGCGCCTCAGCAACGTCGGAATCCAGGAGAAGGCACTGGAGTGGATCACCTCCTTCCTCACCGGAAGGACACAGAGAGTCCGCCTCCCCCCGTTCAGATCGGAGGCCACCGAAGTCATCTGCGGCGTTCCTCAAGGCTCCTCGCTCAGCCCAACTCTCTTCAACGTCTACATGAGCCCCCTCGCAGCCATCGCACGCCAGCACAACCTGAACATCATCTCCTACGCCGACGACACCCAGCTGATCCTCTCCCTCGCTAACGACCCCGCCACCGCCAGAGCCAACCTGCACGAAGGGATGACAGACGTAGCCAAATGGATGTCGAACAGCCGCCTGAAACTGAACTCGGACAAGACGGAAGTCCTCATCCTGGGATCCTCACCCTCCGCCTGGGACGACTCCTGGTGGCCCCCCGCCCTGGGCAGCGCACCCAAACCAACTGACCACGCACGCAACCTGGGCTTCATCCTGGACTCCTCCCTCTCCATGACCAGACAAGTCAACGCCGTGTCCTCGTCGTGCTTCAACATCCTGCGAATGCTACGCAAGATCTTCCGATGGATCCCCACCGAGACCAGGAAGACGGTCACCCAGGCCCTCGTCACCAGCCGTCTGGACTACGGCAACTCTCTCTACACCGGAACCACCGCCAAACTCCAGAAGAGACTCCAGCGGATCCAGAACACCTCAGCATGACTCATCCTGGACATCCCCCGCCGCAGCCACATCTCCGGACACCTGAGAGACCTGCACTGGCTCCCGGTCAACAAGAGAATCACCTTCCGGCTCCTCACCCACGCACACAAAGCCCTACACAACCAAGGACCAGGATACCTCAGCAGCCGCCTCAACTTCTACGCTCCCCGCGCCAGCTTCGATCGACCAGCCACGCCCTCGCCGCCGTCCCCCGCATCCGAAGAACCACCACAGGAGGAAGGTCCTTCTCCTACCTGGCCGCCAAGACTTGGAACTCCCTTCCGACCCACCTCCGCCTGACCCAGGACCACCTCGCCTTCAGGAAGCAGCTCAAGACCTGGCTGTTCGAGCAGTAGCGGACCCCCCCCAGCGCCTTGAGACCCTCCAGGTGAGTAGTGCGCTGTACAAATGCTCTGATTGATTGATTGATTGAAATCTTTTCTCAAGTCTTGCTAAGGCTTCAGTATAAACATTCATGGAATCTCCCCCTCCATCACTCTGAGAGATTATTTGGGGTAATGATCTAAAAATGACTTGTCCTTCAGGACCAAGGCAATGTAAAAGAATGCTTTTCTTCCTCTCAGAGCCCATTCTTTCACCATCAATAGCCTTCATATAAGTCATCAATTCCTCTTTCCACCTTGTCCAAGGCATGGGTGGATCTCCCTTGAGTTGTAAATATTTTGCAGGAGGATCAAATTGCATGTTAATTTGTAAATTATACTGATAGTTATGACCCTAAACTATTGATGATAGTATTTTGCCAGTAGCTGGAATAAAGTATATGGTGTAGGTAGTCTTGAAAATATAATTTTCGAAATTCTCACAAAAAAGGTTAAAATGAACAATCACTTACTTCCAAGCGTTGTACCAAAATTGTGTCGAAAAACGAAGTATGTAAGTCCTCTATATCGGCAAAAGAAATACGTCGCGTTACCAGGGCAACAAGTTAATAATAACAAAATGGCCACTGTACGTGTGACGTAGTGAACGTGAAGACGTGGTGAACGCTATGCGTCATCAGAAATCATTGCGCATGTGCAGTTCTAGTATGAGACACTCGAAAACGAACATCGGGAAAGTATTTACTTTTGAAACTCTTCGTGTGTCCCAAAGTCAATAAACAGGTAAATAAACATTAGATTTTAAAAATGTGTTTAACGAGTGTCACGCACAGAGGATAAAATAGGATTTAAGAAAAAGGATGTTTAAATATGATACGGTACGAAACGCTAAGAAAAATGAAGTCAAAGTCTGTTTAAATTAAGAGAAAAATACAGCCGCAGGTGCAATCAGAGCCCAGTAATACTTCTTTCAGCCGCAGGTACAATCATAGTACATTAAGAGAAAATTATGTTTCAAAATACATACCAAGACTTCAATAAAATTTGAAAAAGAATGAAAAAATGGGTTCAACACCACCCAATTCCGTGCTGCTTAGTGGTGATTTCCCTCGTCGCTATATTTTGTTAAATAATCAGGAAAATGTAGTAAAAATATGATGTGTCTTTATTGGCAGCACGGCAATCCATCTTCATGCATCAGAGTCCCGCTGTAACTGACTCTCAGCAAAACAGCATCACAGTTCCACCCACATGTGGAATATAGAACACCATTAAATAAAAACATGTCGCATGCAATGGCATGCGACCATAACCATACTACTTAAAGGGATATACATTAAAATAAGAATATAACACTCCTGAATATAAGTAAGGATGTGATTGTCTTCATTTTGGGCGGAAGACTGTTCCAAAGTTTAATGGTGGCAACTAGAAAGATCTGTCGCCCCATGAGACATTTTTTACTCTTTGTACCTTCAAGAGGTTTGCTTAAGATGAACGTAGGCATCTTGAGGGAGTGTAGGGACATAATGAATTTTTTTTAAACTCTGGTCCGGAAGAATGTATTGATTTAAAGGTGATGCACAAAGCTTTGAACTTGGTTCTATTTCTAACAGGTAGCCAATGCAGTTGTCGAATGATGTTGGAAATTGGTTTGAATTAGGGGGTACCTGTAAGCAGTCTAGCTGCTGCATTTTGCACCCATTGCAATTTGTTTAATATCTTTTCTGAGCATTAATGAAGAGCCCATTGCAGTAGTCAATGCAAGACATGACTAATGTACTGTTAAGGGTCTTAGCGGCAGAGATAGAAAGAAAAGGAAGGAGTTTCTTTATCATTCTAATGATAAAGAGTGATGCAGAGACAACCGTATTTGCATGATGCATGAATGACAATTTATTGTCAAAAATAGCCCCCAATTTTCTTACGTTTGCAACTGGTAACAGAGGTATTCCCAATTCTGCTGGCCACCAAGTGGGGGACCAGACAGGGAGAAGATTGCCAAAAATCATAACTTCCGTCTTATCTGAATTCAATTTAAGGCAATTATCTGCCATCCAAGTACTGATTGCAAGCATTCCCTGTTGGAAGTTATGCACCATTTTATTGCCGTTGTTATTAACTGCCAGCACCAGTTGAGTGTCGTCTGCATATGATGTTATGCCCAGGTGGTGGTATTTGATGACCCTCGCCAAGTCAGACACATAGATGTTAAATAGTGTCAGACTCAGCGAGGATCCTTGGGGAACACCACATGGCAAAGCAAACGACGGAGAACTGAAGTTACCAAAGGTAACAGATTGTTCTCGGTTGGAAAGAAAAGAGGACAAGAGGGCCTTAGCCCCGTGGGAAATCCCCGTGGCCACTACACAGTCGATCAGAGTCACATGATCGGCCATGTCGAAAGCCGCAGAGAGATCCAACAGTACCAGGACAGCAGCTCCTCCTCTATCTAATATCTTCTTAATTTCATACGAGGCCTTAATAAGGTCAGTTTTGGTGCCATGTCCCCTTCTGAATCCAAACTGAGATACATCCAGGCAGTTATTTTGGTCAATGAAGTCTGATAACTGAACATTCATGACCTTTTCAATGATATTAACTGGAAATGGAAGGCAAGCTATAGGTCTGTAGCTGGTAACATCTGAAGGATCAGATTACTTTTTTTAATAAGGGGTTTGATGCCGGTTTTCTTCCAGATAGAGGGAAATATGCCTGTTTTAAACATCACATTAAAAATTTCAACTAAGTTGGTGCCTATAACATCAAGGAACAGCTTCAGAGTGGGCGGAGGCCAGAATTCATGGTGGTAAGTAGGTGTGATATAATTTCTGGAGAGACCTGATGAAATTCCTGCAATGAAGGACGCAGTTTTGTATCTGTGGGTGTGATTGAGACTTCACCCGAACAATTGATGTATTCTTGAGAAACTGGTGAAGAGGAGTCACTAGAGGTGTGAGTTGTAAAGTTAGAATATATGTCACTGACTTTTTCTTGAAAGTAAGTTGCCAGTGAATTGCAAAGATTTTGAGAAGCAGCCATAGAGGTGGAGGAGGCTTGTCCAGACAACCGAGTAACCACCTGATATAGGTGCTTCACCGACTCTTGTGCTTATTCTATTTGATTACAATAGAATTTACTTTTTTCTGTAACCAGGAGTTGTTTATATTTGGACAGAGCCTGTTTGTAATGTGATTTTTGAGCGGGATCGTAGTCTAATCACCATCGATGCTCATGGCGTCTACAGATTTGTTTCTCAAGCCTGAGGGTTTCGTTGAACCAAGGGGCAGACAGCATAACCCTGTTGGTGGACTTTTTTTTTATAGGGACCACCGTATTGACAGCATCCGAGATCCACCTCGTGTAGATGGTAGCTGCTGTCTCAGGGTCAGAAGGAGCAGCTGGGTGAGAGGTGTGTAGTTTAGATTTAAATTCTTGCAAATCAATGTTGTCCCATGCTTTAAATTGGTTAGAAATGGTAGATTGGGTAGGTAAAACAGGGCTAGTTTTAGACAGAATATCAAAGAGGACCGCACAATGCTCTGTCCATGGCATGGTAATAATATCTCCTAGTATAAGTTGCTGATGATTAGAAAAAAGGCCATCTAATGTGTGTCCCTCGGAGTGAGTGGGGGATGAGACCAGTTGGACAAGGCCTACCGCTTGGTCTTTAAGGACTTCTAGGTGGAAATTGAAGTCTCTAAAGATGGTGTAGTTGTTTTCCCTGGCCACAGTCTCTAATAAACAACCCATAGTGGGTGAGAAATTCAGTTCGAGAGCCAGGGGGTCGATAAAGGAGAATGCCTTTAAAAGGATTAAAGTGAGGTATGGAATTAGTGAAGCTGACTGCTTCACAAATCGTTGTGGGGATGAGTACCGTTCTTACTATATAGTTATTACGATGTATAATTGCCAGACCTCCTCCTTTTTTGAGGCTCTGTCGAATCTAATATTCGTAAAGCCCTCAGGAGTTGCTGTGGAGAAATCTGGGCCACAGGAAGGGTCACCCCAAGTTTCAGTTATGAAAAGGAGGTTCAACTTAAGATCTTCAAGGAAGTTTAAAATTTCATATTTATGTCTGGGCAGTGACCGGGCATTTATAAAGGCAGACCGGATAGTTTTTAGTACCGGATATTGCTCTTTGAATGAGGAAGGTGAGGAATCAAGGTAGTTATTTAAAGAAAAGGAACAGGCGGGACAGAAGAAAGGAAACTGAGTTATTCGCTCTATATTGATGCTCGGGCAGCTATGGGAACACATGAGGTATTATATATTGATTTAAGCTGCTCAGAGGTGTAAGTCAATGGTTTAGCGCAAAAATCTTTGGAGGTGCCGGCGGGGGGTGGTCCTAGGCCCGAACAGGTGCAGACGGGCTTGCCTTTGGCACGATGCCGGCGCGTCCGCTGGGCGTCGCGGGTGACATGGGGCTTAAGTAGTCAAGGGGAGGCACACTAGCCTGCTAAACTTTGTGCTACTTCTAAACCGGAAGTGTAGAAAATGCCGGTGAGTGCGAGTGAGAGCTTCCCTCCACACAAACTGATTTCTCAGCGGTGGACCGGGGAAGTAGAGAGGCAAGGTTATAAAAGGTAAAGTGCAGTGTAAAACAGAACAATGTGGCGTAATTAAAAATAATTTCACGTTCTCAAATCCCAAGAACAATTTACCAGGCGCTCCTAGTGGGTGATTGTCAGCGAGTATTCTGCCTGCTAGCGCTTTCCGCTGCACGTCGTGAGTGACATGGGGCTTAAGTAGTCAAGGGGAGGCACACTAGCCTGCTAAACTTCGTGCTACTTCTAAACCGGAAGTGTAGAAAATGCCGGTGAGTGCGAGTGAGAGCTTCCCTCCACACAAACTGATTTCTCAGCAGTGGACCGGGGAAGTAGAGTGGTAAGGTTATAACAGGTAAAGTGCAGTATAAAACAGAACAATGTGGCGCAATTTACAATAATTTCACTTTCTCAAATCCCAAGGGCCCTTTACCAGGCGCTTGTGAGACTCCTCCGACTCTGGCGATTGTTGGTTGGAAGGTAACTGAGGCCAACAGGTGCAGCACAGCCAGCAGCTTTGTCTGAGGTGGGATGTTGGCTGTCCATTGTGTTGGTACTGTCAGCCTGTGGGCAATGATGGTCGAGATGCGGAGGATGGTTGTCCTTTTATGCCTGTAGTGGGCAATGACATTCTCTGATGTTGAGTCTGTCAGGCTGGTGCATTTCCTGAAGGTCCGCTGTCTTGGTCTGTGCTGTGTCTGTGGTGGTCCCGGGGTGGGTGGTGAGGTGGGGGCCAGGGGGGGGTTGCGAGCCTGTGGGTGGTGGCGGTGGGTGTTGTGGCCCTATTGGGGCTCCGAGCTGCATAATAAGTAGCTCCATGGCATCTGTTGATCTTCAGCTGTGGCTCTGGGCAGGGCTCCCTTTTGTGGTGCAGGTTGGCGTCCGACTTTACACCAGGTCGGAACAGGTTTTAATTTCCTGCTGCTAATGCGCCTTATCGCCTGTTTTGTGTTCTTGTGACCAATCTGGCTGGTCTTTGAGATTGTTGTTCTGTGGTGTTGACGCAGCTTTTTGCACGGGAACACCTACTCTGCATCTCATTAGCGATAGTTGCCGGGATCATCTGTGGCGATACTTTTGGCGGCTGCTTTCGCAGGAAAACTGGTGATATGGGCTGTTAGCACCAGCCTGTGAATGGGGCGATAAGTTTATCTGCTATTTGGCTGCGATAAAGTGCCGATAACTCGACGAAAAGTCCTTGAGAATATGCCCCTATAATATTAAGTTTGTTCTAAAATGCACAATTTTTGCAATTTTTTAAAATGTTATCACAGAGCCAGCCGCACCCCTCAAAAGTGGTCAGGCTTGCTCATTGCGCTAGTTACACTCATTATGGGGGCTAGTTTGACAACATTTTCCAGGGCTGTGCTTGGTCCCCAGTCCGGCCCGGAACTATAATATTCATGTGCCAGTTCTGTGCTTATGGAGCACAATTAGTCATATTCTCCTAAAGCAGATGTACTGCTTGGTCCCAAACCGCTAGACAATCTTCTAAAGGTACAATAAATGATTACTTTCGAATCCTGTTTTCAAGCTTTCATTTTAGAGAGTGCACTTCATAAACATGGCCAGCAGATGGCAGCATTGCATAAATCATTGTCCGAGTAATCTCTGCCATGTACCTTCATAATATGCTCCAGAACCTAAAACATTTAGGTCGTTGGTTGCTTTGAATGTGTAACAATACAAATCATAATAGCCTGGGGCACCCAGACAGTCGGATCTGGGTTGGAGCAGGAACAAAATCTGGGCAGGAAATAATAGACACTAATCTTGCAGCAGCACACATAGAATGGGGAGATGGACCGCATTTGATTGTTTTTGTGCAGGAAGGTGTCCCTTCCAGCACAAAAACAATCATTCCCACAACTCAGACACGCTTGCACCAGTGCTTAATTTGTAAAGGGATAAGTGCTGGTGCCAAGCTGTTGCTCAGAACCTAAGACTGGTGCTATGGAAGGCCAGTGACAAAAATCAAGGATGCATAGTCTTGATTCCATTTCATGCGCCTTTCACCCACAAACCAAAAGTACCTGCCCATTTATCTCTCTCTTGCAGGTTCTATTTCACCATTGCTTTCTTACTTTGTAACTGTTTTTCTGTCTTTCTCTTCCTCCTTCAGTCCCTATTGTGTGCTTGTCTCTCTTTTGCTCTTTGTCAAAGTCTGAGAAGGAAAAATAAGTCTTGGTCCCCAAAACGTAGTGCCAGTGGGCTCCACCTGCAACCACCGGCTCAAATTAAGCACTGCCTGCACCATGGTGCAAGAGTGCCTGTATTGGTGCATGGCAGGCAATTGTGCACCATCACTGGGGAAGAAGACAGGAATGCCCTTTTCTTTGGAAGTAAGGCAGCGTAGCAAGAAGAAGTGCAGGGCTGCCTTATGCCAAACGTTTTTAAATTAGTACCCCTGTTTTTTGGCACTTTGCAGTATGCAAACCGTAATCAGCCGTTTAATGTGTTTCCTTTTTCAGAACTAAGGCCCAGATTTATTAAATTATGATTTATTAAATTATGAAGCAGTGCAGCATCCGCAAATGCTGCACTGCGTGAGGAGACAGCATGAGAGCGTTATATTTACAGAAATATGGCACTCTCCTCCCCTCTCTCTAGTGACGGTGCAGAAATGTGCTTCACACCTTTTCACCATAGTGCAAGGGTGTCTGCGTGCGTCTAGCACAGGTTTTGTACTGGAATGTCAGCCTTCCACTTTAAAATGCTTATACTAACTTATACTAACTTTAAAACATTTCCCACCTTTTATGTGTGCTCTACAGTGCAGCACACATGCAAAGTTGGAAAATAAAGAAGTGAAAGCATGTCTCTGTGATAGCGCCTGGTTAAAGTGAGCGCTGTTTTTTGACACAAAACTCTGTCTGCTTTTTTTTTTACTAAAAGGGGTTTTGCATCAGAAACCTTGGGTGGTTGCAAGGGAATTCCCATGCACCACCCATGGAATGCCTCCTTGGAACTAAGTAAAGCAAAGCAGCGCATAGTGATTTTTCAGTAAAAAAAAGATTTTGCATCAATTTGCGTTACTTTTCTAATGCAAACACAGGGCTAAATCTTAGTAAATATACCCCTAAACTTCCTATGATCCTTATTTACAAAACAATGATGCAGCATGTGGCGCTGTAAGTTATTTTGCTGCACCGAGCGGTGTTATTTTGAAAGCACAGGAATGTGTCGTATTAACAATAATACGCCACATGCATCCGTGTGCATTTCCCTGCACTGGTAGACTATTGGCTGCCATGCACCAGCGCAGGCATCCTTGTGTCATGTTGTGAGAGTGCCTGCCTTGGGGGGATGATTGTTTTGTGCAGGAAGGCATACCTTCCTGCACAAAAGCAATCATTAATGGCCTTTTTCTCTTTCTATGTGTGCTGCAAAATGCAGCACGCATAGAAAGAGTAAAGAACGAGGAGAATTAAAAGTATTTCTCCTCATTGTACCACTCATATGCCCCCCCTGGGGAGGTATAGAATTCGGACGCATTCCCAGCTTCACAAAACTTTGTAAATCTGGGAATGTATCAGGTTCTATGGGTGTTGCGCGGGAACACCCACGGCAACACCCATGGAACACATCTTTTTACTCTGAGTAATGTGTGAAAGGGCCCTGAAAAGTCATGCAGGGTAACTTTACGTGGCCTTGTAAATATGGGCAGGCACACTGCGCCACAGGTGCATCAAAAAAAGTGACGCACCAGCAGCTTAATGGCCTTGTTTGGTATTATTTTCCACTATGGGAGGAATTTGCAAAAAGTAGTAGATTTTCATTTGTGATAGTACTACTGTGCACGGGAGTAGATTTGCAATTTATTTTTAATTCTGAAAAATTCCCAGTAATACACCTGGCAATTCGGTGTAGGTTTCCAGGTGAGTTATGGGAATGTGACATGACATATTCCCAGGGTTCCAATTTCCTCAATGTGCATTTCTACATAGCGCAAACTAAGGTACTGGCAAAATGTGCCTGATGCTCATAAGGAGTGTTATTCTATCCCATGTGGAAAACACTATCCCCTTGGAGAAACAGCTTCCCCTTTGTCTCCTTCAAGTTTGGAGATGATTCATTCATCTTTCCATACTGTAGGAGGACTTACTCCAACTCATTGTTGGAGTGAATGCCTGACAATTTCAGGGTGAGAAATGGTTGGATTAAAGTTTGTGCATGTCTATAAATGTTTAATGTTTGTGGACATTCACAAAACTACAAGGCTAGTTGCACCTTTTTTCACAACTTCATATCCTGTGCGTAGATGTTAATACTGCACCTTTGTCTTCAGTCTTGACTGAGGAATACACATTAGTACAACAACGGTTTTGTGAATTCATGCAGGAGTAAATCGACACATTGTTGGCTGTAAAATAAGTTTATGGTCTTAAATGGCTTGTGAATTCCTTTAACTTGCTAGTGATTGTGGTTTTAATTTCTGCCTCCCATTCCAAGGTCCTCTGGAAGCCATTTAGCGGTTGAGTTCAGCATCTAGCCGCTTTCCCATGAAAGAGAAGCAATGTTTGTCTGCACTGAAATATAAAAAGAGAAACATCATTACTTTACAATTTATTCTATTACTGATACCATTCTGGATTTGGGACAATTTCCACCTCATTAAAAAAGGGAAGTCTTTTGAAAGCCTTTGAGAATGTGATTGTTTTAATGTTTTTACTCCTTTGTAAGGGTACATTTTTATTGGCACTGCCTCTTTTTGTCTATTTATTGCACTCAATAATTTTCCATGTGCAATGGAGTCGTTTTTCAGTTTCAGCCCTTTAGCTCGTGACCTCTTTTCTCGCTTAGAGCAGATATAGGTTAGGCACAGATAATATATGGTATGTCCATACAGTAAGCGCTTGTGAGGAAATGGGGCATATTATAGGGAGTGGTCATTTGACCACACAGTGTAAAATACTTACAAACCCCTTTAGGACCCTTAGGTTTCGTTTGTCAAACCTTAAGCTCAACCCTAGGTAGTTGTGGCTCTGAACAGTAAAACGTACATTAAAGATCAAGTGTAAATCAGTTAAACAGCACGAATAAGAAATACACAAGACCCTGAAAAAACAATTACCAATTTATAAATATAGATTGCAGGTCTGTGTATTTTTAGACACCAAAACAAAAAAGATCCACCAGAGGGTTCCAGAGTTACAAAATTTACAAAGCATAGTAAATATGCAGGGCCTCATTTATGAGACCTTGCGTCAGTTTTGCGCTTCCGATGTGTCACTTTTTGTGACGCATCAGCGGCGTAAAACATTCCTCCTGTTGCGCACTATTTACAAAGTGACGCATCTAAGCAGATGCGTCACTTTGTAAACCCCTGCGCTTATTATACCTGCGTCAGGTATGATGTATGCGGGGGGCGTTGCCACGCAAAAAGCCTTGTATAAGTGACGCAGTGAAATCTATGCGATTTCACTGCGTCACTTCTAGGGCGCCGTTGCGTCAAAATCTTGCGCCTGCCTCACAGCAGGCATAAGACTGACGCAGGCCCAAAGGATGCATTGCTGGAGTTGCGCCACTTTTGTGACACTCCAGCAATGTGTCACTTTTGCGCTTACAGATACGTCAGAAATACTGACGTATCTGTAACTCCTTGCGACATGATGCTTCATACATTAAATATGACGCATCAGGTATGCCACAAGGAGTGCGCACTGAGAAGGGACGCATCGCTGCTTTCACACAGCGATGCGTCATTTCTCATAAATGAGGCCCGCAGTTTTTACCTAACCTCTAACAGGCATTGGTGAATTTGACACTTAGAAACTTTTTCAAGTAAAACGGCGGTAAGTATCAATGCGATTAATTTCAGGTACTTTAGGCAACCATCTCCGGCAGGGAGTCAGTAAGGGGGACCAGCAAGGTCTTCAGAAGATCTTTAGAAGGACGGTGGAAGAGCCATGTAGACGTTGAAAAGGGTCGGGCTGAGAGAGGAGTCCTGGGGGACTCTGCAGGTGGTAGGTGTAGGGTTTGAGAGGAAAGGGGGGAGTCTGACCCGTTTCGTCCTGCCGGAGAGGAAGGAGAGAATCCAGTCGAAGGCCTTCTTCTGGATTCCTGCGTTGTGGAGTCTGCGTATTAGGGTGCAGTGGGAGACTGTGTCGAATGCCATTGAGAGGTCGATGAGGATACTTGCTACTGTCCCTCCTTTGTCCAGTAGGGTGCGGATCTCGTCTGTTGCGGCAAGGAGGGCAGTTTCCGTGCTGTGGTTTTTTCTGAAGCCGGACAGGGAGGAGTCGAGTATGTTGTGTTCTTCAATGAATGTGGCGAGTTGGCTGTTGATGGCTTTCTCAATGACTTTCACTGTGAACGGGAGCAGGGAGATTGGTCTGTAGTTTTTGAGATCGGTGGGATCCGCCAAGGGTTTCCTCAGGAGGGGGTTGATCTCGGCATGTTTCTAGTCATCGGGGAAAGAGGCGCTCACCAGGGAGTGGTTGATGGTGTGGCAGAGCATGGGTGCAATGGTGTTGGCGGCTCTGTAGAAGATGTGGTGGGGACAGAGGTCCTTGGGGGCCCCTGTGTGGATTGACTTCATTGTCTTCAGTGTGTCTTCGTTGGTGAGGGCTGTCCTGTAGTCAACCGCTGGTTTCTGGGATTTGGGGTGGTTGGTGAGGGTTCAGTGTGTTGGTTGTCTTCGTCGAAGTTGTCGAAGATGCTTTTGATTTTGTGGTGGAAAAAGGTGCTGAGTTTGTCGCAGAAGTCTTGTGAGGGAGGGATGTCGGTAGACTCGCTGGTGGGTTGGGCGAACTCCTTGATGATGCTGAAGAGTTCCTTGCCATTGTGCATGTGGGTGGAGATTCTGTCTTCAATCGCTTTATTCCTTGTTTCTCTGATGAGTTGATGGTGGGCGTTGGTGGCGACTCTGAAGTTGTTGCGGGCTTCTGTGGATTTGGTGTTCCTCCAGGCCTTTTCGAGGTGGCGGCAAGTGCGTCTGGACTCCCGAAGTTCGGTGGTAAACCATCTGGCTTTCTTGGCGTGGGTATTGTTGCTTTTCTTGAGTGGGGTTAGGGTGTTGATGATGTCCGAGATCCATCAATGCAGGGTTTGGGCTGCGGTGTTGGGGTTGTCATTTTCTGCAATGGTAGGGGTGGAATTGTTGAGTGAGGGCGTGAGCTGCTCGTCAGTGCTTTTGGTCCAGTTTCTTCGTGGGAGCAGGTGCTGGTGTCTGTGGATGGTGGGTGTTCTGAAGGTGAAGTGGACGCAGCGATGGTCGGTGCATTGGAGTTCGGTAGTGTGGCGGAAGGTGATGGAGTTTCCTGTAGTGAAGAGGGGGTCAAGGGTGTGTCCTGATGAGTGCGTGGGCTCGGTCACGATCTGGCGCAGTCCAATGTTGTGGAGGTTGTCCAGGATGGATGTGGTGTTGGGGTCCAGTTGGTTGTCGAGGTGGAAGTTGAGGTCACCCAGCAGGGTGTAGTTGGTGGATACAACGGTCTGCGCGGAGACGATGTCCGTGATAGAGTTGGTGAAAGGTCTGCGGGGCCATGGGGTCGGTAGATGAGGTTTCCACGAAGGGTGGAGGTGGGGCTGGACAGTATCTTGAAGTGAAGGTGTTCCATCTCTTCTGTGGGCTCGTCAGGAGTGTGCCCTTGCGGAGGCTAGTTTTGTGGACAATGGCAATTCCTCCTCCCGGGCGGGTGGGGCGATCCTTCCTGGAGATCTTCTATGCTTGGGGGATGGCGATGGCAATTTCCGTCCCGAGGTGGTGTTAGTCCCGGTTTCGTGAAGAACGCTACATCCGGGGTGGTGCTGTCGAGGACGTCCCAGATTTTGGTTGCGTGTTTGTGGAGGGTTTCGGACGTTAAGGAGGATGCAATGCAGGGTCTTCGGTTCAGTTGTGTTCTTGCGGGCGGATTGCGCTGGGTCCGTGTTCTTGGTGGTGCTGCAGGAGTGCCGGCAGCAGTGGCAGCTGAAGGGTTCGTGGGTGTGGGTTGCTGATGCTAGCTTGCAGTTGTTGTTGCGGCTTAGGTTGAGTTTGTGGAGTGCCGCTGGGTCATAGCGTTGGCAGCCGGAGGTCCAGGGTTTCTGGCACTGGTCGCGGTCGGGCTCAGACAGGCCATTAAGTAGGGGTCGGGGAGGGCTGGACAGCTGGGAAGCGGGAGCGGGGAGGGGAGCTGGATTGGTCGCGCTGGTCGTGCTTGGGGAGGGGCCGCAGGGGCAGCAACGACGGATAGAAACGGGCGGGAAAAGGGAAAGGAAATAAAGGAAAGAGGGAAAATGGAAAGGGTGAATAAAGCAGAAATAGCTCAAAGTATGAGCAGAAATGCAGGGAAATGCAGAAAGGTGAAAAAAAGAGGGTAGACAAAAACAAGTTAAAACGAGTGAAAAGTGACAGGAAGGAGACAGAGGTCCACTGGACCACCAGGGAATGAGGTGCAGGAAAACCTGCGGGTGGAGGAGAACCATGAACCAACACTCGAGAGTGCAGGGGCTCGGGGGAAGGCCTCACTTGATGGTGGAGCTGCGAGGGTGGGAGAGCAATTTCAATGACAATGAGTCAGTGGCCTTGTTCCATACCAGCAACAATACAACTCACCATAAGCTGACAGATACAAGGTCAATGCCACCAGCTAGTAGAGTAAACAAACATGGCTGGTACTTATCTGCCCTGGAAAACAAGGAGACTCCTCGAATCTATATCACTCCTGTGGTAAAAAAATATGAAAGGAAGTCCTCACCGTGTCTACGTTTGTATCCAGAGTATTCCAACTCCTCAATAGGTAATGATTTTAACAAAAGAACTCCGCAAATAAGAATAAATGCCTGCTGTAACGCAAAGAAAGGAAAAAGAAAAGGAAAAGCAGGTTCTTTCATGAGCGTAAATCTCTATTTCTCTCTCTGTCCTGGAGAGCATACACTGTTTTTCGCTGTGGCTGCTTCTTTAGCCCAGTGGTTGATCCTGAGCATGTCATGGCAAAGAGCTCTGAAACGAGCAGGGGAAATCCTTCAGCAGGGGAGCCTTCTGTCCTGAACTCATATGAAAGAAATTCCATACCAGACCAAGGAATCCGGCTGATGTAAGTGTTTAGTTCTGAACACGTTGAAAAAGGGCGCTGTGCTGTTCAGTGAGGCAATTGCGGCAAATGCTTTTGGTCCTGCACGCGCTGCTCTGAAAGTTTCCAAAACGGAGAGTACGACTCCAAGCGGCTCTGATTTAGATTCACAAGTATCAGCTCACTCTTAGGGAGGGGCTTATATACTCGCCCTTCCTGCAACTTAAGGGACTGACTACCTCAATGCCTCCTGGGAATCGTAGTTCCTCCTATGGTGCTCTATTGCTCCTTTCTCACCAGACACTCGCAACTCAGTCAAATGATCACTAGTATTTCAATACATGTCTGGGGAGTCTTAAGTGTGCTCGTTCCCCATATACAGGGCTCAGTCTACTACGGATGACCTTGACATCCGCTTACTACAACATATTCCTTCAATATCAGCCGAACTAAACTCTGTGAGATTCACTCAAATCACTGGAAAACGGACATCGGAGCAGGGACATTTTAAGGCATGGGCAAAGTGGGCTCTGGCCCAGGGCCCAGCCTTTCAGGGGGGCCCTGATAGAGCCAGCTCTGTTCTGCAGAGTCTTGCCCTGATGACCTTAAATGACTAAATTTTAAGCGGATTGTTGTAAACAGTGTTTTTTATCATTTATTTTTAAGGTGAGAGAGTCTCTTACAGACATTTTGCATACAAAATGTGTTTATGATTCATGCAACATCTATATAAGAAGTTTTTTTTATCTATACAAAACCGAACTTATGAGAAATGGGAGGGTGCGACACAAATTATGTGCAATAATATTGGTGAGCTGCTGATGTTACAATACTCAAAACACACATCACTATCCCTGAATATTAGATGTAAGCACACTTTGAATATGACCAAAGAGGGCATGAAAGGGCTAAAACTGGGGCATAAAATCAAAGCTGTTCCAAACAGGGCCCCCCAAAATACATCTGGCCCAGGGCCCCCCAAATCGTTAAAACGTCTTTGCATCGGAGACCTCAATCACCAAACGGGGAAGTTCCAGCATTTGGGACCCTATCTTGAGAGAAGCCTACATAGTGAAGGAATGGGGAATCGAGCTCTAAAAACTGCATCCACGCTCAGAAGGCGCATGGGGTTCCATCCACGACTGGCTACCATGCACTTCGAACGCCTCAAACTCCATGGTAGTATCCTATGTCAGTAACCACAGAACTGTCAGTTGCCAGTCAAGATCTCAGAACATCGACGTTTAGAATCAGATGACCAACCCTCAGAGTGACGTTCGACACACCTATTCCTAGCTCCATTCAATTACTCTGTCCCCAGCTACTCTGTCCCCATTTTCAAAAACGGCCAAAGGAGAATAAGCTCATATTTACATCATGGAATGTTGCAGGACTGAAATCCACCCTGTCATCCGAATCTGGACTAGCATGCCTGTATAATAACAATATTCCTATTGAAAACGTGGGCTCTAACCCCCCAAAGTCTTAGATGGCTTCCATGAGCTTTTTTTTCAGTTCAATAAAACTTTATTAAGCAAAGTATGTAAGATAACAATACATAGTATAACAAGTAATCATGTAAGGGATGGGGGGAAGGGGAAAAGGGAGGAGGGAAAATCAGAGTACAAATTGTAATTGAGAACATAATAATAAACTTATCATGGGTGTTACATAAGCAGGAAGAAAGGGTATATTGATTAAGCAAGCAAGGAAATGCAAAAGGAATATACAAATAGTAATAAGAAAAAATAAATGAAATGACAAGGACATCATGGGGGTTTGGTTACTTCCTGCTGAGCAGGTTGTGGACGAAAGGAAGGCGCAGTACATCTATCTAAATACATTGTGATAGGAAGCCAGAGATCTGCACGCTTGGCTGCCAACTGGGCAGGAAAAACAAAGGCAGTATCAAGTCTATGGTTATGACATACATTATACCACCATGCTTTAAAAGAAATAGTAGAAGAATGTTTCCAATGAACAGTAATCTGTTGAAACGCAACAGCTATTAACAAATCAACAATGCGAACACAAAGGTCAGTTCCAACCCAACAGGGAGAGAGACTTCCCAAGAACAGGTGAGTCGGTGATAGGGGGATACAAGTGTGAAAAATAACATTAATTTGGGCCCAAACCTGTAACCAAAAAACATGTACATCTTTGCATAAAAATAGCATGTGAAATAAAGTAGCATTAGGTGTGGAGCAAGACCAACACAAATTCGGAGTAGTAGGAAAACGCTTATTAAGAGTGGAAGGGGTGTGAAGCAATCGGTTGTAAATAAAAAACATGGATTGTGTCAAGGATGCTGCTCGTGATGTTTTACGAATTTTTGTCCAAATCTTGTCCCAGAATGAAGACGACCAGGAGGAGGATAGGTCATGTTCCCAGTGCTCTTCCACTTTAGACTTAGGCCTAGGGAGTGATTGTTTATGTATGTACTTGTAGAGAATTGAAGCGTTGGGGGTAGCTCGTAGGATGGAATGGAGTTGGGAGATAGGACTAGAAGAAGGAAGGGAGGAAGAATTCCGTAATAGTTTTGTATGGATCTCCATCACCGCATTCTTGAGCTGAAGGTATTTGGGAACAAAAGACAAGGGCAAACCAAAAATGGAACACAAGTCATGGAAAGGTAGGAAATTGGAATTGGAGAAGAGTTGCGAAATCCAAACCAACCCCTTGGACCTCCAGGATTTCCAGTAAAAGGGTTTGTGAAGAATTAGAAGGAACTTATTATGCCAGATGGTAGAAGAGAGGAAATCAGCAACAGATGTCGGGGGATGAGGGTTAGAAGACAAGAGGAGTTTAATAGTGAATTTATGAATAGGAGTGGGAAGCAGAGAAGGCTTGCGTGAGAAAGAGATGTATTCTGCAAAGGAGAAAGGGGAAAGGAAAAGGCGTTCAAGCTTTGTCCATAAAGGGCATGGGGAATCAGGATCTTGCAACCAAAAGGAAGCTTGTCGTAACAAAAAAGCTTTGTGATATGCCGGGAAATCCGGGAAATTAACTCCGCCTTCAGAAACGGGGCGAATGAGCCTGAAAAGGGACATTCTAGGTTTTTTGTTATGCCATAAGAAGGAAGATAGGAGTGAATTGAGTTGCTTAAAAAACTTGGTCGGGATAGGGACAGGAATATTGGATATAGTATATAAAATGATGGGGGATAACATCATTTTAATAGTGTCCAAACGACCCCACCAGGACAAGTAAAGAGGGTGCCATCTGGCTGCGAGATCGGAAATCTTCTGAGTACATTTACTCAAGCAGAGGGAAACTGTATCCCGTATGGAGGGAGTAATGTGCAAACCTAAATATTTAATGTGGGAGGGACTCCAGGTAAAATTAGAAATGCTAAAATCAGGCTTGAAGGTGAATTTCGTTAAGGGTAAAATCTCGCATTTATCGTTATTAAGCTTATAACCAGAAATGGAGGAGTAATTCTGTACTTCCTCTAGGAAAGCCGGAATAGAAATGGTTGGATTAGAAATAAAAAGTAAAATATCATCGGCATAAGCCGCAAGTTTAATAGAAGACTGAGCAATTGGGAAGCCATGAATTTTGGGGTTCTGGCGAAGTTTGGAGAGAAAAGGTTCTAAAGCAAGATTAAAAAGGAAGGGCGATAGAGGGCAACCTTGTCGAACTCCTCTACCAAGATCAAAATAAGGGGAAATTTGACCATTGGCAAAAACTGCAGCACGTGGATGGGAATATAATAGGGAAACTAGCGAAATAAATCTAGGACCAAATCCAAACCAACGAAGAGTATGGAAAAGGTAAGGCCATTCTACTCTGTCAAACGCCTTCTCGGCATCAAGGGCTATCGCAGCAAGTGAATGTTGATAATGGGAGGATTTAGTTAATATGTTGAATAAAAGTCTGGTATTATCCGTTATAAAACGGCCTTTAACAAACCCAGACTGCTCTTCGCCTAAAAGATCGGGAAGTAAAAGATCCAATCTGAGTGCTAGGGCTTTAGCAAAAATCTTATAATCAATGTTGACAAGGGAAATGGGTCTGTAGTTTTTACAATATTGGACATCTTTTCCAGGCTTGGGTATTAAACAAATATGAGCATCAGAAAATGTCCCTGAGGAAGCGCCTAAATCAACAAAGGTAGTAAGAAGGGAGTGGAGTTTAGGAATTAATAGCTTGGAAAAATGAAGATAGAATTCAACGGTAAAACCATCGGGGCCAGGGGCTTTGTTAAGTTTAAGACGTTGGAGGGCGGTGAGTAATTCCTTTTGTGAAATGTCATTTTCTAAAAGGGAGAGATCTAAAGGGAAATGGGAAGGCTTATGGATGGACGAGAAGAAGTGTGTAAGTGAAGAAGGGGATGGGTGAGTGTCTGAGGTATAGAGGGATTCATAAAAGTGGGAGAATGTAGAAAGAATCTCTGCATCTTTATGTTGTAAATTAGCATTGGCATCAAAAACAGATTCAATATTCATCTTATCATGCTTGACCTTTAAGTAATTTGCAAGGATTTTGCCAGCCTTATTCCGTCCACCATAAAACTTAGCACTTGACTTCAATAAGTATAAGGAAGCATCTTCAGTGGATTTTTCATTAAATTTAATCTTAGCAGCAATTAGGGTTTTCAGACTATCTGGGGAGTGAGAGGTGAAATAGGCGTGTTCCAATCTCTTAATGTCATGAAGAAGGTTGGTAGTGAATTGACGAGCAGCCTTGCGCTTCTTAGCAACATAGCTAATAATGAAATCACGTGCAGCCGCCTTAAAGGCGTCCCAGACCGTGTGTTTTGAAATGGGCGGAATATCGTTGAATAAAAAAAATTCATCAAAAAAGGCAGAAAATGAAGTTGAGAACTTGGGATCCAAGAGAAGGGTATTATTAAAACGCCATCTCCTGGGCCCTTCCACCTTGGGGATCACATCAAGGCTGATCACAACCGGGGCATGGTCGGAGAGCAAAATTGGACCAATTTCAGCGCCAGTGAGTGTTTGAGTAAGGGTATGAGAGATAAAAATATAGTCAATCCGCGACTGGGATCCGTGGGACGGAGAGTAAAAGGTATATTCCCGCAGGGTCGGGTTACAAAGATGCCAAGAGTCAACAAGTTTGTGCTGGGATATGGCTTGGGAAAAAAGTTTATGTGGTTTATTAGGAACATAGGTAACAGTAGAGTTCCTGTCAAGAAATGGATCCAGGGTTTGATTACAATCCCCAGCAAGAATAAAGTTATCATCCATGAATTGTGTGATACGTGGGGAAAATTGATCCCAAAAAAGGGGTTCACCAGTTGTGGGACCATAAACATTAAGGAGAGAGATTGGAACACCTCTAAGTGATAGTCTGACATGTGTCCATCTACCACCGGTATCAGACTCTTGGGTAAGTACGGTAAAAGGGAGTGACCTGCGACATAAAATTGCGACCCCATTTCGCTTACCATCACCTTGTGAATAAAAAACCTCACCCACCCAACCTCTACGTAACTTAGCAGATTCTACATCAGAGAGGTGAGTTTCTTGGAGAAATGCAATGTCAATATTCAATTTGGCAAGGTGTGATAAGATACGTTGACGCTTAATTGGGGAATTTATACCCTTGACATTCCATGAAACAATGTTCAGAGACATAACAGGTAAAGTAGGTCAATGAATACAAAATAGATGAGACAAAAATAGCAACCCATGAGTAAAAAGGAAAAGGAATTTGCAATGAAAGCGAGAAGGAGGAAAGAAAGGAGGAAATATATGAGATTAAAATAGTACAAAGAAGAAAAGAATGTAGTAGAGAACGAGGAGAAAGAACAAGAAAGTTGAGTACATGTGCAATGAATGAAAAACAAAAAGAAGGACAAAGGGAAAAGGTAAGGGAAAAACGTACCTACATAGGAAGAGAACGAGATGGAGAAGAGGGAGGATGGAACCATATAGGTGAGTCGACGCAACCAGGATCGGCTAGGCAGGGAACCGGGGAGACATCATCAGACAAGGTAGAGGTCCTGAAAAAACAGGTGGGAGAAAAAACAGTTAAAATACGAATAAAAAACGCAACAAAAAGACTGAGAACATGAAACAGGAAATGACGAAGCAAAAAGCAAAAGATATTATCTCAACCAGGAGCTGAAGAGGATGAGTCCATTGCTGAAGTCTTGTGTGCATTAATGAAGCTCTGTAGCCGGACTGGATCTTCGTAGGTCGTGGTGTTGTTGTTATATGTGACTTTGAATAGACAGGGATGATATAGACCATATCTGGCTCCCATTGAACGGAGGTCTCCTCTCATATTTAGGAAAGCTTTCCTTCTATTTGCCGTTGCTTTTGCGTAATCCTGGGCAAAAAATAAGGAAGAACCAGACCATGACAAGTTGGGGAAGGATTTGGCAGCTGTTAGGACTTTAAGAAGGTCTGTATACTCCAAAAAGTAAAGAATAACTCCTCGAGGCCTTTGTGAAGAGGAGGAAGAAGTGGATGGGCGACCAAGTCGATGGGCACGTTGGATGTTGAGAGTAGTACCTTCTGGCATACGGAGCAACTTAGGCAGAAAGGACCGGAAAAAGGCAAGCGGATCCCTGGTGGTCCAGTGGACCTCTGTCTTTTTTCTTTCTTTCTGCTCCTTCACTCGTTTTTCTCCACTTTCTATCTTTCACCTTTCTGCACCTCTGCTCTTTTGCGCCTTATTTCTGCCCATTTCCCTTTCTCTCCCTCTGCTCCTTCACTCGTTTTCACTCGTTTTTTCCCCTTTCTATCTTTCACCTTTCTGCACCTCTGCTCTTTTGTGCCTTATTTCTGCCCATTTTCCCTTTCTCTCCCTCTGCTCCGTCACTCGTTTTTTTACCCTTTCTATCTTTCACCTTTCTGCTCTTTTCTGCATCTCTGCTCTTCTGTGCCTTATTTCTGCTTATTTTCCGTTTTTTCTTTATCCCTTCTTTCCTCCCTTTACCTTTCCCGGCCGCTGCTGCCCCCGCGGCCCCTCCCCCCCCAGCACGACCGGCCCAATCCAGCTCCCCTCCCCGCTCCCGCCTCCCAGCTGTCCAGCCCTCCCCGACCCCTACTTAATGGCGGCCACTGCGCCAACTCCATCACGGACATTATCTCCCCGCAGGCCATCGCATCCACCAACTACACCCTGCTGGGAGACCTCAACTTCCACCTCGACAATCAACTGGACCCCAACACCACATCCCTCCTGGACAACCTCCACAACATTGGACTCCGCCAGATCGTGACCGAGCCCACGCACTCAGCAGGACACACCCTCGACCCCCTCTTCACTACAGGAAACTCCATCACCTTCAGCCACACCACCGAACTCCCATGGACCGACCATCGTTGCGTCCACTTCACCTTCAGAACACCCACCATCCACAGACACCAGCACCTGCTTCCACAAAGAAACTGGACCAAAATCACCGATGACCAGCTCACCTCCTCACTCAACAACTCCACCCCAACCATCGCGGAAAACGACGACCCCAACACCGCATAGATGGATCTCGGACAGCACCAACACCATAGCCCCCCTCAAGAAAAACAACAATACCCGTGCCAAGAAAGCCAGATGGTTTACCACCGAACTTCGAGAGTCCAGGCGCACATGCCGCCGCCTCGAAAAGGCTTGGAGAAACACCAAATCCACAGAAGCCCACAACAACTTCAGAGCCGCCACCAACGCCCACCATCAACTCATCAGAGAAACGAGGAAAAAAGCGATTGAAGACAGAATCTCCACCCACGCACACAACAGCAAGGAACTCTTCAGCATCATCAAGGAGTTCGCCCAACCCACCAGCGAGTCTACCGACATCCCTCCCTCACAAGACCTCTGCGACAAACTCAGCATCTTTTTCCACCACAAAATCAAGAGCATCTACGACAACTTCGACGAAGACAACCAACACACTGAACCCTCACCAACCACCCCCGACACCCGGAAACCAGCGATTGATGACTGGACAGCCCTCACCACCGAAGACACACTGAAGACAATGAAGTCAATCCACTCAGGGGCCCCCACGGACCCCTGCCCCCACCACATCTTCAACAGAGCCGCCAACACCATCGCACCCATGCTCCGCCAAACCATCAACCGCTCCCTGGCGACCGCCTCATTCCCCGACGACTGGAAACACGCCGAGGTCAGCCCCCTCCTAAAGATACCCTCAGCGGACCCCACCGACCTCAAAAACTACAGACCCATCTCCCTGCTCCCGTTCCCAGCGAAAGTCATCGAGAAAGCCATCAAGAGCCAACTCGCCACATTCATTGAAGAACACAACATCCTCGACTCCTCCCAATCCGGCTTCAGAAAAAACCACAGTACGGAAACCGCCCTCCTCGCCGCAACAGACAACATCCGCACCTTACTGGACAAAGGAGAAACAGTAGCCCTCATCCTCCTCGACCTATCAGCGGCGTTCGACACAGTCTCCCACCGCACCCTAATACGCAGACTCTACGATGCAGGAATCCAGGACAAGGCCCTCGACTGGATCTGCTCCTTCCTCTCCAGCAGGACGCAGCGGGTCAGACTCCCCCCTTTCCTCTCGGACCCCACACCTATCACCTGCGGAGTCCCCCAGGGCTCCTCCCTCAGCCCGACACTCTTCAACGTCTACATGGCTCCACTTGCCCCCATCGTCAGAACCTACGGACTCAACATCGTGTCATATGCAGACGACACTCAGCTCATCCTCTCCCTATCCAACGAGCCCAACACCGCCAGACGCAACTTTCGAGAAGGCATGGAAGCCGTCGCCAAATGGATGAAAAACAGCTGCCTACAACTAAACACCAACAAAACAGAAGTACTCATCATGGGCCCAAACCCCGACGCCTGGAGTGACACCTGGTGGCCCACCGCCCTCGGAAACCCGCCAACCCCCACAGACCACGCACGCAACCTGGGAATCATCCTGGACTCCGAGCTCAAAATGGACCGCCATATCAACTCTGTCTCATCTTCCTGCTTCCACACCCTCCGCCTCCTTCGTAAGACCTTCAAATGGATCCCCCTCGAACACCGAAAGACAGTCACTCACGCCCTGGTCACCAGCAGACTCGACTACGGCAACGCACTCTACGCCGGAATAAACAAAAACCTCATCCGCAAGCTACAGAACATCCAGAATGCCGCCGCAAGACTGGTCCTCAACCTGCCAAAACACTGCCACATCTCCCAGCACCTGCGCACACTCCACTGGCTCCCCGTCGAGGTGAGAATCACCTTTAAGATGCTCACCCACGCACACAAGGCCCTCCACGGCACCGGACCAGCATACCTGAACAGCCGACTCAAATTCCACGCACCCCAAAGGACCCTACGATCAGCCCAGCTTTCCTACGCTGTGGTCCCCCGCACCAGAAAGACCAGATCGGGAGGCCGCTCCTTCTCCTTCCTCGCGGCCAAGGCATGGAACGCCCTTCCGCTCCACCTCAGACAGACAACATCGCTCCCCATCTTCGCAAGAAACCTCAAAACCTGGCTCTTCGACAGACCCCCTCCTTGATGGAATGGAACCTGCACCCCCCCAACTCCCCCCCCACCCCTAGCGCCTTGAGACCCTTACGGGTGAGTAGTCGCGCTTTAACAAACTCCTGATTGGAAGTCTCAAGGCCTTCTGCCAGGCCATAAATGCGAAGGTTGTTTCGTCTATTCCTATTCTCCAACTCCTCCACCTGCTTTTGAAGAGAGGGTACTTGAGAGGCCAGATGTGGCACCTTAGAGGAGGTCTCTTGAAGGGAAGAAACTGCTTGCTCAACTGAGGACACTCTCGTATCAATATGTGTCCAATTATCAGTGAGGGTTTGAAGCTTTACATTGGTCTCTTCCATAAAGGGACGTATAGCTGCAATTTCCTCTAAAAAAGGACGAAAAGATCTTATTTCTTCTAATAAAAGTTCCATTGAGACAGGCGTTGATAGGTTAGGAGGTGAGGGAGGATTCTGTCTATGCCTTTTAGTATTGGTTTTCAGTAGCGTAGACTGAGAGGGATCCATACTTGCATCCGAGCCAGAGGAATCAATAGGCACGTCCAATTTGGATAAGGCAGAAAAAACTTTAGAGTTCTTTAAAATTGCAGGTTTTGAGACACGAGAAGACTGCGACATAGTCCTTAATCTGCCCAGGTAACAAACAGCAAGAGATGACAGTTTGCGGCAAAAGTAATGAATGTCAATGAGAAAACCACAACAACGTTCCAGAAAGAGCTATGCCAGAGGAGACGACAGCTTGGTATGGATGCGCTGGTATAGAGACAAGGCACTGAAGCAGTGACGTTAAGTAGGAACCATGAGGGGGAGCATTGCGCACTTCTTGTATGACAAAATCAAGCAGAATATGGTCAATACAACAAAATAGTGCTGCATAGGTAGAAAAATTGTAAAATACTAGGGGTCTAGTACAGAGCAAAATGACACAGGTAAAGAAATATAGAGGAGCGCTCCGTCATGCTGAAAAACATGGTAGCAATCACCAAATTAATAGCAGAGGCATGTCCATATCCAGAGGAAGCGCTGTGGAGAATAATGTAGAAGGGAGGCGTCTAGGTATAAGCAAGAAGCAATCCCACGCCAATTAATTGTGATGAAGCATGTAAAAATACACAAAATGGCGGTCGGGAAGGAAAAATGCAATAACCACGCACAACCCTTAAATATGAATCACAGTTCCAGGTTAGTAAAATCCATTTGGATGTGGAAGTGATTGAGGCACCGTTTATGAAGAGAGGAGCATGCCGTTAATGAAGGGGCTACATGAGCCGGCAGTTGAAGCAACGTCCGCGCGCCCTCCTAAAATGGCGGACGCAGCCGTGGCCGAGACCGGAAAACTTACGGAATGAAGTTCTCCGTCCTCCAGCCTCAAAATGCTGTCGGAAGCGGCTCAGCAGTGTCCCGGAATACTCCAACGTTGAAAAGGAGCCGCCATTCAGGACAAGGTGCACTGGGAACACCGAGCTCCCTGGCTCGTCCGCAGAGCCTCACAAGGGCGCCGCCATCACCGTCGGCGCCAAGCCACGCCCCTTCCATGAGCTTTTCAAGTCTGCCACATGCTTATTTGGGCATCCATCAGGCGGCCTTTCAATATTCATAAAGCAAACAGGCGAAATAGAAGTGATACCTTTTAATCAAAATAACCTGGTGCTGCAAGTAGCAACAATAGCAGACTAACATTCGCTCATAAGGCCTTCCGCTTGCTCCTCATTAACTGTTATCACAATCCACAAAAGATCCCCAAACTATGTGAAGTTGATGCCCTTTGCAACAGCCTGGGAGGCATTCTTCTAACTCATCCTTCCCACGAAGTGGTGATTGCTGGGGACTTCAACATTAAGGCTTTAGGTAAGGTCTCCAACATGAATCAAACGACCAAGGAACAGGAAAAAAATCAATGATTTACTTGCCACATTTAATTTAACCTGCACAGAACAAGTTCTAACAGGGCCAGAATCTCTACTTAAGCCCAGTACCCCATTCAAAGGACTATCAACAATTGACTACATCTTTGTGACCACCTCCCTGGTGAAGCACTTGTTCAATTTTGAAATAACAAATAGATGGCAAAGTGACCACAACCTCCTGGCTTTAACTTTGGACCTAGGGATCCCAGCAGTGGAGAAATTCCTCACAGTGTGCATCTCAACAGGTGCAGAAACAAGCAAGCTAAAAGAATCAAATGGCACTCCACACACAACCCCCAGGTATTTAAATGACCCAGCAGACTGTCTACCAAACCCAACAATAAAATTGTTGGAGTGATGCAAAACAATTGGGACATAATGACTCCATTCTGGGCCCTGGGGGTCGTCAATTTCCCCAAAACCCATCAAGAGCAACCCAGCGTAATCAGCTTTACAACCAGTTGATCAATATACAGCAGAAAAATCTAAAGAGAAGCCTCCGCATATGCAAAGCCAATCCCACCACCAAAACTTCAAGGGCTGTCATAGTCTAGCAAAATGCATACAGAAAAATCGCATAGGAAGCTAAGAAAACCCTGGAAGAAAGGGAATGGTTAAAGATACACCGAATGCTTAAGGACAGATCTCTTGCTTTCTTTTGGAACTATGTGGACGAATTGAAATCACCTTATCCAATCGAGGGAAAATGAAATGGATGGGTGACTCACATACTAATCTATTCTCTGGTCACCCTGAAACTACAACCTGCACTGACAAGCAAGGCCCTGCTGATCAGCTTTTAAGGGGACAACATGAGCTAACCTCACTAGCCCAAATTTCTAAACTCATTAAGGCCATGAAACATCATGGGGCCACAGGCCCCAATGGCCTTCCAGTGGACCTTTTCAAATGTTCACCAAGGGATAGGCAACAGTCTTATCCCCGTTATTTAACTCTTTCTTTATCTCAGGTCAAATTCCAGAGGCCTGGAGAGGTTCCACCCTATGCCCGATATTCAGGAAAGGTGACCCAACAAAGCCATTCAACTACCGCTTAATAGCTTTGCTCGACCTGGAGGCTAAAGCATATGCCTGAGTGCTACTAATGAAACTGGAGTCTTGAGTAACAGATAATAGGCTGCTTCCATTCTTTTGAACAGCATTCCGCAGAGGAGCAGCCACCACCGCCAACATCATTGCACTGTACACCCTAAGTCATCAAGTTGCTCAAGGTAAACAGCTCCCACTCTTCTGCAGCTTCATAGAGTATAGCACAGCTTTTGATAAAGTTGACAGACCGACGCTGTGGAGGAAGTTATCACACTGGGGTATCCCACCCAACCTCTTCAGGGCAATAATTTCCTTTTATGCCGCAACATGGCTCTAGGGGGTATGAAGCAAGGCTGTGTGTTTGGTTTGCGCCTTTACTTCTCAACCTATACACAGCAGAACTCGGGAAAACACTAGCAAGCAGTAGCCTCGCTTTCCCCGACTAAGCCTCAGGCCTTCTCATTAACCCTGGGTGTAGTGGGGCTACATGATGGTCCATGGAGTTGCGAACAAACTCCGTGGAAATCCGCAAAGCTACGCTATGCCACCCGCCTCCACCCCCTATATTAACAATTAATTCTACAGCAATTCCCCCCCACCATAATACAATGCCGGGTGGAATCATTCCGGTACTGTGGCGGTGGTAAAGACCGCCCGATACTGTTCTGCCATATGAAATTATTCTGATTGCCTGGTGGAGCGGTCAGCATGTGTAAAATGGTGGCGGTGCCTAGGAGGCACCGTCTGTCATATTACGATGCTGGCCGCAGCCAGGCTTTCCTTGGCGGGTAAACCACCATTGAAAGGCTAGCGGAAAATGCATTTGGGGGCCTGTTGCGGACCCCCTTGTTTTGGGGGGAGGTGGTCGTGCACTGGGGGGTACCCATGGTAACCCCGTACATTTACCTCCACTAAGTGGCAGGCACCACGTGGTGCCTGACATGTAGTGCAGGTACACGCACTACATACAATTTTCACATTGCAGAGGGTGCTGCAGCCAGCAACAGCCACCGCAATGGTAAAGATGCAAGATGCGACTGGTGGCGGTGGCATCACGATTCTACGTGTGGGACCACCACCATACAGGCAGGCGGTTCCAAGCACTACCACAATGGCAGGCGGACTCAAGTCCGCCCACCATTGTAAAGACCCCCTAAGGCCCTACTCAAGCCAATATTTTCGACAAAGGAGGTCTGAGCTCAGCCCTCCACAGGGCTTGGTCGCCCCACTCACTGCTGCCGCTCCTGCCTGCCTTTGCCGCCTCCTGCCTGCAGATTCCTTCGCTCGCTGCCCGCTGCTCCTGGGAATTTCCCGCTGCTCCTGGGAATTTCCCGCTGCTCCTGGGAATTTCCCGCTGCCCGCTGCTTCTTGGAATTTCCCGCCGCTGCCTCCCTGCGGCCCCGCCCCCCTGTGATTCCATTCGCTGCCCCGCTCCCGCCACCCAGCTGCTCCTCCCTCCCGGCACCTTACTTATGACGCCCCCAGAGCGACCGTGCAGCGGACGCGCGCAGCGGGAGCGCCGATTGAGCGCCGAAGGTGCGCCAAAGGTAAGCCCGTCTGCGACGACCCGACTGACCTACGAAGCCGCCACTCTCAACGCACTCAATGCCGGCCGGACCCACGCCTGCTGCCGAGCCACCCCGAGACGCACCCACGGACCCTTCACCTGCTGCACCTGCAAGTTCACCTGCCTCCGAACCTGCCCCGCACCCGCCAAGACAAACACCAGCAGCAACCACCTCAAGTGCATCCTGATCAACACCCGCTCCGTCCACAGACACGCCGTGGAACTCTGGAACCTCCTCGACGCTACATCACCGGACTTCGCCTTCCTCACGGAAACCTGGATGAACGCCTCCTCTGCACCCGACATCGCCATCGCCATCACGGACGGGTACAAGATCATCAGGAGGGACCGCATCAACCAGACCGGAGGTGGCATCGCCATCGTCCACAGGAACACCATCCGCATCACGACCGACGCCAACGACTCCTTCGCCGCAGCCGAACATCTCCACTTCCAGATTCACACCGACCCTAAGACAACCCTCAGAGGCACCCTCGTCTACAGACCCCCGGGACCACGCACACAATTCAGCGAAGACATCACAGACTTCATCAGCCCGCACGCTCTCCCCTCCACAGACTACATCCTCCTCGGGGACCTCAACTTCCACCTGGAGAACAACAAGGACCGCAACACCACCGCCCTGCTGGAAAACCTCGCCAACCTCGGACTCAAGCAACTGTTCAACACCTCCACCCACTACGCCGGCCACACGCTTGATCCCGTCTTCTCTTCCAGCAAGTACATCACCTTCAGCCACGCCACCGGACTCCACTGGACCGACCACAGCTGCGTCCACTTCAGCTTCAAAAGATCCACGACCCACCACCACCCGCAACAGGTACCTCACAGGAATTGGAGCAAGATCACCGCAGACCAGCTCACCACCTCCCTCAGCCAGAGCCCACCTGCCATCACAACGGACCCCAACGAAGCAGCCCGCAACTTCACACAGTGGCCGACGACCTCGCGCCACTAAAGAACCCTCCCAGCAGACCCAGAAGCAAGAAGACATCGTGGTTCACCGACGACCTCAAGGACTCCAAGAAGACCTGCCGCACCCTCGAGAAAGCCTGGCTCCTCGACCGGACCACCGACAACATGACCGCCCTCAAACACGCTACCCGCAAGCACCACCAGCTCATCCGCACCACCAAGAAGAAACCCTGAAGGAACGACTGGACAACAACGCCCACGACAGCAAAGAGCTCTTCACTATCGTCAAGGAGTTCTCCAACCCCAGCACCGGCACCAACGACATCACTCCGTCACTAGGCCTCTGCGACTCCCTCGCCTCGTTCTTCCACCACAAGATCGCCGACATCCACAACAGCTTCGGTGCCCCACCCACGCACCCAACCGTCGAACCAACGCCCCCCACCACCACCCTTCACACCTGGACCACGGTGACCACCGAAGACACAGCCCGCACGATGAACACCATCCACTCCGGATCACCGACCGACCCCTGCCCACACCACGTCTTCAACAAGGCCGACTCCACCATCGCACCCCAACTCCGGAACATCATCAACGCCTCCTTCAACACCGCCACCTTCCCGGAGAGCTGGAAGCACGCCGAGATCAGCGCCCTCCTGAAGAAACCTACAGCGGACCCCACCGATCTCAAAAACTTCCGCCCCATCTCGCTCCACTCTTTTCCTGCTAAAGTCATCGAGAAGATCGTCAACAGACAGCTGACCGCCTTCCTCGAGACGAACGGATCCCTCGACCCCTCGCAGTCCGGCTTCAGAGCCAACCACAGCACCGAGACCGCCCTCATCGCAGCCACCGACGACATCCGGACCCTGCTTGACAAGGGGGAAACAGTGGCCCTCATCCTCCTGGACCTCTCCGCTGCGTTCGAAACGGTCTGCCACCGCACCCTAGTCCAGCGCCTCAGCAACATCGGTATCCAAGAGAAGGCACTGGAGTGGATCATCTTGTTCCTCGCTGGAAGAACACAAAGAGTCCGCCTCCCCCCGTTTCGCTCCGAGGCCACCGAAGTCATCTGCGGCGTCCCGCAAGGATCTTCACTCAGCCCCACCCTCTTCAACATCTACATGAAACCTCTCGCAGCCATCGCATGCCAGCACAACCTCAACATCATCTCTTACGCCGACGACATCCAGCTGATCCTCTCCCTCACCAGAGACCCCGACACCGCCAGAACCTGCCTACACGAAGGAATGAAAGACGTCGCCGAGTGGATGAAGGACAGCCACCTGAAACTGAACTCGGACAAGACGGAAGTCCTCATCCTGGGACCTTCGCCCTCCGCCTGGGATGACTCCTGGTGGCCCCCAGCCCTGGGCACCGCACCCAAGCCAACCGACCACGCACGCAACCTGGGCTTCATCCTGGACCCCTCCCTCTCGATGACCAGACAAGTCAACGCCGTCTCCTCATCATGCTTCAACACCCTGCGTATGCTTCGCAAGATCTTCCGCTGGATCCCGATCGAGACCAGGAAGACTGTCACCCAGGCACTCGTCACCAGCCGACTGGACTACGGAAACGCCCTCTACGCGGGAACCACAGCCAAGCTACAGAAAAGACTCCAGTGCATCCAGAACGCCTCCGCCCGACTCATCCTGGATGTCCCCCGACGCAGCCACATCTCCAGCCACCTGAGGAACCTGCACTGGCTCCCCGTCGACAAGAGGATCACTTTCCGGCTCCTCACCCACGCACACAAGTCTCTCCACGACCTGGGCCCCAAGTACCTCAACGACCGCCTGACCTTCTACACGCCCACCCGCCAGCTACGGTCCACCAGCCTCGCCCTCGCAGCCGTACCACGCATCCGAAGAGCCACCGCCGGAGGAAGATCCTTCTCTTACCTGGCTGCCAAGACTTGGAACTCCCTCCCCATCCACCTTCGGCTGACCCAGGACCATCTCGCCTTCAGGAAACAACTCAAGACCTGGCTGTTCGAGCAGTAGCATACCCCTCCCCCCAAGCGCCTTGAGACCCTCCCGGGTGAGTAGTGCGCTATACAAATGGCATCATTGATTGATTGATTAATTGACTTAGGTCTCTTCCGTATGTCTTTCCCAAGCCGACTAACCACCCTGTCATGGTGTGGGGAAGTCGGCAACATACTCAGAGATACTTTACAACCTCTTCCTGGATTTTCTCAACCTTTGCACAATGTTAAAAAACGTATACCTGACTATTATCCAAAGAAACTTGGAATCACCCAGCCCTGTGCTCTCTGCCCTCTCCTCTAGTACATTTCTCAAGCACGTCAATGCAAGATTATATTTTTTGCCCTGCCCAAGTTTATTTCTGCTGGCTGTACTTTGCTGATTCATCAACAGTCGAGACTCGCTACCCAATCTGTTGCATTTTAAGTAATTACTGTAAGTCATATCAATTTTAAGATCTTAAAAGTGCTTTTATAACTATTAACAACATGTCGTACCCGCACCTCACAATGTGAATAAACAACAATCAGGCCTTTCTGAGAATCAATCTTAGCCACTCAACTTATATCTTTATAGCTAAATTGAACCTACGGCCTCAGCGGTTAGCATCTGTTTTTAAATACGTATAATTCGTATATTTATTGTATTGTATTACATTTATAAATGCTTTCATTCCTTTTAACAGAACATACATTCCTTTTAACAGAACATAAAACAAGTCAAAAAAGTATTTTGTCTTATATCATGTAATGGTTTTGATTAACTGAATCATGATTAATAAACATTTGTGTCATATATTGCACTCTGCTTCAGTGCTTGGTAGGCTTGGCTTAGGGGTGACCTACATATATTGAATAAGGGAAGAATGGATTTTGCCATTGCTTTGTTGGCAAAGTTGAGTTAGTTTAGAACTTCCCCTCCTATCCGCAGTGTCAGACAGGGAGCCATGTTTTACCTTTGTCCACCCAAGGTAGCACAACTAGTGCTGCAAACCATGGCGTTACACTCTACCTTACAGGTCATGGGTTCCTTGGGAACCTGGGAACCATATACTATGGACTTACTAGTAAGTTGGCATATGCAAATTGGGTATAAGCCAATCAAAGTGGAATCCACCTGCAACCACAGACTCAAATGAAGCACTGCCTTGCACCATGGTGCAAGGGTGCCTGCATTGGTGCATGGCAGCCAATTGTGCACCAGCACTGGGGAAGAGGACAGGACCCTTTTCTTTGGACATAGGGCAGCGCAGCAAGAAGGATTGCAGAGCTGTCCTATGTTAAAAGTTTGTAAATTAGTACCTCTATTTTTTGGCACCTTGAACTATGCAAACCGTCATCAGACGTTTAATGTGTTTCCTTTTTCAGAACTAAGGGGCTGATTATGATGGCGAAAGGCCCGCCACTGGCAGCCATGCGGTGGCGGGCCCTCCGCCATTGTACAGCAATTTCCACCTGCCATATTACGATTTCGGGTGGAATCATTCTGGTACTGTGGCGGTTGTAAAAACCGCCCGACACCGTTCCGCCATAGGCAATTATTTCGATTGCCTGGTGGAGCAGTCAGCATGTGTAAAATGGTGGCGGTGCCTAGCAGGCAACCGTCCGCCATATTACGATGCTGGCTGGCCAGCCTTTCCGTGGCGGGTAAACCGCCATTGAAAGGCTGGTGGAAAATGCATTCGGGGAGCTGTTGCGGGCCCCCCTTGTGTTGGGGGGAGGTGGTCGTGCACTGGAGGTCTTGGCTTCTCTCCTCTCTGTTTCTGTGGGAGGGAGTTGAGCGTGAAAACAGCATTATTCTCTGCTTGGGCAGGCATACCCTCTCCCACAGCTGAGAGGAGAGCTAAACCAGCAAGAAAGAATGCAGCACGCTTAGAAAGAGGGAAAAACAAGGAGAAATACTATTATTTCTCCTAGTTGCGCCACTCCTACGCCTCCCCTGGGGTGGTGTAGAATTCTGACACTTTCCCAACTTTACAACATTTTGTAAATCTTGAAATGTATCAGGTTCTATGGATGTTGTGCGGGAGCACCCTCGGCAACACCCATGGAACGCCCCTTTCACACAGAGTAATGCGTGAAAGGGCCCTATATTTACAAGGCCATGAAAATTCATGCAGGGTAACTGAACGTGGCCTTGTAAATATGGGCAGGCACACTGCTCTGCCAATGCGTAAAAAAAAATTGACGCACTGGCATCATAATGGCCTTGTAAATGAGATAGCTTGTTTGTTATTATTTTTGCACTATGGGAGGAGTTTACAAAAAGGAGTAGATTTCCATTTGTAATTTTACTCCTATGCACAGGAGCAGATTTAAATTTTTGGGGAATTCAGAAACATTCCCAATAGTACACCTTGAAAGTTGCAGTGGTGTAGGATTCCAGGTGACCTATGAGAATGTGAGTGTGACATAACATATTCCCAGTGCTCCCATGTCCTCAATGTGTATTTCTCAATAGCTCAAACTAATGGGTCTTATGTGCATATGGAGGGCCTCATTTATGAGGTGTTGGCATAGGGCAGTACCGCAAGGAATCTTGCTGCGCTGCCCTACATCAAAACAAAAGAACAGGAATGCGCCGTATCTATGTGACACTGTACATTCCTGTCCTTCCTTCAAGTGCAGGTGCACAATGGGCTGTCATGCACCAACACAGGCAAACGTGCACCATGGTGCAAGGGTGTCTGCATTGCGGGACTGATTGCTTTGTGCCGGAAGGGACACCCGCCTGCACAATACTATCCATTCAGGCGATTTTCTCTTTATATGTGTGCTACAGTATGCAGCACACATAGAAAAAGGAAAAAACTAGGAGAAATTAAAACATTTCTCCTTGTTGCGCCTCTCTAACGTCACCCCTGGGGTGGCGTTACATTCTTTTTTTTTTTTTGTTTCTCATCCCGCCATATTTCTTGCTGGTTTAGCTCTCCTCTCAGCTTTGGGAGAGGGTATGCCTGCCCAAGCAGAGAACAATGCTGTTTTGACGCTCATCTTCCTCCTACAGAAACAGAGAAGAAAGAAGCCGGGACTTCCAGCATATAAGGTTTAGTCATTGGACCCCTTTTGTAGTTGTTGCCAGTGTACATACGAAGCCATACCCTCTCCAGGTGTTTAACATTGCCACCAATATCGGCCTGACTAGTTTGCTTAATACTTCAAAGTCAATCAGTTATGAGTGGAGGATTTTCAGATTTCCACAGCTTGCATATCTCCCGTCTCGCCAACAGGATCACATAGAAAACAAATTTTGTCATAATAGAGCGTGCTTGTAAACTTGATTCTGGATGCAGTCCAAAAAAATATGAGTTGGGGGTTACCTCTATTTGTCGTCCGATCACTTCTCTGATAAAGTTGCATACAGATATCCAGAAAGATGTAATTTTTGGACACTGCATAAACATATGCACGTCATCTGCTGATGGGAGCGTTCACTTCGGACAGCCATATACTTTCCCAGTTACTCTTGAAAGTTTAGCTGGAGACCAGCATGCCCTATGGGTGGTAAACAGATGGTTTCTCTTAAGTGAGGTAAGTTTCACCACTGCATATAAAATGGAAAAGGATTCTTGCCATATTTGCTATGAATCTCCCTCCAGTTCTGCCTCTCCCCATATGTTGGATATATATGGCAAGTTCTTATTGTCCACCTCCAAAAAGGCCCAAAACCAAATTGAAACCTCTTGCCTTAGCTGCCCAATTTTCAGCGCCTGTTCCAACTATGGCTCTAAATCCTCTTCCCCCCCACTCTTGAGTGGCCCACCTTGATCGCAACTGATAAAATTTGAATCTCGTTAGCTGACCCTTGGTGCAATTCTTTAACACCTCACTAAGCTGGGTCCTGTCCTAAGGTCTGCCCAGTAAACTAGACCTCCAGCTTTTAAGGGTTGGCTGAGCTGGTCGATCAGACAAACTGGGGTGCCCGGGGAATCCCAAATTGGCGCTGCTTAAGTATATAAGGTATACTAAACCTACTTTGAAAATATACCCATGTTCTTAGGCTCTATTTTAAAACCTTCAACCTGACCTCTATGAAATATTTTGGGTCCCCATATTTAAACAGAAAATGAGACAGCCCAAATCCTCCAAGCATTGCCTCAAAGAGTCTCCCAATTGGTGATCTATCTGACCTATTTGCTAACATGCAAAAATTCCTAAAATAAAAAGTAAAACTCTAACTAGGCAAGACTGGGAGAGCCAGTCCCCCAATCCCCAGCCTTCTCCTCAATTTTATCCATGCAATCCTGGGTCCCTTCGATGCCTAAATAAAGCTACCGATGTTTCCCTGTAGTTTAGCTATATCCTCCTTCAAAAAGTTAAATCTGATAGAATTACAAATCTTAATAAGATTAACTCTGCCATAGATATTTAAAGGTAGATTGGCCCATTTTATCAAAAGACTTCCGCCTTCCTGACTCACTTTTTTTCAATTGGGTCTTGGAATATCATTGAGCCTCTGAGTTATTAAAATGCCAAGGTATCTCATTTGAGATTTTGCCCCCAACTATAATTTCCCTGATTCCAATCCATAACTTCGATTTTATCAGCATTTACCTTATACCCTGATACCTTGCCGAAACTCGATGCCCTCACCATCAGCTTAGTGATTGCCACCTGTGGGTTAGTTGCACCATATCGTCTGCATAAAGGGCTAATTTAGCCTCCAACCCGGCTAATTTAAAAGGGATTATGGTGAGATCCGCTTTGATCTGATGCGCTAATGGCTCAATATACGGATTAAAAAGGGTAGGAGACAGGGGACACCCCTGTGTCATACCCCTGGTAATGTGGAACCACTCAGAGAGCTCCCCGTTAATCAGCAGTCTGGCTTTGGGCATCCTATATAGGTTCTGCACAGCATTTACCACGTTCTGTGGGAATCCAAAGCTAACCCCAATGTACTCATCTGAATGCCTTAGCTATGTCTACTAAGGGGATTTCCGGGCTTCTGCCATAGCGATGACCCCCATCATCAGAGATGTGAGCTCATTTAGCTGCCTCCCTGGAAGAAAGCCTCTATGGTCAGGGTGTACAATGCCCTTGATAATCTGCACAACTCTTGAAGCTAACATTCCTGAAAAAATATTATAGTCAGTGTTCAAGAGTGATATTGGTCTGTACGAGCCTGCTCTTGCTGGGTCTTTACCAGGTTTCAATATGAAGACCACTGTTGCCTCTGACCAGGATGCTGGCACTGTCTTACCCCTTACATATATCGCATTGAAAACTTCATTCAAGGGGGAGATTAGCTTCTCAATAACTCCTTTATAAAGCTCTACTGGGAGGCCATCCAGGCCGGCCGCCTTCCCAGCATTCATTTTCCTACATTGTGCCCCAAACTCCTCCTCAGTAATCTCTGCCTCTAGTATGTCCCTTTGCACCCATGTAAGATTTGGAAGATCTGACTCCCTTAGCGAGGCCTCTATGCTGTCCTTTCTTGTATGTAGATCTTCTCTACATACACTACTCATATGTCTCCAAGCTTCCCCTCTGATGTCTGCATTTATTTTTAAGAGCTCCCCGGTTCCTGCATTCATCAGGATTGGCATTGAGTTCCTGACCCTATCTACCTTAGTCTTCCATGCCAAAAGCGTACCACACCTTTCACCATAGGAGAAGTGCTGTAATTTACTGACTCTCCATCTCCGGCTGATTAATGAATTTGGTATGTTCTTAAAACTAATAAATATCTAAATAAAGAAGTGAATTTTTGCATCTAATTTGTCTCACTGGACTCTTTGAGCTGCGCACCCCCATTGGACTATAATTTACTGACTCTCCATCTATCTTATATTCTCTTACCCAGCTGGGTCTCATACTCTACATGGAGGTCTTCAAGTTCCTTTCGAAGGGCTGGTACCCTATGGGTTGCCTCCAGTGAGGCTTTCTGAAGTTGAGTTCATATTACCCTGATTTCAGCAATTGCCCCCTCATCTCTCAATCATGCAGCTTGCCTTTTGCCCATCATGGCAATACTTAATATTGTATACAAATAAGGGGGAGGTAGGGATCCAATGGGATCAGAGAGGGCGTAATTACCAATCAAGGTGAGTGGAAGGTCCAGCCGCAGTCCGTGCCCTCCACAAGTATTAACCAAAAGAAGTTGGACAAGGCTGTTCCTGGATGAAAGAAGGTTGTGTGGTGTGCTGGTCACGTGAAAGAGAAGGTGTGGTGGTTAGCGTGTGTAAGCCGACCACTGGGTATCCATTGTGTTGGATATGGTTGCCTCACACACCCTTGCAGGTGTCATGCTTCATCATAGGCAGTGCTCCTCGTTGGGTAGGCGGTGCAATCCCCAACGGGCATACCTCATAGAGGGGCTCTTTGGCGGAGATCTTTTAAATTCAACTGCCTATGGGTGAAGTGCGGGTATGGGGCCAGGTGGGATGTAGACTGAATTGTGAATTAAAATGTAGCGAAGAGTACCTGAGACTACTTTATGCGGGTGGTCCCTCGTTACAATTAAAAGTGAAGCTAGTCTGGGCTTGCTGGAATTTAATGTTTCCTTGCTCTAGACTAGACTAGGAAGTATAAAAATCGGTCGACATGTTTCTCGCTGTGGTACATTGACTCGCGATTCATCAGGACCTATGTGGTATAGTCTACAAACAATAGTTATAATACCTATATTAAACTTATGTGCTCATTACCAATTATGGGAAAGTTGTACCTCTGTAGCACTGTTCCTTGCCTAAAGTGGGGAACAAAAGAGGCTGGTTAAGAGCATAAGTGGTATAGTGTTCACAGTACTCCTCCTGCAGCGTGACTAGACCTACACTCATTGCTTCCCCATCGAGCGACCCAACCACCTCACTCATACAGGGACACTGTTACTCGACTATTTATTTTTTAAAAGGTCACACTATGCAATCTCTGTTTTAAACTCCCCAATGCTCAGCCCTTAATACAGAGGCATCATCCCTGATGTACTACCCGCCGGTAATTGATGTGGCAGATAAATCTTGACTTTTAGGTGAGTTGGGGACTCTATGGGCCAGATGTAGCTCGCCAATTACCGGTCGGTAACGGCCGATTTCGGCAGTTACCGACCGGTATTTGGGAATTGACATGTAGGGGGCATATTATTTACAGAATCGGTATATTTACCGATTCGGTAAATTTACAGAATCGGTAAAATATCGAATCAGTAAATATACCGATTCTGTAAATCAATATGTAGGTGGCACTGTAATCAGTGCCACAGGCCCTTACTGAATCGTTATTTACCATGGAATACTATTCCATGGTAAATAACAAATTACAGTGTACATGCACATCTGTGCATGTACACCTGTGCCATGTGGCACCCAGACATGCCCTAAGGGCATGTCTGGGTGTCACATGGCACACAAGCCCGAAACAGGGGTGCAACAGGGTGTCAAAGTGACACCCTGTCCCCCTTGTAAAATCGGTAATTTTACTTCAAGGCCCATAGGAATCAAATACCGATTCAGTAATTACCGAATCGGTAATTACCAAATCTTACAGATTCGGTATTTTTACCGAATTATTTACCTACATAGCAATTACCGAATTGTAAATACCGAATCGGTAAAATTCGGTATTTACCATTCGGTAAATTGCTATTACCTACATCTGGGCCTATGTCTCATAAGAACTACCAGAACGCTGCTAAATTGTTTTTAAATACTCGTTTTTTTATGTTTGTTCATGTGCAGCCTCTCTTCACTAAACGTTGCATTTAAATAAACGCTGGACCACACAAAAGCATGCCACACGGTCCAGCCTTCACCCTCCACATGCTAAGCGCGCATTTGCACCTTGCAGCATGTCACATTGTGGGCACCTGGTCACTTATACTGTGAACACTATACCACTTATGCTCTTAACCAGCCTCTTTTGTTCCCCACTTTAGGCAAGGAACAGTGCTACAGAGGTACAACTTTCCCATAATTGGTAATGAGCACATAAGTTTGATATAGGTATTATAACTATTGTTTGTAGACTATACCACATAGGTCCTGATGAATCGCGAGTCAATGTACCACAGCGAGAAACATGTCGACCGATTTTTATACTTCCTAGTCTAGTCTAGAGCAAGGAAACATTAAATTCCAGCAAGCCCAGACTAGCTTCACTTTTAATTGTAACGAGGGACCACCCAAATAAAGTAGTCTCAGGTACTCTTCGTTACATTTTAATTCACAATTCAGTCTACATCCCACCTGGCCCCATACCCGCACTTCACCCATAGGCAGTTGGATTTAAAAGATCTCCGCCAAAGAGCCCCTCGATGAGGTGTGCCCGTTGGGGATTGCACCGCCTACCCAACGAGGAGCACTGCCTATGATGAAGCATGACACCTGCAAGGGTGTGTGAGGCAACCATATCCAACACATTGGATACCCAGTGGTAGGCTTACACACGCTAACCACCACGCCTTCTCTTTCACGTGACCAGCACACCACACAACCTTCTTTCGTCCAGGAACAGCCTTGTCCAACTTCTTTTGGTTAATACTTAATATTCCCCTTAAGTATGTTTGAATTAATCCCACACCGTTTGTGGTTTTGCAGAGGCTCTATTAAAGTGAAAGATGTCAGCTGCCTTATCCACCAGGTCTGTAGTCACCCCTTTATCTAACAACATAGTCCTATGTGGAAAATGACTAAATTCGGTATACATAAGCGGCGTTCATTTATGTTCACCACAGCCACTGTTGAAAGTAGAGCGACAACCATGAAAACAGTAGCCACGCCATCTTGTCCCTTTTAGGCCCCATCGCGAAAGTAGGTGGCAGCCATTTTTGTGTCACGACCTCTCTGCCCACTGCCAATAGCCTGCGCGCCTCTCCCCCTCACACCCCAGCCTCGTAAGCATTCCCCCGCGCCCCGACAGCCCCCGGTTTCTCCTGCTTGGGCCATAAGCAAACCTCTAGCGCGACCCTGTCTCCAAGCCACATCCCGTGCTGAACCCCCTCGCTCTTTCATCTCATTCAAAGCACAGGCCCCTTTTTGATAACCTCTTCCTCCCTGCCCGATTGTCCAGCCCGATCCCAGGCCATCACCTAGCCCGACAGATGCAGTTTATTGCCCCCTACAGTAGGACCTCGCCTCACATCAAAGGAGCGGTGGTTAATCAATACCCTCACACCTCCAGATCCGACCGATCGCCCACTTTCCCGTTCCCAGCAGAATGTCCAGCTGCGCGACAACCACCACAATCTGAGGTTGAGGTGGAAACTCTACTGTAAATATGTGTGGGAACGGGGGTGAAGCGGGGATTCCGAGGATGTCTTTCCGTACATCAAGTATTGACAAGAATGTGTTTCATGTAATAAAGCAATAAACCTGTGTATAAGAGGCCAGGCCTCAAGGATGCGTTTAGAGCACCTCGAGAAGATACCCTGTTGTCTGATTTGACGTGTTCTGCTCCGTCGGAATAAACTCCTGTTTCCTGCCTTCTGTCTCCAGCGCCTGCCTCTTTGTTTGGTAATCTCGAATGGTATGAGAGGCAGCTAACGCCGGGCAAATACTGAAGGGTTCTTGGTCGAATTCGGCCCTACCTTTCGACAATTGGTGTCCCAAACGTGGGGCCCATCAGCGACGCGTGGATCCAGTGAGAGAGGTCCCAACGACAGAGTGAATGACTGCAACGATCGGGAAGTGCACCTGCCCGATAGACCCTCGTCTGGCAGCCGATCATCCGAACTTCACCGGTTCCGAGCAGACCTCTCTTGAGTGATCTACGGTCCTGACTGGGAACCATCAGGAGTGCCACAGCAATTACGGAGAATAGAGGACGATCAGGCGCTGGAAGCGGAAGACGAGAAACTGTCCATGCGGTCCGGGTAAGATCGTGTAAACACGACGAATTGCGAATTGATTGTTTGATTGTTTGAAAATACTAGTATTACTCATTTGATTGTTTCTGAGAGATTCTCTATTTGCAAACAAGCACAGAGTCGCCATACTCTGTTTGTTTAGTCTTTGCAGATAGTGAAGGGTAGGTAACGCAGGCCTTTGCCCCCGTTGTAATCCGTCGTGCCTACTTCCCTCTCCATTTGATTGATTGTTATCCAAGCATTTACTGTTTTGGAATTGGTTCTCTTTGGATCATTCTCTATTTACAAAAAAGCACAGAGTCGCAATACTCTGTTTAGTCCTTGTGAATAGTGAAGGATAGGTAACGCAGGCTTTTGCCCCCGTTGTAATACGTCGTGCCTATTTTTATCCCTCATTTGATTGATTGTTTGACCGAACATTGATCGTTCGGAATTGGTTCTCTTTGGGTTATTCTCTATTTACAAATAAGCACAGGGTCGCCATGCTCTGTTTAGTCTTTGTGAATAGTGAAGGATAGGTAGTGCTGACTTTTGTCCCCTTTGTAACCCGTCATGCCTATCTTTGCCCCGTTTGTTGGTAGTTGGTTCAGCCCGGACCGTTTATTAGAGGTAGATCATCTGGCTCCACCGGAAGACGCCCCTAATAAAAAGGACATAAATATATATAAAAAAATTGCGGGTTAGCCGCTGTATCGTGCTAGCAAACAAAAACATAAAAATCGCTAAGAAAAGCGAAAGAAATCAAACAAAATCAGTAGGCCACTGATGAGATCCTTTTTACCCCGCTAAAATAGAAGTACTAAGAATAGCCCCTTACGAGAAAAATGAAACCAGTGGGAGGAGCCAAGTTCGAAGCCGCAATGGACGCGAGGCAGCTCGACTCCTCCGTCCCCGCTGCCCAAACATGACTGCCCCACCGCCCACCACGCCCAATAACGGCAACATGATACAGATAAAAGTTAACAGATACCTACCCCCATTCCGGAAACTCCCGAAGTGCAGCAGGTCCGCAGCTACGCCCATCCGGAAGACGAGGCCCCTGGCACGTATAGGGCGGGGCCTTGCTGGCAGCCATCGGCCGAAGAGGTCGTTGGGTGGATGGCCCGGAAGCACCACGGCCACGATGTTGTTGTACTGGCCTTCCCATTCGTCCACCCTGAGGTGGCATCCAGCGAGCCACGGGTGGGGGGGGGTGAATGCCTTGCTGATGACCCCCCCTCTTATTGCCTGGTCCGACCATCACATATACCTGTGCCAGGAGATGGCGTGGGGTGCACTGGGAGGGAGAGGCGGCTCGAACGAGCCTCCCCCACCTCCCCAGGTAGAGGTTCCTCAGCTGCACCCCAGCGCTTCACTCGGCCAGCTGAGTCTCACCCGCTCTTGCGGCACAGTGCCTCACTCGGCCGGTTGAGTTTCGCCTGCTCTTGCGGCTACAGCGTCTCACCCACCATCCGGCTGAATTGCACCCGCTCTTGCGGTACAGCGACAGGCGGCTGCCACGGAGCTTACGAAATGGCGGTCGGCTCCACAGACTTGGGCCTGGCCTGCAAGGATGGCTCTGGGCAACCCTGGAACTCGGACGCTTGACTGCTAGGGCATGGGCCCCATTCCCGAAAGCGTCCCCTCAGCCTTGAAGATTCTACAAGAGTCACCGGGGCCCCCGACTCCCGCAGACTTCCGGTGGGGAGCGACTGCCATGATTGCTCGCGGAATGGCCACGACGTAGCCACGGGATGGTGGTGCTCTCATACTGACGCCAGCTTCAGTCTGAAACATCCAGAAACACCAATTCGATCAGTTCCAGTGGAGCCCCAACGTGACCTGGTAGGGAAGAACTTGCCCTCCCCTCTTTTGACTGATGGTTCTTGTTGCCTGTCCCTTCTGTTGTCATTTAACGGAACTTTTTTGGACTGCCGAAAGGGGTTCTGGTCCGACCGCTGGTTGGTGGAGACATTTTGAGTATATTCTGGACCTGCCCGGCCTCGCCCAAAATGGCGCCGGTATAAATGAGACTTGCAACTCCTTGATGTGTACTGGTTGCTCAGCCTTGATATCATGAGATATGTATGCAGTTTTGGAGCACATGGCGGGCGGGGACGGGTACTCATATAACATTTGGACATCTCTATTGATATTAAGTTCTGATGTATTATTGATTACTGTACTATTGAAAGTTCGAATTAACGTTACTCATGGTACTTGCCCGCAAATGTATAGCTAGATAATTTCATTGTAACTGGTCCTGTCGTACCTTGATTATAAAATTAACGTCCACCGATTCCGCAACTGTTAGATACCTTAGTTCCTGCAACCTAATGGCCCGCCCGTTACGTTTTTTCTACAGTGTAAATGTCCCCTCGTCATATACGATTCCAGTTTGCTCCGTGGCCGGCCCACGTGGTTGTAGGCCCGTATTTTTATGCTGACATCTTTTTCAATCAAGGTTTTAAAAGCCTCATATCAGTCACTTAGATTGGTAGGTTCTCGGATAAAGGCTACTATTTTCAAAATAAATAAAGGACAAGTAAAATGAAGCAATTTTGGTTATGAAAAATTAGAAAGGCATGGTACATACGAACAATGCGAAAAGAATAGTCAAGATCTGTCGTATTTTTGCATTCCTGCAGCATAAGCAATAGGTAAAGGATCCGGATATTTAGATATATCTATGAATAGGACAATAGACCAGTTCCTCTGGGCTGCAATGCCGAGATGCAAGGTACTGCTTCCCAAAGAAGATAAGTTAGGCACGTGGTAGGTAAAAACATTTTCGTGTTTTTGCGCGCTGATGTGCTTTGTACGCTGTCACCCCCAGCGCCCCCCCCTCTTCTCCTTCTCTGCAGGTTAATATCGTTATTTCAGCTGGAGTATGGAGAAGACCCAGAATGCACCGTGTTGCACGCAGAAAGAAGAAGAATTGTATGGTATGAATGCGCGCGTGGGCACCGATTTGTGTTGTATGAATGCTCATGTGTGGCGCACGTCTGGGTTGACGGACGAATGCTTTTTTTTGTATGACTGAGGTATGGATCGAGCGGTTAATGGAATAAGAAAAACGAGCCCGAACATGATACCTGCATGTGAAGGACGAAAAAGAATATAGCACTTACCTTACCTAGGAACGACTCTCTCCCTCTCTGGAGCTAGTGAATGGGAGAGTGGCCTACGCCAGAAACTTGAAGGGTTATTGTAGTACCTTGGACCCCAACCGATATCCCAAATGAACGCCCTAAATGACGCGCACCAGTGAGTCAACTTAATGTGCAGACTAGATGAGAAAAGTTAAGGATACCCCGGGTTGGGGTTCATCCAAAATCCCCCCTCAGCCCAGAAATTAGGGATATTGTCATGTTTTAGATTCACCCCCTCTTCTTGCATCCTCATAGAAAAGTCAGAATTGCACCATCGCACAACCGACAGACACCCCTCCTTTACCTCAACTTGGATCGTCATTTGTTAGATGTTGGAAGACCCCACCGTGAGTATAAGCACGACTGGACCAGTGTCCGACCAATTAAAAGGAGTAAGTATTTATTGAAGCGAGGTTACCAACAGAAATTGTCTGCTATTAGGAAGGAAGGAGAACGAAGAGCTCGACCCCCAAATGAATTAAATGGAGTACTGAAAATATGCAACACGCATGAAAAGGCTCTTTTGCCAAAAATAGCCCTTTGTTTTATCTTAAGTTTTCGTACTTGATGTATGTACTGTCGTACCCTATCTGGTATTTGTGTATACGTAAACTATGAATTTATGTTTTCCCTCAGCTTGTGTTTTATACGTGAAACTGACCCGTACTGATCTATATGTGTGTGCACTGAATAGCCTATTATTGTACACGTCTCTCTCCCTCTCTCTCTCTCCCTCTTTTTATGTTGTACGTGTACTAATAGCCTATTTGGTACGCACGACGCTCTTTCCCTCTGAGGGCTCCCTCGCTCCCTTTTGAATAAATGACGACACTGTACCTCGCCGGTACGGGAATAATTGGCTTTTAGACACGACAGTGTTTGAACAAATTGACAGAAACAAAACGATCGTATTTTGCCATATTACTGCCTCTACTTTCTGTAAAATGATGAAACTTAATTGGCTGAGAAAGAAAGGACAGGTGAGACGACTGATGTCCCCTAATCTGACCCTTAAAAAGGGAACTATATGTCAGTGGCTTTTTGTCTTAAGTACTTTGGTAACACCACCCTCATCGTTCGGATTACCACCGCCCATTGTACAAAAATAGAATGTCCGATACGTCCCCGTTCCTCCAGAATGGTCCCAGTTCTGTACCAGCCGTCCCAGAAAATCTTAAAGACTGTAGCTATAGTCCCATGATAACAGCATTTCACATTTTTTATAAATTAACAGACCTTGAAGAAACATATAGCTCAACAGGATTTGTTTTAGACAAACGCGAGTCTCTACTGAAGGAGCCGGTTTGAATTCGATAAACTATGTAATTTTTAGATATCAGACTTCTTGCCACGTTCGCAAATATAACAAGAGTAAAACGCCAGACAGACATGTTGTTTGAAAATAAAAAAAAAATAAAAAAATGCTTGCCGACCTGCACTACAGCAATGATGCATGAGTTAACAACACACACCGATGTAAGGATTACTAAGCATCCACCCTATCGTGACCAATGAACGCTTCCCCAACTACTTGGGGTTGGGAGAGAAATTAAAGTGTGTAAACGTCTTCCCCTGCCAATTCTCTAAAAAAAACCAGTTTTTTTGTACTCATGTAAGGATAACGTGCAGTCGTCGGAGGAGAGGGGCCGGATGTGACGCACAGTCTGGTTGCAGATCGGAGAATATCTATGACCTCGACCAAGGTGGAGCCACAGAGCAAAGAGTTGCGGGACAAGGCACCGTTCTCAGCATGGAAAGTGAAGGAAAGAAGGGCCGCCCAGAAGCCCCTGCACGTTGATGAGCTTGTGCCGAAAGTCCCAGCCCATTGTGCCCGATTGATTGGCCCACTTGCTTGAAATTTCTGCCCTCCTTGGTCCGTTTCAGATCTGATCCCACTCCGCCCTCTCTTCCCTCGGCCTCCCAAAGCACGCCCCCATCACCCCCCTTTTTTCATATGGAATTTTTGAACTTGACTCCGAGACGAAAGACAGCACAAAAGATAGAATAGGGTTTGTCATGAAGGAAGAACGGAATGCGGGTACCCCGCCTAAGGTACCTATGATAGGTTAGTTAAGGAACAGGACAAACACAGGACTGTGGTCCAAGAGCAAAGAATGGCCACGCGAGATCAGAAGTAGAGCTGGACGCATAGCTCCGCCGCCGGTGCTCAACAGTGCCAACGAAAGAAGAAAAACAATGAGAGCCTACCAGTGATGGCTCGCTGTAAAAAGACACTGGACAGACGAACCCTTTTTTTGAACATTGCCACCCCTTGACTGTCCCTTGTATTAAGTTGAATTCCTCTCCCAACCACTTGTATTGATTATCACCCAATTGAGCTTTCAAAACCTTACATCGGTCACTTTCAACTGTACTTGGATAACTAAGAAAGCGTTAACTCTGTATCATGATGATTGTAGAACACCAGTTATGCACATGAGCATACCATCTAGTTTTGACCCCCATGAAGTCCAGACCTCAAGAAATATACTTAATAGCCCTTATTTGGCCAGAACATTTTTGTATGACATCATGTTTGTATTCGAACGAATTCGAACGTTCGACACGGTTAACCATGCCACATTATTACATCGTCTAAAAGGCATGGGCGTGTCGGGCGCGGCCCTGAAATGGCTGACCTCCTTCCTGGATGAGCGCTTCTTCCAGGTGTTTGAGGGCGAGGTAGCATCCTCGAAACACCCTTTGAGCTGCGGGGTTCCTCAGGGCTCGGCCCTGAGCCCCACGCTCTTTAATGTCTACATGAGTCCTCTGGCAGGGATAGTACAGCCCTTCGGTGTGCGTATTATCACCTACGCGGATGATACCCAACTTGTGGTCTCCCTGGATCACACGGAGGGTTCATCCAACACCTTAGGGCCCTGTCTAGAGGCAGTAGCCAAGTGGATGCATTCCTCATGTCTCAGACTCAACGGGGAGAAGACGGAGATTATGCTACTGGGCAACCCCGCACCGACCATTCTGGTTCCCATCTGGCCCGCCTGTCTTGGTGCTCCTCCCTTGCCGAAACCCCACATCAAAAGCCTCGGAGTCTGGCTTGATAAAGCATTGGATTTTTCTGTGCAGGCCACTAAAACTGCTTCCATCTGCATTGGTCTGTTGAGAATGCTCCGGAAGATTCTCCCATTGCTTCCTTTCCAGGCGAGGAGAATCATGGTTCAGGCCTTGATACTCTCCCGCCTGGATTATGGAAATGCATTATATTTGGGTGCCCCGGTAGCAGTGATCAACAGACTTCAAGTTACACAGAACTGTGCTGCTCGACTCTTGTTTGGCATCCCCCGTGGCCAATCAGCAAGGAAGGCTTTAAAAGAACTCCACTGGCTCCCAATAGCTGCCAGAATGCATTTTAAAGCTATGTGCATTGTGCACAAAGCTTTTCACCGAACAGGCCCAGCCATTCTGCGCCCTCTGGTCGTACCTTACGTTCCATCGAGAACCCTTCGTTCCAGCGCCCTTCATCTTGCCACGACAACTAAAGTCAATAAGGCTCGCTGGGGAGGCCGGGCGTTTTCACACTTAGCAGCTAAGATGTGGAATTCGCTCCCGCCAAATATGCGGGAAATCAGCAACCTGATGGTCTTTAGGAAGACATTAAAAACTTACCTGTTCGCCAAAATGTGTTAACCTTGCTATCTGCTCACCACACTACTCAGTTCAAGCGCTGCGAGGCCTTAGGGTATGTGCGCGCTATATAAATATAATTTTTCATTTCATTTCATTTCCTACATCGTCTAAATAATATCCCCGTCTCCAAGGTCTAACATATGACACAGCTAATGTAATTTTGTATGCACTGCCTCCTCGCCTATTGCATCGACTACATGTGGTTATGTACGATTCTGTTAACATTGATAGCAGGATTATTTCCATCTGCCCGTAATGCATATGGGCTACCAAAGACCTCGATAGACAGCCCAGCCACATGCTTCCCTTATTAGTATAACTAGATGTCAGCTTGTACGTCCTTACCTCAGACATAAACAGAAATGAACTAACTCATGATAAAAACTGGGGACTGTGGAAAATGACTAAATTCGGTATACATAAGCGGCGTTCATTTATGTTCACCACAGCCACTGTTGAAAGTAGAGCGACAACCATGAAAACAGTAGCCACGCCATCTTGTCCCTTTTAGGCCCCATCGCGAAAGTAGGTGGCAGCCATTTTTGTGTCACGACCTCTCTGCCCACTGCCAATAGCCTGCGCGCCTCTCCCCCTCACACCCCAGCCTCGCAAGCATTCCCCCGCGCCCCGACAGCCCCCGGTTTCTCCTGCTTGGGCCATAAGCGAACCTCTAGCGTGACCCTGTCTCCAAGCCACATCCCGTGCTGAACCCCCTCGCTCTTTCATCTCATTCAAAGAACAGGCCCCTTTTTGATAACCTCTTCCTCCCTGCCCGATTGTCCAGCCTGATCCCAGGCCATCACCTAGCCCGACAGATGCAGTTTATTGCCCCCTACAGTAGGACCTCGCCTCACATCAAAGGAGCAGTGGTTAATCAATACCCTCACACCTCCAGATCCGACCGATCGCCCACTTTCCCGTTCCCAGCAGAATGTCCAGCTGCGCGACAACCACCACATGCTGAGGTTGAGGTGGGAACTCTACTGTAAATATGTGTGGGAACGGGGGTGAAGCGGGGATTCCGAGGATGTCTTTCCGTACATCAAGTATTGACAAGAATGTGTTTCATGTAATAAAGCAATAAACCTGTGTATAAGAGGCCAGGCCTCAAGGATGCGTTTAGAGCACCTCGAGAAGATACCCTGTTGTCTGATTTTACGTGTTCTGCTCCGTCGGAATAAACTCCTGTTTCCTGCCTTCTGTCTCCAGCGCCTGCCTCTTTGTTTGGTAATCTCGAATGGTATGAGAGGCGGCTAACGCCGGGCAAATACTGAAGGGTTCTTGGTCAATTCGGCCCTACCTTTCGACACCTATCCAGGGTCCACCTTCTCTGCCCCGGTCACTAAGATTTTCTAGATATAAGACCACTGGAGAGTGGTCAGAGAGCACTGTAGGGGCATGAGGTTTAGACTCAACCTCATCCTTCAAGTCTTGGTCCACTAAAAAATAGTCTATACAGGAGTGATGGCCATACTTTTTACTATAAAAAGTGAAACCTCTAACTGCCCCATCCTACTTCGCCTGACATCTAACAAGTTTAATTCTCTCATCATGTTTTTTAGACTAGAGAGTGTTTTAGGGGTATTAACATACTATTTTACTTTTGATGCCCTATCAAGCTCTTTATTTAGGACTATGTTAAATTCCCCTCAAAGTATAATGGGAGCCATAGTCTCTAAAAGGCAGGATTGCAACTTCTCTAGTAAATTACCGATTCCTTAAAATACAGAATCGGTAAATTACAGAATCTGAAATGTAGGGATCACTCAAATGAGTGCCTTTCCCATTTTAGGATTCGTTATTTACCACCAACTATAAGTTGGTGGTAAATAACGCAATACCTTTGAAAATGCAAATCTGTGCATTTTCAACTGCATACATGCCATTAGGGCATGTATGTGTGCCACATGTGCACACAAGCACGATTCAGAGGTGCAACAGGGTGTCAAAGTGACACTAAAGTGACACCCTGGCACCCTTGAATGAGTCCCCCATTTTACCGAATCGGTATTTACCGATTCGTTAATTGCCATTCATTCCTATGGGCCTCCAGGCCCATAGGAAGGAATGGCAATTACCGAATCAGTAAATACCGATTCGGTAAATACAGAATCTTACTGATTCGGTAATTGTTACCAAAAAATTATCTACATCCCATTTACCTATTCTTAAATAACGAATCGGTAAAATTCGGTATTTAAGAATAGGTAAATTGAGATTACCTACATCTGGCCCTATATTTTTAACAACTATATTTTTGGAAACGATATTAAACACTTCGATACTTTTAAACTCAATATTACTTACCTTAAGTCGATATTCTTAACCATGATATTCGTGCTGTCGATATTTCTGACCCACGATATTAATGACTCAATATTTGTGCAACTTGATTTTTTGTACTCGATATTCTGTCTCTGCATCAAAAAATCCAGCTCGGGGGGGCGTGGCTAGCAGTCGAGCGAAATGGCTGCAGCCTAAAGGGGCTCCGGGGGTGAGACCGTCTTCCCTGCAATCCAATTATTCATCCGTTCTTAGAATCGTACCCAGGATCTGAATTTAGGTGGCTGAGGTGGAGCGGAACGGAGCGATCTAAAGCTGGTGCAGATCCGTTCACGGCAGAGCAAGTTACAGAAAGCAGAGGATTGTGGCCTATGTGCCTGGCGGAAGCCGGGGACTAAATTTCGGTGACAGGCCCGTACACTTCCCACACGACCCGCTGCGAGGGCCGGAAAGGAGGCGGCCCATCCCTGCATAAAGAACGTCGGCGGGCAGGAGTGGTGAAGGTGCTTCCTGGTGCCTGCTGCTGCTGGCCCGGGTGAGATAGATCGTCGGAATCCCACTGGGTCATCAGAGACTGAGGCCAGTATCGGATGTGCAGGCGGGGCGGGATTACAGAGGAGGAGCTGCTGCCATACAATCTGGCACCCACTGCGGCGTACGCGCCTACAATAAAGCCGTTGTTCCACCTTTATAAATTAACCTACGCCTCACTGTGCAGAAATAAGGGGCCGGAACACCGATAGTGATGGAAACATGTGGGGCACCCGGAGTGGTGCCTAAAAATGCTGCTCTGATTGGCCTGGTCGGGCAGGTGGCCCAACTATTAAGGGTTCCCGCTGTGGTGCAGGTGGATGGCGTCTGGAGAGAGGTGAGGGGCAGACAGGTGTGAGCACTGCAGTCAGCAGCAGACTTGAGAACACATACAGCTAGCCCCCGTGGGTGCATATTGTCTGGAGGCCACAGAGCTACAGAATGGCTGCAAGCTGAAGTCCTGCTAGATATACCAAAGGCAAAGATCCAATTGTGGGGGAAATACCAGCACCAGAACATTACTTAGAATATATTGCGGCCTCTCCCAGGCAGTGCTGGTGAGATGCAGGACAGGGTGACGCAGTGTCCAATAGAGGAACTTCCAGCTGTTATCTAGTGTAGGCCCCCCAGTGCAATCAACACATTCTCCGGGCAGAAGGACGGGTGCTACTGCAGAACAGACAATGAGTGGCAAAGGGTCCCGCGCAAACCAGCAGGGTAAGCTGGATAAGTTTGCCTACACTAAAGACTTCCCTCCATTGCCGGAACGTACAGGACAAGCAGACAAAGACAAGGAAAAGCATGGTGGCCCCAAGGTGACGCTGGAGGATATCATGGCGGCCCTCCATAACGTGCAAACTACGGTGGGCTCCATCTCGACGGATGTTACGTTTTTACGCGCGGACTTCAAGAAAATGTACACTAGAGTTGCATAGGTGGAACAGGTGACGACGGCTCTCTCCAAGGACTCCAGGCTTCTGATCAAGAAGGTAGGGCAATTAGAGGCGGACAACAAACGTATGGCAGCAAAGCTTGGCGACCAGAAAGGCGCTCCCGCTGTAATAATGTTCTCATAACGGGGCTTCCGGAGTCTGAAGGGGGCCCCTCCATGGACATATACATTGAAGACCTCATAAAATCAAGACTGCAACCTAAAGGGCTATCGACATTCTTTTCAGTGGAACGGGCGCACAGGGCACCGGGTGGAAGGCCGAGGTCCAGAGCCCCCCCAAGACCGGTGGTGGCCTGTATCTTTAACTTTCGGCATAGGGATGCCATTCTTCAAACGGCCCGAATAGCTCCGCCCATCCAAGTGCAGAACTCTGTAATCTCTTTCTTCCCGGATTATACGGCGGTCATCTCAGCATGCCGCAGGAGTTTCCTCGAGGTCAAGAAGGCACTGAGGGCCTGTGAGCTACAGTATTCTATGCTCTTCCCGGCAAAGCTCTGTGTAGTAGCAGATGGCAAAACCTGGTTCTTTGAATCGCCGGAGGAGGCCCGTGACTGGCTTGAAGGGTGGCAAATGGCGGAAAGGTCCGGAAGGACGCAAAGGAGCCGGTGGCGTCTTGGGAGGGAAGAAGAATTTGAAGACATTGAACAAGGTGGAGAAGAGGTAGATCAATCACAGATGGACGCAGGAGAGTGAGGCATTCTGGGGCTCACCACCCCCATGTATGGAGGGTACAGACTGATGTATGTTAAGGCCCACCTTGGCACTATGACTACGGCGAATAAACCGATGGGAGAGGACTCTGGCGCAAGGGGAGACTGCGGACTTCCCGCTCCAGCACATGCAAGTAATGTTTCGGGGATGGGGTTCCAAGCACTCTGCTGAGTTGGGGTGGCGGGCAGTTCTAGGTCCGCATGGCAGGGAGGCAGGGTGGGCGGTAGGGGGGTTGGGACTGTTTCTAGACATTTGGTATAATGGTTATTTCACAGTTGTGTACAAAGTTAGTTATGCAGCAATGGCACACACGGTAATGCACACAAGTAAGATACTGGGTAAAGTCACTAGCTTAACAGGGCCCATTGAGTATGGAGATGAGTGATGCAACGTGGGAGCAGTCAATTGAAGGCCCCGTCCACACGATGCCAACTGTTTCTCTACTCACGTAGAATGTACGTGGCCTAGGAGACAAAATAAAACGTGGTCTGGTACTGCAATGCATAAAAAGGAGAGGCCCGGCAGTGGTATTACTACAAGAGACACATCTTACCGGTATTTCCAGTAAAGCGGTGGATAGATGGGGATACAAAATGGTGGTACATTCCGAATTTACGTCTGAATCCAGGGGGGTGGGTATCTTGGTTAAGAAGCAGTTCCCAATAATAATAACAGATGTCAAATCAGACGGGTCGGGGAGATTCGCTGCCATTGCTGTGCAGTGGGAGGACCAGCCCCTAAATATAGTATCGGTTTACATCCCACCAGCGTTGCACGCAGTGACTCTCCCGGATCTTAGTGCGTTTCTATTGGGATTGCCGGAGAGGGAGCTACTTATAGGCGGGGACTTAAATGCTATTTTGAATTAATCCCTAGATAGGTTTCCTTCGAGAGTAGGAACCCCCGGAGTATCGCGCCTGGGGAGCTTCATGGATGCAAGGGGTCTTACAGATATATGGAGGAGACACCACCCAACAGAACGCCACTACACATATCATTCAACTGTCCATAATAGCTCAACACGTATAGATTATTTCCTAGGTTCGTCGGGAAGCCTTAAAAATGTAGATACCATAGAGATTTGGTGCGGGGCATATCCGATCACTCCCCACTGCTGCTCCGATACACCTATTATCACCAGAAGCGATGCCGTATCTCCCCAATACGCCCTGGCAATTTGCAGGTCCCCAAGATCAGGAGCACACTTAAAAGGGTAACAAGACAATGCAGGGTCCGTTGCCTCGGCAACCACCCTCTGGGATGCATTCAAGACGGTCCTTAGGGGACAGGCCATAGCTTCTATCACCACACATAAACGTGATGGGCAACTAGAACTGCAAAATTTAGAGTTCGATCTTCACACAGCAGAGACACGACATGCTAATGACCCGACTCCTGATACAGTCCACAGCTTGCGCCTAAAACAGCTACAACACAAAGAACATCTTACTGAGTTGACGAGACTGCAACTAGAGGCCACACACCATAGAGTATACGATATTGGTGACAAGGCCGGGAAGCTATTGGCGTGGCTAGATAGACGGGAGTAAAGTGATAGGTGGATTGCGCAGCTTAGCGCGGAGGGAGGTTAGGCAACATCGGGCCTGCACACAATAGTGAGCATGCTGGCGCGCCACTTTCAGTTAATTTATGCCTCAGACGCTGAAATGTCCCTAGAGGAGGCAGTGTCTTATATACAAGACCTTGATATGCCCAAGCTATCCCCAGAGGAATCACTAGAACTAGAAGGTGATCTTCCTATAGACAAGCTGCAGGCTGCCATAGCGGCGCAGCAATCGGGTAAAGCCGTAGGGCCAAATGGCATACCTGTTGAACTCTATAAGAGAACGGTAGACACCATTACACCTTATTTATTGAACATGTACACAGATAGTCTAAGGTTGGGCGAACTCCCATTGGACCAACAAACGGCCACCATTGTGGCTGTTTTGAAACCAGGGAAACCTGCGGATAAATGTACCTCCTATCGGCCTATCTCCCTAAGAAAACGCGAAGGCTAAAATCCTCACAAAGCTGCTGGCAAATCGGCTCACGCCACATCTAGCGAAACTTCTACACCCAGATAAATCGGGCTTTATTCCAGGCAGAAACGCGGCTTTTATCTTGAGGAGATTACATGGTGTTCTTGCGCGCGCAACCTATGTGCTGGAACCGGCAGTGGTGTTATCGCTGGATGCCCACATGGCGTTTGACATGGTCAAATGGCCCTTTCTCTTCGTACTATTATAGCATTTGGGGTTTCATCCATAATTCTGCTCCTGGGTCAAGCTGTTGTACACCAAGCCAATGATCCATGTTACAGCCAATGGTCACATTTCTGATGACTTTGCCTTAGCAAGAGGCACGCACCAGGGATGCCCATTGTCACCGTTGCTTTTCGCTCTGGGATTGGAGCCATTGGTGGCATGGATACGATGGGACCCAATGGTTCAGGGCTTAAATGGACAGATAGCTGGGAGGATCGAGTGTCCCTATACGCTGACGATATTGGGTTATATCATACCTCGCCGAGGTGCTCTATATTGGTTCTTTTAGATATTTTTAGGGCCTATGGCGAGGCGACCGGGTACACCATAAATTGGTCCAAATCGATACTATATGTGTTGCATGGCCCCCCCGCCAAGTCTCCCTGAGACGTGCCCGCTTCAGATGGCAGACAGTACTTTTAAGTATTTAGGTATCTATGTTACTGCTGACCTGGGGGAATTTTTCCATAAGAACTTGCAACCACCGCTGGAACGTCTCAAGCGAGACGTACGTCACTGGGGGACGCTGCCACTGACTTGTTGGGGAAGGCAGCGCTTTTGAAAATGATGGCCCTACCCCGATTCCTCTATGTTCTAGAGAATACACCCTATCCAGTGCTACCAACGTACTTTAAGGTGAGTTCGGCACAGGTCTCTAGTCTTCTGTGGAACAACAAACCCGCACGTATTGCGCAAACTAAGTTAGTGCGTGGATGGTACGACGGGGGGATAGCGCTCCCCAACGTACAACTTTATTATTGGGCGGCTCAACGGAAAATGATTTACCAATGGATGCATGTCTCACAGGAAGATCCGGCATTCAAGGCAGACAGGGCGCAATTGGGCATATGAGGTATGCTCACCCCTCTATATGACAAGAAAGTAGCCTTCCTTAGCAATGTTTGGTCCGCTGCGCCATACACTGGGTGTAGGGCATACGGCACAGGCAAAATGAGGATGACGGGGAGTGATGACCCAGCTCACACCACTATGGGACACCAAACAGCTAAGCAGACTTAGGAACAGTAGAGGATTCGATAGGTGGGATGATATATGGATATCCACAAGGCATGGGCGGATTTCACGGATCCACGATCCGCGGATTTTGCAGATTTGCGTATTGTTGATCCGCAAAATCCGCAGATTTTTTTTTTTCTTCCCGCTTGCGCTCGTGAAAGTCAAGGATGCAAAGGCCTCTATCCAGCATCACAGCTGATTTTCGACGGTAGATTTGGGAAGAAAGCACACCCGCCCAGCCTCGACAATGCTCATGATTGTTTTTGGGCAGATGAATGCGTCACTGAATTGGAGCTTCAAGAGTCCATCATAGTGGGTAAATGGCGGGAAGATGGTGCACACCGCGAGTGTGTGGCCGGGGCCAAACGGGCGGGGCTTCCATGCCAGTTCACATGCCTCTTGTGTGTATAAAACGTTAGAGACCGATCAAAGCAGCAGATGAAGAGAAAGAAGCTTGTGAAAGTCAAGGATGCAAAGGCCTCTATCCAGCATCACAGCTGATTTTCGACGGTAGATTTGGCAAGAAAGCACACCTGCCCAGCCTCGACAATGCTCACGATTGTTTTTGGGCAGATGAATGCGTCACTGAATTGGAGCTTCAAGTGTCCATCATAGTGGGTAAATGGCGGGAAGATGGTGCACACCGCGAGTGTGTGGCCGGGGCCAAACGGGCGGGGCTTCCATGCCAGTTCACATGCCTCTTGTGTGTATAAAACGTCAGAGACCGATCAAAGCAGCAGATGAAGAGAAAGAAGCTTGTGAAAGTCAAGGATGCAAAGGCCTCTATCCAGCGTCACAGCTGATTTTCGACGGTAGATTTGGGAAGAAAGCACACCTGCCCAGCCTCGACAATGCTCACGAAAGTTTTTGGGCAGAAGGATGCGTCACTGAATTGGAGCTTCAAGTGTCCATCATAGTGGGTAAATGGCGGGAAGATGGTGCACACCGCGAGTGTGTAGCCGGTGCCAAACGGGCGGGGCTTCCATGCCAGTTCACATGCCTCTTGTGTGTATAAAACGTCAGAGACCGATCAAAGCAGCAGATGAAGAGAAAGAAGCTTGTGAAAGTCAAGGATGCAAAGGCCTCTATCCAGCATCACAGCTGATTTTGGACGGTAGATTTGGGAAGAAAGCACACCTGCCCAGCCTCGACAATGCTCACGATTGTTTTTGGGCAGATGAATGCGTCACTGAATTGGAGCTTCAAGTGTCCATCATAGTGGGTAAATGGCGGGAAGATGGTGCACACCGCGAGTGTGTGGCCGGGGCCAAACGGGTGGGGCTTCCATGCCAGTTCACATGCCTCTTGCATGTATAAAACGTCAGAGACCGATCAAAGCAACAGATGAAGAGAAAGAAGATTGTGAAAGTCAAGGATGCAAAGGCCTCTATCCAGCATCACAGCTGATTTTCGACGGTAGATTTGGGAAGAACGCACACCTGCCCAGCCTCGAGAACGCTCACGATTGTTCTTGGGCTGCTTTAACTATTTTAGGATGGCGCCGGCAAGCTGCCAGCGCCATCCTGAAATAGTTACTAAGTTAGCTTCAAGGAAGCACTAATAGACAAAATAAAGCAGGTGCTCGAGCACCTGCTTTATTGTATCTATTAGAGCTTCCTGTTGAAGCTAACTTAGTAACTATTTCAGGATGGCGCCGGCAGCTTGCCGGCACCATCGTAAAATAGTTACACAGCAGGCTTCAACTTTTGCCCCCGGATCCGCTGCTCGCGGATTTGCGAATTCTCGGTAATTTCACGGGAGTTCGCGGATCGCGAATTTACCAAAAATTCGCAAAATCCGCGCGCGGAACGGATTTTGCGCTCACCCCTAATATCCACGGTGGGAGATATGTGTCAGGGAGGAGAGATAGTCTCTTTTGTGCGTTTTCAGCAGCAATACGAATTTGCCCCCTTTGGAAATATTCCGATACACACAGATAAGACACGCCCTCATGACAGTGATACCTCATGGCACAGAAGTTCCGGAAGCATCCCCTATGGAAGATAGGTTACTGACTGAATATATGCCAAAGAAGGCCACCTCTCTGACATACCGTAAATTAGTGAATAATATGCCCGACCCGATGAGAGCTCTGAGAGAAAAATGGTCTCAAGATATCGGCGATGTGGACGACTCAGAGTGGCAAGAGGCAGTGGCATCCCAAAGGGAGGTGGGCATACCCTTGCGCCTCAGACTAGTGCAGCTCCGAATCTTACATAGGTCATACTACAGTAGATGCACCCTACACAGGATGGGAAGGGCAGAACACCCCTACTGTATGCGTGGCTGAGGGGAAGAAGTAACCTTCTTCCATACCATGTGGGACTGTCCTAAACTAATGGAATATTGGACGCAGGTAATAATAATAATAATAAAGGGGTTTATAAAGCGCCTGGTGACGCCATCCCGGCGTATCCCCGCGCTGTGGAGCGAGAGTCAAGAGGGCAGAAACAACCATCCCTAGAGGGCAAACAAATGTGTTTTTAAAAGTTTCCGGAACATAATTTCCGTTTTGGCTAGTCTGATCACAGCTGGCAGGCTGTTCCATTGGGTGGCTGCCAACACCCGAAAAGAGCGGCCTCCCATCCTGGCCCTTCTTACACGAGGAACTGTAAGGAGACCCATACCCATAGAGCGAAGTGCTCTTTGGGGCAGATAGGGGATGGCCAAGTCCTTCAAATACTCTGGAGCTTTTGCAGAAGTTATCCTATAACAAAAGAGTAGGGCTTTAAAGAGGATTCTTTTCTTTATAGGAAGCCAGTGAAGGGCAGCCAAAGTAGGCTTGGATGCTGTTCTTTTGGGGAGTCTGAGGACCAAACGGGCCGCCGTATTTTGCAGCACTTGCAGTCTTCTCAGGTTCTTCTCTGTAGTTCCTAATAGCAGCACATTCGCGTAGTCAACACGAGAAGTGACCAACGCTTGGGTCATAGTACGTCTGGCCTCAAGTGGCAGTAGGTCCAGAGTACGGTTTAGGGTCTTCATAACCCCAAAGCATTTCCCCACCAGTTTGTCAACATGACTCTCAAAAGAGAGTTTAGGGTCAACCCAGACCCCCAAGTTCTTAGCCTCACTGCACGGGATGGGCAGAGAGCCAAGGCAAGGCGGCCACCATTCCTGAGTCCAGCTCGCCCCATCTCCCCCTATCACTAACACCTCCGTTTTAGCCCCATTGAGCTTCAGGCAGTGTTGATCCATCCAGCCAGCGAGCTCCTGCATGCAGGTTTTAAAATTGGCCGCTGCTAACTTGGGTGATTGTGACAGGGAGATGAGCAGCTGCGTGTCATCGGCATAAGATACTAGATCTATGCCGTATGACTGAACAACAGCTGCCAATGGAGCCATATACAGGTTGAACAGGGTGGGACTCAGGGCCGAGCCCTGAGGCACCCCCTGTTCTAAGGCAACGCGAACCATGGTAATGAGAACCATGTCCAAATCGGAAGGGGTATCGCTGGTGCCGGAACCAAGACTCTGTTTATTAAATATATGGGAGCCGAATGACCTCACGCACTCTGGGCAGAGTTGGGTAACATTGGGAATTATGGTCGCCAAACGAAACATAGCGCAAAAATGGGGTGGGACGGACGTGCCGTCACTTGCAGCGTGGGGAAGGGACATGGATGCAGCCATGTTTGCCGAGAGGGCAGTGTACAGCAGCAGCGGATGCCCTAAAAAGTGGAGTAAAATCTGAGGGCATGGAATAAATATAGGGGTAATATTTGTGAACCACCTTCGGACCACGAAGATGATGACTCAGACTCAGATGAGATGTGATGATCGGTGGGTGGATGGATGGGGCCCGGTCTCAGAGGTTGGGATACTGCAAATTGGTGACTGTATAATGATGATCAGTAATGATGGTGATGAAGTGTTGTGCTACACTGCTGTATTATGTATAACAACGTTTTCTCGCTTTGTTGAAACGAAAATTAATAAAAAATATTTCTAAAAAAAATCCAGCTCCTCAGGATCGCTAATATTCTACATCTTGTTCCTCCACATCATTTTCAACATGGCTAGAAATGTCTTCTGGACATGAGCACCTTTACTACGTAGCTCATTCATCTTGGAGCCTAACTTCCATCGTCTCTGCGCCATTCTTTTCCTCTATATCGGAACTCACTTGGTAATTAGAATCTTCAAACTTCAGGGTTCTCTCCTTCAACGCACGCCCCACGTGGGGTGGCATTACATTCTGACGCATTCCCAGGTTTACGATTTCAAGTAAATCTGGGAATGTGACCGGTTCCAAGGGTGTTGCATGGGAACACTAACAGCAACACCCATCGAATGCCCCTTTCACACAGTGATCTGCGTGAAAGGGGCACATATTTAAAGGCCATGAAAAGCCATGTAAAGTGTCTTTGGGGGGGCGTGGCTTGGTGCTCGGCAAGATGGCTATACTCTAGTGTAGCTCTGCCGGCCACCGACTAAAATCTTTCAATTACCCTGCCTCTCTCGAGCCATCTGATGTTCTAACCAGTGAAATCGGATTTGTGCAGGGGCACTTGTCACTTTGATGTGACTCTGGGCGCTGGATGTGCCCCCGTGGTGAGATCGACTGCAGGACAGGCCCTCTGCCCTCGTGGTAATGGCGGAGGTGTAAGCGTGGACGCTCCTCTTTCAGTGCCCTTCTGCTACCTGAACTGGTGTTGCGGTGCCACGAGTGGCGGTTCCGAGGGTGGCTGTGACTACACGGCCTGGTGCAGTGTCGCTAAGCCTGCGGCGGGGCTGATCAGGGAAGCAGCGCTGACATCTGGGCTGGAGGTACAGGCGATCCGTGTGGTGAGCCGGGCTGCTGGGTCACGCAAGTGGCCAGCGCGAGATGGTGGACAGGGCCGCTGCTGGGCCAAATGACTGCTGAGCGCGACGGTGCGAAAATTCCTGGTTGCTATATAACGCCGAGGTGGTCCCTTCATTCATCGGATATCAGAGGCACTAGAACCCCACACTGCGGAGGAGGTGAGCGCATGTCGCCGGACACTGGGCTGGAGTGCTAGTTATTTGCGCAAGCGGCTGGCGTGTGATTACGAACTGGCCCGCTCCTAGGCCGCGCGGCTGCTGAACTCGGAGGTGCGCTATTTCCTAGCTGCTGCATAGCGCCGCATCAAACCTTTCTTTATACAACTACTGGTGGCAATTGAGGGTTGTTGTCTGGCTCTCCTATCTGTGGTGAGTGGAGGGTCTTGGGACAGACTAGGATTCGGGCACAGATAGCCCACGGTTCCTGGCCTTGGGGCTGAGCGTGACCTTCGCCGGCATGGGAGCCATTATTTCTATGTGCAATCTGCTACATGTGCCCTCCTCAGCTGTGGCGCTTTCCCTATGACACAACGTAGGAGCTCTTCCTGGACTGACATAGCTCCTTTATAGTAAGGCCACTCCGGCTTGGGCTGCTGGTACATGTGGCTGTAGCGCCTAGGTTGCAGGTGGGAGTACCTGTGGTGCGCTATTGAGGTGGTCTAGAAGGCAGAGTTTTTTTTTCTGCATACCTTGCTTGGGACTCCACAAACTTGGGCCTACTGTGACGTCAATAACACCGAGCGGGTGTCGTTTGAACTGAGATTTGTGTGTCAGCTGCATTTCCCCCCCACTCTACAGGGAAGGTGATAGGGGTGCTTTCCTTAGATTGCAACGTGTGTCACAGCCGACACTATAGGGGCTGTCTCCCAGGTCTGAGCTTAGGAAGCATGGGTAAGCCCGACAAGACGCAGCCTCGCTCCAACTTTGAATTGCGCAAGGGCAGCAAACCAGCTCAAAATGCCGCCTCAGACTCGGAGTTGAAGTCTTGGAGAAATCCCTTGCAGCCATCAAGGCCAGTCTCCAGGCCATAGATGGTAAGATTGAGGCCCTCAACGGCAGGATGGACCACTTCTCTGTGAAACTGGACAAGCAAGCAGCCAGAATCGGCGAAGTAGAGCAACGCATCACATACGCTGAGGATGGGCTCCAACAGGTGGCGGCGTAGACTTCGGACATTACAAAACTTCTGGCGGTCATTCAAGCAAAGAATGAAGACATTGAAGCTCAGTCTAGGCGTAATAATATACGTGTCTTAGGCCTTCCAGAATCGACCAACGTGGGACGGCTGGAGGATTAAGTGGAGTCGATGCTGCGTGAGATCTACGGAACGGACGGTCTGTGTTCTCTGTTTGCTATGGAGCGGGCCCATCGATCCCTGGCGGCTCGTCCGCCCCCGGGCATCCGCGTCCCATAATTGCCAGACTGCTTATCTTCCGGGATCGCGATACAGTCCTGAGGGTGACTCAACAAAAGGGCACGATAACATATCAAAATAATTTGCTGTCCTTCTTCCCGGATTTTACTGCAAACGTCCAGGCGGCCGGGAAGGATTTTCAAGGTGTTAAGAAGTTGCTACTAAAGGAAGAGATTCCATATGCCATGCTCTACCTGGCGAGGTTACGCATTGGTAAGGCAGATGGCGGCAAAATCTTCACGAGTACCAAGTAGGCGATGGAACATTTCAGATCCCTGAGGCGGCGCTGGAAATCGTCAGAACATACGTCTGACATTGATGAATAAGCAGTAAGGGGGAATGGGCTCAGTATAGTTGGGGACATAGGTGCGCAAGATGTCTGTTGGGTGGTTCTATAATGATAGTTGTGGGGTGCATGGTATTCAGGACGCTTTGTTACCGGAGACGACCAAATGGACATAGTCAATCCTGCTGGCAGTGACGGTGGGATGTGTCCGGAGATTGACATTACAGGGATATGCCCTCCGCTTAATTGCTCGGTCAATGAGAGCATGTACTGCTTACCTACGATTCCAAAATAGGGGTGTCCTGAGGTCCCTGTGGGATGGCTTGAGAAGGGGATAGAGATGGTGCGTCTTGGTGGCCCCTCCGTTTTTGAGCTGGGAGTGGTTTTGACAGCTACGTTCCCCGATGGGTATTCCCCACCAGTTGCGATGTTTTTCTATGTTGTTATTGGGATGGGTTGTAAAAGGGGGTTTTGTCTTTAGCAAATTGGGTATGCTGAAGTGGGTGGGGGGTGGGAGGGACTGTTTAGGTTTCCTGTCTCAGAGGTACTGTATTTGCTGGATGTATGATGCACAGGGCTAGTCCATGAGCATGTCTGTAAACACTGGAATTATCAACTGCACTCAATATTCTACATATAGTTTCAGATGAAGGGTGAAGTATACAAATGTATAACCTGGAATGTACGAGGGTTAAACACGCCCAGAAAGATAAGGCAGGTGCTAGCACAGCTGGACAGGCACAACGTGCACATTGCTCCTCTTCAAGAGACTCATCTGAGTGAACACACAGAGGTGTTTATGGCACGCAGGTGTGCATCCTTTCGTTTGCCCTCGTCATTCTCCACATATGCGAGGGGGGTCCTCATTCTTATAAAGAGAGGGGTCCTGTTCACACTGGTACAGACCTGTGTGTATACAGACGGCCGCTGGGCCATGGTGCAAGGGAAGTTGAGAAGGGTATTGGTGGTAATAGTGAACGTTTATGGCCCAGTGGTGGATGACATGACACCTTATTTACAATTGTTTAATGTGGTGTGCACATGGCCTGAGTCTGAGATTCTGTTGGGGGATGACCTTAACACGCATCTGGACCCACAGGTAGACAAATCTAATCCAACTGGTGCGCTTACACTGAAAGTGTCACAATGCATTCGCGAGTTCATGCTGGAAATGGGTTTGGATGACGCCTGGAGGCTGCGGAATGTAGGTGTTCTGGAAGGCACACACATTACTCCTGCATTCAATAGTTGGCCTCGGATAGACTACTGGATTCTTAGTGGGGAGGCCAACGGGTGTGTAGAGAAGGTCTATACGTTCCCGAGAACCTTATCTGACCACAATCCGGTGGTCCTGGAAATGTCAATACCCCTTAATCCCTGTTGGACCCTGTCTACGCCAAGACAATTAGGAAAGCTAGTGTACAGTATGTTGACTTGAATGTGGGCACTGTTGAGAGTCAGGCGACCCTGTGGGAAGCCTTTAAAGTGACGATCAGGGGAGTCTGTATCAGCACCTCGGCCGGAATCCTGCGTGACATCAGGGGGACAACTGCAAAGGCTAGAAGAGATGCTGAGGGGATTAGAGACCCAATACCAAGTGGCACCATTCTCTGAGACGCTGGCCCAAATTCACAAACACTTTGAGGAGTACAATTAATTAGCTGATACGGAAGTGAAATATAGGTCTAAACGATATGTGGCAAGAGCGTATGGTGAGGGTGGAAGGCCGGGCAGGGTTTTGGCTGATAGACTTAGAGATAGGAATGATAACCCTCCGCTTGATCACATTGTAGATGATGCTTGGGATGCGCTTCACACTCAACATAGCATTTTAGTACAATTTCGTACATTTTATGAATCCGTATATGTGTCCAGGGGAGGTATGCCCTAATCAGCTATGAATGAGTACTTAGATGACACAGCCTGTGCATGGCTATAGGATAATCATAGGAAATACTTGAGTCTCCGTATTGAGGAAGAGGATATCAAGGAGGCAATACTATCATTGCTCAATTGGAAGGCTCCCGTGCTGGATGGCCTGACGGTGGAGTTTTATTAGGCGTACGCAGATCTGCTTATACCACATATATTAGAAATGTATGTTGAGGCTCATGAGACTGGTGTGCTTCCCCTATCCCTGAGACAGGCCATAATTATTACTCTGCTGAAGAAAGACAAGCCCGCTTCACGGTGCGATTCCTATCGCCCGTTATCCTTAATAAATCTGGATGCAAAGATGCTGGCAAAGATTTTAGCTTCCAAATGGCAGCCATTGATGCCACTATTAGTGCTGCCAGATCAATCTGGTTTTATCCCGGAGCGCTCAACTTCCCTCAATTTACGTACAATATTTGCCATGTTCCATGTACTCAATCCACAACTGGAAGCTGTTGCTGTCCTTCTTGACGCTGTCAAAGTGTTTGATTCTATAGAGTGGAGGTACATGTTTTACGTTCTTAATAGGATGGGATTCCCCCCTGTCTTTGTCCGTTAGATTCAGGTCCTGTACACTGACGCTTCAGCGAGAGTCAGGGTGGGTGGGCTTACCTCGGAGCCGTTTAGCATACAGCGCAGTACTAGACAGGGGTGCCCCCTGTCCCCCTTTCTTTTCGCTATAGTACTGGAAACGCTGGCGTGTAAAATAAGGCAATCCCACAGGGTGGCTGCTTTAAATTTTAATAATCGGCCGGTTGGCATTTCACTCTACCCGGACGATATGGTCCTATTTCTACGTGAACCACAGCGATACCTCTCCCCGATTATCCGTGAATATATCAAATTTGGTCTCTTTTCGGGTCTTCAAATAAATTGGGGGAAATCAGTTATAATTCCATTGATGTCAGTCACGGTGGCACCTCTGGTGGAATATTCCTTAGTATGGTCGGAAGAACCGGTGAAGTATTTAGGGGTATGGTTACACAAAGATCCCGGGGTCATCATCCGGGAAAACTATGGGCGCGCATATACCTAGCTGATGCAGCAGATTGATCGCTGGGTTTGTCTACCGCTGTCCTTGGCAGACCATATTGCGGTGATAAAAATGACTGTCCTCCCAAAGCTTCTCTACCTGTTCAGTAATATCCCTATCTGATTGACTAAGCACTATTTCAAAACAGTTCAGACCCAACTGTTGCGATTGGTATAGGGGGGGAAGCAACCAAGGATAAACTGGCCTACTTTGACATTGCCATTTGAGAGGGGGGGATTTAATGCTCCGGATCTGTTTGTGTATTATCTATGTGGGCAAGCGCAGTATGCATATTTTTGGTTTAGAGCTCATGACTTCATTCCCCATGTGGCGGTGGAAGAGGGGGATGCACACCCAGTACAGCTTAAAGGTATTATTACCCATACCAATAGGCAAATGCCCAAGGCAGAGATAAATACGATTGGCAGCACTGTTGCAGCGTGGCAAGAGATCGGGATTCGGACCCATAAACTTCTGCTCTATGCTCCTGCGTTGCATATAGAAGGCCATGTTGCCCTCTCACTGGCAAGAGAGAGAGGCCCCATTACAGCCCTCAGAGAGGCGGGTTTTACACATATGAGTGATTTGTATGTTGATGGGCAATATATCTCGAATACTGACTTAGAATATATACAGAACCTCACACCTCTCTTTCATTACATTTGTTACAGACTCCGTCGGGCAGTACGGGATCACTACATTAGTTTCCCAGATGAACCGATGACATTAAAGGTGCTCCAGATGATCATAGTAGCTCCGTCAAGGAACAAGCTGCTCACTAAGTTATATAAGGTGGTGCAGGAGGAGACGGTACGCAGGGTAGACAAAAGTTTGGAATGCTGGGGTGCTACTCTAGATTCACCGTTGACTGAAGACATATGGGAACAGGTATGTAGGTTAGCAGGGTGCCTGACGCCTAATAGTAACTTAAGAATTATACATCTGAAGTTCATACATCAGGTGTACCACATTCCCAAAAAACTGCACAGGATGGGGCTACGTGATTTAGACTGTTGTAAGAGGTGTGGGCTGGGTGGGGGTGATTTCCTTCACCTGCCGTGGCAGTGTAGGTTGGTTCGGCAATACTAAGAAGAGGCTATCACTCTTCTGTGCACTATGACCGGCCAGGTGGTGGACTGCACACCATTGAGATGTCTGTTGGGGTATTTGCCTGGGGTGAAAGCCAAAGTGGGGCGCTTCCTGAAGGTAGCTTTATTGTTGGCAAAGAGGCGAGTTTTGTTCACATGGGACAGTCGAATGTGACCGTAAGTTGATTTTTGGGTGGAAGACATGGTATATTGTCGTGAACAGCTGGAATTGTATGCGGAGGAACTAGCGTCATCCTCACGACCAATGGACATTTGGGGCCCCCTTTGTGTGAATATTTGCTGGCGCAGTGTGCACAAGAGGAGGGTAATTAAGGTAGGCGCTGAGGCGTCTGCTTTTATCAATTCCTTGGCAACTCCAGGTATATCTTCCAGTGGGTTTGTGTTGTAGACATGGCTATGACTATATGTACTTATGAGAATATCTGTGTATGTCAATGCGTGTCATTCTGAGACGGGGATTTGTTGTTGTTAAATTTTGTGGAGCGGCAGTGAAATGTACTTGCAATGGTTGTATACGTGATGCTATACTGAAAACGCTCAATAAAAAAATAAAGTGTCTTTAGGTGGCCTTGTAAATATGCCGGGGTACAAAGTGTCATTCCGGTGCTGCAAGGGGCCTCATAAATGAGGCCCAGAATTGTTTTCTTCCCATGCTGAAAACACTGTCCCCTTGGAGACACAGATTCCCCTTTGTCTCCTTCAAGTTTGGAGATGATTCATTCATCTTTCTATCCTGGAAGAGGAGTTACTCCAACCCACTGCTGGAGTAAATCTCTGGCAATTCTCAGGGTGATAAATGGGTGGATTAAAGTTTGTGCATTTCTACAAATGCTTAATGTTTGTGAGCATTCACAAAACTACAAGGCAAGTTGAGCCGTTTTCCACCGCTTCATATCCCATGTGTAGATGTTAATACTGCACATATGTCTTCAGACTTAACTGAGAAATACACATTAGTACAACCACTGTTTTCTGAATTCCTGCAGGAGTAAATCGAGACAGTGTTGGCTGTAAAATAGGTTTATGATCTTAAATGGATTGTGAATTCCTTTAAGTTGCTAGTGATTGTGTTTTTTCCAAGCTCCTCTGGAAGCAGTTCAGCGGTTGAGTTCAGCATCTAGCCGCTCTCCCATGAAAGGGAAGCGGTGTTTGTCTTTTCTGAAATATAAAAACTGAAAAATCATGACGTTCTTATTTATTCCTTGACTGATACCATTCTGGATTTGGGAAAATGTCCATCTCATTAATAGGGAAGTCATTTGAAAACCTTTGAGAATGTGAATGTTTTAATGTATTACTCCTTTGTAAGGGTATATTGTTATTGGTACTGCCTATTTTTTGGCTACTTTTTACACTCAATAGGTTTCAGCTCATGACCTCTTTTCTTGCTTAGAGCATGTATCGGTTAGGCACAGATAATATATGTAATGTCCATACAGTTAGCTGTTGTGAGGAAATGGGGTGTGTACAGAGTGGTTGTGCGAACTCACAGTGTAATACACTTAGGAACCCCACTTAGGACCCTTAGGTTTCGTTTGTCAAACATTCAGCTCAACCCTGGGTAGCTGTGGCTCCGAGCAGCAAAACTTACATTAAAGTATAAGAGTTAAACAGTTAAACAGCACAAATAAGAAATACACAAGACACTAAAAAAAACTATTACAAATGTATAAACATAGATTATATTGTTGTGTATTTTGAGACACCTAAACAAAAAAGATCCACCATAGGGTTCCAGAGATACAGAATTTACAAGGCATAGTAAATATGCAGTTTTTACTTAACCTCTATCAAATATTAGCAAATTTGACACTTAGAAGCATTTTCAAGTAAAACTTAGGGAAGTATCAATGTGGTTAATTTTTATTACTTTAGGCAATGAACTTCAGCAAAGACCCAGTCATGGGGAACAACAAGGCCTTTAAAATGAGGATGGAAATGGTCTTTAATGATCTTCAGGAACTTTTATTTCCTTGCCTTAGACTTCTATAGAAGTGTTCCTGATGAGAGGAATACAGGATGCTGAAAATGCTCACGGATGCTGTGGATGCGATGTAGTTGATGGGGAGTCTTCCTTTGGTTACTGTTCAGTCTATGGGCTTGGTGAGGCATTCCTGGCTACAGGGGTTGATATCCCTCGAAGTCCTCTCATCCCCTCAGAAGTACAGTTGCCACTGAGCTAACTTTTGCCCAGCATAGCACTCACAGCGGAATCCTTCTTTAGGTGATAACTTGCCTCTGGGTGACTAAGCTGCACTTCAATGACTCTTCCAGGTGCGGCAGACTTGGGAGCAACTTTGATCAATGGGTTGCGGTCTCTGTTGCTGCACAGCAGTGAGTTGTGGCGATGCAAAGTTCTGGGCTACCAACTTGCCATTTGCCATTCACAGGCAGCTTCTCCTTTGAAGCTTACCTTCTGAGGCAACAACCATGGCTTCCTGCCAGGGAGAAATAACAACTCTCTGCCATGCAGGATTTAATTGTCTTCTTTCCTGGGAATCGTATACACGTCTCCTCAGGAGGGCAGAAAGCTATCTCAAAGAAAACAAGCATTTGCAATGCAATAGGTCTCGCAATAGGTAAGTTTGAGTTATTGGTCTTGTAAAAGTCAATTTTGTTTTTATGTGGTTGTTTTGAAATTAGTAAAAGTAATAATGTTGCCATTTACAATGTTAACAGTTTTACCAATTTCAAGTGTGACACTTATAACCTGTGTTCCGCTGATTGATATTGTGTTGGTGGTGAGTGTTGCTGTGGTGGTGTAGAGTGATGCTGAGGTGGTGCTGAGTGGTGCTGTGGAGTATGCCGAGTGCTGTTGTGGTGGTGCGGAGTGGTGCAGAGTGGTGGTGTGTGGGTGTTTATTGGTGCTCTGTTGTGTTGATGAGTGGTGCTGTGGTGGTGCTGAGTTGTTCTGTGGTGGTGTAGAGTGATAATGTGGTGCTGCTGAGTGATGCTGCGTTAGTGATGATGTGGTGATGCAGAGTGTAGAAATTTCTTTTAAAAAAGAGTGTATCAGAGGACAGAATGTTAGAAAAACAAAGGTAAAAAATGCTGGTGTTGTAAATGTATGTTTTGGGGACAAACTAACAATATTGTTTTGTTGTAATAGCTAATTACATTGAAAACAATGTATTTCCATAGTCAAAAAACGTAATCCTTGTGAAGTAAACCAGACAGGGATGTTGGAGTTAAAAGAATTAGTTGGTATGTTGTTGTGAGAGTGGTATTAGAAATGTGAGACATGGGCTGGCAGGTGTGAAAATTGTGAAGCAGGGGGCTAAATAGAGGTAGAGTAGGGCTTGTTCATAATTGAATGGCATACTTACATGGGCTGTGTTCAAAATCTGAACATTTTTTTATGCAAAGATGGAAACATCAAAGTACAAGTTGTGGTCCACAAAATGTTTGTTTATGATGTGTATCACATATTGGGATGCAATGATGGAAACTGCAAAATCCAAATAGGATGGCATAATGTGGTTGTGCTGAGTGGTGTTGTGTTGGTGCTGAGTTGTGTTTTTGTTGTTTTTGTTGTGGTGGTGCTGAGTGGTGTTGTAGTGTTGATGAGTGTATATGTGTTGCTGCTGAGTCAAATTGTGGTGTTGTTGAGTGATGCTGGGGTAGTGCACAGTGATGATGTGTTGATGTTGGGTGGTGCATGTGATAATTATTATTGTTTTGTTGGTGTTGTGGTGAGTGGTGTTTTGGTGGTGCTAAGTGATGCTGGCCTGGCTTTTGGTGTTGATGTAGTGGTGGTGAGTTGTGCTGTGTTGGTGTTGTGTGATGATGTGTTGATGCTGAGTGGTGCTGTTGTGATGCATATTGATATTGTTGTTGCGCTGAGTGGTGTTGTGGTGGTGCAGAGTGATGCTGGTGTTGGGCAGAGTGATGCATGTGTTGCGCTAAGTAATGCAGGCGTTGTGAGACTGAATATTGGAGATGTGTTGACTGATGCAGAGTATGGGGTGAGTGATGCAGTGGCTGCGCTGAGTGATGCAGGTATTGTATATAGTGATGCAGTTGTTTTTCAGAGTTATGTAGTAGTTGCATTAGCGTTGAGTGATGCATTGTTTGTGCTGAGTTGTGTTAGTGTTGTGCAGAGTGGTGCAGAGTAGTGCTGAGTGATGCTGTGAGTTGAGCTGAGTGATGTACTTATGTTTGCTGACTTATGCATTTTTTTTGTAGAGTGTTGCAAGTGTTGCGTGTAGCGATGCAAGTGTTGTGCGTAGTTTTGCTGCGTTGCGTTGAGTGTTTTAGGTGTTGCGATGAGTGTTGCAGGTGTTGTGATGAATGATGTTGTCTTTGCGCTTAGTGCTGCATGTGTTGTGCTGTTTGATGCTGTGGTGTTGTAGAGTTTTGTTGTGGTGGAGCGTTTCTGATGTATAGTGATGCTGTAGGGTTGTTGATGGTGTTGAGTTGTGTTGTGGTGTTTTTTATTAATGCTTTGGTGGTGCCGTATGAGTGTATAGTAGTGTTGCTATTTTTAGTGTGTGATGTGTATTTGTAGCAGAATTGTTGTTGTGTAAGTGGTTTTTGATAGTATGCAATAAATGTAATGTTTATGTTTATATGTTTTTCTTTTTGTGTTTTTGTTGTATTATTTTGTGTGTGGCGTGTGTGTTAGTGTTGTGCTGTGTGACGTAATAGATTAATTTTATTTATTTTTTTAAATGGCGGACGCAATGCGTCCCCTTGACGCTACTTACGTTTAGTAGGTCAGCAGTCTAGTATTTTTTTGTCTTGCTACTTCCGTGTTCTATTTTTGATAGACATTTTTTTCAGCCAATCGTAGCGCTACGTTTTTGACGTAGTGTTGCGATTGGCGTGCGTCACCGGGGAATTTTCCAGAAGATCGAGAATGGTGGGTTGCGGAAGGCGTGTTGTTGTTCCTGTGCTGTCTTTGCGTTGTTTGACAGGTAAGAGTTGATTTGATTGTTTTTTTTAAAATTTATTGAATGTACTATTGATAGTGTGTACAAATTAAGTAATGTATATTACTGTTTTTCGATAATTTCTTTACTATTTTTTTCGCTCCTCTATTTGTAAGAGCGTATTTACTGAATTTAAAGTAAATTAAAAGTTTTTAAGGTTGATATATTATGTATATGTTTCTGACAACTGATTGTTTATGAATCTATTGGCTGTATTCGAAGTATTACGTACATAATTTGTATGTTTCCGTCGAAGGGGTATGTACTTTGAGTCTATTTATGTATTTTTAGGATGTGAAATGTTGTAATTAATTTATTTTTTGTGTATAAAATAAATGTATGTTCTTGCATTGTATGTAATACATATTGTGACATGTATTTATTGCCTGTATGTTAATATTGTATTATGGTGATGGTATAATCAGAAAATGTAATTATTTTATTGGATGCACAGTGTTTATATGAAGATGTCGAAATGTTTATTGAATGTTTTTTATTCTTATTTTCGTGTGAAATGAAATATGCGAATCATGTTAGGCAACATATTTAGAAAGTGCAAATGTGGATGTTCCTTTGAGTTTGCAGTTCTGTTTTAGTTGTATGTTTACTTTATTCCCATTTATCCTTCAATGTTCTTGTGTTGTTTGTTTAGCTAAGAATTTTCTTTTTGGTGAGTGTTACTGAAATATGATATTAATGAACGTATTATAGTATTTTTGGGTGATTTGTTGCTAGTGTAGTTTTCATGTACTTTGTGAGTAAAAGATTATTTGGTGATGTAGCATATTTGATGTTGTGTGAGTGTGAGTGTTTATCCTGCGTTAAATAATAATTTTTATTATATGTGTGTTGTTAATGTTTTTCAACTGTGTTTTTTATTTATTATTTAAAAATGGCGGACGCTATGTATTCCCTTTACGTTCGTTACGTAAGTGAATTTAGCATTCTAGTCTTTTTTTGTTTTTATGTAATGTTTAGTGTGACGTAATTTCTAGCCAATCGCAGCGCTACTTTTGGTGACGTAGCGTTGCGTTTGACGTGCGTCAACGGGGAACTTTCCAGATTGGTGTGAATGTTAGTGCGGGAAAGGCGTGTTCTTCTTCCGTTCTTGTTCCTGCGTCGTTTTACAGGTAAGATGAAAAATATTTATTTACTACATTAATCTGAATGTATTATTTATTGTGTTTCTATTAGCATTAAATGTATTAATTATTTGGAATTATTATTGACTTTTTGCTATTGCGACTTGTTTATTGGTTAACGTATGTACTTAGTATATATTTTTTTACTGTTATAAACTATAGATGTGCTATTAATTGTAATGTTTTTAAATGTAATATATAGCAATCTATTTTTTAGTATGTGTTGTGTATCCGAAATTTTCGACCGTTGTTATATTTGTTGTATGTACTTTCAGAATATCTCTCGAAATACCATAATTTCTAGAATGGCTATGTTTTTATTATGTACTTATGCAGTATATCGTTATGTTCCGTTTATTATGTAATTTTCATATGTATGGGGATTATTTTCCTTATCGTATGTGCGTGTTGCAGCAACATACTGGTAAATATTTGGTTAAATGCATTTTTATATTGAAGTTGAATGTATTGTGTTTTACTTTGTGTTTTCCTTTTTATCTGTATGTTTAATTAATAATAATGATTTATGCATTTATTAATTCTTTTATTTGACGAAAGTGCAAATCCTAATTTTTATCGGTGAATATTTAAATGTAATACGTCACCGTTGGGGCACGTTTTTGACGTAAACTTTAGTTACGTATATCTTTTGTGAATTTCTGCAGGTAAGAAAAACTTCTGTCTGTTGATGTACTGATTTTAAGGATTTATTGTAGATGTTTTGTAATTAAATTTTTTGTATTGACAGCTATTGACTTTCTGTGTCCTCTTCGGCTACCGCTTGTGACATTTGTATGTTCTTGCATTGTATGTAATAGATATTGTGACATGTATTTATTGCGCGTATGTAAATATTGTATTATGGTGATGGTATAATCTGAAAATGTAAATATTTTATTGGATGCACAGTGTTTATATGAAGAAGTTGAAATGTTTATTGAATGTTTTTTATTCTTATTTTCGTGTGAAATGAAATATGCGAATCCTGTTAGGCAACATATTTTGAAAGTGCACATGTGGATGTTCCTTTGAGTTTGCAGTTCTGTTTTAGTTGTATGTTTACTTTATTTCCATTTATTCTTCAATGTTCTTGTGTTTTTTTTTAGCTAAGATTTAAGTTTTTGGTGAGTGTAAATTAAATGTGATATTAATGAACGTATAATTGTATTTTTTGGTGATTTGTTGCTAGTGTAGATTTCATGTACTTTGTGAGTAAAAGATTATTTGGTGATGTAGCATATTTGATGTTGTGTGAGTGTGAGTGTTTATCCTGTGTTAATTATTGATTTTTATTATATGTGTGTTAATGTTTTTCAACTGTTTTTTTTATTTCGTATTTAAAAATGGCGGACGCTATGTATTCCCTTTACGTTCGTTACGTAAGTGAATTTAGCGTTCTAGTCTTTTTTGGTTTTTATGTAATATTTAGTGTGACGTAATTTCTAGCCAATCGCAGCGCAACTTTTGGTGACGTAGCGTTGCGTTTGACGTGCGTCAACGGGGAACTTTCCAGATTGGTGTGAATGTTAGTGCGGGAAAGGCGTGTTCTTCTTCCGTTCTTGTTCCTGCGTCGTTTGACAGGTAAGATGAAAAATATTTATTTACTACATTAATCTGAATGTATTATTTATTGTCTTTCTATTGGAATTAAATGTATTAATGATGTGGATGTATTATTGACTTTTTGCTATTGCGACTTGTTTATTGGTTAACGTATGTACTTAGTATATAGTTTTTTACTGTTATAAACTATAGATGTGCTATTAATTGTAATGTTTTTAAATGTAATATATAGCAATCTATTTTTTAGTATGTGTTGTGTATCCGAAATTTTCGACCGTTGTTATATTTGTTGTATGTACTTTCAGAATATCTCTCGAAATACCATAATTTCTAGAATTGCTATGTTTTTATTATTTACTTATGCAGTATATCGTTATGTTCCGTTTATTATGTAATTTTCATATGTATGGGGATTATTTTCCTTATCGTATGTGCGTGTTGCAGCAACATACCGGTAAATATTAGGTTAAATGCATTTTTATATTGATGTTGAATGTATTGTGTTTTACTTTGTGTTTTCCTTCTTATCTGTACGTTTAATTAATAATAATGATTTATGCATTTATTAATTGTTTTATTTGACGAAAGTGCAAATCCTAATTTTTATCGGTAAATATTTAAATGTAATACATCACCGTTGGGGCACGTTTTTGACGTAAACGTTAGTTACGTATATCTTTTGTGAATTTCTGCAGGTAAGAAAAACTTCTGTCTGTTGATGTACTGATTTTAAGAATGTATTGTAGATGTTTTGTAATTACATTTTTTGTATTGACAGCTATTGAATTTCTGTGTCCTCTTCGGCTACCGCTTGTGACATTTGCATACTTAGTGTTGCCTTATAGCTGTAATTGCATTTGATATAATATTTGCGTGATCTTTCTTATTTATTTATTTGACAACAGTGCGATTATTAATTTAATACGGGGAGTACTTGCTTTTACTACGTCACGGGTGGGGCACGTGTTTCGAGTAAATGTCAGATATCGATATGTTTTGTGTAGTTCTGGAGGTAAGACCAAATGATGGCTGTTGATATAATTTTTTTTGCTTTTTTTTGTATACGTTAATTTTATATATTTTTTTTCTATTTACAGCTTTTGACTCTACCGTTCCTGTTTGACTCCGTCAAAGTCACTTACCGATGTTTTATGTGGAAAATAGACCGGTAAGCAAAAAATATGTTTGTTGTAATTAAGGCAATAATGTTTGTGTTTCCGAAGTACTTATGTGTCGCTATTTTAATTTTGTGTACTGATTGTGATTTTTCTCCACTTCAATGTGCGACTTTCTGCAACATACCTGTAATTTTTTGTTTCAATACATTTGTATATTGATTTTGTAAGTATTGTGTATTAATTTGTTTTTTCCTTTTTATCTGTAATTTAAAAAAAAAATGATGTCACAATTTAATAATTTATATCTTTGACGAAAGTGCTAATCCTAAATACATTTTGGCAATATTTGAATGTAATACGTAACGGTCGGGTCACGTTTTTGACGTAAACGTCAGTTACGTATATCTTTTGTGAAGTTCTGCATGTAAGAACCACTTTTGTCTGTCGATTTAATGTATTTAATTATTTATTGTTGATGTTTTGTAATTAATTTTTTTGTATTGACAGCTATTGACTCTCTGGGTCCTCTTCGTCTACAGCTTGTGACATTTGTATACTTGACGGCCTTTTTTTAAGCGACATACAGGTAAGTCTCCGTATTTTGTTTGATATTTTCTATTTGTGTTTTTTGTTTTGTTCGACTTCATTGTATTTACTTTTTTTGTGGAATGTGGATTGAATAATGTACATGGCTACTATTAGCCTTTTCAGCATTGTGTCCAATTTTTGGAGATCTTTTTGTTTGTGTATGTTTTCCTATTTTTTTGTTTATAAATGTTATCTTGTCTTTTTTGGTCTCGTCGCTACACTTCAATGACCTAGCTGCTCCGCTCGACAGGTAATTGCTGTTTTTTTGTTAATATATTTAAAGAGTGCCTTTGTGATGTTTTACAATAAATTGTATACATTTCCTTTGTGTGAATGTAACGTGATGATGTATTTGGCTCTTTTTGTGTTCGCACTTGGCTTGTGTCCGCCTCGTCTCTGCTTATTCATTGTAGCACTGGCTCGTGTTTAATTTTCGCTCGTCTCTTCGCCATGCATTGACTCATGTTTGCTTGTGTCGTCCTGTTATGCGGGTCCTGTAGTCTAGTTTCGCCTGAGCTCGCACCCGTTTTTTTTATTTTATCTCGCACCTGGCTCGTCTTTGCCTCATCTTTGCACCGGATCTGGCATGTCTCGGCGCTATGCATTGGCCTTTTTTGGTGAGGTTTTCTTTTTTTAGTTAAACGTATTATGTATGCACTGTCTATGTTCTCTTTGTGTGTTGTTTGTCAGATCTCTACATTTCAGTGACTGAGCTGCTACGATCTACAGGTAATTGCTATATTTTTAAATATAATTAAAGAGTGCCTTTGTGATTTTGTACACTTGTTTGTATACATTTCCTTTGTGTGATGTTAATATAATCATTGTTTTGGCTCTTTCTTTTCTCGCACTTGGTTTGTGTCCGGCTCGTTTCTTTTTAGTGTGCTTTTTCATGCTATCACTGGCTGGTATTTAGTTCGTCTCTTCGCCATGCAATGATTTATGTTTTAGCGTGTCGTTTTGGTATGCGGGTCCTGTAGTCTAGTTTCGGCTGAGCTTGCACCCTGTTTTTGTATTATTTCGAACCTGCCTTGTGTTTGGCTCGTGTCTGGCCCGTATCTGGTTCGTTTCGCCGCTATGCATTGTGGTATTTGTAGTGCTGTTTATTTTTTTTTAAACGTATTATGTATGCACCGTGTCTGTTCTCTTTGTGTGTTGTTTGTCTGATCTCTACACTTCACTGACTGAGCTGCTACGATCGACAGCTAATTGCCATTTGTGAAATTTTATTTAAAGAGTGCCTCTGTCATTTTTTACTTAAAATTCTATACATTTCCTTTTGTGTGAATTGAATGTAATTATGAACTTTGCAATTATTTCGTTCGCACTTGGCTTGTGTCTGGCTCGTTTCTTCTTAGTGCCCTTTTTCATGCGATCACTGCCTCGTATTTAGGTCGACTCTTCAATATGCATTGACTCATGTTTGCTTGTGTCGTCCTGGTATGCAAGTCCTGTAGTCGAGTTTTTGCCTGAGCTCGCAGCCAGTAAATTTTTTATTTCGCACCTGGCTCTTCTTTGGCTCGTTGTTGGCCCGTATCTGGCTTGTGTCGCCGCTATGCATTGCCGTGTTTGTTGTGATGTTTTCTTTTTATTGTTAACATTATTATGTATGCACTGTGTGTTGTTTGTCTGATCTCTATATTTCACTGACTGTGCTGCGACGATCGACAGGTAATTGCTATCTATTTTCAATCTAATTTGAGTGCCTGTGTGAATCTGTACACTTTTTTGTATACATTTCCTTTGTGTGATGTTAATGTAATGATGGATTTTGCTATTTTTGGGCTCGCACTTGGCTTGTGTCCGGCTTGTTTCTTCTTAGTGTGCTTTATCCTGCTATTACTGGCTGGTATTTATCTTGTATCTTCGCCATGCATTGGCTTATGTTTGCGCGTGTCGTTCTGGTATGCGGGTCCTGTAGTCTTGTTTCGCCTGAGCTCGCACCCTGTTTGTATTTATCTGGCACCTGGCTTGTGTTTGGCTCGTGTCTGGCCCGTATCTGGCTCGTATCGTGGCTATGCATTGGCCTTTTTTTTTAGATGTTTTTTATTTTTTGTAAAACTTATTATGTATGCACTGTCTCTGTTCTTTTTGTGTGACGTTTGTCTGATTACTAGACTTCACTGACTGAGCTGCTACGATCGACCTGTAAATGCAATATTTTTTTTAATATAATGAAAGAGTCCTTTTGTTATTTTGTAATGTAAATTGTATACAGTTCTTTTGTGTGATGTTAATGTAATTATGGACTTGGCTCACACTTTGCTTGTGTCCGTGTCGTCTCTGCTTATTGTCCTTTTTCATGTCATCAGTGGCTCGTCTTTAGCTTCTCTCTTCGCCATGCATTGACTCATGTTTGCTTGTGTCGTCCTGGTATGCGGGTACTGTAGTGTAGTTTTGCCTGATCTCTCATTTTTTTATCTCGCAGCTGGCTCTTTTTTGTCTTGTTTTGGGCCGTATGTGTCTTGTATCGCCGCTATGCATTGGCCTTTGTTTTTATTTTTTACTTTTTTTTTAAACGTAGTATGTATGCACCTGAAAGTGTGCACTTATGGCCGGTGTTGTGTATGCCTGGTGAAAGCGTTCACTGATGGCTGTTGGTGTGGGAGTATGCCTTGTGAAAGCGTGCATTGATAGCTGTTGTTGTGTGTGCCTGGTGAAAGCGTACATGTTCTGTTTGTGTGACGTTTGTCTGCTGAGTAATGCTGTTGTGGTGATGACTGGTGCTGTGGTCGTGATGAGTGCTGCTGTGTCGTTGTAGAGTGATATTGTGTTGTTGCTGAATGATGCTGTTGTGGTGGTGTGGAGTGATGCTGGTGTGTTGCCGAGTGATGTTAGTGTGGTGCTGAGTAATGCTGTTGTTGTGATGAGTGGTGCTGTGCTGGTGATGAGTGGTGCTGTGTTGGTGTTCACTGATTACCACCAAAGCATTAATCAGCACCACAACAGTAGCACTTCTCACAAAAACAGCATCACTGAGCCCCACCAATGCAACATGCAGCGACACAACATTATCACTCAGCACCCCCACAGTACCATTGAGCAACAACACAGCATCACTCTGCACCACCACAGCCGTATTTAGCACAACAACAGTCTCATTTATGCACACTACTGCAGTACTCACCAGCAAAAAAGCATGCATTTATACCTGTAATTGTGTGTGTGTTATGTTAAAATATGTGGTGAAAGCGTGCACTTACGGCCGGTGGTGTGTATGCCTGTTGAAAGCGTGCACTAATGGCTGTTGGTGTGTGTGTATGCCTGGTGAAAGCGTGCAATGATGGCTGTTGGTGTGTGTGCCTGGTGAAAGCGTACATGTTCTGTTTGTGTGACGTTTGTCTGCTGAGTAATGCTGTTGTGGTGATGAGTGGTGCTGTGGTGGTGATGAGTGCTGCTGTGTCGTTGTAGAGTGATATTGTGTTGTTGCTGAATGATGCTGTTGTGGTGGTTTGGAGTGATGCTGGTGTGTTGCCGAGTGATGTTAGTGTGGTGCTGAGTAATGCTGTTGTTCTGATGAGTGGTGCTGTGCTGGTGATGAGTGGTGCTGTGTTGGTGTTCACTGATTACCACCACAGCATAACTCAGCACCACAACAGTAGCACTTCTCACAACAACTGCATCACTGAGCCCCACCAATGCAACACGCAGCGACACAACATTATCACTCAGCACCCCCACAGTACTATTGAGCAACAACACAGCATCACTCTGCACCACCACAGCCGTATTTAGCACAACAACAGTGTCATTTATGCACACTACTGCAGTACTCTCCAGCAAAAAAGCATGCTTTTATACCTGTAATTGTGTGTGTGTTATGTTAAAATATGTGGTGAAAGCGTGCACTTACGGCCGGTGGTGTGTATGCCTGTTGAAAGCGTGCACTAATGGCTGTTGGTGTGTGTGTATGCCTGTGAAAGCGTGCAATGATGGCTGTTGGTGTGTGTGCCTGGTGAAAGCGTACATGTTCTGTTTGTGTGACGTTTGTCTGCTGAGTAATGCTGTTGTGGTGATCAGTGGTGCTGTGGTGGTGATGAGTGCTGCTGTGTCGTTGTAGAGTGATATTGTGTTGTTGCTGAATGATGCAGTTGTGGTGGTGTGGAGTGATGCTGGTGTGTTGCCGAGTGATGTTAGTGTGGTGCTGAGTAATGCTGTTGTTGTGATGAGTGGTGCTGTGCTGGTGATGAGTGGTGCTGTGTTGGTGTTCACTGATTACCACCACAGCATAACTCAGCACCACAACAGTAGCACTTCTCACAAAAACAGCATCACTGAGCCCCACCAATGCAACACGCAGCGACACAACATTATCACTCAGCACTCCCACAGTACCATTGAGCAACAACACAGCATCACTCTGCACCACCACAGCCGTATTTAGCACAACAACAGTCTCATTTATGCACACTACTGCAGTACTCACCAGCAAAAAAGCATGCATTTATACCTGTAATTGTGTGTGTATTATGTTAAAATATGTGGTGAAAGCGTGCACTTACGGCCGGTGGTGTGTATGCCTGTTGAAAGCGTGCACTAATGGCTGTTGGTGTGTGTGTATGCCTGGTGAAAGCGTGCAATGATGGCTGTTGGTGTGTGTGCCTGGTGAAAGCGTATATGTTCTGTTTGTGTGCAGAGTGCAGAGTGCAGAGTGCAGAGTGCAGATTCACGTACTTCCGCGAGTGAAAGGCAGAAAGGTCAAGATGAATGAATGATAGAGAAGCTAAGGCGGGGGGGGAGGATGCTTGCAAGATGCACGTCTAAATGTTTTCAACGTGTGCGTGTTGCCGTGCGTGAATGGAACAGAGAGTCACCTATAAATGTTGTGTACGTGTGCGTGTTTCCGTGCGTGAATGGAAAAGAGATAGTCTGTGGTCTTTTTGTGCGTGTTGTGCTTGTTACCGGTCGTGCACTGTGTGTGTACAGTATGCATATCAGTTAATTGCAGATCCGAAAGTTCAGGACTCATTCATTTAGGCTCTGTTCGGCAATGAGTTCCGTGGGGGCACAATATTTGCACGATTATAGTTGCAAGAAATATGTCGAAAAAAACTGTGCATTCGTGTTTAAGCACCACTCACAACACTATTATCCAAATTGAAAAGTGAATCGCGTAATCCTAGAACATTGTTGTAGGGTCATACTGAATGTGGTATTTTTCTTTCTACGCACACGTAAAATGTCTATGCATTCTCTAATTTTTGTAGTGTGTGAATGGCTTAAGCAGCCAGTTACGGATGTTGCTATGCGTGTTTGGTTGTGTAAGTTTGCAGTAGCAAACCTCCCAAAAATAAATAAAAAAAAAAAAAACATTTTACGTGCATGTAATCTAATGTGTAAAAGAACGTGGTGCTTGACACATTGTTTCTAAAGTTGCTTCCCTTGTTTTATGGGTTTCAGGAAGAAGGCGACTTTCTGTCTCTTTAGTTTACATTTGCATTTTCCCGCGGGTGGCCGACAACAGATTAGAATCTTTACGACTGTGATGAAAGCAATTCAGTCTCCTGGGGTGGTTAGGCCCCAGATGTTTTGCTCTCGCCCCCTCCCCACCTTACAGAGGGGAAACAGAGGGGAAAAAGAAGAACGACATGTCGTGCATGAATGTCAAAGAGTCTAGAAAATGTTGGCTGTGGTTTTGTGCGTATTTCCGCGAGTGAAAGGCAGAAAGGTCCAGATGAATGAATGATAGAGAAGCTAAGGCGGGGGGGGATGCTTGCAAGATGCACGTCTAAATGTTTTCAACGTGTGCGTGTTGCCGTGCGTGAATGGAACAGAGAGTCTCTGGCCTGTTTGTTGTGCGTGTATGCAGTGCGTAAATAAAAGTCGAAGGTGGGGTGGGAGAAGGTGCCGATGAATGAGAGACAAGCTATGGTGTGCGTGTTTCCGTGCGAGATACTGTAAGTTTGTGGGGGGGGAGAGTCTGTGGGCTGCTTGTGTTTGTGCGTATTTCCGAGAGTGAAAGGCAGAAACGTGCAGGGGGGGTATGGTTGCAAGATGCACGTCTAAATGTTGTGGGCTGCTTGTGTTTGTGCGTATTTACGCGAGTGAAAGGCAGAAACGTGCAGATGAATGAATGAGACAGAAGGTAAGGCAGGGGGGTATGCTTGCAAGAAGTTTGTGCGTATTCGTGTGCGTGTTGCGTTGCGTGAATGAAACAGAGAGATGTTTTGGTGTACGTGTTTCAGCAAGTGAAAGACAGGGTGTTACGGTAAATAAAAGTCGAAGGTAGGGTGGGAGAAGGTGCCGATGAATGAGAGACAAGCTATGGTGTGCGTGTTTCCGTGCGAGATACTGTAAGTTTGTGGGGGGGGGAGAGTCTGTGGGCTGCTTGTGTTTGTGCGTATTTCCGAGAGTGAAAGGCAGAAACGTGCAGGGGGGGTATGGTTGCAAGATGCACGTCTAAATGTTGTGGGCTGCTTGTGTTTGTGTGTATTTGCGCGAGTGAAAGGCAGAAACGTGCAGATGAATGAATGAGACAGAAGGTAAGGCAGGGGGGTATGCTTGCAAGAAGTTTGTGCGTATTCGTGTGCGTGTTGCGATGCGTGAATGAAACAGAGAGATGTTTTGGTGTACGTGTTTCAGCAAGTGAAAGACAGGGTGTTACGGTAAATAAAAGTCGAAGGTGGGGTGGGAGAAGGTGCCGATGAATGAGAGACAAGCTATGGTGTGCGTGTTTCCGTGCGAGATACTGTAAGTTTGTGGGGGGGGGGGAGAGTCTGTGGGCTGCTTGTGTTTGTGCGTATTTCCGAGAGTGAAAGGCAGAAACGTGCAGGGGGGGTATGGTTGCAAGATGCACGTCTAATTGTTGTGGGCTGCTTGTGTTTGTGCGTATTTGCGCGAGTGAAAGGCAGTAACGTGCAGATGAATGAATGAGACAGAAGGTAAGGCAGGGGGGTATGCTTGCAAGAAGTTTGTGCGTATTCGTGTGCGTGTTGCGATGCGTGAATGAAACAGAGAGATGTTTTGGTGTACGTGTTTCAGCAAGTGAAAGACAGGGTGTTACGGTAAATAAAAGTCGAAGGTGGGGTGGGAGAAGGTGCCGATGAATGAGAGACAAGCTATGGTGTGCGTGTTTCCGTGCGAGATACTGTAAGTTTGTGGGGGGGGGAGAGTCTGTGGGCTGCTTGTGTTTGTGCGTATTTCCGAGAGTGAAAGGCAGAAACGTGCAGGGGGGGTATGGTTGCAAGATGCACGTCTAAATGTTGTGGGCTGCTTGTGTTTGTGCGTATTTGCGCGAGTGAAAGGCAGAAACGTGCAGATGAATGAATGAGACAGAAGGTAAGGCAGGGGGTTATGCTTGCAAGAAGTTTGTGCGTATTCGTGTGCGTGTTGCGATGCGTGAATGAAACAGAGAGATGTTTTGGTGTACGTGTTTCAGCAAGTGAAAGACAGGGTGTTACGGTAAATAAAAGTCGAAGGTGGGGTGGGAGAAGGTGCCGATGAATGAGAGACAAGCTATGGTGTGCGTGTTTCCGTGCGAGATACTGTAAGTTTGTGGGGGGGGGGAGAGTCTTTGGGCTGCTTGTGTTTGTGCGTATTTCCGAGAGTGAAAGGGAGAAATGTGCAGGGGGGGTATGGTTGCAAGATGCACGTCTAAATGTTGTGGGCTGCTTGTGTTTGTGCGTATTTGCGCGAGTGAAAGGCAGAAACGTGCAGATGAATGAATGAGACAGAAGGTAAGGCAGGGGGGGTATGCTTGCAAGAAGTTTGTGCGTATTCGTGTGCGTGTTGCGATGCGTGAATGAAACAGAGAGATGTTTTGGTGTACGTGTTTCACCAAGTGAAAGACAGGGTGTTACGGTTTAATTTAAAAAAAAAAATGTGCACGGCTCAATGTTGTGAAGCTACGAGGAAATTAGCAAGAGGCACGCGCAGGACAGAGAGAAGGTGGGCGGAGGAAGCAGCTTCAATGAGGCGTGGACAAAGTGAAGAGCCAATGAAAAAAAAGCAAAGGCACGGGAAAAAAAGTTTATGGCACAAAAGCGCGTGCCTGTGCCCACGTGAACTCGAAGAAAACCGCATGGGAAAAGCGGTAGTTTGACGAGTATTTTGAGCACTTGAATTCTCCCCATTTCCCATTCCTGCGGAATGGTAAAGGCGAGACCTAAAAAAACATATGCAACCGTGGACAGGCCTAGCATATTTAGGGCAAAAGTTGCCCACTACAACAAGTAAAATTAAGACCGACCTGGGAATCAAGTTGGGCTTAATGCAGTCATTCTTTTAGACCTTCCAGTATCAACTTTAGTAGTCCCAGTCAGATTTTAGAAATACTGAGGTGTCAGCATGCATCTCTGCTCTAGCCAATGGGGCTCCTAGCCTTTTTCCATAGAAAAAATGACAATTGCATATTTCTACTGTTGGAACATGTAAAAGTACATGCTCCACTAACTAATATATTGGAGACAAACTGGCCAAAGTAATCATCTCACAAATATACACTCAAATGATTTCCTAAGTGGAACCAGCAATATACCCGTCCCCCCTCAACAGGGGCTGGCATCCCAAACCACCGCATATGGGGCAACTCCACTTGCAGACTGTAAGGACTATCCTGGCGTGGCTTTCATTCCTCACTTCACCTCTAACTGACCCCTGGACAAACTAAATAGAGGCAAAATGCTCGGCTTACTTCAACATATTCCTTCACTAAAAAATGTAACATCAGCTGAACTAATCTCTGTGAGACTCGCTCAAATCCTTGGAAAATGGACGGCGGAGGCCTCAATCACCAAATAGAGAAGTTCCGACATTAGGGACACTATCGAGAGAAGCATACATCTTCGCGGAATAGGGTATTGAGATCCAAAAACTGCATCCACCAAAATACCCACATGTATTACTGTTAGAGGAACCCACTGTATGTCTCAGAAGCGTACTGAGAGGCATATAGGGGGCCACCCATGACTGGCTACCAAGCACTTCGAAGGCCTCACATTCCCTGGTAGTATCCTATGTCAATAACCATGGAACTGTCAGTTGCCAGTGAAGACCTCAGAACATCGATGGTTGGAATCAGCTGACCAAGGAACAGGAAAGAATCAATTATTTACTTCCTGTGTTTAATCTACCTGCAGAACAAGTTCTAACAGGCCCAGATTCACAATATAAGCCCTGTACCCCTTCACAGGAATATCAACAATTGACTACATATTTATGACCACCCTCCCCCACCCCCGGTGAAGCACTTGCTCAATTTTGAAATAACAAACCGAGGGAAAAGTGACCACAACCCCCTGGCCTTAACTTTGGACCTAGGATCCCAGCAGCAGATGAATTCCACGCAGTGGGTATTTCAACAGGAGCAGAAACAATCAAGCTTGTTAGGAGAATCAAATAGTGCTGCACATACATCCCCCAGGTATTTAAATGCATCAGCAGGCTGTCTGCCAACTACAATTGAGGGGGTGATGCAAAGCAACTGATACACAATGACAAAGAGCTGTTATACTCAACTCTGGGCCCTTGGAGTCGTCAATATCCCCAAAACCCATCAAGAGCAACCCAGCGTTACAACCAGGGGATCAATATACAGCAGAAGAACGTAAGGAGAAGTCTCCTGATATACAAAGCCAATCCCACCACCAAAAATTCAAGGGCAGTCACAGTCTCGGGAAAGGCATACAAATAAATTGCATGGGAAGCCGAGAAAGCCCTGAGAGAAAAGCAATGGTTAAACATACACCGAGGGGCAGATTTACAAGCCCATTGCGCTTCTTTTACGCCACCTTTGCGTGACTTTTGAGACGCAGCGGCAGCGCAAAGCCAGCGCCATGCTGCGGGGTATTTACAATGTGACGCATGTAGGAGTTCCGGCGTGGGAGGGCGTTCCAGTGCAGGAACGGTTCCTAAAAGTAGCTGAGTGAAATCTACAAGATTTCACTTAGTCACTTTTAAGGCCATGCTGCGTCAAATCCCTGCGCCTGCTTGAAGCAGGTGTAAGGATTGACGCAGCATTTTCAGGATAGGGCACCCCCGAGCCTTGCTGGAGCTACGTCGCGCTTGCGACGCAACTCCAGCAATGTGCCGCCTTTACGGCAGCAGATGCATCATGCATCTGTCCATTTTTTCCCCATGGTGTACCGCATTGTAAATGCGGCGCATCCATGGTGGTGCAGCCATGACGCACAATAACTGGCGCACCCCTGCTGATATACAGGGATGCGCCAGTTATTGTAAATCAGCCCCGAGTGCTTAAGGACAGATCTCTTGCTTGCTTTTGGAACTATGTGAATACATTGAGATCATCTTATCCAATGAGGGAAAGCGGGGTTTCCAAAAGCAGACGGGTGACTAACATAACTGATCTTTTCTCTGGTCACCCTGAAACTACAACCTGCATGGACAAGCAAGGGCATGCTTGTTAAAGCAGTAGGCAATGTAGGTTGAAATAAAAGAACATTTATTAAAATTAATCTAAGCAATAAAGCCCACAGGCTAAGGAAGAGAAGGGGCTGCTTGTGCCCAGTCAAATGCCCCAACATTCCAGCACATCACATAAATAACGAATGAAGATTCTATGATGACATATCATGACTATTAGATAATGATAGGCAAAAAGGAATGCAAATGAGAGAGAATGAACTACAATAGAAATGGTGGAAATAAAACATAATAAATGTACAACATCTCTCTTTTTTTACAAAGGAAAGACGAAATCAATACAGGATGACATTTTCGAAATGTTTAGGTAAAGTTACTGTTCTGCCAAATGAATTTTTAGTAACACTTAGAGCTAAATTAGCATTTGATCTGTTGACATTGAGATCATATTCGCATGTCAACCTCCACATTTTCTTCATTATGGGTACTATTATTCATATCAATAGGAGTATATGAAGTGGTATCATTAGTACAACCATTAAAGTTACCATTACTGGTATTGAAACTACAATCATTAGAAATCACTTCCTCATAACCCAATATATTTTCATTTAATATGTCTTCACTCTGTACATCTACTCTCATGAGAAGTTTTTCCTGTTCAGGTTTTAATTTAACAATATCACTTTTGCTCTACCATCCTTTCTCTCCTAGGCAAACAGCACCTTGGAGACATCTTTAACAACAAACGGTGAAGTGAAAGTAGATTCATCTTTGGGTACTTTGTAAGGTTTCTTTATAATGACCCAATCCCCTTTCTCAAGATTTTGTCTTTTGCCTTGTTACTCATATCACTTTATCGCTTAGTAGCTTTTTGTCTCTCAACAATTTTCTGTTGCACCTTTGCATAATTGTCATCAATTTCTTTGCAACTTGTGTTCTTTTTAAACATGTACAACACTGCTGATTAGCTTTTAGGGGCCTAACATAAGCTAACCTCACCAGCCCAAATTTATAAACTCATTTAGGACATGAAACACGATGGGAACCATGGCCCCAACAGTCTTCCAGTGGAAATTTTCAAATGTGCAACAGAGTGCTAGCCAACAGTCTTGTCCCTGTTATTTAACTCTGCCTTTAGCTCGGGTCAAATTCCAGAGGCCTGGAAAGGTTCCACCCTATGCCCGATATTCAAGAAAGGCGGCCCAACAAAGCCGTCCAACTACCGCTCAGTAGATTTGCTCGACGTAGAGGCTATAGATTTTGCCTAAGTGCTATTAAAGAAACTGGACTCCTGGGTAACAGATAATGGGCTGCTTCCATTCATTCAAACAGGATTTCATGGACGAGCAGCCACCTCCGATAACATCATTACTCTGGCTGCCCTAAGTCATCAAGCTGCTCAAGGTAACCAGCTCCCACTCTTCTGCTGCTTTATATATTATAGCGTGGCTTTTGATAAAGTTGACAGACAGACTCTGTGGAGGAAGTTATCACACTGGGGTATCCCACCCATCCTCCTAAGGGAGATAATTTCCCTTTACTCAACATGGGTCTGTGTGAGAGCGGATACACACACATTCCCCCCAAAATCCCCACTCAAGGGGGTCTGAAGCAAGGATGTGTGTTAGTGACTTTACTTTCAACCTATACGAAGCAGACCTGGGGAAAGCACTAGCAAACAGTAGCCTCGCTCTCTCCCGACTAGGCCTCAGACCGTTTCATATGTTTCAGTACGTGGACGACATAGTTATTATGGATCACAAAAAAGTGGGCCTCCAACAAGCACTGTCCCGCCTCCAGGCATATATAATGAGAAAAACATCCTCACTGTTAACCCAGATTAAACCAAAATCATAATTTTTGCCCACTAAAGGAATAAGAACACTCTCTCATACACCATGGGACCCAAGACCATCACTACGGCAGTTATCACACTGGGGTTGTGGTTCACTGAATCTGCTCACCCATCTGCCCACAAAAGCGTGCTAAACAAATTAATATACTGCTATCATTTACGGACTAGCCAGCCAGAAATTAAACAGCCCTTCTGCTGCAGCAATAATTAAAGTTGCTCAGGCCTTTATTCTCCCCACACTACAATACGACCAACAGGCTTTCCTCAGAGCATGCTCAGTGTGATGGGTACAAAATGAGCTTCCAACTGCCTAAATATCTCCGTAGATCAAGACTAAGGGCCAGATGTATGAAGCCATTTTCTGTTCGCAAACAAGCGGTTTCCTTTGCTAATGGAAAAAGGCCTTTTCTAAAGTATCAAAGGCTTGGCATTTGCAATTTAGGTCATCACAATTTTTAGTGATTCCCTAAATTGCAAATGCAAATAGGGAATCTCAATTTGCGATCCCTAATGCAAATGCAGGAAGCCTTTCCTAAATGCGAACTGTGCATTTAGGAAACGCTAATTACCATCAGCTTCAAGTTGATGGTAATCATGTGCACACTTGGAAAAATGCACAAATACATTCTTCAAAGTGCTATGTAGGGCACACATTCCCCCAGGGCATGTGTGTGCTTTACCTGTGCACACTTTCTTTTTTGTGGGTGATTCAGGGGGGGCTTAGGCTCCCAGGCACCCTTGGCTTTGCATTTGCTAATTGCGATTACCAATTTGGTAATCGCAAATTAGCAAATGCAAAACCATTCATTCCTATAAGCCGCATAGGCCCATATGAATGAATAGAGTCATATTACCTAATAGCGATTCGCTATTTACTGAATCTCTATTGGGTAATGTTAAGGAATCTCAAAATATTTTGCGATTCCTACATGCATTGCATTTTGAGATTCCAAAATAACGATTCGGTAAAAATTACTATTTTAGAATTGCTAAATGTATGCTCGATGCACGTGCCCCTTAAACTTGAACTGGGCCTGGTAAAACAAACTCTAATCAGTGATGTGGACTTTCTGAAATTCCACACACATACACTGAAAGCACCAGATAACTCCCTCAAGGCCTGCCTCAAGGTCATCTTCGAGACGCCGGGAACTCTATGGAATAGACAACTTCAGAAGGCAGTTGCCTTCTAGCACTTACACTCGATTCCATTACCTTCATGACATGGAAAAAGACAATCAAGAGACAGGTACGGCTAGTTTCATTTCAGCAAGATCTAGCCTCTCTGAGGTCCTCAGAAATCTTATGCTTGTTTAAGTCCTCATACGTGGTGGGAAGATTCCTGCCATCAACCGTAGAGTGCGGGGACACATTATGTGCGTGCACCTTCTTGGCCTACCAATCCGGTATGGGCCAACCAAGACAACAGAGGGACTTGCAGCTATACAAGTACAAACAAGAGTCATAGCTGCTACTGCCACATGCTTGATAATGCAAGGAGGGCCCTTCTCAAACCAATATTTTTGACAAAGAGCCGGTTCTGTACTTGTGCGGAGGCATCTTCCGTATGTCTTTTCGAAGCCGACGCAACCACCCTATCACAGTGCGGGAAAGTACTCAGAGATACTTTACAACCTCATGGAACCTGGATCTTCTCAACACATGCCCACAATTCAAAAACTTATAACTGATCATTATCCAAAGAAACTTGGACTCACCCAGCCCTGCACTCTGGGCCCTCTCCCCTATTAAATTTCTCAAGCATGTCATTTAACAATTACATGTTTTGCCCTGCACAAATTTATCTCTGCTGATTGTACTTTCCTGTTTCATCAACAGTCGGGCCTCCATGCCCAATCTGTTGCATTTTAAATAATTACTGTAAGTCATACCAATTTTAAGATCTTCAAAACATGCTTTTATCTATATTAACTACATTAAGTTCCAGCACCTCACAATGCGAATAAACAACAATTTGGCCTTTTTTGAGAAGCCATGTTAGCAACTCAACTTATATAGCTGAATGGAACCTATGGCCGTGGGATTAGCATCTGTTTTAAATATGTATAATTCGTATATTTTTTATACTATATTACATTTATAAATGCTTTCATTCCTTTTAACAAAACATGCAACAAGTCAAAACAAGTATGTTGTCTTATTAACAGTGCTTGGTAGGCTTGCCTTAGAGGTGATTTACATATATTAAATAAGGGAAGAATTGATTTTCAGGGCAAAGTTGAGTTAGCTGCCCTTCCCGTCTGCAGTGTCAGACTGGGAGCTATATTTTACCTTTGTCACACCCAAGTTAGCACAACCAGTGCTGCAATCCCTGGCGTGACACACTATCTTACAGGTCATGGGTTCCTTGGGAACCATATACTACGGACTGACCAGTAAGTTGCTGTATACATACACAGGCATAGGGTCAGGGAAAAGGAGCACGGTCTGGTTAGCAGGCCTCAGTGGGGGGGGGAGGGTAACTATATACAACACGCATTGGCAAAGCCAATAGGTCAGGTATTGTCCACAAGCCTGTTGTCAATTGTTGTTTTGTTTTGTCATGGCTTTTGGAAAGCTTTATTGTTCAGGAAGTTGTCTGGGTTTATTAGTCAAAAATACAACATTGACTCAAAGATGTAACTGATAGCAAAGACAGCCAGTGGCTGAAGTGGGGTGATGCATTGCCTTCCCTTGATGCATGCTCCAATGGGTTGGAGAAAAATGTGAATGACACAACCACAGACAAATGGATGAAGTGTGACTGAAAACCGCTATAAGAAAGTGTGTCATATACATAATTTTAGTCAAATCAAAATGTCTTGCTTAACACAGACCTAAAAACTGCAATCAACATGCCTATGGCAGTCAGATTCTTACCTTTGAGAAAGACAGGAAAGAAAGAAAGAAAGCAGTAGAGAGGGAAAGAAAGAAAAAGAAAGAAGTAAAGACAGAAGTAAATAAGAAAAGAAAGAAGGCAAGAAAGAAAGAAGGTAGAATTAAAGAAATAAGGATTGAAAGCAAGAAAGAAGGAAACAAAGAAAGCAAGAGAGAAAGAAAGCATGAAAGAAGGCAAGAAAGAAGGAATGAAATACTGAATGAAAAATGGAAGCAGCCCTGATATAGGGACCAGGTTAGTTCCACTGAAAGAGTTACCATGAAAGTCCAGCACAAAGAGTTCCATTTGCGGTGGAAGGGGCTGCAAGGATCAAGGTGAGTGTCATGGATGGTTGTCAATTAACATAAAGAGCAGGTAGGGCATTATGGATGGCAATTGCTGCAGCTGGATAATCCTCTTGGACATTGCAGATGGTCACCGCAAGCTTTTGCTACAGTAGTATGAAGTGCAGTCGCTGGAGGTCGTGGTGGTGCAAATATCCAAATTCACCAGAGTTTCACATTGATGGAGGCATGGCTGGCAAGATCTTGACACAAAGAGACCTATATGCATTCGCGAAGGGCCAAGAACATCAGTAATTTAAATATTTTCTTTAGGAGAGAGCTCAAACAAAGGCACACTAAGGACCCAAGACACGAAGGGCACCTCTTGGGGGTCAGGAAAAACATTCCAGCGGAGGCTAGCGCTGCTCAGGCAAGTTTAGTTGCAGGGCCATGCAGGAGGTCAGCTGGGTAGTTGCAGGGACCCTCTGTAAATTGTAATGTCCATGAAGCTGAAAACAGGAGGGCTGTCATGACTGACCCTTGAAGTCCCTTTCAGCATGGGATGAAGGGTGCAGGTCCAGTCTTTGTTCTCAGCCAGCAGGGCAGCAGAGCAGCAGTTTAGTAGTCCCTCTGGCAGCAGAGCAACACAGCAGTCCTTCTTCAGTAGAATCCACAGGTCCAGGAGTGTACTGAAGAGTTCGGTCTGAGGGTCCAATATTTATATATGCAGCCCACTTTGACGTATGGGACGTTTTAACAGAATTCCCTTGTAAGTCATTGAAGCTTCCAGCATTCCCTGTCCTGGCTCCAAGCTGGTTCAATGAACAATGCAGTGGTGACAAGTCATTTATGTGAAGGCAGGGAATGGCCTATTCAGTTGCCTGTGGAGCTGTGTCCAGCTCTGCCCCAATCCTGCCAGTGAATGGCCCATCCAGGCACACCTAATCCCTCTATTGTGTGGCTATCTGAGAGGTATAGACACCTGCCAACTACACCCGGTCGTGTGACCCAGGAACAGGCTACAGGTACCAAATGGTTGGGACAAGAAAATGCCAACTTTCTAAAAGTAAATATTATGCAGCTGGAATGCACTCTAAGCTTCTAGTTTAAACATATAAATCACTTATGCAAACTTAAATGAAAAATCATGTGTGCACCAGATGAGGGGCTCTGCGGGCCACCTGATTCGAAGTGAAAAGAGATAAACCCAGAGAAGTATCCAGTAATACCCAGTGCACTACAAACAAGTCACTATCTAGTGTACACAAAGTGATCACACCAATTCTTAGTATTGCTCAATGTCTCCAGTTGTGAACAGCAATAAACCAAACAATTGTCAATGAATCCAGGATTACAAATAAAATCTTCAAAACATGACATCAATTGTGATCTGCTTTATTCTTGATAGTTGCAGATGAAAGTGCAATTCCAAGTGGCAAGCAAAACAGCTTGTAATCAGCGTAGACAACAAAACTTCACATATCCCAATGCATTTCAGGCATTCTGATAAGCCCTTCGTCAGGGCAATCTGAAATGTATCAATGATCATATTTCAATAAAAAGTTTAAAATGACAAAAACTTTTTAATGAGAACATCAATCATAAAACATTAGGGCTCACTGGAGGGCAGGAGAAAGAAAACGATAGATATTCACCCCATGCAGTACCATAAAACCAACAACTGACCTATGGAGTGCAAAAAACTGAAAATAGATTTGTGCTAAAGTGAAACTAAATATGAACATAAACACGTGACCACAATGAAGCACAAGTGACCGTAAGTTAAGAAAGACAATGAATGAATTGTGAAGTAAAGAATAAATGGCATACCTCTAACGCTCCAGTGTATGCTCTCAGAGCGAAAACAGAAGCAGACAAGGAACCTGAAATAAATGCACAAAAAAACAAAACATCTGGAGAGTGGGTTTATGTGAGATTAAAATGGTGGTGCTCAGTGACCAAACTACCACGCTTAACTACATTTATACCAATCGAGGCGCACTCAAAAAATGGAATTTCAAGCACCTATGAAACAGGGTACTGGTATCAATATGGTGGATCAAAATATCATAAAGGCACAATAGCGTGCAAACATAATCTCAAAAAGCAAAACTCATCAAAAACAGCGGGGATGCAAACGCTGCCAAACAGAAGACGCCGGCTCCAACAAGTGAGCCCGTGCATCATCTGCGTCTAAATGTGAAGTGATAGTCATGAAAATAGAAATGAGACTAATATGAATGTCTCAACAAAAGCAACTTCATGCAATGAAAGTAAACGAATCCAAAAGTGAACGAATCAAAAAGTAAAAAAATAAATAAAGTAAAAAATAAAAATGATGAAGTGAAAAGTGAAGGAAACAAAGTAAGTGCGCATTGAAAGTGGCAAAAACAGTCATTTATGGAATCGAATGGCAACAGAAAACATGAAGAGCAACAAAAAAATGAAGTCATAACCTCAATGAATAACCCATTTAACCATAAATAAAATAATAGGCACACATCAATGATAATAGATGCATGGATAACCTAATCTAGTACATACATAAAACACCTATCTACCGTTAAGTGAAACAAGCAACAAAGAAATTAACAAGCACAGAGGAGCAATGACACGAGAAACAGTCAATCAACCTAAAGATTTATAGGAAACAAGACAATTCAAATTTGTCATTCAACCCTTTTGGCGAAATTGTTTCCAACTTGTGGTTGGTGGTAAATAACGAATCCTAACATGGGATAAGCACTCATTTAAGTTTTCCCTACATTAGGAATTCGGTAATTTACCGAATCGGTATTTAAGAAATCAGTAATTTACTGATTCCCTAAATTACCGATTCCTTTGCGGAGTTTCGCATTGCGCGGCTACCCAAACTCCTCCCAGGCGTAATAAATATATGACAATAATAATGCGTACTCCTACGATGCAACCCAAACTAGATGTACCTAAGTGTACCTAGCATGTATGTAGGTGAGAGCCAAGAATCCCCCCAGGATGAAGCCAACCCCATTACCTGGTGTGAGAGAATGAAGGGCCCGTCTTGGTCTCGAGATGGACACCCCGCAAGGGATATCAGACCACTGCGTGCTGGAGTGTCTGCGTGCAGGAACCTCAGCATCTTGCGTCAGTGTGTCAGCACGGAAGTCTTTCTCCTCTGCCTTCCCAAGCAAAGATATTGTGTTTATATACCCAAGAAGGAACCCTCCGGGGTTGTACCTTGCTGTGTCATGTCAGCCCAGGATGACAAAAGGGATGACCCTTATACATAGTTTTTATGCAGAAGATGGTAATTCTTCTGTGATTCTGAGAATCCTCATGCATAATAAATGAGGCTAGTTTTCTGGGAAAACCACATGACATTTATGCAGCACCTTAACTAGGCAAAAAGTCAAGACCAAAAACCGTTATGTAGTGCAATGGCAGGGAAAATGTAGGTAAAAGTTTAGGTGACTACCCAGGCCCATATTGGGGTACATTACAAAACATAAGAACTTCTCATTTTCGTTTTCACTTGAGGTAGCATACCCCAGGGGTGGAACTAGTCTGAAGTTGAAAATGCTTTTCTGAATACTAATATTCCCACCTATCCAGGTGCCATATGGGCTCTAGACAGGGGGGGTCGGCATCCTCTTCTGTGAGGGAAGACAGATTTCCATACCAAAGGCAGTAGGCTCCTTGAAGCTCCCTGCCTTGGAATGCTAATTTGCAGGTTGTCATGTGGGAGAGCAAAAGCCCTCACCCCTGGAACTCATAAACTTATGTGTGGTAGCAGGATGGCTAGTCAGTCAGCACAGTAGTAGTTGGTAGGCTTTCAAGCGGTACCTATAAGGTGCCCTCTGGGTGTGTGTATTAATATATCCATCACTGGAATCAGTTTGAGCCTATTAATACAAAATGTTTGATACCAAACATTTCTAGTGTCGGTGAAGCCATCATGTAACTGGGGAAGTCGTTTTTGACTGTTGTCCAGCACATTTATGTAAAATGTCTTCCCTGGTCACTTGTGCTGGCCGTAGTTGAACTGGCCAGTACAGAGCATATCTGCTCATACGGGTATGTCCACACATGTAATATAATCCATCCTGCCTTAGGGCTGTGAGGTCTACTGTAGGGGGTAACGTACAAATATTTTATGCAGTGTTCATTGACATGGCACACAGGTGTGTGATGTTGTGTTTTCACTTTCTAGAGCATCTTGTAATGCAGCCTGTAGTGGCAGTCTGTATGAGTATGGTGCTGGGTCCCATGGAGTGCCACAAGATACGCTGAAGCTCTTAGGGACTCTCTTTCGTACCCTAGGTAACATCGGTACCACTTAATAGGGACTTACAGATGTCCTAAAGGCCTGGTCACTTGGGGATCAAATGATCAAATGATCAGTTGTCTTGTTTTAGGGAAAGAACACTGGCACTGGAGACCTGTTTAGCAGGAGCCCAATCCACTTCAGTCAAAGTTGCATCAATGCCAGGAAGAAAGTGGAGGACTATAGGAAAAACCTGTTTCCTACAATACTCCAAAAGGAATTTAAAACAGCATTGACTCCAGACAAGAGCTGTTAAAGTGTGGAATTTTGCCTGTGCTAAAATCTTGTATAAAGCGTCCTGCTGTGAAACTCTAAAAAAAACGACAACATCAAACTAATACTTTAAAAAATAAATTGGCACAGAAGGGAACTAGTTTGTGTGCAGATGTGCTCCTTTTGAAAGAGCAAAATGCAGTCACTCAAAGTGACGTTATCCAGTGGCTGTAGTGGACTGACCCATTGCCTTATGCTCTATGCTGTTGTGGACAGAAGCAAAATAGGAATGACACACCGACAGACCAATAGAGGAAGAAAGCTGACTGAAATCCCCTTTAAATGAGTTTATTGTACATAAATATCTATATATATATATGTATGTATGTATATATATTACCTACTAGCGGTGCCCTTCATCGTGCTCAATCCGGATTTAGAGCCTCCTATAGCACCGAGACTGCTCTTGTGGAAATATCAGAAGCCATAAGGGAGTGTTTGGACGGGGGCGGCAGAGCGGCGCTGATTTTATTGGACCTCTCTGCCGCCTTCGATACGAACCACCACCAACGACTCCTCTCTAGGCTCTCCCACATTGGCGTGTCTGGGCAGGCCTGGAAGTGGCTTGAATCTTTCCTAGCAGATCGCACACAGCAGGTTTGGATGCCCCCTTTTTCTTCCACCCCCCGCACAGTGGCCACCGGAGTCCCTCAGGGCTCGACTCTGAGCCCCCTGCTTTTTAATGTTTACATTACCCCCCTGATTTTTCTAGCGGAGGATCTGGGTGCAAAAGTCATCACTTATGCAGATGACACTCAGCTCCTCTTTACCTGGAAGGAGGGTGAAACATCTCCCGCAGCTGCCCAGCACTGCCTTGCAGCGGTCTTTGGTTGGCTGGCCCGGGCACAGCTGAAATGTAATGAGGGTAAATCCGAGGTTCTCCTCTATGGCCCTTTTCCATTGTTCTTTAAGGAGACTTTGTGGCCCCCTGAGTATCCCCAGCCATTGTCATCTGGCAATCCCGCGAAAAATCTGGGGATCTGGTTTTCCGACTCAAATAAAGCAATTGGCAGGGGTATGCTTTGGTATTCTAAAATTGCTTAAGAAGTTCTTCCCTTTGCTACCTCGTTCTGCCAAGGGAATGGTCACTCGGGCATTGATTTTGTCCCGTATTGACTACGCCAATGGCTTATACGTCAGACTTCCAGGATGCCAGTCCAAGAAATTGCGAGTGATTCAGAATGCGGCGGCCAGGGTTCTGCTGCAAATCCCTGGGCACACAAGTATGAAGCAGCATTTAAGCGACTTGCATTGGCTGCCTGTTGTCCACCGCATTCAGTTCAAGGCCCTTACGCTGGCTCATAGAGCCTTGCATGGTCTTGGCCCGGTTTACCTCCAGAGGCGCTTTTCCTTCTACACGCCTCCTAGAAACCTTCGCTCCACCACTCTGCGCCTGATCACGGTTCCCCACTTTCGCAGGGTTCGGCTAGGGGGTAGCTCCCTCTCTGTTAAGGCTGCAGTGGCCTGGAATTCTCTCCCTCTGGAGTTGCGTAACATCCAGGACACTATGCTATATGCTCTCTGAGGTCAGAATCCTTATTTCTGGCAACTGTTCCACGAGTGAAGCGAGCACGCCTGGGAGGTCGTTCCTTTGGATTACTGGCGCCCCAACTGTGGAACTCTCTGCCCCTTCCACTTCGGGGAGCCACTAGCTTATTAGCCTTCAGAAAGGACCTTAAAACCTGGTTGTTCCCCCAGTAGGCCTCCTGTGTTTGTTGTTTTCTTTTTATCTGTGACTCTTTCTCTTTTAATGTGTTATGTTAGTTTACTGCAGCCTTATTCAATTAAAAGCGCCGGGACACTCTTTTTGAGTAGCCGTGCGCTCTACAAAAGCCATTTTAACATAACATAACATAACATAACAGAAACAGCTGAAAACCTTCCTTTTTAATCAATCCATCTAAATATGCTGCTTGTTGTTATGGTTCACCTCCACGCCGGGACACTCTTAAGTATCCATGCGCGATATAAATGTTTAATAACATAACATAACATAACAAGTAAGTAGTTATAGTTAGGACCTATTTTCCATAGGAAATCCAAACATTCTATTTGGAATAACTTTGGCGCTGGTTGATGAATCTTCGCAAAATTTTCAAAAATAATGGCCATCACCGGTTCAGTCCTTTCCTGAAAGTCTCGGGATGAATCGTGTAGTGGGGGCCGATAAAAAGGGGATCCCAAAACATGTTTTCCCCATGCAATTCCTCATAGGACCTTTAGCCGCAGCTACAGCCCGTTCTGCTGAATGGAATTACGCCAAACTTGGCAGAGATGTAGTCCTCAGTTCAGACTCGTGTCTATTTCTTAAATGGTGTCAATCTGTTCAGTAGTTCCTGAGAAAATTACAGTTAAAAGCATTTATCTATGGGCGCGGTGGATCCGCGTACTCTGAGCTCACCGTGAACGCACCATAAGCGCACCCTTCCGATCACGCACTCAATGCTAATTGGCTGTCAAGTGGTTGTCAACATTCGAAACCAGGAAATGTTGAAAGTCATTTTGTGCCTCGGTCGAAGCGAGGCTGAAGAAGTGAGTGGAACAAGTGTGCAAAACGTACAAAGGGGGCAGGGTAGAAATATCCTGATTCTCTAGACCTGTTTAGGTGACCCCCCAGGGCTCAAAAATGTTTTTTTTTTTAAAACCCGGCAGGTGCGTGTAGGGTGCACGGACTCTGATGTAAAAAAATATATATATAACGGGGCTTCTTTTATAATTCAAAACATTTATGGGGGTCCACAGGGGCCCCCTAGCCCCGGGGACCGCAACCCCCCTACTCTCTCTTTCAAAATCCAAACCACAGGGTCCATTATGATATCGGGCGGATTACCTCCGCCAGGCTGGCGGTAGCCACCGCCAGCCTGGCGGAGGCAATCCGCCTGATATCATAACCAGATTTCCCACCCCGCCATATTAGGATGGCGGGGGGACCACAGCGGATGGAAAGACCGTCCGCCGCTTTTCCGCCCCGGTCGCCTTGCGGGCGGGGAGGAAAAGGAATAATATGGTGGCGGTGTCTAACAGACACCGCCAGCCATATTATGATGTCTGGTTTTCAGTGACTTCCCGCGGCGGCATCGGGCATGCGGTCTTCACTGGCCCCCAGAGTGGAGTACAGGTGGGGGGTGCACATGGGGGGTACCTGTGGTACCCCCCTTCATTGTCATTTACAAAGCGGCAGGCACCACGCGATGCCTGCCGCTTTGTAAATGACAAAGATGATTTATGACGGGCGGGAAAAGTCTGCCCGTCATCCTAATGAGGCCCCAAGTTTGCTATGGGAGGGCGCGAGCCGCGAGACTCCCGCCCTCTCATAGCAAACAGCAGTGTCCCGGGGGGGCTCCCCAGGACACTGCAGGAGCCGGACCTGGGGCGTTGCGGTCTCCAGGGCCTTCAAGGGTTCCAGGCGGGGGGCCACGAAGTCCCCTCCCACAATACAGAAAGCCCCGGGGGTGGTGGTCCCCATGGCTTGGGGGGTCGTTAAAGCCCCCCACCTCTAATTTTGCAGGGGGCCTTGGAGCCCCCCCAATCATTTATTTTATAGCCCCGGGGGTGGCTCTCACTCTTGCATAGCAAACAGCAATGTTGAAAAAATCTTCTGGTAAGATAAAGGATTTTGAAGTCCATTTTTGCCCTTTTTGTTGTAGTTTGCTACTGTTAAAGCGGCGACAATTTTAACGCCCCATTTAAATAGGCACAAAATATTTATTGAAGTGCATTGTGAATCATGAAGCACACTGTCTAATTGTGATCGATAAAGAATTGAAAGAGTTGTGTACTTCTTTTGCTCCTAATGTGCATAGGGAACGATTTACAAGTTCATTGCCTCACTATTGCATCACTTTTAAGATGGGAAAAGTGACGCAAAAGTGGCGCAAAGGGCTAGTAAATCTGCTACACAGTGTTCTGTCTTACTTTGCTTCCCTTTCTGTCATGTAGAGGATCCTGGGTAAATATAACGGTTTCTGTATAGCCAGTACCTTTCAACCCTACCCCCAAACTGCTTACTCCTAACAGTTCATGGAACACTTAAGTGAGCACAGAGGTTAGAAATTCACCACAGAATGTTGCTAATCGAAACAGTTACTGCGCTGGAGTTGTAAAAGTTTTCCAGTGGAACCGTTAGCCGTACCTATAGACTCTGGAAAAGAGCTGGTAAAGAGTTAGCCTCAGTATTGTACTTCTAGTTATGAATATCATTTCTATTTTTAAATGTTTTCTAACTATATGATTATCACACTAAATAATAGTGAAATGTTGTCAGAAAAAGAAGACGTATATACTTTTTAAAAATTAACTTTTATCAAAACAACAATAAATAAATAGAAACGTAACTTTAAGATAATATAATAAATAACTAGAAACATAACTTTAACAAAATAATATAATAAATAAGATGTGATATGGACTCCAATAGAAGTAGGGTAGGTAATCTGCAAAACAAAAATGAAAATAAGTGTTTAAAATTAGATCGATGTGACTGAAGGAGGTCAAAGATTACAAGTTAAGGTAATACTTGGCAATATTTCTTAATTTGCAGGTCTACAGTGTGCCTGATACATTCCACCTCTCTTATAGGCCTGCGTTCAAGAGGTGTCTGTACGGAAGTGCCTATTGCATCAGATTTACAGTATGGACGAACAGGTCTTTAAAATGATTCCGAGATGAGATAGAATTAGGTGAGAGATCAAGTCATTATGCAGGACAATATTCTTTGGGGCTTATTTACAAGCCCCTTGCGCCACTTTTGCGTTACTTTTCCCATGTTAAAAGTGACGCAAAAGCGGCGCAAGGGGCTTGTAAATAAGCCCCTTTATTTCTAACGATTTTAATTGAAGGCATTGTGTATCTAGGCCGCTCTGCTTACCTTCTGTAAACACTGTGGCGAACAGAGTTCACACCTTGAACTCAGCTTTGGTTGTACACTGCTGTCTATCTTACATTCAGCCTTGATTTTTTTTTATCGGCAGAGTGGACAGCAGCGCCTATAACTTTAAAAGAGAGGGAGTGAGAGAGAGAAAGAGAGAAAAAAACAACATTGAAACTGTGAGAGAGAAAATTACAGATGGAGCAGGTAATACTGGAGAAAGTCTTCGTAGCTCACCTTTTTGCCTCCGTTGTGTGTCCAAGCACGTGCCGGTTCATAGCGCAACGTCTAGTTTAGCGATCTGAAAGATAGTATAGAGTTAGTAATAGCAGAGTATATACAATTGCACAAGTATGTTTTTACTTTATGTCTTTGTAAAGACAGGATACTGTATGTCATCAACTTTCACTGTAAGGAGGTGTCTGTGCGCCACTTTTCCCATGTTACAAGTGACACAAAAGTGGCACAAGGGGCTTGTAAATCTGCCCCTCAGACTGTTGTAACTTATCTATTCTCACTGCTCGGAGATAATTGTACATTCCTCCGCAGTCAACCTAGATAAGTAACTAAATAAATAAATAGAACTAATTACATTGTTCGCGCTGCATTGTCATTTGGCGTTGCAGCGCGTGCAATGGAATTCGTTTTATTTATTTATTTATTTACTTAACTCTGTTCGGCCAAATGTCGGAGTTTACTACCCCCACCCTGCCTCTCCCCCACCCCGCCACCCCACAGCACTCCCTCGAGGAGCTGCCACTGTGTCTGCATAGCTCTTCATTTTTCTATTACCATCAAAGTCTTTTATATGGGTTTCTTCCTCTTCTGTTGTTTTATTGAGGTAACTTGGTTGTTATGGCTCTCCCAAGCATCAGGGTTGCAGGGCTTTCACCAGTGGAGGAGTCAGGGGTCAAAAGGGTAAGCTTGAAGAGCAGAATTTAAGACAATTTTAAGTTCGAGTTTTTTCAATACAGCGCACTGAACAGCTTTCTTGAGAGTACGAAAGAAACGTTTGACAGGGCTGTTGAACTGTGACCAAAGAGGTGTGCTTTTCTGATGCTTCACATTAAAATGACTGAGAAAGTCTCTGAATTCTAGACTGTTGAAAGGTGGGCAATTGTCAGATTTTAGGATTGCAGGAGCACCCTATGTTACAAAGGTGACATCTAATCTCTCAATGACTAATTTTGTTTTTCAGCAAAACACCCAAGATGATGGACGGAATGTTGCACAATGGCAAAACATTCACCCCCAGTCACAGATCTGGGTTTAATCCATCGTTATTTTACTCACCAAGCCACCCCAGTTCAGACATGGAAATATGCAAATCAGTCTTGACCCTGTGCCTCAAGGGAACAGTCCAGACCGAACTGCCAAGCCATGTCTTCCCTGGACCGGAATCAAGCATCCTAGGACCGGTTTCTGGCTATCAGCCATCTTCAGCCAGGATAGCTTGACTCCAGTGGCGTAGTGAGCAAGGTACCTACGTCTGGGCATACCCTTCCCACATAGGGTGAACAGCAAAACACACAAGATGATGGACGGAATGTTGCACAATGGCAAAACATTCACCCCCAGTCACAGATCTGGGTTTAATCCATCGCTATTTTGCTCACCAAGCCACCCCAGTTCAGACATGGAAATATGCAAATCAGTCTTGACCCTGTGCCTCAAGGGAACAGTCCAGACCAAACTGCCAAGCCATGTCTTCCCTGGACCGGAATCAAGCATCCTAGGACCGGTTTCTGGCTATCAGCTGTCTTCAGCCAGGATAGCTTGACTCCAGTGTGTAGTGAGCAAGATACCTACGTCTGGGCATACCCTTCCCACATAGGGTGAACAGCAAAACACACAAGATGATGGACGGAATGTTGCACAATGGCAAAACATTCACCCCCAGTCACAGATCTGGGTTTAATCCATCATTATTTTGCTCACCAAGTCACCCCAGTTCAGACATGGAAATATGCAAATCAGTCTTGACCCTGTGCCTCAAGGGAACAGTCCAGACCGAACTGCCAAGCCATGTCTTCCCTGGACCGGAATCAAGCATCCTAGGACCGGTTTCTGGCTATCAGCCGTCTTCAGCCAGGATAGCTTGACTCCAGTGGCGTAGTGAGCAAGGGACCCACGTCTGGGCATACCCTTCCCACATAGGGTGAACAGCAAAACACACAACATGATGGACGGAATGTTGCACAATGGCAAAACATTCACCCCCAGTCACAGATCTGGGTTTAATCCATCGTTATTTTGCTCACCAAGTCACCCCAGTTCAGACATGGAAATATGCAAATCAGTCTTGACCCTGTGCCTCAAGGGAACAGTCCAGACCGAACTGCCAAGCCATGTCTTCCCTGGACCGGAATCAAGCATCCTAGGACCGGTTTCTGGCTATCAGCCGTCTTCAGCCAGGATAGCTTGACTCCAGTGGCGTAGTGAGCAAGGGACCCACGTCTGGGCATACCCTTCCCACATAGGGTGAACAGCAAAACACACAAGATAATGGACGGAATGTTGCACAATGGCAAAACATTCACCCCCAGTCACAGATCTGGGTTTAATCCATTGTTATTTTGCTCAGTGAGTCCTGTGCTCTCCATGCCACTGGAATCAAGCTATCCAGGCTGAAGAGGGCTGAAAGCCCGAAACCGGTCCTTGGATGCTTGTTTCCAGTCCAGGATGGACCTGGCTTAGCAGTTCGGGCTGGACTGTTTCCATGTGGCACAGGGTCAAGACTGATTTGCATATAGCTGGGTTCAAACTGGAAAGGCATGGTGAGCAAAAAAACAATGGATTTAGGCCCAGATCTCTGTACTGGGGTGAATGTATGACATTGTTCTGCATTCTGTCCATCACCTGTTGTTTTGTCATTTTTTTTGCCTCATTCTGCCAGTTCACTTGTTGGCACTACTCGTTTCCTGTACTGGTGGTCCAGATCAAGTTAGAGTCATTCCAACACAATAGAGAGCAGGCGTTTCCACTTCCACCCTTCCCTGGAGTGCCCATAGCACGGAAGGAAACAGGACCAACGGCTGACATACGCTTAATCATTGGACCTCGAACTTTTCAAACCAATCAACCAGCTTAGCCCATATTTTCTCTCGACTACTAGGGTCACATAGCAGGTCCTGTTTACTTGCATATATAACTCTTTTTCTACATTCCAGCAAGAGAGGTGGAACGTCTATCTTCCACAATTTACATATCTCTCGTCTACCCAAAAGAATTACATAAAAAGTAAGTCTTGCATCCGATCTACTGATCGCAACATCGTCCTTATTCCAAACTCCAAAGAATACCAGGGCAGGACTTATCCACACTGAAGTACCTAAAACTTCAGTATGGAATTTGCACACCTCAGACCAAAACTTCACAATATATGGGCATGTTAAATGTATATGGAGATCGCCTGCAACCGTATTTCGACATTTTGGGCATACATAATGAGTCCCTGAGAATTTCTCTAGTTTTGCTGGAGACCAGTATACCCTATACACAGTAAAAAGATGGTTGCGTTTTATATACGCAAGTTTAACAGATTCTCGAAGGAAGGCGAAGGATGTTTTCCATGTTTCCCTCAAATTTATATTCAGCATTACCTCTCCCCAGAGCTTCTGCGTATCACTATCTAAATCGTCTTCTACCTTAACCAAGTATTATACCACAAGGCTACCTCCTTCTTAACAGTATCCATTCTTACTTGATCTAACCAGGAATCCTCCTCTTCTTCATTCCAGTCTTGGCACCCCCACCATGCAGAAAGTTGGTAATACTTAAATCTGGTGAGTTGACCCCCTGTAATTGCATTCAAGGATCCCCAGTCAACCAAGTCAGTACCCACCTTCAGGTCTCCCCAGCAAGAAATACCTGCATTCCTTAAAGGAAGGCTAAAAGAATCATCCAGACACTCAGGGGTCCCAGGGGATTCCCAAATCGGGGCCCTAGACAAGTAATAAGAAATTCCCAGTTTCTCGCAAATTAGAACCCATACTTTCATTGCTCCCAATTGAATCTTTCAGCCTTACTTTTTTGAAGAACTTAGGATCTCCAAACTTAAACAAAAACTGATCTTGTCCCTCCCTTAAATCTCCAAGCATTGCTCCAAAGAGGGTTCCTACAGCAGAACTGTCCACTTCACTTAAGAGCATCCCACAATTCTTAAAGAAAAAAGCATGCCCATATATCAACAAATCTCTATGAGGCAACCCGTCCTTCTCCAATCTCCTCCTTAATTTCTAACCCGATATGCGAGAGCCCTTGGATGCCCAGATAAAACTAGCCTTCTCTGAAGCTTGGCTATCTCTCTTTTGTCCAATAATAGTGGACTAGAATTAAACAAAAAAGTAATTTTGGGTAGAATCACCATCTCGATGAGATTTACCCTACCATATAAATTGAGAGGTAAATGTGCCCATCTCACCAACAACCTCCCTACTTCCTGGCTAATCCTTTTCCAATTCACCGTGGTGACATCTATCAATTTCTGAGTTATGGTGATGCCAAGGTATCGCATACTCGTTTTTGCCAACGGCTGTTTCTTAAGTTGATTCCGTTCCATAAATATGGTTTTGTTTTTATTAACCTTATACCCTGAAATTTTACCAAATACTTTCGCTTTGGCCATTAATAGGGGAATAGACACCTGTGCATTGCGGGTATAAAGTATAAGGTCATCAGCATAAAGGGCTAACTTGATCTCGAAATTACTGTATCTAAACGGAACAATGACAGTATAATTCCTCATCCATATCGCTAGTGTTTTGATATATATACATATCAAACAATAGAGGAGAAAGAGGACATCCCTGTCTAGTTCCATGCAAAATCCTGAACCACTCAGTTAACTCATTACTTATAAGCACCCTTGCTCTAGGCAGGCGATACAAAAGTTGAACAGCCTTTATTAGATTACTAAGGAACCCAAATCTCTTTAAAACCTCCCAAAGGTATGGCCAATGCACCTGGTCAAAAGCCTTGGCAGCATCCACTGCCACAACCGTCACAGGTAATTTGTACGTTTCAGCCAGGTCTACTACCCCAAGCATTAAAATAGTTAATTCATTAAGCTGCCTACCTGGAATAAAACCTTTCTGGTCATTTATAATACATGTATAATACACTTAATGAACTTGGCGATCCTAGCGGCCAATACCCCGGCAAAAACGTTGTAGTCAGTATTCAGTAAGGATATGGGCCTGTATGAGTCAGCCAAGATGGGGTCCTTATACGGTTTCAGGATTGGTATAACTGTTGCCAGCAAAACCGTCATGCACACTTAGAGGGTGCCCACCATTTCTTCCGCTTTGACACCAGCTCCGTCCCGCCCTAAGGCGGCACCACCGGCATGAAACATAAAATAATTACAATGATGTTATTAGCATTTTATTTTTCCTTTTTCCACTGCTCTGAGAGCAGTGGGGTGCTGCTCCTCAGCCTTAGCAGAGGAGCAGCCCCTGATTCAAAGTCAAACCTGCATCTGCAAGTAAACAACACACCTGTGTGAGAGCTTTATCATCCTCTTTCTGTGCAGCTCTGAAAACCAATATGTCATCATTATAATTAAATGCATTCATGACAGGCTGTATGATACATCGAATAACATCATGAAATAGCCCTGCAGCTGATTACACACTGAAACATAGTATTTTGTATCAGAACAGACCAATATGTGTAGAAAAGTTTGTAATGTACCTGCAGCTCTCCTCGAGTTCCAACTGATTATATCCTTCATTTAAATCAAGGAGAGAGAAAACATTCACATCATTCAATTGTGTTATCATGTCAGCAATGAGCGGACCTCAAAGTAGTTCTCTTTCAATTGCATTGTTTGCTTGACACATATCCACACAGATGCATACATCTCCTTCACGGTCCTTTTTGGGTGCTAGCATTATGGGAGAACCCCATGGCATTGGACCAGTGAAACGCTCAATTGGTGGAGAAGTGTGGCTCAATGGTTAGAGCGGCAGACCCTGATGCAGAGGTCTAGCCCGGAACCAGCGTTCAATTCCCCGCCTCGGCGGGTCTTGGGCTCAAAATTCCACGGACCTGATAATTCTCGCCTCGGTGCCTATTCCAATCATGGAGTCCCACTCTGCAACTCTGGGCAATAGCTTGCTTAATCTCCACAACGGCCCCCACAACGCTAAGGATGCCTGGCCTCCACCTTGGGGGTGCCCAGGAGTGGACACCTCACAGGGAAAGCCAGGATGGGTTCCACAGCGGTATTCGTACAAGCCCCTTGAGACCCTTGCGGGTAAGTAGTGCGCTATACAAGTATCAATTTACCATTTATAATTTACAATTATATCATGTTTGAGAAAGGAATCAAGTTCTTGTTCTATGAGAGAAAAACTTCCTAGGCAATTATATCAAATCAATCCAAATTCAGAAGTATAAAACAGGGAAAAGTAGACAAGAAAATCATGTAGGAAAATATGGTATATTTAATTATTAAAATAAAAACATACATTTAAAAACAACATTGATTATGCATTCCACATTTGAATGTACTCATTTCATTACTATTTAATACAATATACACAAATGTGTGAAGGTAGCAGTCTTTATCATTAATATCTATCGACGCGCGTTTTGGCGTAGTAAAAACGCCTTCTTCCGGTGTCCACTACACCACTGGAGTCAAGCTATCCTGGCTGAAGATGGCTGATAGCCAGAAACTGGTCCAGGGAAGCTTGATTCCGGTCCAGGGAAGACATGGCTTGGCAGTTCGGGCTGGACTCTTCACATGAGGCACAGGGTCAGACTGATTTGCATATGGCCATGTCTGAACTGGGGTGGCGGAGTGAGCTAAAGAACGGTGATGGAGTGTTTGTATTGTCAACGCTCTGTTCATCACCACCTTTGGTTTTTCTTTCTTCAGGAAAAAAGCCACTGATTTTACCTAAGAAACATAATGAAAAAACATTCAAAGTCTAGTAATCACTTAGCGTCATTTGTTGTTTCATATTAATACTTTGGCTTAGATGATCTGATCCAGTATACAAATAAATGTCCATATTGATTTATCTAAAAACAATCAGTAATACAGTTTTAAAAAAAAAGGAATTTTGTTAAAAAACACCATTCGACAACATGATTACAAGTACATTCAGATTCCCTGAAACAATAAGAGTCTCCAATGGTTTAAAACATTTTAACATCTATACAACCAACGTCTGAGTGCTCAATTACATGATAAGAGAAAGCATAGAAGAACAGGCACAATATAGTCAGTTCATAAACAAGAGAAACACATTTACCAATAAGAGTTCAAAGGTCATAGAAAGACCACCACACTTACTTCCTATATGAAGTTGAATCACAGTAGTGTGTAGTTCACTTATTTGAATAGAAGAACAGACTTTATGATTGGTCCATATATTCCTTCTAAGCGTTCTGTGAAATAGGTAACAATAATTATTATTATTATTATGGAGTTTTATAAAGCGCCTGGTTACGCACCCCGGCGTGTCCCCGCGCTGAGAGAGAAGCATGAAGTGGCCAGAGCAGGGAGATTACATCAATACTGAGCGGAAGAGGTGGGTTTTAAGAGCTCTGCGGAACTTGGCCTTAGAAGATTCGAGGCGTAGCTCCATCGGAAGCATGTTCCAGCTCTTGGCTGCGAGTAGCCGGAAGGATCTGCCCCCCATTCGGGCTTTATGAATTTTGGGGACGACTACTAGTCCGGTGCCATAGGATCTCAGCATCCGTTCCGGTCTGTAAGGAGTGAGAAGGCAGTGTAGGGGATAGGGCGCCTTGCCCCCGATGATGCGGTGACACATGCACAGTGCTTTAAAGGTAATCCTTTCTTTGACCGGAAGCCAGTGTAGGGACTTCAGAGCAGCTCAAGAGGCCGTTCTCCTAGGGAGCCTGAGCACCAGCCGGGCTGTGGCATTTTGGAGCACCTGGAGACGATTGAGGCTTCTAGCTGTTATTCCCAGATAGAGGAGGTTGGAGTAATCAAGTCTTGATGTGACCAAGGCATGCACCAGTGTCTGTCTGGCACCCACAGGAAGTAGGTCCAGGATATTCCGTAGACTCTTGAGTATACCGAAGCACATCCCAACTACACGATCTATCTGGGGAGCAAATGACAGATCAGAGTCAAACATCACTCCAAGATTTTTCGCCTGTTGACAGGGCACTGGAGTGGAGCCCAGGCATGCAGGCCACCATGCCGAGGACCACACATTCGGACCACCTCCCACCACGAGCACTTCGGTTTTGGACCCATTCAGCTTCAGGCAGTTGTTAGACATCCAGGATGCAAGCTCCTGCATGCAAGCACTGAAGCTGACTGCCGCAACATCAGGTGCCCGTGACAGCGAGATGACCAGCTGTGTGTCATCGGCATATGGCACTAGTTGGATTCCATGACTTTCCACAATGGTGGCTACAGGGGAAGCATAAAGGTTAAACAAGGTGGGGCTCAGGGCAGAGCCCTGAGGAACCCCTTGATCAAGATTGAACATACGCGAGTAGTGTTCTCCTTGTCTGACCTGAAAACCCCTATCGGTCAGGAAAGATTGGATCCACCTCAGCGCTGACCCTGTGACTCCACCTTTGTGAAGACACTGTAGCAAGGTGAAATGTGCTACAGTGTCAAAGGCAGCACTTAGGTCAAGTAGAATGAGGGCCATCGTATGTCCCTCATCTACCCCTTGCCTGATGGTCTCAGTGGCCATAAGCAACGCAGACTCAGTGGAATGGCAGGACCGGAAGCCAAACTGAGTTGGATGAAGTAGGTTGGCTTGCTCCACAAATGCCATAAGCTGAAGATTTACCCCCTTTTCTGCCACTTTGGCCAGGTAGGGGAGGGGTGAGATAGGACGGAGATTGTCCAGCCTGTCCCAGCTTAGATTCGGCTTTTTTTGGAGTGGGAGAACTACGGCCTGCTTCCAACTTTTAGGTACAGTATTGGATCTAAAAGAAAGATCCAGAACATCCCTAATATAAGGTTCAAGGATCTCGATACTCTCTCCAAGAAGTTTTGGTGACGCCGGATCACGGGGGGATCCTGACTTAATAGAGCGACATATCTGCTGGAGCCCGTCAGGGGATGGGGTGAAAAAATAGTCCAGCCTATTGCCCCCCACAACCTCCAGTATACTCTCCCTAAACTCAGTTCCCTTTTTTTTTCCTCCTGAAAAAGTGGAATAGATGGTAGCCACTTTATCAGAGAAGAAAGCAGCAATGCGATTGCAGGATTCCTCTGAGACCAAGGACGGGTCAACAGATGAACCACAGAGAGAGATTTCTTTATAAATTTTGAATAACTCCTTGCTCAAGTTTTTAGCTACTCCAATCCTACCTGAAAAGTAGGTTGTTTTGGCACGCCTGATGAGGCTATGATATTCTCTGCGTTTGTTTATGTACCTCTGTTTTGCTTGATCGAGGTAGGCTACCATCCACTGTCTTTCCAGTTGTTTGCATTGCGATTTAGCTAGGCGAAGCTCATCGCCAAACCAGGGGGCGGATTTCTGGGGTCTGCTGCTGGGATTTTTATGACAGAGAGGGGCTATGTCATCTAAGGCATTATTAATGCGGCCTTCTAGTCTATCTGATGCCGTGTCAGCATCCTCACCTCCTGGTCTGCCGCCTTTAGTCAGTGCAGCGTCAAACTTGGCTTTTGAAAATGCAGACCATTTACGGCTCATATATTTAGAATTGATACGTTTTGGGTATTACTAGCAGAAATCTTTATTATAAAAGGCACTAAAAAGTGGTCAGACCAAGGAATAGGGATGGGGGCCTTAACTTCAATGTCTTCCCAGTTGGTGAAAATAGGGTCCAATAAGTGGCCCTTTTGGTGGGTAGGGGCCTTAGATCTGATGTGTAACTGGAGGGATTGTAGTTGCTGACAGAAGGCGGTGGCTCCTTTATCCAGTTGGTCATCCAAATGGATGTTTAGGTCACCTAAGAGTATAAACTTGTCCCTACGTAGAGCCGCTTCTGTTATACCATACCTTCAGTGAGGCTGGTAGTAAAGTGGGTAAAAGGACCAGGGGAGCGGTAGACCAAGAAGCCCTTCAGCGTGTTACTAGCGTTAACCTTAATGGAAAAGGCTCCTGTCTCACTGTCAACAATAACGAGAGGTTCAAATTGACAGCAAAGTGGCTGCTTAGATATTATAGCTATCCCACCGCCTCTGCCCACAGTTCTGTCCAGTCTCGCCATGGTATAGCCCGCCGGGAGAGAAGCGAATGTATCCGGTTCTGAGTAGGAGTCAAGCCAAGTCTCAGTAAGGAATAGGAGGTCGAGTTTCATATCTGTGAGCAGGTCGTAAATGTCAAGGTTATGCTTCCGCATAGATCTGGTGTTAAGCAGTCCGCATGTAAGACTAATGTTCTCAGCCTTAGGTGTAGATATACTGTGCCAGTTATACTGACACTCCTTGCAGTTGTTCGTGTCTTCCACATTAAGACTATGGAGACAGGCTTTAGCAAATGCAGGACAGAGGGCGCGAAGTTGCTGCGCACTCCAGTGTATTGCTGACCCATTTCGGCCAGGGGTCGAGGCCCCTGTCTCCGGCCGGCCGCGGACGGGCGCAGACGGGCTTGCCTTAGGCGCGCCCCCAGCGCTCGCCCGCTGCGCTCCCCCGCTGCGCGGACGAGTGGTCATTGCCTAATATAGGAAGGTGTAAGAAGTGACGCAGCAAGGGGGAGGAGTCGCGTCCCTCCGTTCAATCGGCACAAAATCGCCGTGACGGACCGGGGACCGAATCAGGTGGGTGCCAGGTGCAGACCAAAAAGATATTATCAGCACACAAATTCACCCCCCATTACAAGTATTGTTTTTAAAAATAGAGTCGCACCGAGGCGCTACACAGAGTAAAAGAAATTGCGCTGGACGGTTTTTGATCAACCGCGCCAGTGCCAGACATTCAATAAAAATGTTCCACACGCTGTCAGCGCCAGCTCACACTGCTCTCACAATGTACCAATATACACATAATGAATCGTGTAACTTAAATGTTCTGATGAATTGATTGCAATAAAATAAATGACCACTTACATGAATATACGATTACTGTGACACACCTATGTGGGGTACTCTGATTAAAAACCACGAGAGTTAAAAATTGAAAGACGGGATCACGGCGTGGGCTTCAATCTATCTTCCGTTTCTTTAGATTCACAGAGTGTAAGCCTTCTATCTAAAGGACTCTTTTGTCCCTCATGCACATGTGAACACTTTCGAATTATATCAGGACATTATATCATTCTTCAGAAGAATTAGTTTAAAGAAAGTTTTGAAGTGAACAAGGCTTTGTTACTACGCCAAAATGCGCGTCAATAGATATTAATGATAAAGACTGCCACCTTCACACATTAGTGTATATTGTATTAAATAGTAATGAAATGATTAAATTCAAATGTGGAATACATAATCAATGTTGTTTTTAAATGTATGTTTTTATTTTAATAATTAAATATACCATATTTTTCTACATGATTTTCTTGTCTACTTTTCCCTGTTTTATACTTCTGAATTTGGATTGATTTGATATAATTGCCTAGGTTAGTTTTTCTCTTATATTATATTACCCTGTCCTAGGAATTGAGATATATTCACTTCTCAGGGGATCCTTGTTTATTGCAACTATCAAGTTCTTGTTGAACAGCTTCCTATAAATGAATTGCAGTTTGTCTGTGTCTTTGAGCAATAGGACAGACATTCTAATTAATGTGTAATTGTGCTTTCATAGTCTTGAGTTTTCCCAACCCATGAAACAATGAAGATAACTGACTTGCTATTTCGCGATGAGAATGATATCAGTGCCATATCAGAAGCTGAGTAAACAGGCACCTGATGCCGTACCTTGAATTACATGAATGGGTGCTTGTTCTTTTCTTTTCCTGTTTTTCATTGTTGCTACAAATGGACTTGGACTTTTCAATGGCATCAATGCCGCCCAGGTATAACCTTTTGTTTTTGATGCTGCAAGTCATGGCAATAAAGATAGGTCACTGTATTTCTCCTCAGAAATAATGTTTATTGACACACCACTGTCGATAATAAAAGGTATTGAGCAATCATGTACTTTTAGTGTCATCTTCTAGCAATGTTTGAATTACTTTGGTGCTTTTTCATATCGACTTGTCTTTGACCTGCATTTCTCTTCACATGGGACCAGTTCAACATGTACACATTTTTCTGAGGTAATAATCGACATTTCACAGCCATCTTCTTCAATTTCACTTGACATTGATACTAAAGAACTGTTTGATGATGATGTAAATGACAATCAACTTCGTTTAGTGTCAATTTGCCTCAACTAGTGTTGTAGCTTGGCCTTCTGGGTGTCAAACGTTGCCTCTGGAACGTTTGGGCAGCCATTTTGTCTTCGCGCTGTGATGCATTACTTTTTCCTTCGCCTTGAAAACTATTGCAAAATGGTTCTTCTTCCCACAACCTTTGTAGATCTGTCAAATGGCGGGACATGTATCTTCATGTGGAAATGAAAATCCACTTCTGAAGCACAAGCTCTTTTTATGTAAAGACATCACAATGTGTCCTTCTGCCTTGTGCTTTGGCTCACTTTTCATGTTCATGATTGACTCACTCACTCATTATGACTTGGTTTACACCTTCACCAGTAAGATTCTTAAGGTATTTGATAATCGTCTTGTTATTGGCTTCTTCTATCGCATCAATGACAATGAAATGTCTCTATCCAAGCAGTTCACGTTTCGCTAATAGTTTGCTTTTCGGCCGTTTTGAATAATGGTGGTGGTTTCAGGAAGGCGGCGACATTATAACCATTGGTAGAACGTAGTGACATGGAAAGTAGTATTTTTTCTGATGCTGCTTTGCTGCTTGGTGATCTTCTTTATGTAAACCATCTGTGAGGCCTTGCGACATGCTGGCCTCCCAGACACCTTGGATCATTGATACTCAAAGTACGGCCTGGGGGCTGCATGCGGCCCCCCAGTCAACAGCATCCCTGGGCTGCTGTTTATGAGACTCAGCACTAACATTATAATATGTTGTATAAATGGGGAAGCATTTATTTTAAATGTTAATTACAGTTCAAGAAAGGAAGTAACTTAGGTGTTGTGCGCTGCTTAACTTTAGGAACACATTGATTTATAAAGGCATCTTGTAGCAATTCTGCAATAATAGGATAAAGTCTGTTCAAAATTCAAAAAGGGTATTTTATTAACATGCAGAGCCATTTCTTTTTAGTAAATCAGACTATATCAGTGCATTGAGAAGTATTATTTTAAGAGTGTCATTTTCCAAACGTGAATTTAGAAACATTTATGCTTCTCTCCTCACCCTGACAACAATGCCAATAGTGAACTAAGAGGCAAGTCAGTTTATATGTGCACCCGTAGGGTGGCCGGGTTTTCTATTATACAATAGCAACATTATAGTTTATTAAATCAAGCACAGGAGAACATTTTGTACAGTGCACATTACGAAGTCAAGTATTTCAAGGTCCTCTTATATGTGGTGATGAAGGAAAAGGAGTGAAAGTGAAATAAAACAATTGCCTAGGATCACACAACTTGATCAAGTGGGGAAGCCAGGATTGATCCCAGGTTTTCTGGTTCCAGATTATGTTTCACTTCCCCTACACGCATTTTAACAACCCCCTACAAACACCCTGACAACCATCAGTGTGGATCTGGCTCCCACCAGCGGGCAAACATTTTGGCCCCATGGAAGATGTTTGAGAGTACCCATCCCTTGGATGATTACAGGAAACATGACTTCTTTCTTGGTTTCTATTGGAAAAGTAAAATGTTACTATTCTGATCACCACTTTTGGCGTTTTAATTTTCGAAGACCTCTGGAGTTGTTCTGAACCCCACTTGACCGTGTTAGTGGTGTGCCACTTCGCGGATCAACGGCTACATAAACACAACCCAGGGCATTTCTTCTGGGTACACTTTCCCCAGCGCCTTGATATGATGACTCTCTTTACTCAGTTCTGGTAAGCAGATGATTGTTTCTTGTACTTGAATTGCTATGTTTTTTTTTAGGCATCTCTTTGTACTGTCTGCCACCTGGTTGATCTCTGCCTCACAGTGCTTCTGATCTAATCTAACAATTTGCTGTTGCTATTCGCTACTCTTTCTAAACCAGGTGTATCTACCTTTACCGTCATTACTCCGTATGATTTATGGGTTTAGGTTGCATAGTTGTGCGGTACCTCTCTTTATGACCCTACCAGCATGTTCTTGGCTAACGACGTGTAGACTGTTCAGTGAAGCTTTCGTTATCTTCAACTGCTTTACCCAGGCTGGTGTTGCGCTTTGACTCCACATATGCCAAACATCAATTTTGTACTTTGACTGAGGCACACATGGCATGCACAAGCAGTTTGCTGGACCAAGGCAAACTCTATGGGATGCCACTGTTGATCTGAGATTTACTTATCCCCTACCTCGTCATCAGCTATAGGCTTTCCCCAGCCTGGGTACCCGCTAATACTACACCACACACTGAGCTTAGTATGAAAGGTCTTCATTCTTCAGTGTGTAACCGCAAACTCAACATTCTAAACTTGCATTCACTTCACTACTCTTTAACACTTACATCACAGTTCTACTGAGTCTATCAAGAGCCAAAATGGTTCCGTCATTGCCAACTCACAAGACACTACACAATATATATTTGTTCTTATTACCTCTTCCTCTCTGGCATATTGAGATGCTACTAAAGTTCTCTATTTTCCATACAAGAGCAATGATCACAGTACACCTGGGCCATTATTACACATACGGTGCTCTTTTCCAGTTTGCTTGGTGCAAAAACAGGTAAAGTGCACCCTGTTACAGTGAATATGCTGCCCTCAGGGTAGGTGCAAACCTGTGCTGCCCTTGAATGTACTGCCCGTACATTCAAGTGAAATACGGAATGGCTGGTTCAAAGCTGCTCTGTGTTTTAATGTGCAGGTGGCAACCCACCTGCTCTGTGAGAAGGGATTAGAGATATCTTTGCAGGCGGGTGCAGTGAGTGACTGCTGCCGCCTGTAAGGGTAGGTGTGGTGGGTCCATGAGACCCTGGTTCCTCCCACTCTTTCCTGCCATCAAGGGTGCACTGACAGCTTGCCACCTTTTAGTGGCACACTTTCAGTGTTCCTCCTGACAGCTCCTTTGCCTTTTTGCCCATGCTCATAATACGGGGTGGGTGAAGAATCAAAGAAATTCCCTCCTTTGCATAGGGCCACGCACCCATGCAAATGAGAAAATGTCCTTTGAGATAGTGCTGGCGCCACATGTGCGCCATCACTATCAGTATAATAGAAGGGGCAGCACAAATGTCTGCAGCACCTTCTCTAATACCACAGTGCCCTGGGGATACACAAAGCAGCGCACATGCCCGCTGCAACCCCAGGACTCTTCCTGTAAAACGGCCCCTAGGGTTTTATAATCACAAGCAATTCCATGTGTGTCAACAGGTGTCTACACAAATTTAATATAGAAAAAGAGCCTAGAATCCCATCAATATTATGCAGACCTTCAGGCACTTGTTTGAGGGGAGCCACAAGTGAACACATGCCCAAATAGTGACAGTGCAGCCTGTGTGGCTCAGCAAACCCCCTCCCCCAAATTGGGCAGTTCTACAATTCATAAAACTGTACTTCTGCAGCAGTGGTGAATGCAAAATGATTGGTTACCCCTTGCAGAATGTTGTGAGGGTAGCCCTGAAACGGTTGTGCATTTCAGATGTTCATGGTTAATACTGTTGGGAGCTGTGCTTAACATGTTAAACAATTAGTGCTGAGTCCAAAGTGTTGCTCAAAAGCCCTTGGCCAGCGTTATGAATATCAGAGGTGCTGAATACCAAAGCTGCATAGTCTTGATTTCACATCATGCCTCTTTTATTTGCCACCAGACACTCCCTGCCCCTTTATCTCAACTAGCAGGATCTTTTACATTCCTACTTTCCCCATTGTTTCTGTTTTCTGTCCTTCTCTTCTTCATTCTTATGTGAATTTCTCTCTCTTGCTTGGGTGAAAGTCTGATGAGAGAAAAATAAGCGCCAGTTCCCAACAATGAGTGGGTCCCACCTGCAACCACTGGCTCCAATTAGGTAATGGTAGGGGGTGGCACTTAAGGTGCCCCCCACGCAACACAGGGTCTGCAGGCGCCTGCGTTACACACCTAATTCACTCTCTCGTCAACTCCGTCAACTGGCATTTCTCTATCCCAAGGTCAGCTCACCCTCTTTTGCACTTCCTCACTGTTGTATGTACTTTGCGGGAACTGGAGATCATCCCTAGAACTTGTCTGCTTCAGCCTTTGCTTATTGATTTTTTTTCTGTTCAACTGCCTCTATTTAACTGTCTTGATAGAAAACGACCAATAGAGGTCAGTAAAATACCAGAATTGCTTTCTACTTAGGGACTTTATTTTTTTTATTTCTTTGGCAACTACCTCTATTTAACTTTCTTGATAGAATATGACCAGCAGAGGTCAGTAAAATACCAGAATCGCTATATCGTTCCCTAGATTCCTGGCCATAGAAACTTGTATTCAACAAGCACCCATAGAATATTTTTTTTAGGTTTTGTATTTTCAGTGATATGACCATCGAAGGGGCTGATTTTATATTAAAAAGAGAGCTTTGGACAATACAAGTTCCCGCTGATAGACAGTATTTCTCTCCATGTTTTCACATACCTGGTGTGTTCCCCAGTTTGCTGCTTACTTTCCCTCCATGTTAAAGAACAGTAGGTGTTTCAGCACCCATGCTAATGTGCTGCATAGCTAAATACATGTCATCCAGCTGCAGCCAGCCTGCCTCAATCTCCAGTCCCAGTCCTGTAGTAAGTGTAGGCTGTAAATTACATGCGTCCCCAGTTTGCTAGTAGAAACAGTCATTGATTGGGCTGCAGTGAGCCCCTCACACCATTGGACAGCGCTGTCACTGCACCTGCTGCGCTACGCCACAGTCTTGTTCAGTACTCTCTTCACTCCAAGGCAGCATGCCTTCCTAAGCCCTCAGTTTTTTTTAGAGTTTTATATAGCGCAAACTAGACTCGAGACATCAGGTATCAGAGCGCTTTACATGAGGAACAGGGAGCATATTATCAAGAACAGCGTTAAAATTATCGCCGCTTTAGCGGCAGGAAACTGACGCTGAAGCGGCGATAATGGACTTGATAATATACCCTGGAGAATTCCAATAGAAGCCCATGTTCACACCAGAACCTGGGCTTCTATGGGAAGCATTTACAGTACATATATTAATATAGCATAATCTTTGGTACAAGCATGTGAATCAATACGAATCCACTGTTAACAGGTATGTAACTTATCACTGCTTTACAGTTCTTCAGAGTCAGTCAATAGTTTTTCAGGAGATTCACTTTATACCCAAGGTCACAGCTCACAGTGCTACTTAGTGCAATTAACAGGAAGAAATTATCCCTCCACCCTCAACTTTATTAGCAAGCCCACCTACTCCACCCTCCTTCCAGGCGTGCCATGGATTCCCATGCTAATGGAACTTTCCCGGGTCTACTCTTTAAAAATTTCCATCCCGTTATCGTAGTATCCATAGTCTCCAGCCATTTCCTCTCTCCCCTAGGTATCCATCCAATGCAGAAATGCAGAAACCGTCTGCCTATCGGGCATCCCTATCACCCTCATCTATGATGTAATTTAGCTGCTTAAGGTGTAGCGTCAAAGCTTCCCAAGCCATGGCTGCATCCAGCGTCTTCTTACTCCCATTATGCCTAGCATCTCTTAGCCGTGCCTCTCCCTCACTACCCAAGCGCTCAAACTCCCTTCTCCACCTGCCTATACTAGGACCTCCTCTCGCCTTCCAGTGATATCCTGTTTCGCTAGTATCAGTCCCAGATCTTGAAACTTACTAGCGACTTTATTCTTGGCAGTGTTTGGGATTCTGTGGAGTAAGCAATGTCCTGGATTCAAGTGCACGTCCTTTCCAGTAATTTCGGCTAACACCTCTGTCACCTATCTCTGGGCAACTCCAAAACATGTGAAGGAACTCTCTGCCTATTTCTCCAAATCGGGGGCAAGCCGCCGTTACCATATTGAAATACTTGTTTAGATGCCCAGGGGTGAGTTGAGCTCTATGAAAGAAATGTATCAGGATTCCTGGAAACCTTACTAACCCTCTCCGTTAGTTCTATCCACACTTTGTCCTCTATGGGCTTTCCTAAATCCTCCTCCCACTTCTGTGGCAGCTCTTGAAGCGGCAGGAGCATCGCCCAGCTCAGCCTTCTGTATAAACAGGTAACCATTTTAAATGTCGCTGCAGCCAACACCACATATTGACACCCTTCATGTAAAGGAGGTTCAGTCAGGCCGCTCCCCCAGTGTTTACGGATTGCGCCTGTCAGGGCCTCAGAAAGCAAGAAGTCACCCTCAGGTATCTCGTTTTTCTCACTAAATATATCGAATGGCAACAACATACCATCCTCGTATAGGTGCCCCACAGTGGGTACTTCAACCTCCTCCCACAGCTCCAGCCTCCTACAATCTGCCCCATGCGGTAGTTTCATACAATATTTCAAAGGGATCTCCGGCGCATATGGATGCCTCATTATAATCATCTGTAAGCTGCGAGCCCAACACTTATGGGCTACCCGCAGTTCTGCCCGCATATCCCTTTCTGGCACAGGTAATCGCAGCACTATTGTAGCCAGGAGCTCTGATGCAGGGCACCGATCACCCTGATGTACTGTACTCCGAAGCTGGCCAGCCACCATTTTGTTTAACCATTGCAGTTAAGCTACAATATAGTAATATTCAAAGTCTGGAACCGCTATCCCCGTCTTCTCTGGGGCGTAACAAGGTCTTTAAGGCCACCTGTCCCCCACAGGAACTCCATCACCAGCTTCCAAGGCTGCTGAAACCTCTCCACAGGAATCTACACCGGTAGTACCCCAAATACATATCAGGGCCTCGGAAGATCACCATCTTAAGTAGAGAAGCCCTGCCCATTAATGACAAGGGGAGTGTGCCCCAAAAGTCAAAACTGGCCTTTGTCCCCCGTATGACCTTTCCCACATTTCCCTCTAAGAGATCCGCTCTGTCATGGTATATGTGCACCCCTATATACAGGATACATTTCCCATTCCATTCGATACCCTCAGCTGTTTGCGTTTTATCCTGCATGATGGGGAATAAACAGGACTTACTCCAGTTCATCTTGAGGCTTGCCACTCTCTCCCATGCCAACGTCAGGTCCCTGGCTCCCTCAAGGTCTGTTTCCGTGTTGTTGAGAAACAAAATCAGATCATCTGCATATGGGGCTATGTGGTGGACACGCCCCTCTACATTGACTCCATGGTACCAATTCCCAGTCCTAGCTTTGGCAGCTAGCGACTTCATAGCCTTCGCAAACAACAAGGACGACAACTGTCTGATATAAATTTTCCTGTCCGGACCGAGCTGTGAAGTCCCGATACAAAGGACCAGTCCATGCTACAAATTCCTGTCCTAAACCAAAGGCTTGCATCAAACTAAATAAGTACTGCCATTCAAGGCTATCGAAAGCCTTTTCAATGTTGATAGCTAGGATAGTAGCCTCTGCTTTGCAATGAGAGTTCGCTCCCATCACTCGTAGTAGTCTTCGTACATTCATTGCGGTATTGAGTGTCGATATGAAGCCAGCTTGATCCCAGTGTATGAGACCCAGCATATGTTGCAATAAGCGAGTGACCAATATTCTTCTTAGGATTTTATAATCAAGATTAAGCATCAACAGAGGACGATATGTTGTCTTGTCCCATGCCTGCTTCCCTGACTTTAATATGGGAACGATCAGTGCCTCCCTAGTGGTTTCCGGAAGCTTTCTCTCCTGTTTTGCCTCATTGTATAAGGCTACCAATCGATGTCCCAGCAAGTCTATAGATGTTGCATAGAATTCAATACGGAACGCGTCCATTCCCGGCGACTTGTTCCTGGCCACGGTCTTACCAGCGCTCCTAACCTTGCTAAGCTCTGTCTCCCTTTCCAAGACCTCTCCTTCCTCTGCATCAAGTGATGGCAATTCAACATCCTCAATAAAGTTGGCAAGTTCTGCAGTTGTGGGGGATGCTTTGCTCTTATAGAGATTGGAATAGTAGTCACAGAAATGCTGGTTAATATCCTGCTGGCGGTACAATACTCATCCCTGGTTCGTTTTCATTTCTAGAATTACGGATCCCCTCTTAGCTGGATTGACCAGCAAAGCCAGTACGGCCCCAGGTTTATCTCTTTTGGAGTGTGCCCTTGCCATATAATTCTTATAATCAAAACAGCACAGACTTTTTACCTGTCCTGCTACCTCCTCACTGGCCTCTAAGAGCTCCTTCTGCACTGTTACATTCTCTGGTCTGTCGCGTACAATGCAACATTCTTTTTCTCTACCTGTAGTGTGTCTTCTAACAGAGACCTCCTTACCCCCACTGCTGCGATGCATCTATCCCTGAGCACCACTTTAAATGCTTCCCACTCCGCCGTGAGTGTCAAGGCCGTCCATGCGTTTTCTGCAAAATATTATTCGATGGCTGTTTGAGTATCAGCCTGGTACAATAGTCCTCCAAATTCTCCGGCCTAAGACCCCAAGTGTGAATCCCTGTTCTAGTCCTAGACCAACTAAGACTGACCAACAAGGGGTTATGGTCCAAGACCGTACGTGCCAAATACTCGCCGTTCCTTACATATTCGTGCACATCGGTGGTGCATAAAATGGCATCCAATCGGACTTGGGGTTGCCCAGCACTGTACAGACATAAAAATAGCCATCACCAACTAAATAGGCATGGAAAAACTGAAGAGATCTGTCATATATTGCTGGACAATTTGAAGAACTTTAATTTAGTCCACCACAGAACCCAAATATTTTTAGAATCTGATTGCTTCTTTACATCTCTCAAAGACATTCGGCAATCAAATGATAATAAAAATGCCAATTTCAGCAGAACTCCCCACTTCTCTCTTGCTTCAACCATGCCAGCTCAGGACCACAACTATACACAACATCCCAGATTGGACAACCCAGTTCAGTAATCAGCAAAGCAGATTATAATATGTTATAGCATAAAAGGACCAGCATTCTAAAAACATAATACAATAACTACACCTCGATGGTCATCATGCATGACATGGAATCACTTTCCACGTAGGATCAAAACAAAGACAACATCCTTCCAAGCACACACGCTACACCGAGTAACGTGCTACTCATGTAGGCAAGCGCTTCAGTGCCCCACTTAGGGGTAGTAAGTGCTACATAAATGATGCAATATGATATTATACCGTATAATTCAATAACCAACCAAGCTAAACCTGCTAAATTCCGGATAATGGACCACATTCTACAGTGACACCTGGAAATTCAAATTTACATGGTCTAGCCTGGCACTCTAGTGCCTACCCTGCTCCCCCATGGCTACCGCTCTGCCCTGGACCAAGAAGTCAGTGAGACACGCAGGCCCAAAAACATTGCTTCGATAGGAAACTGGGCTGACTTCGAGTGCAGTGACAATGAACGTTTGAGTGACACGACCATGCATATCAGGAGATTCAATCCGAACCAATCATTTATCTTATGGGTATGCAGTGCACTTGTGGAACTTAATGGTCTACCATCTCATTTTTTTTTTTAAACAGCAGGGCTCAGAAACGGTTTATGGAACAATTGTAAACTTTAATGTTATACAGTCTAGAGGGTGCCTGCTGATGCCACTCTATTCAACTGAAAATCATCATTACAGGGAGTACTGAGCCCCACTCTCCCAAGACTAGGAACCCCGGGGACCCCTCTACTGCAGGATTCTGAAGTACATTGCCTATGCACCCTCTAAAAGTGTGCATGGTGGCTGTGTTTGGGATCCGTCTTCTACTTCAGGAGCAGTGCAGGTGTATGGTGTTCCTCCAGGGCTTTCTTGAATGTTAGACCATGTTATTGAGCATGAACATGCAAACAGATTCCCTTAATTGCATAAGGCCATCGTTCTTGTGAAAACATTTCTTTGTCATTCTAGGAGAGCTAAAATAGCACCTAGGACTGTTTCTGTAGGGGTTACACACACAGCTGCAGCTCCTGCTGTAATCCTAAAATGCTCTGTTACAATTGGTCGGGATCCAGTGACCCTTGTTTTTGGCTTCTTGCCTCTGTTTGACAATCACATCTAGCAATACTCATCTGAATGGAATTGGCCCGAGACATGTCATATAACAACCTGGGATAGAGACTGTAATGGAAACTCAGCAGGGATCTTATGTACTTGACAAAGTTAAGGTAGAGAAGTGTGACTTGGAAGATGTTTCTAGGTAAATTTTATCCAGGTCATGGTGTCCTTTACCTCATGAAGTTAGGATATACATCCCTTCCCTTTCTAAACACCGGGAAGCCAGAAGCCAATTTCATTTTTTTTCCATGATGCAAAAAGATTCCAAGGGGTTTTACAAAACTGAAATTCAGGTAAAACAGTTTCCTCATCGCAAGCGTGTGTCCTGACTCCGCTATGCAACTCACTTGACTGCTCCACAAAGCAATCTAGTCATCTCGATAAAATTATTACTATTTTGATAAATAATTAGTACTATTCATGCTGCCACTGAATTTTATGAATATGCCCATAAATCATTCATTGACCAACACTTCTAAGAGGCCATATTGCACAAACAAACACTTTTCAAGGGCTAAAAGTATCCTCCAAGAGCACATGTAGGATTCCAATAAGAGCGAGAGGCCTGCGTTCACACTATTTTGCAGATAACAAGCCCTTTTAACGAAATCGCTGTAATGGGCATAAAGTACACTTGTCACCAAGAGCTAGTGCAGTCATACTGCTTCTGAAGTGCACACACGATGTTAAAAACCATTAGAACAGAAAATATTTTAACAATGCCACCATCGAAAGCATCAGCTGGCATGTTATCATGGTGAACACATTACTGTCCAGAATTGCTGCCACTTACACTCCCTTCTCCTCACTTAATCGCAATGTGCAAAATTCCATTAAGGACAACCAAGGTCCCTTGTTATGTTGGAAGGAGTTGGCCTTTATTTAGCCCAAGGTAAAAAGCAATAGGTTCTGTGGCGTAACCATGAAGCGAGGCAGCTGCACATTACTCCTGTGAGTTCCTGGCTCTGGTCCTGGTTCTGCACGACTTGAAGCTGTTAAAATACCAGTAGATACTAAATTAAACAATTCAGTTCCAATTGAGAGCTAATGGAGTGGTCATGCTGCGTGTTTTATCCACATATAGGTAATGGCCAACGAGATCTGAATCAAGAGGTATGAGTTGGGAGAGCAGAGTTGTAATGGTGCCTGAGAGTGAGTGATGAGGGGGTGCTGTGGTTCAAGCCACCTGATGGGAGGCAATGCATGTGGATCAGAACTTCCTGGAGGACAATGTGGTGACATAATAGCCCCAGAAAAATACCCTTGGAGGATCCTTTATCCTAAGGTAAGGTCAGCACATGCATGCACTAGTCCTATGACTGGGACAGAGGTGCTAAAAATGATGCAGCTGTGTGTGGGAATGCAAGATCTGCCTAGTCTCCCTCAAATGAACCTCAACCACGCAACGACCAAAGTGCTGCAGCTGGTAGGCATAGCCACCACTTCAATAGTGGTATACACCTGAAATGCACGCAGAAGGGCTGCTATATCTCAAGCCGTTGCCTCCACCACAATTTGCGACCAGTTGATTACAGAAGCATGTTGCCGTCAGCCAGTTTGGGGACTAAGGGCATCATTTATTCAAAGTGCAATTTTGCACCTGCCAAGGGCTAACAGGATTATAGACTCAATCAGCGCTATATTCTTTGGCCAGGCGGACAGATTTTTAATATACAATGAATATATGACATAAAGTAAGAGAAGAACCCAAGTGGGACACATCCTGCATCCTACTAACATTAACAAACAAACAACATTTAGGGAAGGGTTCAGGCAAGGAGGGTGTTTCTGCATAAACGTTTAAAGATATTACAGACTGATTAACGTGAGGACACCATTACACAATTGACTTCACAGTATAGTATATGCATATGGTGTACATTATGTTGACGGCGTTTCGATCCCTTAAGTAGTGGTGGGATCATCATCAATATATTTTAATGATCATGCCTGTGTAAATATAATAATTGCTATAACTGCGCAAACCATGAAAGAAAAAATTGAAAATTGGGGACAAAGAGAAAAGGGGAACAATGAATTACAGTGGGCATTTACTGATCCATAAACTTATTATTTAAGGTTAAGTGCCAAGTGATAATAAAACGCAAGGCCGAGTGGATAATTGGCCATGTGTAGAAGTTGGAATGGGAAAGAGGCAATTGATAGGGACAGGGAAGATCCAAGAGCAAGAGATTTTCTGGGGCGAGAAGAGAAAAAAGAGGTAGATGAGTCAGAATTTGGCAGTGTTTACACACATTACGTTGGCTGATGCTGAAGGTATAGCCGGTCATTGTACATGGGTTAGTGCTGTTTGGGTTGCTTACCCGATACGAGCCAAGTGTAGGAGGCGCTTGTCGTTCTCTTGCGAATGAAGGAGATGCGCGAGGGCGAATAAAGCACGAGTGAATTGATGGGCTCCGATGGGTTCAAGTAAGGAGTAGCGTGTGGTAGGCGATTGCCAGGAAAAGGTAGGGAGAGCGAGTGACCCAGCCATTAAACTGTGGTCGCCTTACTCAAGTGAACCTAGAGCAAACTTCTGCAGATGCCTAAATTCAGGACAGTTTGCTTGGGAGCTAGTAGTTTTCTTCTCAACACTGTCAAATTGTGGAATTCGCTTCCTTTACCCCCCAAAAATTGCCCAACACTACCATTGTTCAGAAAGGCTTTGAAAACTTGTTTTTTTCATTATAGACGCCCTTGGGCATTCTAGCGCAATATACATTTTTAATTAATTCATTCATTCATTCATTCACCATATGCATATAATATACTGTGATGTCAATTGTGTAATGGTGTCCTCACGTTAATCAGTCTGTAATATCTTTAAACATTTATGCAGACACGCTCTCCTTGCCTGAACCCTTCCCTAAATGTTGTTTGTTTGTTAATGTTAGTAGGGTGCAGCTTGTCCCCCACTTGGATTCTTCTCTTACTTTATGTCACATGTTCATTCTATATTAAAAATCTGTCGGGCTGGACAACGAATATAGCGCTGATTGAGTCTATATTTATGACTAGTATTCTAATTGTCTAGAGACCACTGTCTTTAGAAATTATATACGCACCCAAGGTCCCTGACCAATTGCATATTGGGTTCCCTTGTGTTTTCTCAACAAGGGGTAACAGGAGGTAACAATGTGTAAACCAGTTTGAGTCCTGCTTAAAGCATCATTTTGTGAAACTAAATATATCGGCACTTGCTATGCAACAACTAGGACCTCCTTTCTAGTGTTGTCGACTCCAACTAATTACCGGCCCCAAATGACTGAAGTGCCAACCTTTAACATTATCAATTCGTTGAATGGATGTAGGTATAACATACACCGGTAGGCAAGCAGTCAGTAACGGGGCAGTACAAAAGTGACATAATGAACCTGCAAGTTGAGCTCTAGGGCATAACCATCTATCCTTATCCGTATATTGCTCAAGGCTGTTACCACGAGGCAAGCTTAATGAGATGCCATTGTGCACGATAGGTATAGTTAATGAGAGATGTGTGCTTGAATGAAGGACAATGCAGGTATGTAACCTTTACAACGAAACTTTTACAACGACCTACCATTACAACGCAACTTTTACAACGCAAACTATTACAACGCATTGCTCTGGGGGGCGCTCTAGGATAGGGAATAGGTTAATTTACTATCCAATAACCTTCCCTACTATCCACGGGGACTGGAGTTGGAATAGTAAATTAAACTATTCACTATCCAGCACCCCAAAGCGCTATGCGTTGTAATGGTATGCGTGGTAAAAACCACGTTGTAAAGGTAGGCGTTGTTTTATAGTATGCATTGTAACATCATACATCCACAATGCATTATGTGAGGTACTGTTTTCAGCAAGGATCAAGGAGTTCTTTGCTAGCTTTGCTCAGGTGTCTCTAAAACAAAGCTCCTCATTTCCAAGATGCCTACTGAAAACTATCCTCACAGCCAAAGCCCAAGCACCAAATAAGATCTCAACTACTTCTGGAAAGAAAAAATGAAAGATGGTGGGTCTCAAAATTCACGTGTCCAAATCAATGACTGACATCGACAAGAGCATTTATTTGTAAATAATTGGATGCCGATTGATTTAGAATCTTTTTTTCTAGCCATACAGACACACAAACACAAGAAAATGTGAACCAAGACCTTGAAAATGAAAAAGCAACATAAATGCATCTTCACATGATGGATCATAATACAATCAAGTGTTCTAGGAATGATCTAAGCTTACAGAGAATTCTATCATGAATAACCGGAAAAATATATGAAGCCCCTATTCAGGTGTTTTCATTCTCACTTCAAGGTTCATAAATCCCTGGCATTTAGTTGGGGTTCCAGATTATTTCCACATTTTCAAATATTAAAAAGCAACAGTCCTCCTAATTAAGAATGAGAAAGTGACCAGAATATTTGAATTGTATGACCAACATTCAAAGTTCATCCAAATGATCATGTTCTTCTTGATTCCCTAATCAAGGTTATTACTGGCAAACGGAAAAAATAATAAAGAGAAGCACGTTTCGAAATGTATTGAATAATGAGTGATTACCCCAGCATGATATCATATATTTTGCTAGCCTCATGTTGTGGTTTCGAGTTTGAAAAGTTGTATCAGAAAATGAAGGTGTCATTATTTACTAATACACAAACACTACCTGGCCTCCAGTGCATTTCCATGCAATATGCACCTGATTGAGGGGATTGCTGACTACTTTGGGAGCCCCATGCTGTAATCGCATAAACTCACATTTCCGTTCTTGTATTGGTAGCCCAACAGCACAGTCCACTTGTTTGTTAGGTTTATAATCATTGATTATGGTTAAATAATGTGTGGAGCCTCAGGAGCTAGTCACCTATTTACCAAGTTGTTGACTGGTAATTGTCTTCTATGAGCTGGGATAGGTGAGGGAGAGGAGATAGGTGAAAGGGAGATGATCAGTAGATCTGTACAGCCAAAACACTTGGCAATCAACAGGCAAACAGTAGAAGTGCAAGGGGAGTGAGGAGGCAGATAAGGTGGAATCTTGTTCAAGAGACGTTATCATAACCTACACTAACTACTTCATGACCCTGAATGTTCTATCACCAGCTGGATTGGAATTTGCAGATCACAGCATACATCCAACAAACACTGGAAGAGTATATGATTAAAGTTTGTAAGGTGTTGAATGAAAGGAGGGACATTTGTAGAGGGCAATAGGAACTTCAAAAATGGTGCGCCAGCTCTTGGGAGAAAACAAAAAAATCCAGGGGCATATTATCAAGAACTGCGATAAAATTATCGCCGCTTCAGCGACAAGAAACTGCCGCTAAAACAGCAATAATGGGCTTGATAATATGCCCTTGTGAATTCCCATAGCAGCCCAGGTTAACACCAGAACCTGGGCTGCTATGGGAATCCACAAGGACATATTATCACGCCTATTATCGCCCATTTAGCTACAGTTTCCTGCCGCTAAAGCGGCGGTCATTTTATTGCCATTCTTGATAATATGCCCCTTAGTGTAAAACTTTCAGACAGTTTGTGTCGCAAGTGTCATTTGAACTCATAGATAATCAGTGATAGTTTTGTGCAATAGAATGTTGTACCAAGTATTTGCTGTAAAAAAAAAAAAAAAAGAATCTACCTCCTGACCTGGATCATGTAATGCAGAGCATCTTCAGAAGATTGGAGGAGTTAAATCTCAGCAGCCACACAAGTTTATATCTTGAGAAGCAGGAGTGTATGAGCAGAGGACTCGAGTTGCTGACTGCCTTATGTCCGACACATAGTGGTTTGTATAACAATAGGGTGGCAATAATGCACATCCTGGGCAGAGGTGCCATAATCTCCTCCCCCAGAATGATCCAGTGCTCGAGAGTGAAGCTTCAAAGGCCTGCTTCCTTTGTAAAGCGACTCCCAGCCTCTCCTGCTATCAGCAGAAGGAAGCCCCTGCATTTACACCCCCACTTTGTGTGGGAAAACTCAAAAGAATAGGAGGTGTGCCAACCTTTGCCAACCCCACCCCTTAGGTGGGGGAGGCGAGGTAAACTTTCACTTTCCCCAGTTTTTAAGATGAGGAGACCCCTCCAATGAGGGTGAGGTCCATGCCTCTCCCACTGGAGAGTGGCATAATAGAGGGTGTAGCCACCCCAGGTAAGGTGCCCAGTGGTACTACCTACTACTACCCTCAAATGCCTCCTAACTTTTGAATTTAGGGGGCTTCCCCAAACCTGACCCCCAGAACTACGATGACCTAAGAAGTAAGAAAACACCCTGCAGTCGAAGCCCGGAGATGACAACTGCCTTGGCCCAGCCCAACCGGCCTGTCTCTCACTTCAATGAAACCTGCAACCCGTCTTGCAGCACAACTTCCAGAATCCCTAGGAGGACTGTTGCCTTCATCAGTATGGAGTAGTGTGGCTCACTGGTTAGAGGCGGCAGGCCTGAGAGCAGAAGTCATCCTGGGACCAGGGTTCAATTCCCGACGCGGCAGGGTCGTGGACCTTGGTCAGCGGACTCGATAATTCTCGCTTCGGTGCTTACTCTAATCAGGGGTTCCACTCGGCAACTCTGGGCATTAGCTTGCCTAATCTCCACAACGGCCCCACCAATTCCGGGGATGCCTGGCTCCACCTTGGGGACTCCCAGCAAGGGGCCATCCCACAGGGAAAGCCAGGATGGGTTCCCCAGAGTTATACAGCGCGGGACGCCCCGTTGCTGGGGCAGCTGTGCGCTTTACAAGTATACTACATTTACATTTACATTTACATCAAAGACTCCAATCTCTCAAGGACAGCGGATCTGTCCAAACCGACCAAACCCCAAGAACCGCCATAGGGGGGACCGGCCCCGGTTGATGCGACTCCCTGCTGCACAAGAACTCCAAGAACCATCGCGGCTGAGGACCGACTCAGCTGTTTACACGATTCACTGTGACAAAAGATCTTGAGGCAGAGGACCGGCACTCGTGTCGACGCGACTCTGCCTTGCCCACAGAGCACCCTACAGCTGGACAATCTCCATGACCTCAAGGGATCCGCTTGAGCCCACTACCTGAGTTGCCCACAGCTCCGGGCCCAAGAGCCTGTACCCTTCTGCTAGTGGTCCTGCCATTCACCTCCGGCACTGTCGACCTGACGGCGATCTCTCCAAGATGATCCAACTACCCATCAGCGACCGCAACAGTAACTGCGCTGGTTGCTTGCTGAACCCTATCCTGCTCCTTGCCTCTGCCGACTGCAAGGGAGACAACACTTCTGGTCTCGACCGTCTCGACTGCCTCGGCGAAGGTACTGAAATCTGCACCGTATTGGTGCCCTAGTCCCCCACCGCCACCGGAGGACTAGAACTGTAAATCACCACACGCCTGATTCCCTCCTCAGGCATCTTGAACTTTCTGAATATTGCACAGGCGATTATTAAATGTAAAACGTAGAGTTGCTTAAAATGTATTTGCCTCCTTGTGTAGGCTTGATCTTGAAAAAATAAAACTTCGAACAAAGTATAATTTTATAAAATGGGTATGGTTTGTCTTCATGATCAGTGTGTCTATTATCGGTCCTGTGTGAGCAATAAATGTCTTACACTCCTCTGTGTTAGGCCTAAGGTTGCTCAACCACACTACCACAAATTGAGCACTTTGGGTTTTACATTGAGCCCTGTGCACTTTTGGAGAACCCCTGGACTTTGTGCATGGTGGTTCCACCCAGTGGCAATGTCATATGCAGAGCTAGTTTCCTACAACTTCCATACATTTCAGAGAGGTGCTATGGAGGCCAATATAGACTGCATTTTTGTAATCTAACTTCAAATACACATTTAAAATAGATTTGCCCGGGAGCACAGGATGAATCTTAGACCAGGCCAGTGATGCCAAGTAGCAAGAGGATGAACTTCTAGTGGTTTGCTGAGTGAAAGAAATATCATGCCAATACTTGTTTCACTAGACGGGGTGGTGCACTAGCAACGGGGGCCACTAAGAATCAGACCAACGTGATTGTTAGATACCTATTATCATGATCTCCGTTTTATCAGAATATAGCCTGCGGTGATTGTTGGATGTGCAAGATCTCAATGCATCAGAGAAGTGTCGGTGTAGGTCTCTATCTAAGAAGCTAGGAGTTATCCCATTGCTACAAGAAACTTACCCGCTGAAATCCAATGTCAACAAATTAGTGTACAAGGACTAATCCCGAAAATGTCGTTTAATTCACACAACCAAAGCATGGGGGAGGGTTGCATTATATCTGGAAAAAATGGTTACCTTAATCTAAAGAGTTCACTTTGAAATTCAGAAGTACTTATATATGTGCCAATCTGAGTTTCAGTTGTTAACCACAATATCAGCCCATGCTCCTAATGTGCTTCCAAAGAGAGTTCCTGCAAGGGTCAGGATGCACTTTTTACAAAATCTATTTCCGAAACAGTCAGGGTTGATGGGGCAGAAGTAAAACTCGTGAATGCACTAAATATGGGCAAAGAAGCCGGAGAAGAACTTGAGAAATAGCCAGAACCATTAAAATTCAAACACAAACTGAATTCCTGAAAACTCTGAGATGCCAGCATCATCTATGGCTAGGCCTCCCTCGTGACAGAAAAGTAAAAATTCTGCACTATTCTACATCACGAAATAAACTACAATAAATGAAATACTGACACATGGGTTATACACCGAACAAAACAAATATTGTATTAGATGTATAAAATAACCTATGGGACAGTTACGCTTATCGTGTTGAATGGCTTTTATGTGGGTTTATGAATCAGGATCAACCCTGTTGCGGACCGGATTAGTTTGCTGTATTACAAATACTCCACTGACCCCAGAGCAGCTGTTAACTCGCGCCTCACTTAGTGAAAGGCAGGCCAGCTGTTTGAAGCCTTTCTAAGGGGATAAAGAGTGACACCCCCTGCATATGGGTGCAGCAAACGACTGAGCCTACCCGCATCGGTATGTCAGGGGAGTTTATGCTTCTCTTTTGCCACTTTCTGGAGGTGCCACCTCATATATGGGGCTTAATCAGTGCACCCCTTGAAATCTCCTTTGCTACTGCACCTGCGTCAATAATACAGTGCAGTCACAGTGGCAAAGTGTCCCCTTATTGACATCTGCCCACACCCCCATAAAAATGAGGAATCCCCTTAGGAATCTCATATATGCACGGCGTGATCAGCATTACAGAATGGCTGTGCCCCATCTATTACACACACGTGCCCCAGGGGTTTAAGAACCGGGTGCACACTTCAGGTGACCAGATATCCCGGATTTGCCCGGACATTCCCAGGTTTTCCAAATCTGTCCCGGCGTCCCACTACCAACACTTTTACTGTAGAGAAATACATGCCCCGGGTGTTTTTTGAGAAATGATAATAACCGTTTAATGCATGCTCACGTTTTCACCGTCTCGCTGCTCCTTATGGCTGGCACTGAATTGTTTAAGCAGTTCCCTGCTGTGCTGCCTCACCTCTTAGACACAGCTGTACAAAAGGGGGTGGTGATGGACGGAGCATCTGAACCAATCAAACACTCACACCCAGTCAACAGATCTGGGTTTAATCCATCACCGTTCTTTAGCCCACTCTGCCACCCCAGTTCAGACATGGCCATATGCAAATCAGTCTGACTCTGTGCCTCATGGGAACAGTCCAGCCCGAACTGCCAAGCCATGCCTTCCCTGGACCGGAAACAAGCCTCCTAGGACCGGTTTCTGGCATTACAGCCGTCTTCAGCCAGGCTTGCTTGAATCCAGTGGCAAAGTGAGCAAGGGACTCACGTCTGAGCGTACCCTGCAGCTTATGGCGAACAAAGCGGTACAAAAGGGGGTGGTGATGGACGGAGCATCTGAACCAATCAAACACTCACACCCAGTCAACAGATCTGGGTTTAATCCATCACCGTTCTTTAGCCCACTCTGCCACCCCAGTTCAGACATGGCCATATGCAAATCAGTCTGACTCTGTGCCTCATGGGAACAGTCCAGCCCGAACTGCCAAGCCATGCCTTCCCTGGACCGGAAACAAGCCTCCTAGGACCGGTTTCTGGCATTACAGCCGTTTTCAGCCAGGCTTGCTTGAATCCAGTGGCAAAGTGAGCAAGGGACTCACGTCTGAGCGTACCCTGCAGCTTATGGCGAACAAAGCGGTACAAAAGGGGGTGGTGATGGACGGAGCATCTGAACCAATCAATCACTCACACCCAGTCAACAGATCTGGGTTTAATCCATCACCGTTCTTTAGCCCACTCTGCCACCCCAGTTCAGACATGGCTATATGCAAATCAGAACTGCCAAGCCATGCCTTCCCTGGACCGGAAACAAGCTTCCTAGGACCGGTTTCTGGCATTACAGCCGTCTTCAGCCAGGCTTGCTTGAATCCAGTGGCAAAGTGAGCAAAGGACTCACGTCTGAGCATACCCTGCGAACTTATGGCGAACAAAGCGGTACAAAAGGGGGTGGTGATGGACCTCATAGACACAGCACAGCCCTGTTTGTGTCTCATCACAGCGAATGGAAGGGGAAATGTTTTCATCTACGTTTCAGAGGTTGGCTCAAAGGGGCCCTGAATGAATCTTTTTGTATTCCCAGTGGAAATATACATTTAAGCTTATGCATTCCTTTTTCCGCGTTTTGCGTTCTGGAACTGGTACCCACGCACCATTATAAATAGAGGCTCCCACGTCCTAGGATGCACAGTTAAATGGATTATGCTTTTCATGTGCCTTGTGCTACTTGAAAACTTTGCTCTCCTTTTCTTTATTATATAGAAAGAAGTAAACAGCAACTAAAATGCTAGTCTTTTGTAAATGTAATATTTTTACATAGGTTTTCATTGTATCAGTGTAGTCCTTCTGTGTTGGTGGGTGTTGTATTGTGCATCTTAATTGTCCATGGTGGTTATAATTCGTTAGTCCTACTTCTATGTCTGTGGCCACAGGTTTTGGTTAAAAAATATGGTCACCCTACCTAATTTACTTTTTCAGTAAAATATATTGGAAGGGATACTAGAATGTCGCCCTACAAATATCCAATACCAACAGAGCAATCCCGATTTTCTCTTGACAGAGAAGGGATTGTTCCTTTGAACTGTAGTAAAAGCAATTAATAGGGGATTATTGAAGGCATTTACCTCAAGCTTGAAACCAATTCCAATTTATAAACTTTATTTCGATTTTAAAATAAATCACAAAAGTCATCACAATACAAACACAGGGGTTGGGCTATACAGTAAGATTACACACACAGGGGTTGGGTTATACAGTAAGATTACACTATCACAACAGCGAGATTGGGAAGAACTCTCATGTACACGAAGTTTAAAAAAATAAATAATTTAAAACACAATAAACATACACAACCAAGTAACGGGCCGGAGAGCTAGATCCCTTTTTAAAAGAGCATCAATCAATCATAAAAAAGAAAGAAGAACATATGCAATAGCAATCATAAATTATGCATAATAGGGAAAGTTTATCTGTCCCTCCCTAAAGACCAGCGGATCACCCATACCCAGCCCCAAAACTTAGCAAATGCAATCAGTAAAGGGCCATTCATTGCAGTTTTTAATAATCTGTAAGCCTCATGGTAGTCCCTGGTCCCCATTAATAGACACACAGGTTTCAACCAGTGGCTTCTTGGGTGTTGGTACGCAGGGCAAGCAGATAAAATGTGGGCCACAGTTTCTATCCTGCACGGGCAGAAAGGGCAATTACTACGGTTAGTGTTCAGGTTAGACCACTTTGAAGTAAAATCGTTGGTGGGTAATGTACCCACTCTAAATTGGTGAAATAGTTTTCTATAACGGGATGAAGTGATTAAATCCCAATACGATTCATAGGTGGGTTCGGATTTGATTTGTAGAAAGGTGCTAGACAGAGTAGAACTATTAGAGGAGGCAAACTGCCTAGAATAGACCAAATGCCAGTAAGCTGCTTTGAGCCCAGGTTTGCTTGGGAAAGGACTACCCGCGGAGGAAGTCCATAGCCGGCTAAAGCGCAACTCACAGAGAACATTTTTGATACACCTGAACGACTCAATTTTGTTGTTCTCATCCATGTTTCGAATTTCTAATACAGCCGATGCATAGAAGGCTAGTTCGGGAGTCACCCAGAGTCTTCGCCAATAGGATAATAATCTGTACCGGGCGATGTCCCGAATGGAGTGGCACCCCAAGTCCATATACAAGGGAATCAGAGGAGTTGATTGCGGCAACCCAGTTAAAGAGCGTAGAAATTTGTTTTGTGCCACCACCAGGGCGTCCAAGTTCAAATACGCCCATAGCTCTGAACCATACAAAATTGAGGCACTAATTTTAGCGTTATAAATGTGCAGTACAGGAGCTACCGGTTTGGTGAAAGAGCGACTATGCTCCCTAAGCAACACCCCCGATAGTTGGGCATGTCTTGCCAAAAGTCAGTCAATATGTGGCCTCCAGCTCATCCTTTTATCTAGAGTTACTCCCAGATAAGAGAAAATCTCAGTTTGCTCTAGAGCACCCTCCTTCATCTTGACTTCGCCGATGGGTTTGCTGGAGTTCCGGAGAATCATGAACTTAGTTTTATCAACGTTTACCGCCAAGTCATGATCAACACAAAACTCCTCAAATCTATGCAGGGCACATTGGAGCCCCTGATGCGTTTTAGAGAGGATGAGGGTGTCGTCGGCGAACATTAGGAGTGGGATCTTTATTCCACCTGGACTCGGAGCATCAGTAGGACAGTTTTCAAAATATTTCAGAACCCTGTTGATGTAAATAGAAAATAGGGTGGGTGCGAGGACGCACCCCTGTCTTACCCCTTTTTCAATCAAAATTTTTTCAGTGGTATGACCTGCCTTATCCCATCTAACCTGAGCAAAGTTATCCGTGTACAACTTAACAACAAAGGCTAACATTTCCAGTGGCATACCCAGCCTCAAAAGATTATGCCACAGTTTAAAACAAGGAACTAGGTCAAATGCAGACCTAAGGTCCACAAAAGCTGCGTAAATAGACCCTTTCCCCAAGGTGACAGTACGCCAATAAATAAGGATAAACCTTAGCACCTGATCCACTGTGCTAATGCAACGTCTAAACCCTGCTTGTAAATCTGATAGGATGTGGAAGTCATCCATCCAAGACTGCATTCTACCTAAAATCACTCTTGCCACAACCTTCTGAATGCAATCGATCAGGCTTATAGGCCTATAATTTCCTGGTAGGGAAGGATCCCCCTTTTTGTAAATAGGAAGGATTACTGCCCCTGCCCAGGAAGAGGGAATCGCTGCTCCTTCATCAATGGCGTTCATTAAAAGTTGGATATATGTTGCCCATTGCGCCTAATCTTGTACAAAAAGGTCTGCAGGGATGCAATCAATACCTGGAGCCCTCCTTTTTGGAACTTGTAGAAGGGCTGCTTCTACTTCCTTATTGGTAATGTTGAGAGGAGGAGAATGCACAGACCCAAGCACGTCGAAGGAGTCCTGGGCCCCCGGGTCTTTTGCAAATTGGCCTCTATAGTGGCTAATCCACTGATCCGGTTCCACATGGTTGGAAGGAACTTTAGAGATATTTCCTCTCCCCCATTTAACCAGGTTCCAAAAATGCGTCATATCCCTCCCCGAGCAGGACTCGAAGAGTTCGGCCCAGTGAGCCTCATCCCAATCAAGTTTTGCTTTGGATTTGGCTAACTTATAATATATAACTTATAAGTCAGCCTTTTTTACTTTTATGGAGACTTGGTCCTTGCTCCTAATTACATCTGCCAAAGACTTATAAGCTAAGCGACACATAGAATTATACCAAGGTGTCGCCTTGGTAGTGGATGGAGCTGGTCCTTTATTATTTTTAGCAATAAAAAAACTTTTCAATTGGTTAAAAAGATGCTCATGGGTCAGGGAAATCCTGTCCTTATCTAGCCCAGATTCATCCTCTGTCTGAAGAGTAGAAATAGTGTTTGCTACCAAATTATTCATAGCTAACAGTTTCTCGGGATCGAGTGCAACTTTACACCATTTAAAGCATCTAGTATCATTAGTTAGGTGGCCATCTATATAGTCTGGACCATTTGGCATGCTTTCTATACAGTTGGGGCGAAAGCCCGCATGGTAGCTATGAGTGGGTTATGATCACTCTCAAGCCGGGGTACCACCATTATATCAAACAAGTCTGGCCACATTTCCATGTTTATTATAAAATAGTCAATACGACTGGAGCGGTGACCATTGTTAAATGTTGGGATCCCTACTTTATCAGACCTTGTACGACCATTTGCTGCTCTTAACCAGTGTTCCAGGCAGAAGGCTTTTAATTGGAGAGCTGCTCTGGTCCATTTTTTTATTGGTTGTAATTCCAGTGGTGGAATTAACCACTGGTCATTCTCCTGAAAACTAAAATTCAAGTCCTCACAATCTAGCGACAACTTAACAATAAGGATATCCCGGGAGTCTATAGCAATCTCCTTGAGTCGGTAGGAATGCAGCTGTTTAACCCAAATCAGTAGGACCCCTTCAGTCTGCCCCTCTCACCCTGTGCCGCTGGTTTGGAGAAATTAATGAAACCCTCACAGAATACCTGGACCACTGCCCAAGTTTCTTGTAAGAATATGATATCTTGCTCATCAATGAATGTAGTCCATTCAGTGGTAGCAAGTTTACTTGCAAGCCCCGCAATGTTTCATGAACCTATTTTACGGGCTGCACAGGACTCCATTGATACATTAGTAGGACAGTTGGCTCTAGGTTGCCCCCATTGCTAATATGGAACATTAAACTGTCACTGTCATTCGGGAGGAGACTGTGGTTGACATTGCTTAACGCAATCCCTCGGCCCAGTCAGTCAATGTCCTCCAGGTTTGTAAATGATTTGAATCTATTGAAGGTCGGGACAGAAAACTCATACATCCCCTGTGCCTGGGTTACAAGGCTACAGTGACCCATGGGCTTGTTGGGCGGCCGGGTTTCTTGATAAAAAACCCCAGCAGGACAATATTTATGCCTTCTGCATTCAAATATCTTGAGCCAGCCCTGTCAAGGATTGTTTTAACCAAGTGAGGGGAACCAAAATTAACCACGTCACAATCGCCTCTGCTTGTTTTCCTCGATTTACCTATCCAAATAATTGTACGTGCCATTTTGAAACTCTCAAAAAGGGGACCACCCAATCCTGTTTTGGAATTAATTAGGTGGAGAGCCTTGTTCCTCAGGGATGCCCAATTTTCTTCGGCACCAGAGTGTAAATGCGGTACGTTGGTAAGTAAAAATCCTAATTTTAAGTCTTTCAGTATTCACAGAAGACATTTAGGAGTCCGAAAATTAGGAGTCCTCCCTTTACTACTACTAAATTGAGAAAAATCCTAATTTTAAGACTTTCAGTATTCACAGAAGGCATTTAGGAGTCCTAAAGTTAGGAGTCTTAACTTTACTACTACTAAATTGAGAAAAATCCTAACTTTAAGACTTTTGGTACTCACAGAAGGCATTTAGGAGTCCTAAAGTTAGGACTCCTACCTTCCATGAATACCGAAATGAGTAAGTGCCTTCTGTGAAGACCAAAATGGTAGTAAGTTTAGGATTTTATCTTAAGTTAGTTCTGTGAATCGGGCCCTGTGTATTCCTCCTAGACAGCCACACAGAATGGAGATCTTAGGGGTGACTGGATGGGCCATCACTGGCAGGATGGGATGGAAGAGCTGGGCCCAACTCCACTTACACTTGAATAAGCTGTGTCCTGTCTCAACCTAAAGGGCTGCATACCCCCTTTAGTTAGTCAGGAGCTAGGGCTAGGAAGTAGAGCTCCTGTGCATTTGAAAGGCAAGTCTCTAGAAGCATCTCCCTTACTTCAGAGGTAGAACTGTGCATATATGCTGGACCTCAAATGCCGCCTCTTCAGTACACTTCTAGACCTGTGAATACTCTGCCAGGAAGTAGGACTGATGTGCTGCTACAAGGACTGCCACTATGTTGAACCAGTGCTCTGAAGGAACGGCTGCCTGCTGCCCTCTTACCTGGGTGAGAAAGACTGGACCTGCATCACTTGAAGCAGAATTCAGCGTGACTAGTTGGCTGGTCTCCTCATCTGAAGTCTTAGGTACATGCAGGCTTCCAGCAGCCGTGCATCGGCACCTGGGCTCTGCTATCTGTTAGTCTGCCCTGCTAGGTGGTGCCACCACAATCCTCAACCCTTGGAAGTGGGCTTAAGGTGCTCTGCAAGCCTCTGTGGACCAAGCGGAACTGATGCAGTTCATCTGCCACACAGTGCAAACCTGAGTAGAACTAATGCATCTCTGCTGCTGCGTGGATTGGACTTGTTGCAAAGAGCTACAAAGCGATGCCGGTCTTTGGTACCGGTGCATCACCCCCATTATGAAAGCATCCTCAGCACAGGCCCTCACATCCCTCATCGAAAGCAGACTTGATGATGATGGACTCTGCACCATGACCTCGAGCTCTCTGAAATCGACGCACTGCCCGAACTGCTCGCAACATGCTCAATGCTGGATTTTGCATTGCAAGCCCCACCGACGAGACCCCTGACAATGACACTGGCCCTCATATTCCAGCTGTGCTGCATCTTGGAACCAACACAATGCTTCAGCTGTGCGATGCATCTACAACGCATATCCTCACAATGCTTTGCTGACAAGGATTTAAGGTACTTTGTTCAGCAGGCCAAGCTGGGGCACTGTAGCTGGCCCCTGCTACATCGCGCACGGCTTAAACTTGTGACTTTGAACTGGTCTGGTGCGACCAAATATCCATTGATGGCCCTTTGTATTTTTTTGGCACTATATTACAAAAGATTTTAAAAGTGAATATCTCCAGTTCTACACATTGGAGCTTTGTCATTTTGGTTTTGTTGTATTTATTATAGAAAGCTGCATTTTCCTAACATAGCATGGGATCCTTTTTGTATGGTGTTTTCAATTTATTACTGATTGAAGTGTTGCAAAAATACTATATACATTGCCTCTAAGTTAGGCCTGACTGCTCTGGGTAAAGCTACCAGAGGCTGGAACAAAGGTCAAATTAGGGTTGGCTTGTAGCTCACCCTGACAATGATTGTGGTTGCTGCTTGACCAGGACTCACGCTCCAGTCAACCAACAACCTTGTTTCTCCCAAGGACCATATAATACTGAATAAATAAATAAATAGATAGATAAATAAATGAATATATAAATATATACATACATAGGTCCTGTCAGACAAAGTGAAAAATATTATCTTTGTTCTAAATGTAAAAACCTGCAGCTGGTGACTTTTGTGTTGAATTTCTATTGCATTGACAGAGCATTAATGCAATTCGTCATGGAACCTACTGACTGCCTTCATTATGCAGTGTTTCAAAACTTTCCTAAAGCAAAAAAATCGTCCCAAAAAAAGATTCCCTGTTCCACAAAATCTTATAAATTTCCGAATAGAGCCCACAATGTCCTGGAGCCACTTGAGCACTCATTAAGGATTGAAGAATGGGCTCGGATCTTCTCAATGCACTGATTTTATATTCAATCATTGTGGTAGCATTTATTTCTGCTCTCATCGGTACATTATGCTGGTACAGTGGCACTTATTCTCAGGCTTTCTTTATAAATACTATCCTAAGGGATAATGAATGTCTTTGTTTAGTTTGTTAAGTTTATTAAAAAGATACTAAAATGAGGTTACAAAATCACCTCAGATTTCCTGGCAGAAGACATCAATTCCCATGGAGCTAAAGAAAAGGGTTTTTGTTGCTCGGAACCGGTTATTTGTATGCAACAGTGATTAATGCCCCAAACTAACACCATGAACTCAAACCTAAACAAGTATGGCTGCAGTGATAAGTGCATATAAAAGGGGGGGGGGAGGGCTTAAAATAAATAGCAGTATTTTTCAGTCAAGAAAGATACTGTCAGGATCAGAATGAATTAAAAACGTTGCTTACTATAAAACAAAATTGTAAAATAACGTGTGGGAAAAGTAGATTTTGCAGAAATAAAATATTAGCAACCTTTAGTTGGAGACTTTGCCAGCAACAAAAAATGTTTTGTGCAATGCAAGAAAGCTCAACTGCATGATACGTAAAGGCTCCCCTAATTAAGAGATGGAAAACCAGACTCAACTTGGCTCGAGATTCGCCTAATAAGGAGAAATTGTCAATCTGTACCCATAATGTGAAGCAGAGCATAGGTGACCACACTGAAGAGAATGGTCAGAATTGTTCGATGAAAATTCCAGGTTCAGAGTGGACAACCTAAGGTCAAATGACAGGTTGTGAAGCACACGACTCTTCGCCCCAGTGTTTTAATGCAACAAGACTATATAGAGACAAATCACATCAGAGGCTCCTAATAATGAAAAGCGTATGTTTCTAACCACATCTTGCACTGAGAGTATTTAATACAATTACAATGTTCCTTGTTAACTCATGCATTTGTTGACTAGAGAAGAAAGTCTGGAGACGTCTGCTCGTGGGAGACTCATGTTCCAATCAGTGACTGTGAATTAGTTCAATCATTAGGACTGCCTGACTTGCAATGGGGACGGAAACATACGGTTCAAATTACCAGCTTTGCACACTGCCGGGCTGCAAATAAATATTGATCTTGGCTATAAGTCAGATTGTATTTTAATTCAGGACATCTAAAGCTTCACAGGCGTGTTTAGTGATTTATGAATTGCATGTAGTTTCCTTCAACATTCAGGAATTCCTATTCCCACAACTAGTGGTTGACGTGGTTTCATTAGCGGCGTCTAGTTTCCTTGGGATGTTCAAGCAGCGGTGGGCAATGCACATGTTCTAAACAAATATTTTTAGTTTGAACCTGTGTGGTCCTGCTACATAAACCATTAGCCATGCAGCCATTAATCAAGTATGATACAGAACAATGCAATACAATGTAATGCAATAAAATAGTACACGTCACAACACTCAAATTATCATACAGGTAGGAGCGTTTCATGGCAATATAGAAAAGCAGGTCCCCAAACAAATGGTTGTGATCGCAAATGGGAATGGATCTCCAAGGGAAATGTTCCCCTTTGTGAATCTTGAGAAAAACAATTTTTAAGAGTACTCTTGGAAAATGTTTGTTAAACTTTTCATTTATTTTAAACGCATCCCATTTTACATTCAAGAAAAGGACTGCATGTAAAAAACACTCCTAAAAGTTTTAAATATAACAAATCAAGTCCAAATCCTCTTCATTCAATTAATTTCGGCTTTGTTTGGTTGTGAATTCAACGATGGCTTTAATTTGGAGGGTCTTTGGGGATTGTAAAATATTTGCTTCTGTTTCAGATGGATGTTGAAATTCTGTCGCGTTTGTTTCCACCGTACTTATTCTAAATAAGATTGAATAAACCTAAATAAGGCACACCAATTAACACACCATAACAACGAATCTTTAAAAAGTCAAGTTACTGTTGCCGATGTATTATGTTTATGTTACAGTGCAGTTGATGTTCCTCAAACATGACACCACTGAATTTGGAAGTCCAAAGTTTTCCTATTTTCTGCTGTAGAACTTCAAGGCTGCACACTTGTCTGAAACTGTAGATCACCTCATGAGTGACTGGCCCATACAGATCTACACACTGTTTTTATTCGTAGATGGAGGTAGCAGAGAACAACGGGGCATATTATCAAGGGGCTTTATCTCCGCTTTTTTGGCTTTAAAAGCCAAGAAAGCGGAGATAAAATTATCTCCCTATTACCAAGCTGTCGCTAACACCAGTTAGCGACAGCTAATAGGAGATAGTGACCATCTTGGGCCCCGCTTTGCATGTCAGTGATATTTATCACTAATGACATGCAAAGTGGGCGTGCCAAGATGTTAGCGACTGAAAACAGTCGCAAACATCGCTATCTCCTATTACCAACTTTTGGAGATATTCGCGCTAAGCGCGAATATCTCCAAAAGCTAACACTTGCCCAGGAGCAGTTCTTAGCCATGTTATCCAATGGGAGGTGGATAACATGGCTAAGAGCATTTGCTCGATAATGCATGAATATCGCTGACTTTTCAGCGATATTCATGCATTGCGGCCGTTTTTTAAAGCCAAAAAAGCAGAGATAAATCCCTTGATAATATGCCCCGCAGCATTTTCCCCTGGAAATTTCCTTTGTGTACTCCACTGTTATAATGTAAGACGTATATTATCCCAGTAAATGATGACGATGATAAATTATGTTAGTTTCTCCTAATGTAGTCATCACTGCACTTAACAAACACAGATTTGTTTCCAAGTCAGAATTTTTATTTTTTCAAATTGGTGCAAGAGACTTTTCTACCTCCATATTTAAGCTCCAACAATCTCTTCCTCTCATCCACCTATGGACGAGGCAGAAGTCAGCAAGTTTAAGTAGGGAGTCGGGGCAGGCAAAATAAGCACCTGGCCTTCACATCAGAACCAGAAAAAGTATTCGATGTTGTCTATTATTTCTTACTGCAGTGTATAACAGTCTTGTATGGTTGATTATTTAAAAAGCAGAGGTTGAAATGCGTGAGGATGTTCAAGCTTTCATTTACTCATTCTTTAGGTATCATAACTCACCTGATTAATCTATGGTGCCAGTACCACAACACTACCCACCACATACCTTCAATGCTAGACTTCTGTTTGATGTGTACCATTTGGTCATGAAACAAATGCCCTGAAGTACAAAGCATTTTACATTTGCAAAACCTCTGAATCCCAAAATCACAGGCATTACAACTGCAAAATGGCTTTTTTCAATCTACTAAACCCATTTTGCGATTTGATAACATGTTCCACAACCGCTAAATGGGTTTAGAAAGGCACAACAAATCTCTATTTGGAAGGGAAGTATTTAGTGAGTGACTATCAAATAACAGTTTGTTATGCTATGTATCAATGTTTAGCAACATAAAATCGATTTCAAAATATTGAAAAGTTACAGACTTCCTTTAGTTTTGCGAAATGTAACAAACACGTTTGTTGGACGTAGGTAAGTGTCCGGGGGACTACTGCTAAATATTAAATAAAATAAAACGTGGAATTCGTTTCCTTTAAGGAATGTGGGACTGCATTAAAAAAGTTTACTATCCTGTAATTGCATCCAATCGTCAGTCACAATTTGCATACTAACTCATTAATAATAAAGAAGGAGTTTAGATTGCTACCCACTACCATTCTGAGTTTTTTTAACCGACCAATCAATACATAGGTCAGTTTGAAAATGTATTTTCCATTTACAAAAAGTTAGTGTTCAATTTGCGCATACTTTTCATGAATGGAAATGTCAACATCGGCTCAGAGAGTTATGAAAGAAGCAGTAGATGCACCAATGATTTTCACCAGGATCACTGATTTAATTGATGTGCTCAGAGGCATTATTAACGTCTTATTTTTTCAGAAGCTTGTCCAACTGAGAATTGGATTGAGAATTACATTATAATTGAGTGTGTCAATGAGAATAAGATTGAGATGCAGTAAACTTGCAACATTATCCTTCAAAGAGAGGGAGAGAGAGAGAGAGAGAGAGAGAGAATGTGTGTGTGTGTGTGTGTGTGTGTGTGCACGCATGCGTGTGTGGGTGTGTGGCTTGCACATGTGTATGTGTCTACACCTAGACAGAAGCTAAGCATTTTTGTAATGTATAGGTGCTAGCTCTGGACAACAAATGTAATGATTCATACATAACATGACTTATCAGCCTGGATTGAAAACTCTTCATTCCTAAAGAGGCGAGCCCAGTAGAAACCACTGTTTCCCCTAGAGATTCCATAAACTTGTTTATTTTATTGGAGGTACTAGTACATTCCCCTAGTTGAAGTGTTTGATTTAACAAGGGACTGGACAATGAGTTGGAAGTTTGTTGAAACAAAAGAGGGCTTGATTATGCAAAGTCATACAAGCTGCAACGTTGCTGTCTGTACTTTTTTCCTGTGATGGTCACTGCAAAAAGGACAGGGTTAATGTCAAATTACATTGAGTAACAGGATGAACATTCAGGTAGGACGTCATCTTGTTTTTTTTAGTTTAAAGAAAAAAGTTTCTGAATAGAAAAACTAAGCATGCAAGAGAAATAGGAAAAATGTCAATCGTCTATAACTATAATCATCATAACCATTGTGTAATATTTATTGTAGAGCAGAAAGTAAGAGGAGACAAAATGAATAGTAAACATAATAAATATAACAGAAAAAGTATTCATGGGGTTTTAGGCACTTTATCAATTTGGGGGTTATAAAAACCTGTTTTATTGGAAGACATATCTAAAACATTTGTTATGGGTAACCATAGAAAATCTCGCTTGATAGCTAGAGAAATTGGAGAGACAAAAGCCGTATCTAATCTGTGATTATAACAGACATCATACCAGCAGGCTTGGTAAGACATCATAATACAATCCTTCCAAGCTCAAGTAATTTGTAGAAAGTCAACAGCGAGAAGTAAATCTAAGATGTGAAAATTACTAGACTGAGAAGCCCAATGTTCAGAAACACTACTTAGAAAGCCGTTAATACATGAAAAGGCATTTGTGTGTGAAAAATGTCATTGATTTGTCGCCAGACTTGCAACCAAAAAGTATAAATATGGGAACACTCAAATAGCGTATGCTTGAGATCTGCTGAAGTAACATTCGTGTATGTCATAAGTGGAGACATGTGGTAAGTAAGTGATAGTGGGTAGTGCTACTTTGATAACATTCTCCTTGAGGAAGCAGTGATTGCAACACAAAAGAGATGTAGCCTAACATAGTGCCTTGTAAACATGATCGCCATCATGCAGCATTACTTCTGTAGTGTCCTTTATCGATCTCAGTATGGGCAAGGAAGTCACATGAGGATTTCTGAAAGTCAGAGAATGCATTTGGGAGAAATTACTGACTAAATCTGTTTGATGGCTTGAACAGGTATGTCAAAGATTTGTCTAGAAATTGGATAATACTGCTTTTTTGGCCTAATCTACATCACAAGGTCATACCAGGCCTCTCCCTTCGTGCTTTATTCAAAATTATTTGGCAATTATAGAAATTCCACAAAGGAAGTCTACATTTCCTGCTTTTAATGATGTCTGAAGGAATATCCTCATACTGGTGTTGGACTTGGCACGCCAAGTACAACACCACAAATCGTATATTATATGGACATATGTGTATTTGCTGACTCTTTGATACACTGAGGCTGCACACCCCAAGTGTAATCCTTGAAAGGAGGGAAAGAAAGCCAAATGAATCCAAACTGGACTTTGCCCTGAGGGTGGTGCGTTTCCCCACTGCAATGACATCTGTGTTCTCCTTTGAACCGCAGGCCAACTGCCACCTGCACAGTGAAATGCAGACCAGTGGCTTCAAACATCTGGTCCGCCTTTCTGTAATGGGCTGCTTCTATGGAAGAGGTGAGTTGGTGACCGCGCTGGGGGAAAAAGCATTCATGGTGATTGGGAACATTGAACTTGTCTGAACATCGCACACCCAATTAACGGTGTGCCGTTGCATGGACCAGAATACCTTATCAGTAATGTGGGCCCAGCTGTCCTACAGTTTTAAATATTGCCTCAGATGCCATGGGGGAGGGGGCAGTAATTGGTCTCAGCAGACCAATGTCCAGTGAAGGGGGCATTGACCAGTGGAACCAAATGGCACTTGAACTCATATATTGAGACTTTGGACCCAATCTTTAGGTATGCTAATTCCTTCCTTTTATTTTAGGAGAGTGTCCCAGACAACCTGGTTTTCTCTTTTTTTTTACTCACGACTGCTGTAAAACTAGGACAATGCGCAGACGTACAGGTGTGATATATGGTAATATTTTGTTTGCCAATTTTACTTCATAGATTAGGGATTGTACTCACTCCTGCAGTAAACTTCTTGGTTTACTTAGTTAATCTTGTATTCATAGTATACCATTGAAATAGTATACAAGCCAAAGCTATTAAATACACATTCTGCTCTAAAGACAATGCATTACCTGGCAAATGTATTAAACATGTCTTATTTTTTAGGTCAAGCCTAGAGCAGCGCGCATGCGCTGTCAGGCGAGACTTATAGTAAGGGGCTTTGAAAAGCTCACCACACGCTCGTGCATGTGTGGCCTATAGCTTGCGGTTACCCGCACTGGCATCATATGTTTTGAATTATCGTGCCCAATCACGGGCGCAGTAAGTTAAAACACCTTTCTCGCTGTGACGCGCGTGCACTACTCGCGTGGTTGTGTTTAAACCAGGTGATTTACTGGCGAAGACTTCACACGCAAACCATTACAGCCTGAGAAAGCCAGACACGTTCAGTGCAAGCCCACCTCTCCTTCTTCATTTCCAACTGATGTCTCCTGTGCTTGCGCTGCTGCAAGGCTTTGACTCGATCACATCATCCCAAAGTCTAGCGAGAAATCCACTCCGTCGAGAGCCGGAGCCATGGCAACCGCACAGGGAGCTTTGTAAACAAAGATTACAAAATCAATACATTTTAATGATCATTTTAAAAGAGATGCATCATCTGAACAGTAGCAGTCAGTCCAAAAATGCTTCCCAGAAGCGCATTCAGTTGATGTTCGTTCCTACGGTTTTTGGCAAAGCGAAAAAAAATACATTTCAGAAAGTTTTAACAATGTTTTTCAATATCTGAATTTTAATAGTTCATTCCAATACATTATTTGAAGAAATATATTTCTGTTTGTCATTTTTTGAGATCGTTTTGCCTAAATGGAGTATGATGTTCGCTTGTTCACATCTGACTATTTAATTTGAAGAAATCAAAAAAGTGTGAGTGGGAATACTTGAATTAATCTCTGTCACTGATAATTATTTAGGGCTGCAGCCAGGGCCTTTTTTTCTGTGAGGGCTCCTCCGCTAAGGTGGAGGAGTTTCACTCCACTGACTTCAATAGGAAAAACAAGCATTGGCATAGCCAATAGGTCTCGCCTTTAGGACCTTATAAGTATTTAGTTATGCAGCACAATATCCTCACTGCAACAACATTAACTGCTGCATGGCTAAACACTTAGAAGGTCCCAAAGGTGAGACCTATTGGCTATGCCAATGCTTGTTCTGTTTTAAAATCTGCATAAAATTCCAGCAAAACATTTCATTGCAACTAGTGTTTTCTTTTTTTTGTCGAATTTCTTTTTTTTGAGATTTATAGCACAATAAGTTGCAATACAATCCAGTCATACAAAAAAAAGCCATAAGAAGTCATGTAGAAGCTATAGCAATATACAGTGTTCCCGTTTCTCATGGAATCCCTCTGTACAGGTTCATTGACGTGTATCATCAAAACTCTGAACCTATGTATCTCACATTGTTTCCCTACAGCAACGCCCTCTCTCCCCGTCTCTTCCCACCCCCTTCCTTCTGAAGTAAACACAAGGAAAAACAAAACACAACTTTGCAAGCTACCTAGGTGAGTTGACCATGAGTTTACACTGTTTATAAACATCTCTTTGTATTTAGAGTCGCTATACAGAACTGTAAAAGATACAGTGCTTTGTACCCTGTAGGGACAGGCCACAAGAGGAATGCCCCTGGAGAGGTAACTAATTAGGGGACCCCAAGCATATTCAAAATTCTTGAAATCATCTCTAAATAGGACACTCAATCTTTCCATTGCGACTGCCTGCCATAGTCGGTCGTGCCATTTTGTCAGGGCGGGGGCCTCTCTCTTCTTCCATGCTGCTGCTATCGCCAATTTTGCCATACCTAAGCAGAGCCACACCACATCACGGCTTGTTTTTGTTTCATATTTCAAAGAAGAGTCTCTCAGGCCCAGTAGGACATAGTCTGGGGAATCTGGGAGTGGGTATCCCAACATATCTTTGATTTGTGCCAAGATCTCGGCCCAGAAGGGGCAGATCATTGGGCAATCCCACCATATGTGTTAGAGAACGCCCAGCATGCTACAACCGCTCCAGCATAGATCTGATGTATTAGGGAAAAGCTGATTTGTTTTTTTTAGGGTATAGGTACCAATCAAAAGTAGCTTGTGTTTGGCTTCCCGAAGGGTTAAGGAGCAATTGCGACGAGCTATATCCTTCCATAAGGATTTCCAGTGTCCCTCCTGTATTTCGCGTCCTAGCATGTGCTCCCAAAATGCAATGTGACATGGTCGTGGGGAGGGCAGTGTGTTAAGAAGTAAGCAGTACAAGAAAGATATTGGGCTTTGTACGCTTTGACCCCTTTAACAAATTGCTCTACCTGTGTGAGTTCCCTCGTTGCCGCCTCCCTATCCTCTGGATATAGTGCCCAATGACGCAATTGCAAATAATGGAAGTGTTCGGCGTCTGAGAGTTGAAAGTCCTGCAGTGTTCAAAGGTGAGAATGTCCCAGTTGTGAAATATGTGGGAAAATAAGAGACATCCCCCTTCCTTCCAAGCATCGAATGGACCCTGTTGAATCGCCGGCGGAAAGGCTGGATTGCAGTGTATGGGAGAGAAAGGGGAGGCAAATGTCATCCATTCAGCCAGCTTGACCACCTCGTCCCAAACTTGTAGGGACGTTTCGTGGGTGTGCTTTTGTATGCATTAGGTGGATGGCTCACCTTAGGTTTCCACAACAAGTCCCATATAAACCGCCCTGCTATTGCCCTGTTCATATGGAGCCAGTGCTTGTCGGACTCTCTCTGGGACCATTCTGCTATGACACGTGATTGGGCGTCTTTATAATAGGGATGAAAATCCAGGAGTGCTAGTCCCCCGTCATCTCTCAGATGCCTAAGCAGATTGAAGGGAAGGAGGGCTCTTTTGTTTTGCCAGCTAAACCTCGTCAGTAGAGTGCGGAACGTTTTCAGGTAATCTCTCTACAGGGAAGTTGACAGACTTTGGAATAAGTGTAAGGACTTCGGCAGGACCACCATCTTAATCGCATGTATTCTACCTAGCCATGATAGATACATTGAGATCCATCACTTAAGATCCCTCTGTAATTTGTAATATGTGTGCCCCCATGTTGTTACCTTGTGAGTAGAATGTTTGCTTAAGCCAGAGGAATGTAAGCTTCGCTCTGTTAGTATAGATTGCATTAAGTTTTCCCTTAACAGGGGTTGCTTTTCCTTGGGGGCCAGTGTCGGGGTCTGTTTATGAGCCTGCTCTAGGGTGTGTAGTTCCCCCTCTAAGGTCAATCTATCCATGGTCCTTTCTTTATTCAGGGTCAAGTTTGGCGCCACACAATGGCCTTGCAGGACTCCCTTAAACGAGTCCCAGTTGTTGGAGGGGGAAGTATCCTGGGGCTTGCTCAGCTGGAAAAACGCTGATGCTTTTGCAGAGCTCATCACACAACAGCCTATCCCAGAGCAAAGCATGGGGAATTAATCAACGCCTACATTTAGGCATGGAGTTGGTCCACTCAAGTGAGACGACCACTGGTGCATGGTCTGATATAGTGATTGAGTGAATCTTCGTTTCCTGAATTTCTTGCACGAGATCCTGACAAAGTAACACATAGTCCAACCTGGAGTATGTACAATGGACATCGGGAAAAATGTGTAGTCCCTATCTCTGTGGTGTTGCCCCATCCATGCATCAAGTAAACCCAGATTGTGTATTGCGTCTTTTAAGCCTTTAGTGAAGCTACCCATTTGTGTCCGATGGGTGTGTGTACTATCCATACCAGAGTACCACATAAGGTTTATTTCTCCCATGAGAACAATACCTCCTAGTAGTGTCAACAGGGTTGAAATACGGGTTACTTGATTGGAGTTAGGTGTGTAAGTCACTGCTACTGGCCACAGTCTCCCCCTAATATGCCCTTTCACCATGACCACTCTCCCCTCTTTGTCCATTTTTGTAGCCCTCAGGTTGGAAATTTAGTGTGGAATAAAATAAGGGTGCAACCCCATTGTGTTTCGTTGAAGTGAAAGATTTGTATATCGGGGGTACATTTTATGTTTGAGCCTATGATCCTCTGAACTTTTAAGGTGGGTCTCCTGCAGCACCACGATATCATGGTGTTGGTCTAATAAATAGTTCCACAGCTTATATCACCTGGCTGGTGCATTAAGCCCCTTGATGTTCCATGTAAGAACTGTAACTACCATTGTCAATCAGAGGATCCCCACCTACCTCTGAATCTGCCCCCTCCCATGTATCTTCTCCCCTCCTTGGCCCCCGATCTTTCTCCCCAGCCGGTGATAGTCCCCCTCCCGTGCATCACCAGCCCTAACCTTCGACATCCATTGTCTCATATTGTCATGTGACAGGAGTCACATGACAATATGAGACAATGGATGTCGAAAGTACCTGCAAACATATATATTTTTTTAAAACAGAACTGTTAGGAACACGGTAGGTGATGGTCATGGGAGGCAATTCGGACCACAGCTGCTACCATGTCTGTATCGTTTCAACTATATGCAAGGGCCTTTTCGTTTATTAATATTATGCATAATAATATTATGAGCGACAGTTATATAATAGCTGAGGAGTGGAGCAGATTTGTGTAGCTAGAAGATGACGTTGTGGCGATCTGTGCCACCGCAAGGCCAGAGATGACAGCTCTCTGGGTGACTGTCAGTCCGACTTTGATTGTGTAGTCCATTTGACACTATGAATCATGTTTGGCACCAATGAAGTTGTGACACTCCCGAAGACTCTTCAATCAACGCCTCCACTGCTTGTGGGACTGTTGGGAGAGCCACGGGTCCCCTCCCTGAGGTCTTTTGGACGCGGTTCCAGAAGTGGTAGGTTCGTCAGATATGTTGTTGCCCTCATGTATATCCACCCGCAGAAGTTTCAAGGCGTACTTTACTTCTGTGAAGTAGTGGACTCTATTGTGGAATTCAAAGGCCAAATGGCTATGTCCAGTGGTATTTGATTTTTTACTGATGAAGTTTGTCCGTGAATGGTCGAAACTGTTGAATACGGGCCAATGTCGCTGGGGCAACTTCTTGAAACAGGGTACAAGTCACGCCCTGGAAGGACACTGTGTCTCTTTTCCTGGAGGCCTGCAGGACAGCCCCCTTCATTTGAAAAGAATGCAGTTTAGCCAGGATATCTCTTGGGCACTATTTCTTGCTTGGGAGCTGTCTCCCCACTCTATGAACTCTATCTATTTTGGTTTTTACCGGAAGGATCCAAACAGTTCAGTGAAGAGACCTACCACAAAGACCTCCAGGACGGGTCTCCTGCCCCCTCCTCCAGGTGCCTAATATTGATGTTATCTTGTCGAGACCTGTTCTCCAAATCTTCACTTTTCAGTAGAGGCACTTGAAGTTGAGATTGAAGAGAGCGGGTAGTGTCATACATGTGATCCAGCTCAGAAGTTTCCACCACTCTACTCCCCACTAAATCCACAGCCAGTTTCTCAGAGAGATCAGCCTTCAGTATCTCCCAGGAGGTAGCCATGTCCCCCCTAAATTCCTCCCGCAACTCCTTTTTGAATTCTTGTAGTGAGGTAAGGAGGTCCTCCTTTGTAATAACTATTGTCCCCCAGTTCTCTGGGGTCTGTTAGCTCCCACTGGTGTCTGTGGGGGCAAAATAACTGAATACCTTGTTGCTCTGCTGTTTTTTTAGCAGCATAAAGAGACCTACTATACTGATAGGCATATGTGGGAAGGGCCGAAGGTAAGCTCCTGGGTCAGCCCGTCAACACCTCACCCTCCCAGCATGAGCATGAGGAACAATGTTTTTCCGTGGTCCCCACTGGAGATAAAGCCCTGTCCGGTGTATTCCCCATGAGGTCCCTGGAAGTTCGACCAGCCTCCTCCGATCCCGAGCTGCCTCTCCCTCTGTGCGCAATGCTTTACCACTCCAGGGGATTCAAATTAGCAATGTTAGTGCACGGGTAGGTGTATAGCTGCTTTGGATTGTACCATATTGGCTCTGCTTCCCAACTGGCCCCCCCATATCCTACAAGGTGGCAACAAATAGTCTTGTGTGTTCGGCCTCACACCGACATGTCAGGAGGAGACATCTTCAACGGAGTGTTTTCCAGAGCCTCTCCAAATAAAGCAAGGCTAGACTGCTGCCTGCAAATACTCCATACTCTCAGCCACTCGGACTTCGAGCCACATTCAGCTCCGCAGCATCTCCTCCATATCCCCCCACAACTCACCTCTCACCTCTCGGTCACGGTAAACCCAGTAGTCATCTTGAAACCTGGTAGGCTGCAGCTCACGGTTCCACTGTCTTGGCTCAGCAGAAACTCTGGTGCTCTGGGACCCCTCTGCTCCTCTCTACCACTCCAGTCAGACAACGTCGACCCCCCCCCCCAGTTCCATCCTGCTGCACCCCTCTGGTCGCCGACCCATCACAGGGGCCACAGATCCCCCTCGTTGGCGTATGTAGTTTATTTGTTTCACTTTATTCGTTTTTATAGCACCGGCTTGTGATATAGAAGCCACTTTCTTCCAGAAAGAAAAAGGTGGCCCTCCAGTGTGTATTCATTGCAAAGCTACAGAGGAGAATGTACTGTCATCCATGGGCCCTGTCCTCTATTGCAAGGGATGGGTTCTACATGTGGACTCTAGAAAGGCACAGTAACTGCTCTGAGGTGGCTTTTTTTCGAATTTCATTTATAAAATTGCTGATGTAGTTGGCTTGTCAGATGTGGTCTTATCAATTTCCATAGCTGGGCAACTAGAATTCTTAGAATGCATCCTTTTTTATTCTGTTTAGTAAATCTGGTTTAATCAATTATATCTGATTTGCTTTACCTGAAGTTTCGAGTGCAATGAGAGTGTAATGTGGAGTTGACCTTGTAGCATCCTCCCTAGCCCATGGGTGCTCTGATTTGCACACCTTTATTCTTCAGCATGCAACTTTTAACTGAACGCACTGCGTCACAAATGTTATTGAGCACAGCCAGCTACACCTATCAGATTACATAATACTTGAAAGGTGAACGGAGTCTGCCGAGGACCACTAGTGGCCTTGTACACACAAACACAGGACACAGCATTTTAAATATAGTATGAATACATTTATATATACATACACATTATAAGTCCTCGATGAGTCGTCGAGGTGTTCGCACTAGTCTTCCAGTTCTAGTTGCTAGAGGTACAGGAGGGGGCCTTCATCTGTCTTCAATGGAGAAGAGTCGGATGTTTGACTTGAGCACTTAGGTAGACTTGCCTCCCTCATGAGGTCTATAAGCGGCGAACATCAAGGAAAATAAGTGTGATGAGTTTCTGGTTATGGATTTTCAAGGTTGTTGGGCAGTTACCATATGTCCTTTGCTCGACACAGCTCTTAGTAGGTCAGCATCAAAGGGACCTTCAGTTTTGCTTGTCAGTATTTGCTTGACAAGACTCGTCTCCTTTTTCGAAGACCATGATTTGTGCGCATCAGCGGTTATCAGCTTAAGCCTTCATTTTGCATTTGTGAGAGGTGTCAGTAACACAAATCTCATCAGGGTCTATTGACTGACTAGTGGTCCATTGTGTAATCTCTGTTCCAAGAGCTCTGTCGAACAACAAGGTGGCAGGACCTTCTCCTGTCGTGGAATGAAAAGGGGACCGGTAGGCACGGAGGGCTGGGCGCACAGCTGACTTGAGGCCGAAACCTTCCAGCACAGTGCGTTGAACCACCTTTATCAAAGTACTCATAATTCATTCAACAAAGCAATTTGCCTGTGGCCAGAGAGGTGTATGTTTCTGATGTTTGATGTTCAGAGGATTAAAAAAGTCTCTTAACTCTCTGCTATTGAAGGGTGGACCATTGTCAGCTTTGAGAATGGCAGGAACACGCCATGTTGCGAAAATGTAATGCAACCACTCAATGACTTTGTCATGTGTGGTTGATGATAAGTCTTGCACTAGAAGAAAATGTGAGTAGTCACCAAAAACTCACAAGAGATGAGGACCATTATTGAGGAGTCTGAAGAAGTCAACTGCAACCCCTTACCAGGCCCCCTGAGGGAGATCAGACATACTCAGCGGGTGCTGAGTCATTTTCGGAGAGAGACAGTTGCACAGATGACAAGCTTTCCACCCCCTGAGTTTTCTATATCTGATCAAATCAACAATAATTGAAAAAGTAGTAACGCACCTACAGTTTTCTTCCAGTTCAAGTTGATGGTAGCCCTTTGGTGCCTTCCATCTGCATGATTATGTCCGCAATGTGTAGACCTGGATGTCTTGCTCTTTTGATTATTGGCCTGCCGCATATCAGCACAAATGTGCACTGAGCCACCACTGCCCTTCTCTGGCGTCACCACAATGAACAAAATCCATGGTGTAGGACCAATAGAGTGCTCAATAATGTCATGATTTAACATTGTTTCTAGTTCTTTCTCAACTGCTTCCTGGAAGCAAAAAGCAATTCGCAATGTGCAACAGGGCGAATGTCTTCATTAATGTGAAGCTGCACCTTATTTGTCTTAAGTTTCCCGAGTCCATGAAACAATGTTGGGAATTGACTCACTATTTCAGAATAGGCATTCAAATTGTAGTTGCAAGAGATCAGTCCCATGTCATCAGCAGTATCAAAACTTAATAAGCATTCACTCGAACACGCACCCTGGAGAACATGAATTTGCACTGTCTTTTTCATGTGCCGCATGGTCGCTACAAAGGATCCTTGACTCTGCAAGAGTGTAGAAGCTGTCCAGGTGTACACTATTATTCTCAACAGTGTGAGACGTGGTATCGGAGATAGTTTGTTGTACTTTTTTGCCGGCATATTTATCGAGGCACCACTGTCTATAATATAAGTTGTGAGCAACCATGCACCTGAGCATGATTTTTGGACAATGCCCATATAAACTTTGTTTCTTTGTGTGGTCATTTTTTTTTAGATTTGTGTTCTTTGCAAGTGGCCAATCCAACATGTTCATGTTGGTCTGTGACTGGCATCATCATCGCACATCTTCCTCACTGTCACTCGATGACATTAACAAATCTTTGGAAGATTAATTTTATAATTATTGATTTTGTTTAATTTCCCCTTGCCATAGTCGATGTTGCCGTTTGGCCTAGTGGGAGTGGCCAGAGTGCTTCTGGAACTTTCTGGTGTCCATCTCCACATCTCTCTGTGACGCACTTACTTTCTCTATTGCTTTACAATCTGTTATGAAATGGTTTTCTTTGCCGCAACCTTTGCATATTTGTCCAGTGGAAATGAGAATCCACAGCCAAAACACAATTTCTTTTTCTTCTGTGGGCGCAGAGCTAGAATATCGACGTGAAAATATCTACATACCTAAATATCGAGGTAAGAATATTGTTGGTTTAAAATATCGATGTCAGTAATATCGATGTGAAAAATATTGTTTTTTTTGTTGAGTAGTAATATTTAATTTTTAAATATCGCTGTTAAAAATGTATATGTAATAAACATCGATGTAAGTAATATTGATGTTATGATGTTATTATTTTTGGTGTTTTAAATGTTATTTTATCTATGTTTTCATATTCTAATGTTAATATGAATTTTTTTTTTCGAAATAATGTGTTTTTCTTTTATTTTCATACTAATTTTAGGAGATGAGGGTGAGAAGTAATGTAAAATTGCGGTTAAATTTGTTAATTATTTGTTCAAATTGTTATATATTTTAGGAGCTGGAAGTTGGATTCATAAAGGATATGGGTGGGTAGTAATTTAAAAATGTTGTGAGTAGTACATTTTAATTAGTAATATTTAAAAATTTGAACAAATTTAATTTGAAATTAGAAATTTATATTTTTACGAAAATTTAAAATGTTGTTAATTTTCAAATGAAAATTGATGTGAAATTATGTATTTCAATATAAATATTTGATTTTTAATCATAAATAGTTAATAAAATATGTAAATGTTTTATAATAAATGTAAATATTTATATATTTTATAAATATTTTATAATATATAGAATATTTTTAAATGTTTTAAATTATAGATTTGAAATTAAAAATCGAGGATAAAATATTAGATAAAAAATATATTTTTGTTAAACTTTAAACATTTAACTAAAATTTAAAAGACTATGGGGTCGTTTCCGATTCGGGAAACGAATCCGTACGACGATTCGTATTCTTAGCCGTACGAATCGTACAGATCCGTCCGAATCGCGTAGTACGATCCGTAGGTAAAAAATACGCCCGAATCTTTGCGAACCGTACGAAACACGAGGTGAAATCCGTACAACATAGACCCTCACAGTGAACCGTACGAATCGTAAACATGCCGTACGACCCGACAAGTACGATCCGGACCGTGGATTGAGTACGCAATTCATACAGAAAACGTCCCGTAGAAGCAATTCGTATGGAGAGCCACACATACGCACAGGGTGTATGCACCGTACACAATTCCGGCCTTGGGGGTACGAAACGTACCCCTACGCACTGTACACCCACAATCATGGGGTGTACGCACGGGACATACTCACCGTACTCCTGAAATCCAGTGGTGTACGCACCGTACCCCTGAAATCCAGGGGTGTACGCACCGTACATGGGGGGGGCATTTCATACGCATTTAGAGTCGAAATCTGCTTTTCCAGACATTTTCAGCTCCCGTATCAAGAGAGTCGTACGAAGTGTTGTCCAGACGATTCGTACTTGCTGGGTCGGAAAATGATGCTTCGATCCGTACAGACATCGCGTACTGCATGTTCCGAATGCGATCCGTATGGATTATTGAGTCGTGCGGTCCTTGGTACGATTCGTACGGAGAACTGCTTTGGGTGCACATCGTACTACATCGTACGTACGGGGACGGTTCGGGATACGATTTGTATGGGAAAAATGCTCCGTACGGCGATTCGGACAAGATTTTACCGAATCGGAATCGGCCCCTATTTGTTGAAAATATTAATGTCAATGTAGATAAATTATACAAATTGTTTAAAAATTAGTAAAGTTTTGAAATGTTTTACGATAAGATTTTTCAATTTATTTGCAAACTAGTTTACGTTTTATTAATAATAAATATATAGAAACTAGGTCTTAATTTAAAATATTAAATTCTATATTTAGAAATAAAATGTATATTTAATAATGATATATTTTCAAAGGATATATACTTTATAATAGTAAAATTGAAAGGGGAATAATAAATATTTACTGTTTGGAATTTATATTGATTTGGAGTTAGAATATTAAATTATGAAGGTTTACTATCCAGCACTTTTCCTGAGTTTATTTGGATTTGGAGTTAGTATAGAAAATTATCATGGTTTACTATCCAGCACTTTCCCTGAGTTTATTTGGTTTTGAAGTTAGAATAGTAAATTATTATAGTTTACCATCCAGCACTTTCCCTGAGTTTATTTGGATTTGGAATTAGAATAGTAATTTATTATGGTTTACTATCCTGCACTTTCTTTTACTTTAGTTGTATTTGGAGTTAGAATAGTGAATTAATATTGTTTACTATCCAGTATGTATGCTAGTTTTATTATTCAATCCTTACTTCAATTCTCTCTGTCCAAACAATTTAGGGCCAGATGTAGGTGGCCCAATACCGACGGGTATTTGGGCTTTCAGATGTAGGGGCCATTATTTTACAGAATCGGTAAATTTACAGATTCGGTAAATTTACCGATTCTATAAAATACTGAATCGGTAATTTTACCGATTCGGTAAATCCAAATGTAGGTGACACTCCTGAGAGTGTCACAGGCCTTTAAGAGTCGGTATTTTACCACACAATCCTATTGTGTGGTAAAATACCGAATCCAGGTGTGCATGCACATCAGTGCATGCACACTGTGCAATGTGACACACAGACATGCCCTTAGGGCATGTATGTGTGCCACATGTCACACATGCCTTTACTTGGGTGCTAGAGGGTGTCAAAGTGACACCCCCTGCACCCTTGCAACATTCGGTATTTACCGAATCGGTAAATACCGATTCGGGATTTCCCATTGATTCCTATGGCCTTCACAGCCCATAGGAATCAATGGGAAATACCGATTCGGTATTTACCGAATCGGTAAATACTGAATGTTACCGATTCGGTAATTCTAATTTAAAAATTACCTACATCTCCCTCCTTCATATTTACCGATTCATAAATACCGAATCGGTAAAATTCGGTATTTATGAGTCGGTAAATTGAAGTTACCTACATCTGGCCCGTGATGTCCACATTTTGTAAACCTAGGTCTAAGTCAATACATCTCTGTTCTGCATACCTCTTGCACCAGAAAACATAGCTATGTCCTACAATCCAAACTAGCATTGGAAAGGTATGGCTGGAAGGCATTGAAAGATGTCTGTAGCTCATGCAGTTCCTTTGTAGAATAAGAGATATGTTTAAAGATGAGGAACTAGTTTCTTTTCGCATACAAAACGGTACCTGATTGGGAGATGTAAAACATTGTTTTTTAAAAGTAGTGAGCACATTCATTTTGTGGAAAACTATCTTTGTGATTGGTTAAGAAAAAGCAGTGTGCATGTGGAGTACAAATTATGGGATAAAATTTGCTCAACTCAACCACACCTGCTTCTTGCATTTGGAAGGCACTGTTCGAACCGTAAACAATCGTGAACTTTTGACCTGCACGTGCCGTTAAATGTTCCCAAAAATGTTGCAAAAAAATATTGTTAGGTTTAAAAAATGTATGAACTTTTAAGCTCCACGTCTTGTAGAATGTTCTAGAAAGTGTGTTGATAGAATACGTTGCATTTCTTACTTCGATGTGTACTTGAATATTAAATAAAACTATTTATATGGAAAAGTAGAAAGACAGTAATAGAGAGAAGTTTTGAAAGCTAATAGAATCAAGGAACTAAAGTAATTTGTTCTTGATTACCTACTGGCGGTCGCCAGTAGGTAGTTATCACTGTTAACGGTCTGAAAGTGCGGTGTTGCTCAGAGTGGCATGGTGGTGATATGATATGGTGCGACACTCGGGTATGAAACCGAGAGTCTAAACCATGAGGTCATTGCTGTAAAGTGATGTGGTCTGGTGTTTGTAGCATATGTGTGAAAGTAGTGTTAGTAGGCGTTTATACCATACAGGGAGTGGGAAGCAAACTACTGACCGCTACTCTGTGTTGATAGTATACAGGAAGCAAAGTAGTTACGCCTACCGGTGTGAAGACTTGGGGATGAAACCAAGCTGATTGCTGTAAAGTGCTGGGCTCTGGGTGCTGTAGGATACTAGCCGCTGTAGTCTAAGTGTGTAAGTAGTGTTAGTATGCGTTTATAGTATACAGGGAGGTGGAAGCAAACTACTCACCCCTACTGGTGTGAAGACTCAGAGATTAAATTGTGAGCCTAAATTATGAGCTCATTGCTGTAAGGGATGTGCTCTGGGCGCTGTAGCATACCTGTGGAAGAAGTGTTAGTTTACGTTTATACAATATAGGGAGTGGGGAGACATACAGGTCTCAAGACACGTGGATGAAACCATGAGCTCATTGCTGTGAGGGGGGTGGTGAATCCAAGGACTGGGGGGGCCGTGAGCCCTCCACAAATATTTTCTTAAAGATCCGGGGTGGAAATCCCCGGGGCTTGGGGGGTTGTGAGCCCCTGCAAATATCATAAAGCCCCAGGGGGTGGCGGTCCCCGGGGCTAGGGGGGCTAGGAGCCCTCCGCAAATATCATAAAGCCCCAGGGGGTGGCAGTCTCCGGGGCTTGGGGGGCCTTTGACCCCCCCCACCCATTTATTTGAAAAGCCCTGGGGGGTGCGGTCCCCGGGGCTGGGGAGCTCCTTTGGGCCCCCCATCACTATACAAAGATTGCCCCCGGGATTTGGCCCACCCTGAGGCTAATTATTAATGGAGCGCGCTTCATTTCGTTTTCACTTCCGTATCCGCGCAACCTGCACGGATTTTGCAGATTTTGAAAAAAAAGAAAACTTTTTTTGGCCCTGGGGGTCCTTGTGGGACCCCCTAAGCAGGCCTAGGGAATCAGGGTGTTTCTACCCTGCCCCCTTTTCGTGTTTTGCGTGTTTTTTTTCTCAGCTTTCTTGTGCCTAGGTTCTACCGAGGCACAAGATGGCTGCCAACACTTCATGATTTGGAGTGTTGACAACCAATTAGCATGAAGTTCGTGATCGGGAGGGTGCGCAGATCCTCCGCGGCCATAGATATCAAAACTTTTTTTACTTTTGATTTTCTCAGGAACTACTGAACGGATTTACACCATTTAACAAAAAGGGTTCTTTCTGACCCAAGGGCTACCTTTTTAGCAAATTTGGTGTAATTCCGTACAACAGTTCGGGCTGTAGCCGTGTCTAAAATTTCCTATGGGAAATTGCATGGGGAAAACACGTTTCGGGACCCCCCTTTTTCTCAGCCCCGCTTGACGAATCAACCCGAAACTTTCAAGATAGGAGCGTACTGGAGTGCCCCATGACTTTTGATAATTTCGTGAAGATTCGTCAACCGGCGCCAAAGTTATTGGGAATAGAATTTTGCGAATTTCCTATGGACAATAGGTTCTAAGTAAAACTACCTACTGGCGACCACCAGTAGGTAATATATATATATACATATATATATATATATATATATATATATATATATATATATATATATATATAGATAGATATATATATATATATATATTCACTGAAAAAACCATAGGTTATAGACCATATATAGTTAGGAATTAGCATTTAAAAAAACTTATTTTACTCACACAAAACCATTGAAATTCCATATATAGTTAGTTGCACTAACTATATATCGCGCACCCGCAATCCACTGCTGATGATGTCACATATTACATCATTCATGACATGGTCAGTGACATCACTGATGACATCACTGATGACATCTCAAATGACATCACTGATGACATCACTGATAACAACATCCAGTGATTTTTTGTTTCTGTAAAGTTTAAATATGTCTTACATATTGAAGAATGAGTGGATGTATAAGTGTCTGGACGAAGGATTTAGTAGGTGCATGACTGACTGTATGAGTGAGTGATTAAATGTGTCTCACTGAGTGCACGGGTTAGTGACTAAACTGTCTTAATTTGTGCATCATTATGTTTGTTGTTCTGTAAACTGCTGCATGTGTTGATCAGTAGCTATATGAGTAAGTATATGGGTTATTGATTGGTTGCTTAAGTATTTGTATGGGAGACTGAGTGTGTGTGTGGGTGCCTGGGAGGTGTATGACTCTGTGCATAGATGTGTGAGCAGTTGATTCACTAGATGTATGGGTTCAAAAGTGCATGTGGAAACAGCTGTATGGGTGGTTGACTGTGTGCATGAGTGCATTGGTGAGTGAATGGATATCTCAGTGCTACATGTCAAAGTAAGTACATATGTAAAACACAGTACATGTGAGAGTTGGCATATATAAATAACTGTGCATGAGAGCCACTGAATGTGTGAGTAGCTGTATGGATCATTGTGAACTTGTATCAGGGATTGTATAAGAGAGTAAATATGTGTTAGTATATGCTTGAATAAGTAAGGTGTGTATAACTGTATAGTTGAGGAAATGGAGGTGAGATTGTTTCTTTGCATGACTGACTAGGTGTGTGAGTAACTCCATGGATGAGTGACAGTGTGTGAGTTTCTGTATACACTGAGTGTATCTAAGGTTATATTAGAGTCTGAAGAGGTTTATCGTATTAGCACAAGAATGATGTCAAATGAGATGTCATCAGTGATGTCATCAGTGATGTCATTTGAGATGTCATCAGTGATGTCATCAGTGATGTCACTGACCATGTCATGAATGATGTAATATGTGACATCATCAGCAGTGGATTGCGGGTGCGCGATATATAGTTAGTGCAACTAACTATATATGGAATTTCAATGGTTTTGTGTGAGTAAAATAAGGTTTTTTAAATGCTAATTCCTAACTATATATGGTCTATAACCTATGGTTTTTTCAGTGAATTTTCAAGGTTTTGTAAATGCTAATTCCTAACTATATATAATCTATAACCTATGGTTTTTTCAGTGAATTTCAATGGTTTTTTAATAGCAAATATCTGTAGCTGTAAAATGTATCCTTCTTTAAATCCCAAAATATATTTTATATGTTTATTAATAACTTTTATTTTTTTTAAAAAAATTTTCTTCGTTCCCGCTTCGCGAATCAGGAAGCTTCCCGTTAGCTGACCTTGATGCCGCGAAATAGACCGCGAGCCGGTAAACGTTTCTTTACCGCAACTGCCGCGTTAGAAAACAACATCGTGACGCCTCCCGTCCGCATGACGTTTCGCGTTGTCGCGTGATACGTCATATGACGTACTACGTTAGCGAACTGGTACGCTTACCGAGTCGCAAAGCACAGGTTTCTGGAAGCAAACCGGGAGGCCCTGCAAAGCGTGTAACGTAAACACAGCAGGTCATGTGACTTGGTAATAACACTTTTCATTGGTTCATTTCACTTTTGGTTTCCTAATGATGTAAGACTACGTCATATAATCTAAAATGAACACTTTTCATTGGTTGAGAACTATTGTTCTTCCCAAATGATGAAAATCCCTCTTTCTTTCCTCACTCTGACTTTCATCATTGTGAGAGAAAGACCCTTTGTTACCAGTGAGCAATGGCTTCTTTAGTAGCTTCAGCTGGTGCTTCCCCACCACCTCCACCACATCCAAGGAAGAGTGGACTGATGTGTGAATGTGTTCACTGTATGCAACAACTTTGACACTTACAGAAGCCTCACCTTCTCCATGCCTCCTACACAGTTCTACATGTACATCATAAATGCAAACAGAACAGAATTAATTATACATGTTAAATGGTTTATTTTTGCTGTTCTCAGAATGTATCAAATTTCACTAAAAACAGTGACTTGAAGGTATTCATCATATAACAGCGGGGAAAAAAAAACACAATCAAAATGATTGTGTTTAAAAAACCCATACAACATAACAAATCAGAATTCAGAACTCCTTAAAGTTAACTTACTTTCCATGACGGCCAAGGATGTCCTATGAACAGCTTACACTCTGTTGTGCTGTTATTACTTTCAACCCACCACTTTCTGAAAGAAAACCTCCATCGTTTTCAAAAACATGTTACATACAATAAATGACTTCTTGCTCTCTACCACAAGTTTCCACAAGGCCAAATCTTGTCAGACCCATTTATAACTCTTGGATTTCTTGTAAGCCAATCCCGTCTTTTCGCATTTCCGCAACTTTCAGAATTAAAATGTTGAAGATCATTTACACAATCCTGGACTAGTAATATCTTCCCCTTCTTGCTCAATCATGTTCTACATTTCCTATCACACTGATACTGCTTACTATGAAGCAGACTTACACTACCTTTATGACTAGTACAATTATTTAATTCTCTACATCACTTTTAATCACAAAGCAATGTAAAACAGTAGACAGCATTGCAGACTTACATTCCCTCTACTCCATGTTTTGATTGGCTGCTTCAATTAGCTTATAAAAAGAAATAGTTTTTCTGAACTCATTCAAAGTGCACGTATTTCTCCATGACGTCCAGTGTTATGGTAAGAAGTTATGTCTCTGTACTACACTTATCCTCAAGGCCAAATAGTGTAGGAGCCATGAGAACTTCTTGAAATTCCTCAGAGCACATCCCGAGATTCTTTCCCTAAAATTTTGGTTTTAAAAACACCAGGTAAGAGTTTTTAAGGTCATATTGCAATTTTTTTTTGAAAATTAAAACAGAATCATTGCAGAATGACCAGCCATTTCTACACTTTAAATAAGCTGTATAATGTCCTGATGTTATTGAAAGACCTAAAATAATCAACAGAGACCACCTGAAACAAATATACAATACATATTCCGATGGTGTTGGAATACACTTAGTGTGTTAAAATACCCCTCACACACCAAAAGGGCCCTTGGTGTCATGCTTCATCATCGGGGTCTTCCCGCCCCCGCTGCGGGACGGGGCAGTGCTGCGACAAGCGGCTACGCCGGAGCACCTTTTACTTGTGAGTACTATGTGAGTGAAGATGGAGTGAGTGTCAGTGAGGTCAGAAGTGATAAACAGTGAAATTAAAATTAAAAGATACCTGGCCTGGTGTTTAGAAAAAATTATTTAATAGGCACTGGCTGGTATCGTTAAAAGGGGTGAGGCGGAGTGCAAGATCGGGTTACTAGTCTTGCTCTCCTGTGTGGGTCAACATGTTTCGGGGCGACATGCCCCTTCGTCAGGACCGGGATGTATAGATCCCCCTGTCACTCACTAATGCGCTCCCACAGATAGAGAGTGTTGTGTTTGATCAATGTGTATAAATAATTTAAATACACGTGAAAAAAGCTCGGTCAGTAATACTGATGATGTAAGCCTGCAAGGATAAGAACACAGGATTTTAGAAAGAGCGCGGATCCCAATGCGCTTTACTAATGAATACCTGTAAGGAATGAAAATACACATAGGGGAAGAAAACACACTTTAGGCTGTTACATGTCACGCCAAAGATTTCTTGGGAGGACCTGGTTAGCCGAATATGAAAAGACAAAATATATAGAACTGTGGAGAAAAAAACATTCATGGGCTTATTGCCTGGCAGGCCAAGGATTTCCTGGAAGGGCCAGGTGACTACACAGGGTGAAAATGGGAAGGAATAAACACACATAAAAATATATACATACACACACACACCAATATAAAGCATCAGAAACTAGCAGTGAGATGCTTATTCAATTTTGATACATACTTATTGAATGATGAGACAATGCCCCATGAGCCAAGCTGGGCGAAGGGTATAGAGGGTCCAACTGTGGGGAGAAATGGAGAAATAATGCCAGGACCTAGATTAGCTATTTACACTGAATGGATTAGGGTAGTGTATTCCAGGTCAGGACTGTCGGCTATGCCGTACTTACTCAACCCCCACACCTCAGTGCTTCCTCCTTCGTCAGTGGCTTCCGTGGTAATGGTAAGCCAGGGCAGGGCGGGTCTTATATAGTGAGGCAGAGGCTTGTTAACAGAGCCTTAATTGATTAACTCGAAACCGATGTGCGTGTTCGGTCGAGTAGTTGGGACGTGTGACCAGAGCGGCCATTGTTAAATGTCCGAGGTCGGCTGGGCCGGGGTAGATATTAGCAAGGATCGGTTGCATTTCTCTTACGGTAGGTAGTAGTAGGCGGAGGGGGTGGATAGAGTGCTAGGATACACCCTAAGTCCGCTCTGATGCTTGTATCTGCGTGCAAGTTGGCAAACGCGCCTGCGCGGTGAAGTGTATACCCTCCGCGCATGCGCAGTAGTGCTGCATGGTGACTATCCTGTCGCGCATGCGCGGGAGAGAAGTGTTCCTCCGCGCTGCTCGTCAGGAGCCAGGGGAGATTCTTGCTAATAGACACACGGAAGGAAGCATCAGAAGGTCCGCATAAATCATTTGTAAAAGCGGAACATGTGCAATTTAACAACTGTCTATGCAGGCAGAGTTTGTATATAGGTGAAGACACATATTCTCAAATTATGTTCCTCTTACTAATAGGTAGGAAAATAAAGAGGCTCTTATTAGGTTACAGCTGTTCAGAGGGAATAACTCTTATTTTTCGCACACAGTTTAAGAAAAAATAAATAAAATAAAATAAAAATTCGAGATTATCATACATATTTACACGTCATGTCGGCCAGGACCACCTTGCAGGTTACTGTGATTGCTGGTGGGACACGATGGTGTTAAGTTTAATATTGGTACTGTATTAAGGTCCCGAACTGTGAACAGGTATAGGTTTTTAATCATGCCTTAAATTGCGACCAAGGAATATCATCATTTAATCCTGTGAGATGCGTGCCCAAGCAATAGACCCAACGTTGCTCTTTCGCAAGAAGGTCCTTATCACTCCCGTAGGCTTCTATGACTGTCCATTGCAGATCGTCTATACTGTGACCCATTGTGGCATAGTGGGTGGCCATTCTTGTGGTAGTTTTTTTGCAACGTACGTTGCTGCGATGTTCGCCCATTCGTATCTTGACCGGTCGTGTGGTCATGCCAATGTACTCTTTCTTACATGGGCAGGTGATCAAATAGACCAAGTTCCGGCTGTTGCAGTTGGTAAAGGAACGTTGTTCCCATGTAGATTTGTTAGAAAAAGTTATATTACGACTTTTTCTTGTATATTGACAAGATGTGCACGAGCCACATGGGTGGTGCCCTCCAATGGTTGAAATAGCAGAGGGTCTCTCGTTAGTGAGTTGTTTAGGTCTCGTGTGGACCAGCAGATCCTTCAGGTTCTTACCACGCCTGTGTGCAAACATTGGTTTTGGGAAATCTAGTTTCCCGCAATTCAAAATTTTCCAGTGTCTGTTCACAATTTTTGTGATCTGGTTCGAATTGGTGTTGTACGTTGTGACACAAATCGGGCGTTGGTCTTGTTCTTTTTCTGCTGTAGTTTCCAAAAGGGCATCTCGGTTGTTGTTCCGTGCTCTCTTAAAACCCTTGTTGACTACCTTGCTAGGATAGTTCCTGTTACTGAGCTTAGTTTTCAAATCAGCTGCTTGGGTTTTAAAGTCTTGGATAGCGCTGCAATTACGCCTAAGGCGAAGGAACTGGCCATAGGGTAAATTGTCGCGTAGATGTCGTGGATGGAAGCTACTATATAGCAACAGACTGTTTTTAGCCGTGGGCTTGAAATGAGTACATGTCTCTAGTTTGCCATTAGAGGGGTAGATATTCAAATCAAGAAAAACTAGGTTTTCATTAGAGGCTGTGTGGGTGAACTTGAGGAACCGATCTTGTTGGTTCAGCCAAGTCATGAATTGAACCACAGAGTCTTGATCACCCCTCCAGATGACTAACACGTCATCTATGTATCTTTTCCATGCGACCACATGGTTCTTATAGGGGTTCTGGTCGTTCAGGATTCTGGTGGCTTCGAGATGGTGCACATAGAGCCCTGCTAGGCTCGGCGCACAGGTGCTGCCCATACTCGTGCCGTGTTTTTGTAGGTAGTATGTGTTTTCATACATGAAGAAATTCTTTTTTAGGGTCATGGAGATGCATTCAAGGACCACTTGCCTCGGGGTGTGGTACGCCCATGGGGTTGAGAACAGGACTTCCTCAATAATTTCTAGAGTCTCTCGGTGGGGGAGACTCGTGTAGAGACTCTCTACATCGAGTCCCAACAGGAGGTCGTGTTCGGGGTCAAAAGGTATCTCTTTTACCAACTGTAGGACTGCTTTCGTGTCTTTTAGATAAGTACTTGTCTTCTGTACTATTGGTCTAAGGAAAGCGTCCGCAAATTTTGATAAGGGTTCAAGGATTGATTGGATTCCCGATACTATAGGGCGCCCAGGTGGATACGGGGCGTCCTTATGAATCTTGGGGATGGTGTAGAAATAAGGAGTTTTTGGATTCTTTTGAATCAGAAAATCGCTCTCTTGTTTTGTGAGCCAGTCGTGTGCCATTGCTTCCTCAATCATTATGAGGATACAGATCCTGACTTCTTCAGTCGGGTCTTCCCTCAGTATTTGATAATTGCGTCTGTCCTCAAGTAGTTTCCTACACTCCCTATCATAGTTGGTATATGTTTGTATCACCGTCGCTCCGCCCTTGTCGGCAGGCTTAATTACAATAGTTTCATCATTTGCCAGTTCATGCAGGGCCGTTCTCTCAGCTGTGGAGGTGTTGTTAAAGACATCCCCACCGTCAGTAGTTAGCTTCTCCAGATCTGCCATAACAGCCTTTTCGAAGGTTAACAGTTCAACCGGTAAAGTAGAGTCTAGAGGTGTGAAAGAGGATTTGTTTTTCAGGCCTGTATCTGTTTGGACATTCGTTTCATTGTTAGAGTCCTGAAAAAAAGCTTTTAGCTTAAGTTTTCGCGTAAACTCTTTCATCTCTTGGCAGAGTTTGAATTTATCCATTTTATGGGTAGGGACGAAGCCCAAGCCCTTACTTAGGACATTCTCCTGAGCTTCCGTTAGTAAGTGGTCAGACAAGTTTACTACTAAGTTCCTCGACTGGTTGACGCTGTTTGACTCCGGGTTGATACCCCTAGGGGTTGGGCTGGCTGTTGATTCCAGTGTACCTGTGTACCTTTCCGGTTGCGGCCCTTTCTTGTTCCTTGGCGCTGGCCTAAAAAAGGCGGTTGGCCATAGTGGTTAAAAGGGGGCATTTGTTGGTCCCACGGTGGGAATTGATTCCCCATGAAGACAGGCCCTGGTGGATATTGCATGAAGCCGGGAGGTCCTTGCATGAAGGGAGGTGGTCCTTGGTATGGGCCCCAACCTCTTCCACCTCGTGGGTAGCCTCTGCCAGAGAATTGTGTTCCTCCTCGTGTGCTCTGGTTGCTGTTCCTACTGGAGTTTGATCCGTTAGAACTAGTATCAGACATGTCAGTGTCCTGGTCATTGTTCTGATTTTTGGATACATGATCTTTTTTAATGTACGGGTAAATACGTTCATGCGTAAAGTTCTCTGTGTCTTTTTTGTGTTTTTTATACTTATTCTTTTTGAGGGTGCACTCAAATTCTGTCATTTCTTGATTTAGTTCCTCCAGTCTTTTTTTCAGAGCGGCTGGGGATAGGTAACTTTTTATCTTCACTTCTAACTGGGTTATCTCAATCTTGAGTTCTTGTGTTAGTTTGGTTGCAGTTTTTACTATAAGGACTAGCCAGTCCCTAGTACACTTCCAGCTTATAAGAGACCAATCCCTCTTAAATTCTAGATCGTGCGTGAAGATAAATGGTTCATTTTTCACTATTAGGCCTGGAGGGGCCGTTTTTGATTTCAAATATTCGGACATGAGTAGGCCGTGCAGGGCTGTCTTTATTTGCGTTCTCCTCAGGGCTGCCAACTCGTCCCAGTCACCTTCGTTGACTGGGACGAGTTGGCAGCCCTGAGGAGAACGCAAATAAAGACAGCCCTGCACGGCCTACTCATGTCCGAATATTTGAAATCAAAAACGGCCCCTCCAGGCCTAATAGTGAAAAATGAACCATTTATCTTCACGCACGATCTAGAATTTAAGAGGGATTGGTCTCTTATAAGCTGGAAGTGTACTAGGGACTGGCTAGTCCTTATAGTAAAAACTGCAACCAAACTAACACAAGAACTCAAGATTGAGATAACCCAGTTAGAAGTGAAGATAAAAAGTTACCTATCCCCAGCCGCTCTGAAAAAAAGACTGGAGGAACTAAATCAAGAAATGACAGAATTTGAGTGCACCCTCAAAAAGAATAAGTATAAAAAACACAAAAAAGACACAGAGAACTTTACGCATGAACGTATTTACCCGTACATTAAAAAAGATCATGTATCCAAAAATCAGAACAATGACCAGGACACTGACATGTCTGATACTAGTTCTAACGGATCAAACTCCAGTAGGAACAGCAACCAGAGCACACGAGGAGGAACACAATTCTCTGGCAGAGGCTACCCACGAGGTGGAAGAGGTTGGGGCCCATACCAAGGACCACCTCCCTTCATGCAAGGACCTCCCGGCTTCATGCAATATCCACCAGGGCCTGTCTTCATGGGGAATCAATTCCCACCGTGGGACCAACAAATGCCCCCTTTTAACCACTATGGCCAACCGCCTTTTTTAGGCCAGCGCCAAGGAACAAGAAAGGGCCGCAACCGGAAAGGTACACAGGTACACTGGAATCAACAGCCAGCCCAACCCCTAGGGGTATCAACCCGGAGTCAAACAGCGTCAACCAGTCGAGGAACTTAGTAGTAAACTTGTCTGACCACTTACTAACGGAAGCTCAGGAGAATGTCCTAAGTAAGGGCTTGGGCTTCGTCCCTACCCATAAAATGGATAAATTCAAACTCTGCCAAGAGATGAAAGAGTTTACGCGAAAACTTAAGCTAAAAGCTTTTTTTCAGGACTCTAACAATGAAACGAATGTCCAAACAGATACAGGCCTGAAAAACAAATCCTCTTTCACACCTCTAGACTCTACTTTACCGGTTGAACTGTTAACCTTCGAAAAGGCTGTTATGGCAGATCTGGAGAAGCTAACTACTGACGGTGGGGATGTCTTTAACAACACCTCCACAGCTGAGAGAACGGCCCTGCATGAACTGGCAAATGATGAAACTATTGTAATTAAGCCTGCCGACAAGGGCGGAGCGACGGTGATACAAACATATACCAACTATGATAGGGAGTGTAGGAAACTACTTGAGGACAGACGCAATTATCAAATACTGAGGGAAGACCCGACTGAAGAAGTCAGGATCTGTATCCTCATAATGATTGAGGAAGCAATGGCACACGACTGGCTCACAAAACAAGAGAGCGATTTTCTGATTCAAAAGAATCCAAAAACTCCTTATTTCTACACCATCCCCAAGATTCATAAGGACGCCCCGTATCCACCTGGGCGCCCTATAGTATCGGGAATCCAATCAATCCTTGAACCCTTATCAAAATTTGCGGACGCTTTCCTTAGACCAATAGTACAGAAGACAAGTACTTATCTAAAAGACACGAAAGCAGTCCTACAGTTGGTAAAAGAGATACCTTTTGACCCCGAACACGACCTCCTGTTGGGACTCGATGTAGAGAGTCTCTACACGAGTCTCCCCCACCGAGAGACTCTAGAAATTATTGAGGAAGTCCTGTTCTCAACCCCATGGGCGTACCACACCCCGAGGCAAGTGGTCCTTGAATGCATCTCCATGACCCTAAAAAAGAATTTCTTCATGTATGAAAACACATACTACCTACAAAAACACGGCACGAGTATGGGCAGCACCTGTGCGCCGAGCCTAGCAGGGCTCTATGTGCACCATCTCGAAGCCACCAGAATCCTGAACGACCAGAACCCCTATAAGAACCATGTGGTCGCATGGAAAAGATACATAGATGACGTGTTAGTCATCTGGAGGGGTGATCAAGACTCTGTGGTTCAATTCATGACTTGGCTGAACCAACAAGATCGGTTCCTCAAGTTCACCCACACAGCCTCTAATGAAAACCTAGTTTTTCTTGATTTGAATATCTACCCCTCTAATGGCAAACTAGAGACATGTACTCATTTCAAGCCCACGGCTAAAAACAGTCTGTTGCTATATAGTAGCTTCCATCCACGACATCTACGCGACAATTTACCCTATGGCCAGTTCCTTCGCCTTAGGCGTAATTGCAGCGCTATCCAAGACTTTAAAACCCAAGCAGCTGATTTGAAAACTAAGCTCAGTAACAGGAACTATCCTAGCAAGGTAGTCAACAAGGGTTTTAAGAGAGCACGGAACAACAACCGAGATGCCCTTTTGGAAACTACAGCAGAAAAAGAACAAGACCAACGCCCGATTTGTGTCACAACGTACAACACCAATTCGAACCAGATCACAAAAATTGTGAACAGACACTGGAAAATTTTGAATTGCGGGAAACTAGATTTCCCAAAACCAATGTTTGCACACAGGCGTGGTAAGAACCTGAAGGATCTGCTGGTCCACACGAGACCTAAACAACTCACTAACGAGAGACCCTCTGCTATTTCAACCATTGGAGGGCACCACCCATGTGGCTCGTGCACATCTTGTCAATATACAAGAAAAAGTCGTAATATAACTTTTTCTAACAAATCTACATGGGAACAACGTTCCTTTACCAACTGCAACAGCCGGAACTTGGTCTATTTGATCACCTGCCCATGTAAGAAAGAGTACATTGGCATGACCACACGACCGGTCAAGATACGAATGGGCGAACATCGCAGCAACGTACGTTGCAAAAAAACTACCACAAGAATGGCCACCCACTATGCCACAATGGGTCACAGTATAGACGATCTGCAATGGACAGTCATAGAAGCCTACGGGAGTGATAAGGACCTTCTTGCGAAAGAGCAACGTTGGGTCTATCGCTTGGGCACGCATCTCACAGGATTAAATGATGATATTCCTTGGTCGCAATTTAAGGCATGATTAAAAACCTATACCTGTTCACAGTTCGGGACCTTAATACAGTACCAATATTAAACTTAACACCATCGTGTCCCACCAGCAATCACAGTAACCTGCAAGGTGGTCCTGGCCGACATGACGTGTAAATATGTATGATAATCTCGAATTTTTATTTTATTTTATTTATTTTTTCTTAAACTGTGTGCGAAAAATAAGAGTTATTCCCTCTGAACAGCTGTAACCTAATAAGAGCCTCTTTATTTTCCTACCTATTAGTAAGAGGAACATAATTTGAGAATATGTGTCTTCACCTATATACAAACTCTGCCTGCATAGACAGTTGTTAAATTGCACATGTTCCGCTTTTACAAATGATTTATGCGGACCTTCTGATGCTTCCTTCCGTGTGTCTATTAGCAAGAATCTCCCCTGGCTCCTGACGAGCAGCGCGGAGGAACACTTCTCTCCCGCGCATGCGCGACAGGATAGTCACCATGCAGCACTACTGCGCATGCGCGGAGGGTATACACTTCACCGCGCAGGCGCGTTTGCCGACTTGCACGCAGATACAAGCATCAGAGCGGACTTAGGGTGTATCCTAGCACTCTATCCACCCCCTCCGCCTACTACTACCTACCGTAAGAGAAATGCAACCGATCCTTGCTAATATCTACCCCGGCCCAGCCGACCTCGGACATTTAACAATGGCCGCTCTGGTCACACGTCCCAACTACTCGACCGAACACGCACATCGGTTTCGAGTTAATCAATTAAGGCTCTGTTAACAAGCCTCTGCCTCACTATATAAGACCCGCCCTGCCCTGGCTTACCATTACCACGGAAGCCACTGACGAAGGAGGAAGCACTGAGGTGTGGGGGTTGAGTAAGTACGGCATAGCCGACAGTCCTGACCTGGAATACACTACCCTAATCCATTCAGTGTAAATAGCTAATCTAGGTCCTGGCATTATTTCTCCATTTCTCCCCACAGTTGGACCCTCTATACCCTTCGCCCAGCTTGGCTCATGGGGCATTGTCTCATCATTCAATAAGTATGTATCAAAATTGAATAAGCATCTCACTGCTAGTTTCTGATGCTTTATATTGGTGTGTGTGTGTATGTATATATTTTTATGTGTGTTTATTCCTTCCCATTTTCACCCTGTGTAGTCACCTGGCCCTTCCAGGAAATCCTTGGCCTGCCAGGCAATAAGCCCATGAATGTTTTTTTCTCCACAGTTCTATATATTTTGTCTTTTCATATTCGGCTAACCAGGTCCTCCCAAGAAATCTTTGGCGTGACATGTAACAGCCTAAAGTGTGTTTTCTTCCCCTATGTGTATTTTCATTCCTTACAGGTATTCATTAGTAAAGCGCATTGGGATCCGCGCTCTTTCTAAAATCCTGTGTTCTTATCCTTGCAGGCTTACATCATCAGTATTACTGACCGAGCTTTTTTCACGTGTATTTAAATTATTTATACACATTGATCAAACACAACACTCTCTATCTGTGGGAGCGCATTAGTGAGTGACAGGGGGATCTATACATCCCGGTCCTGACGAAGGGGCATGTCGCCCCGAAACATGTTGACCCACACAGGAGAGCAAGACTAGTAACCCGATCTTGCACTCCGCCTCACCCCTTTTAACGATACCAGCCAGTGCCTATTAAATAATTTTTTCTAAACACCAGGCCAGGTATCTTTTAATTTTAATTTCACTGTTTATCACTTCTGACCTCACTGACACTCACTCCATCTTCACTCACATAGTACTCACAAGTAAAAGGTGCTCCGGCGTAGCCGCTTGTCGCAGCACTGCCCCGTCCCGCAGCGGGGGCGGGAAGACCCCGATGATGAAGCATGACACCAAGGGCCCTTTTGGTGTGTGAGGGGTATTTTAACACACTAAGTGTATTCCAACACCATCGGAATATGTATTGTATATTTGTTTCAGGTGGTCTCTGTTGATTATTTAAGCGTTCATAAGAGGAGGATTAGCCCACCGCGGTGCCTTGTCGCACCACCTCTTCACTCCCTTTTTTGATATTTTTGGGTTATTGAAAGACCATCATGATATATAATTGCTACAGTTACAAAAGTCCTTTCTGATATTGACAACTGTGAAGCCACAAAATTTTTAATTAAAGTTGTCAATTTTGTTCCATCAGGCCTACATCGTTGGAACATTAAAATGACATACTGGCCATATGTTCATATAAATAATGTGGACATCATTTCAGATTTACATTGGCTACACTCCATGTTGTGATCAGCTGCTTTTACTAGCTTATTAAAAGAGACTGATTTACTGTCTGGCAAAGTTAAATATATAAATCTTTCTGAGTCTACACTAGTAGTACTTGATACCCTACAGTTCTCGCAGTCATGCTGCCATTGATAAGAAAGCCCAAACAGGTGATCTACATCTACACCTTCATCATGCAATACATCAAGCATATACATTAAAAACTCCTGACAATCTTGCTGACTATTTTGAGAGAATTGTGTTTGGCCTGAACATCTGTCTAACAGATTTCGAATTTCAGACACACTTTCTATGTTTGTTCTATCAGTGCTACATTTCTCTAACACAGAATTTAACAAACTGCAAAATCTTTGATCAGAATTGACCACAATCTCTTCTTTTACATTTTCTAGAGAAAACAAAACATTAACCACTACATTAGCATAGCAGTTGACACCAGAACTGTTTTCAAATTGAAAACCAACAACATCTTCAACAGAATCCTTTTTGTTTCTGCTTATAATTTCAGGTTCATCGACTTTTCGTCTTTTTGCTACAACCTCCCCAGTATTGGTCACATTTCTTCGTTTCCGGCCTACCACACGTTTCTCAAACAAAGGATACTGAGGCAAATGTGGCGCATACTCTCTTCTCAACCTATTGTATTCCTTAACACAATCTAGATCCGCACAAATGTTTGTGACATCACACTCAATCAAGTACAATCCCGATAAAGTCCTAACTCGTGACAATGCCACATATGCCATACCCTCCTTGAACACAGAACTGCCAATATTCACCAATGCACAGTCTACACTTAAACCTTGTGATTTATGGATTGTCACCGCATATGCCAAGCAAACAGGAAACTGCTTACGACGAACATATAAGTCTTTTACAAGCAAAAATCTAGCAGAACAACGAGCAATTAGCTGTACTTCCTCAATGCCATCAAATTTAATTTTTAAAAATTCAATTCCATCTCTATTTCTGTATTTCACAAAATCAACAACATTACCCATTGATCCATTTACCAGACCTCTTTCAACATGTAAATTCCTTCTTAAAATTATACGGCAGTTGAAGCACACATTCAGAGTCTTTTCAAAACCCGCAGTTTTAGATATACTCTTCTCTAATGAATCCAATTTTGTTTTCAGATTCTCAGACAAAATAATTGTTGATCCCATATGCTCTACTCTGTCAATAGCTTCCAGTTTCACAATCTCTTGCTTTTCTAAATGCAACATTTTGTTGTTGAATTTGGCACATTCTGCAAGAGTTGGCATCAAACATATTCCAGATTTTTTCTCAGTAACTTTCTGAAAAATATTCTCAGGCACAACATCTTCGTCTGGATATAAATTTGTCAGTAATCGTGCATGTAAAGCTTCTTTCCCATGCTCGGTCACTTTTCCAATTCTAACATCTTGTAGAATAGTCTTGTAAACTTCATCCTTTGCCTGACGCATATTTTCATGCAGTTCAGCATAATTGAAGTTTAACCATATATTGACGTTGCCAATGCTCCCTAAGCACTTCCTGGTATCTTCATGCGTGAGCATTTTGAACACAGGTTGCCCTTTCACTGGTGTCAGCTGCAGAAGATCTCCGAAAACAATGATGTGTTTGCCACCAAATAACACATCATACTCTGTTTTGAGAACTTCTTGCATTCTCAAATGCACAAAGGCAATCATGACATTGGAAACCATGCTTACTTCGTCAATGATAAGAAGTTTCATTTTCCTCAAGACTCTTGAAACTTCAAAACAAGCATCTCCAGATAGCTTGTGATATTCTAATTTGTTGTCATGCTCCACTGGCAGCATCAGTAAACGATGTAAAGTAATCCCTTTAATGTTATGTGCTGCCAGTCCAGTTGGAGCGGTGACAACACAAGACAGCGATGACTCTGTCCTTTCCTGCAAATAACATGAAATTGCCTTAATAAGGAAACTTTTTCCAGTTCCCGCTTCTCCACTCACGTACAGTCGGACAGGCTTCAACGACGTACATGAGCACTCTTTCTTGTCATGACTTAATCCATGATCAATTTGCATGGTAAGTTCGTCATATATTTTCCTCTGCTCAACGTTGAGTTGTCTTTCCAACTCTTCTAAGTTAACCGCATCCTCCTGAGCATGTGCCATGGCTCTTTCCACTTCATTCATAGCAGTGGCAGCTTCATTTTCGATAAGAGGTCCTCCTAGTGGATCCTGACTCAATGAAGCAGAACTCTGACTGTCCTGAGAACTGTCTCTGGCAATCTCGGCTGCAATCGTTGCTTCCTGCTCAATTTCCACATTCAACATTTCTACATATTTGGGAAAAGCAGGACATTCTATGGTCTCCTTGGCAGCATTGAATGAGTCTTCGTAACAAAGGAAATCTCCAAGCAGTTCCTCTTCTGCACGCCAAGGCTTAAAAAGTTGCAAAAGTGCTAAATAGAAAAACTCCTTTTTTTCAGGAGATTCGCCACTCAATTTTCGATGGTTTATCAAGTGGCATTTTCTTTGCTTGACCAGACATCCCTCACTTCCTATTACAGCATACACTCCTTTCTCAGTATCTTCTTTGATGTTCCTCTTGAATATGTAATTTTGCAGAACCTCATACAGACAAACATTCTCGAGGTGACTGCTTCGATTTGGATAATATGTATCCAACATGTTGCTCTTCAAAATGTCGGTACTGTTTGGCTCCTTTTCCGCCAAATACTCAATTTCCCGCACAGGTTTCAGAACTCGATTACGCGTTGCAGCAAGACCAACACTCGCCCAAACGATACTCCTGGACTTGGCATAGAGACTTGCTGAAGACAACCGGTCAGAACATTCGTAAGCTCCGATTTCTCGATGCGACAACATCTTCAGACTGAAACTGTACAACTTCTTGCTGAGGCTCTTTTCATGGGAAATGTCCTCCCACATATCCTTCAATTCTGTCTTCTCTTTTTTGGTGATGTAAGATGTCACATACCGAGCCACAGCCATACAGTTATCAGCCACAAACTGTATATCCATGTTAGCATTCCACATGGACAAAATCACAGGGTTGTAGTCGTTGATGTACTTAGACTCTTCGTTCCTCTTCAAATTGTATGTGTTTTTAGGTGATTTCTTCATCACATTATGTTGCAGCGAAGACATCAAACTGTTCACTCTTCCTTTAGAAATCACCGGTCGTGGAAAGCCGAAACGACATTTGGTGTAGAACTTGTCTTTGTTCCGGAATTTACGACGACAGTACTTTCCACATCGATGGCTTTGGAAACGTAGAACTTTTTCTCTTAGGCTTTTTTTCTCCTTTGCGTTTGGAACAGCACACGTAGAATACTGTTCTATGAAACTCATCACTGAGTCTTCTGCATCCGTTCCAAATTTAGGTGCATCCTTGATCCACAGCAACATATGTATATGAGGAGCACCTCTTGCTTGGTACTCCTTCCTCCAGAAGAAATCCAACACCTCTCCAAGAGGTGGATTCTTCTTATTCATGATGAAAGACATCATACCTTCTATGATTGAAGTACCTACATACATTGACTGGATCCAAAGAGCACAGTTCTCCGGGTGTCTTGAATTCGATGTTTTCTACGTTAGCATTTGCCTCTCGTAGAAATTCAAGTAAGTCTTCCCAGCCATACTCAGCACAGCTCAAAGTGAGGAACCATGTGGGAGTTCCTAAGTTCCTCAGCATACATTTTAAATCACCATGACGACGGTACCAGTACTCATTAGTACCACGCTGACACGCCATGAGATTAATCAGGTGAGAATCCAAAATACTGTCTTGGACATTGACTTTATCCATAAAGTCACTTGCCGAGATGTTTTGCATGTGTATACCACTTTTCAAGATGTGGTTCACTGCATATGACAGTCCAGACAGATCGCTTTCAAACAGGAGATGAAACAAATAAGGAATGCATTGTCGAAACCTAGGATCTCCTGCATACAATCGCAAAGTCCGGTATTCAGAAGCAGGAATTTGATGAGGTCGCTCATCATATCTTCCTCCCTGACCTGTTGGAAAAAGCTGTGGGAAACACCGAGCTTCCAAACTTTCCTCCCAAACACTAATGGGACTCCCTTTCACTTGTTTCATTTGAAACAACTCAATAGCATTCCCCATGACTTCCTTGGAATGCAAAGGATGAACACTATAATGTTCATATATTTCTTCACTAGTACAGGGTTCTACTTTCTCAATTTGACCAGCACACAAATCGCTATCCTCTTCCTCACTTACTTCCTCTTCTGCAACATATACATTTTTATAGTATTTATTATATTTTTTTCAAATACAATGTTGCCCTTTTGACTTTCCTAACATCTACTAAATCTTGCCATATTTTCTTATTCTTTGTCGGAACCCCATTAACTAAGATAACAAGAGGTTCCTCTTTCACTTTTTCTACTCCAATTGTGTTAATGTTTTTCTTCAAATCTAGAGGCAAATAAACAACTCTTCCCTTTAATCCTCTCTGTAAATCTGATGGAGGCAATTTCCCTGTCTTTGGCTCCATTCTTACAATAGCCTGAAAGGGATGGATACTTTGAATCAAAATAGATTCATAAGTATTTAAATCCTTCAATTCAGAAGGAATCTCAACCAATTCCAGATTATTATGAACTGCTCTAGCAGGCATCTGGTTTTGATTTAATTTGTTACAACAATAAGTACACACACGTTGATCCAATCCCAAATCAAAACAATTTTCTACCATCAAGTATGTTGTAAAATCCTTCCATTCACTATTATTTTCCCTTTCACTTTTTCCATATAAATCCACTAACTTAGTCTGATTCTTATAATAAGTGCGTCGACAACACACACAAGTGAAATTTGGCCTCTCACTTGATTTCACCTCAAACGTCGCAATTTCCCTCTGGAAATTATCTGTACTGGAAACCTGTACACTATCTTCCACATTACTCTCTTCTTCTTGGTCAATTTCAACATTCTCCTCTTTACTTCCAAAGTAACAAAACTCAATTTCTTCACATATATTCTTCACATCTATTTCAGAACCATGCAAAAGAGCAGCGCATAATTGTTTAAGCATAATTGCTGGACTCTTAGCATAATACAACATTCTAACTAATTTCCTCACTTTATTATGATGCACTGCTAGCATCCTGAAATGATGAAAAACACTCTGGCATACTCTCCTGGAAAGACAAGCCAGTGAATGACCATGCAAACCTATCACTTCTCTCACTCTGCAAGGATCTAATTCTTGCAACAACTTCATTTTCTGCTTCAAACTTTTCTTATTAAATGACCGTATAAAATCACAAAGCAAATTGATGGAATCCTGTCGTACACTGCAAATACTACTACACTTCCAGGTGTACACAGGACCCTTAGGACGTCTCCCTAAAACCTCATTACCTAACACCTCTTCTATCTCTGTTCTCACAAGTTTTTCTTTTTCAACTGGACAACCATCTTTCACTTCATAAGCTCGACCACTGGTGTCAACTGCATGCACCAAATCATTATCCTGGAAATAACTCTCCTCATTAAAAAATGCCTCAGAGCTTGAACTATGCATCCATTCTCCAGAAAAAACTTCACAAAAATTACTACGATTAACTATTCTCTTCCATCTACTATTTCTTTTGAAATCATAAATTGCCTTGTTTAGCTTCCTAATTCTATTGATTGTCAAAATAAATAACTTACGTTTAATTTCAAATGCCTGATCAATAACTTTCTCAACTATTTTTTTTCTCTTATAAAAAAACACTTTCTGTTGACCTTTCTTAATATTTTTTAACAAATTCCCAATTATCCTGTTGCGGAACATTCGTTTACGAATGTCCCTAAACTGTTGTTTCCTTCTACTTTCATGCATAGAGTTATCTCTTACTCTAGCAGTAACATTTCTCATTGGCCTTTCCTTACCATTTGAATTGTTTCTCCTTTTCTGGACTGAAACATTTTCTGTAGTAATATTTTTTTTACTAGACATATTTCTTATGACTGTTTTTGGACTCTTACCCGGTGCTTTCTTGGTGACTTGACAAATCTTTTTGTTAGAGGACTGCTGCATTATTCCATGGTCCTGCTGTCTTTGACGTTTTGCAGCCTTTCTCACTCTTTCTTTGCTTGGCATCCTAAAATCTTGAAATAATCTGCAGTTGAATCTGTGGTAAAATATAATAAAAAATGTTATTAACCACTATTACCCAACAGTAAATTAATAACAGTCATCAAAAACTTAACACACTACTTAAGTATATAATATACTGAAGCCTATCTCCAATTTTTCACTGAACAGGACTCATCTCTTCTTAACCTTGGATAAACCTCACCTACTCTGTGTCCCCTGCACATAATTAAATGTAAAGGGGCAGATTTATATTAACTAGCACATCCCCAGGGATGCACCAGTTAACGTGCACCGCTGCTCTGCCACCCACGGTGTGGCGCATTTACAATCAGATAGGACAAAGCTACATCAAAACCCTGCGCCTGCTTGAAGCAGGCATAGATCTTGACGCAGGTAGGCTGAAAGCTAAAGCAACAACTAAGTGTCGTGTGCAGAAGTTACAAAAAAGGAAAAATGGCGTTTAAACCAGTAATGAGCCCATGCTAACTTAACACAGAGTAAAAATATCCAGGATCTACATCAGTTTGGGGTTCACGAACCTGGCAGGTACAAGGCACTGAGGCTTTCCACCGTGCATGTCTCATCCCAAATCATATGTTGTTTGTGAATGAAACAATTTCCCAGACCAAATGCTTTGGATTGGCTACTTCTAAAAAAAATTAAACACCCCTACTATCCCGGAGTTAGAGGAATATGATGGTTGGAGTAATTTTACTCGTTGTCCATTAAAGATTTACAGGCCCTACTCCGTAATTCTTCCTTTAACATTTCCAGTATAAATCCAAAAGGTTGACTGCTTTGGCAACGTGCCTTATCCACGGTTTAATAACGCTGCCTTTTGCTTTATATAAGTTTTCAAATTGTATGAAATATATACCAATAGGTCGTTATTAACCTTTAGGTAGTGGTTTTCTTCATGAGGTCTGGTCGCTTCCATACACATACAGATTTTCAAAGATGATCAAGAAGTTTATCTGAATGGAGAGGAATGCACTGAGACGCCAGATCATTCACTAATGTGTAGGCACATACAGTTACACGGTTCATGCAACAAACACCGACCAAATATGGCTTGCGTGTTGCAAGGCACACCAGTTCCTGCTATCATCCCCACGTTCAAGTTCTTGGAAAATGGTAGTTATTTGATGCTCAATAATGAAGATTGTTCTGGGTTAATTAAAAGTATTCCTTTTATCGTAACAGTAAATGAACGGGTTATTTGCTGCAGAAATGTTCTATTTCCTCCCACACATGAACATAGGGAGTTTTCAATCTGGCCACAAATACCAACCTTGGGAGCACATTTCAACGGCATGACAAGAATAAGAGCTCTTTTGTCTCAGAGAGAGGTGGCCTTGACTTCGGCCCGTGAAACTTTCGTGCTTCACATAGCGAACACCCGTACAGAGGTGCAGACCCTTTTAAATACAGATTCGCCTTTCCATTTCAGCAAGATGGTTCGGACTATCTCTAACGCGTCCTCCACAAAGGGCCTGGCGCACTTTTTTAAAGTTGTTACCAGTGGTCTCGTGACTTCATTTGAGAAAATCTTTGGAGTCATCCCTGCTTTCTTTCATTCTATTTTTTCCACTCTGCTTCGTGGATTCCCATTTTTACTTGCATTACCAGCGGACGCTCTTGTGCTTTTTTACATTTTTAAATATGGATGTCCCTCCTGTGCAAGCTCCCGCCCTGCAGCTGCTGACACTGTTCCGCAATCGCATGCTAGAATATTATGGCACAATGCCGTTGGCGATATTAAGCACGGCATATGGATTATCTTTTCGATTCTCCTACTTCACCTGTGTCCAGCCTGTATTTCACTGCCAGACCTGTGATTTCGATTGGGCCATTGATTTGTGTCTCTGCGGACCGGTTTCTCCTGACGTCGACTTTAATCAGCTGATGACTCCTATCATTACTCACGAGTTGGTTTGTCCTGGCGAAAGGATTATGGCTGTGGCATTGATGCATGGACTAATTGGTCCCTGGAATTTACTGGCGGCAACACAGTCTTTCTTGGAACAGAGCTTTCTTGAAAACCCACCGAGCTGTCCTCTGATGTTGATAGAGGATCCGGTGCTGGGAGAGCACGTATGTTCTTTTCCGCTTTTAAATTGGATGGCTGAACTCTTTTCGGATGAAGACGGTGACTTCCTATTGGAGGCTGTTGCAGCTTATTTTGCATACACAGTTATGTCATAGACCTTTTTCATGTTTGATATGCTGAGTACTAGCATTTCATTGACAATTCATTGACTTATTTGTCAAGTTTTTATTATTTAGCTTGCCTATTGGCTTAAGACTCGATAAAGTACTTGGCTGTTTTATTTTTCTTTAGCATTAAATTTTCCTAGTTTTTAATGTTTTACCTTGCGGACCGTCCACATATAAACTTGCAATCTGCTCTCATGAGATGGCACTTCTATTATCTTATTCAGTTCGTTTCCGGATCATGGGGAGGTGTCATCTAGGTCCTGGATATCTTTACACCGTGTTAAGTTAGCATGGACTCATTACCGGTTTAAACGCCATTTTTTCCTTTTTTGCAACTTCTGCACACGACACTTAGTTGTTGCTTTAGCTTTCAACCTAATAGTTCATCGTGATTTACATGACAATAATATGTTATTGCTCTACTATCTGCTTTACTTGTTAAACTATATCTGTACAGCGAGTGCTGAAGTTTCAAGAACAACACGATACAGAATTGTTATGAGGTCTGATCTCCACGACTTCATACTCATAACATAAGTGCAGCTTCTGCCAATTCTGGGCATGAGGCGGGTTTTATATTGCTTTGCCGAACACACATACACAACACTTGATGCGGTTCACATGAAGAGAGAGCTGGTGTATGCTGATGTGATTCCTTCAAATCTAAGACACTAAAGTATCGGCACGCCCTAAACCAACACAAAGAGACCTTCTTAGCAAATAATATATTATGTGTATTAGGGAGGGTGAGATATAAGCAGCCGCGGGCCGTGGAGGGAGTTACGGTGGGGCAGGGAGGCGGGGAGGGGGAGGGGCAGGGTGGAGCCCTCTCCACCCTGCCCCTCCCCCTCCCCGCCTCCCTGCCCCACCGTAACTCCCTCCACGGCCCGCGGCTGCTTATAAGTGTTGCTAACTCTTATTCATTTACAGCATGTTAACATACTGTCACCATTCGCTTTTTATGTACTACTAACTATGCTGGTAATTTTGCTACTGATAATATGTGTACTTGTATAATCTAAGATACTACGCCTGAGAAGACGGCATTAGTAAATAAACATTTCAAATACACATGTGTTCTTCTTAACTCCATGTTCTGGTTTCTAAGAAATATATAACGACCGACTGTTCATGAGTTCCACGTATCCTGAGGTACTATAAGTTCATATTCTGGATTGTCTAAACATTGAGAGTTTGTTATATCCAATGTGACACTGTACCTAGCTTGCTAAGGGGTTTTGATTACTAAGGTGAGTTTTGGGACACCCTAATTCGCCGAGGTTCCAATCCTCTGTCCACGGTTCTGTGTGAGAACATAAACCCTGCGACAGGGGCACCCCTGAGCCTTGCTGGAGCTTCATCACACTTGCGATACAACTCCAGCAATGCGCCACCTTTATGGCACAGATACGTCACGCATCTGTGCTGTTTTTGCCCCATGATGCGCCGCATTGTAAATGCAGCACACCATAGGTGACGGAACAGCGGCACAGAATGACTAACACATCCCTGGTGATGCGCCAGTCATCATAAATCTATCCCTATGCTTCTTATCTTGTTAGAGATGAACCGCCATATGTATCATCAAAGTTTTTTGCATTTCCTAAATAGCGAACTTTAAGGAATAAATAGCGATTCTTTACCATTCCTAGTTTGCGATGACCTATTTGCTAATTACAAATTACCCATTCATTTCCATGCAGCAGGAGGCCCATAGGAATGAAGGTGCAATTTGCGATTAGCAATTACCTCATCGCAAATTACGAATTTTTCCGAGGGTGCAGGGGTGTCTCAAGAACACCCTGCTGCACCCCTGAAAAAGAAATTTGGGGGCATATGGCGCACATACATTTTGAAAACATTCCTTTACCTCAAAAACGATTTTCAACTCATAATTTGAAAACACTGCACATGGGGAAATGACTTAAAATGTCCTTAAGACACATAAAAGCGTTTTTTGATTACCTTTGCAGCATGTTTCAGTCACCTTTAACATGCCTATGTAACGCAAACATTCAAAATCTAAATTTGCCATGCACAGGTGGGAGCATATTTACAAGCAATTTGCTCCACAGACAAACTTCTTACATTGAAATGGGAAAAATAACATCAGAGACTCTCAATTACCTTATAAAGAAGCAGACACCATTATGTCCTTCTCATCAATATTAAAACCATTGCTTTTTCTCAAAAACGATTTACAAGTCATAATTTGAAAACACTCCACAGCTCCTATGCACATAAAAGCCCTGTCAGTACTAATACTTCACATTTTCTCCAATTACAATTTCTCAAAGAAACAAAATCTATTTGTAAAACACTTGAGAAAAGCAACATTTGAAAAACACAACTTTCTTCATAATTTTCTCCTTAAAGCACACTATTTTCTATCTAAATTAAAGAAATCTTTTCTCACCTTAGCAAATACTTTGAGTTTCAAAACAGTCTCAGAAACACACCAATTTGTCTTCAGCAGAGCAAAAGGTATGCACTCCAGAGTCTGCAGCTATCAAAAGCACAGAAATGCTGTAATTCCTCACACATATCTCTCATGTCACCCAATCAAAACTCTTCCCTCACTTTTTTTCAAAGCAAAACCCTTCCCCCCTCTGCCCCCTCTCTGCTTTTTCTGCATAGCAACCACCTCTTGCAAGACCTCTGGTGTTTCCAAGTTCACACAACAATGTTGCAATTGAACTCTGAACTCTCAGTGCACCTGCATATCCAGAGCATTCTTTCATTTAATGATTTTTTCTTCGCCACTCAAAATACATCTTTCAACGAACTCATCCATGCACACTAACTTTCTGTTTTCAGCAATCAAAATCCACCAATCACTCTTACTGCTTCATTAACACAGAAACTCCTCAGTTTTTTTCATTTTACACTCTCATTTTTTCAACTGCCATTTCATTGCCACACTTCATCTGACTGCAGGAGAACCTTCTCTCGCCATGTTTTCTGTCTGGATTGTTGGACATAGTTATATCTATTGGGCTCAAAGGTACGCTGAAAACAGGAATTTACCTAACCTCAATTTACAAGATGTGGAAATTAAGTGGTTTGGCCACAGAGGATTAAAATGTCACCAATTGATACCATTGGTGAAAACCTTTATGCATTTGCCAAAACCTGACCTGTTAATTGTGCACTGTGGAGGTAATGATTTGGGCACTTTGACTGGGGTAGGTCTGGAAATGCTTTTAAAGGACACCTTTGAGCAATTGATGGCACTTTTTCCTCAGACTGCCTTGGTATATTCAAATATATGCCAAAGACAAAAATGGAGGTGGTCGAACCAATTTTGTCCACAAATTGAGAAATCGAGGAAGCATGTAAACAAATCTGTTTCAGCTTACATGAGAGACCATGGAATGGGCTCCCTGAACAACAATAACTTGCGTTACTACATGCAAGATATCTACAGAGGAGATGGAGTTCACTTCTCAGATGAGGGCAACAGAATTTTCACTCTGAATTTAAGACTGTGCATTGGTACCTACTTATAAGTACCTAAATGTACCATAAACCCAAAAGCTCTTCTCAGAGCTACCCTACATCTGATCACTCACAATTATTATTTTACTCTAACTTTTTTCACTAATTTTCAAGAAAGTACGCTCCCCAGAACGCTTCCCGGTTCGCGAACCGGGCGCACTCCACGCAAAAAAACTAAAAAAACGGTATTTTTTTTTTTTGCCCTGCGAGACCCTTTCAAAGCCTCCACATCAAACCTAGGGGGTCAGGGACGATCTACTATGCCCCCTTATGGTCATTTGCCCCTTTGCTTTGGCCTCCTCTTGTCTCTCGATCCTACCGAGAGACAAGATGGCGGCCGCTACGGACTGTTTGGAATGTTTACAGACGCCGAAGAACCAATCAGCTTCGCAAACCTCCGTAACGCGAAAAGTACGCGAAGCGGAGCGCTGTTACAGATATATATCTTTTTTTGAACGTTAATTTCTCAAAATCCACTGGAGCACATATATTGAGACCTAGCAAAGGCACATCGGGCTACCAGTCCCTACAATTTTGCCAAGTTTCGTGCAAATCCATTCAGCCGTTCGATTATTATTATTTTATTTTTTTTTGCCCCGCGGGGCCCTTTTAAAACCTCCACATCAAACCTAGGGGGTCAGCGACAATCTACTATGCCCCCTTATGGTCATTTGCCCCTTCGCTTTGGCCTCCTCTTGTCTCTCGATCCTACCGAGAGACAAGATGGCGGCCGCTACGGACTGTTTGGAATGTTTACAGACGCCGGAGAACCAATCAGCTTCGCTTCACAAAGCTCCGTTGCACGAAAAGTACGCGAACTGGAGCGCTGCCCGGTCCGCTGTTACAGATATATATCTTTTTTTAAACGTTAATTTCTCAAAATCCACTGGAGCACATATATTGAGACCTACAAAAGGCACATCGGGCTACCAGTCCCTACAATTTTGCCAAGTTTCGTGCAAATCCATTCAGCCGTTCGGGCTAAAAGTGAGGCCAACCGCCCTATTGAAATTAACATGGGAAAAACGCGTTTTGGGACCCCCTTTTTTCTCGGCCCCCCCTTGACGAACCCCCCCACAATTTTCAGGGGCTGCTCAGAAACAAAATGTGCCATTTTCCTGAAAATTTCAGCCAATTCCGTTCACAAACGCCAACGTTATTAGACATAGAATGTTCAAAAATCCCATAGAGAAAAAATCCTAACTATATATACTTACTGGCGACCGCCAGTAGGTAATATATATATATATATGTGTGTGCCTACTCGCAGCGCTGCACAGAAACCTCGGACACGGACCAGTTAAGTGCAACTCTTCTTTAATGACACAGAGTCTGCCGCATTATATATTTATATATATATATATCACAAGCTCTAACTTCCTCGTCAGCCAAGAAAGGTGCCGTACTCAGGGGTGAAAAGAAATTTGTTTACTTTTCAAAAAGCGGGACGTGTTTCGGCGTTGCCTTTCTCGACCGCTGTATACACAAACTTTGGTAACGCCATTTTTAACATTTGTTGACGCTGTACGTCAGAGTACAATTAAAGAAATGAACAAAGGACAATATACCATTCAGTCCTGTGTCAGCGCCATTACTAAATATGCTGTATTGGTCTTTCAATATATACATTATTTACAAGTTCATGATGCTTTGTAAAACAAATTCATTTTAATCCCTGAACGGGCAAAATTGATATGTCTGGCAATTCTCCTCCCGTTCCCACATTATTAATTCATTATGTAGTATAAACATGTGAAACTGCCTAGTATCTTTACATAAGCGATATTACAATATCCATCAACACAAGATTAATCGAGAGATAGCAAGAAATTATTAAGCCCTGGATGGGCTTTCTTCAATAAATTAATGTTTTAACTACGGGATATTCCATCTGTTAATCTTGATCCATTATGAAAACATTAATTTAAATATTCTGTAAAGTAATGCCAGACTGGCAACATAAAAATTATTAGCTATACATTGCATCAACTTCAAATGAGACAAATTAAATTCACAGTTCTTTATAATAGATGGATTGCTAACTCCTCTTCTGTGTTAAGACCCCCTGGTATTTTTGTTTGGAGATCTATTATGTATCGTGATTCAAGTATTCTTAAGCGCAGTTCTCGATTTCCTCCTCTCTCCTTGTAAGGTATGTGATCAATGCAAAAGAATTTTAGCAAATTCCTATTGCTTGAATGAAAATCGGAAAAATGTCTTGCGATTTTCTTTTCGATTCTCAAACCTGGCACCAAATAAGTTAGCTTTTTACTACTGTGTTTGCATGCCTTGTATTTAGTGCAAGGAAAAAACCTATCACTAATCCGTGGATTCTTTTTGACCTGTTCCAAGTGGCTTTGAGTTAAACTATCCTTGAGTGATCTACATCTCCTATATGTTATCTTAGGATAATTAGATAGATATTATTGGATCAGTTTGTAGAATGTGCCAGTTGTGTCTTATTATTTTGGCAATGTTATATACCTCACTGGTGTAAGTCATAATTAATCTCGTGTTGGCTATACTTGAATCATCGGACAGTCGTTCTGCTTCTTTATCTTTTAAGAGGTTAGTTCTTGAAATCCTACCAACACAAATAAGTGATGCATCTGGTAAGTTTCTTGAGTAGCCTCTTCTTTCAAATCTTTCAATAGCTTCTATTGCAGCTGTATTGAAATCTTCTTCTCTAGTACAGTTCCTTTTTAACCTTTAAAGTTCTCCATAAGGGATACTTCTTTTTAAGGGGACTGGGTGGCTACTGGTGGCTTCTAAAATTGAATTGCCAGCCGTGGGCTTTCGAAACAAAGAGGTACAGATTTTGTTATCATGGACAAAGACTTTTAGATCTAGGAAGTTGACTTCCTTAGCACTAATCTCTCCACTGAAATGTAGATAGACATCATTTACATTTAGTCTTGCAATATATTTCTCTGCCTCTGTCCTAGGACCTTTCCATAAAATGAAAAGGTCATCTATATAGCGGTACCAACCAACTATATTAGACACCCATTCTTAGTTGATGTTTGCCCAGGCTCCCTGCTTCTCCCACCAGCCCACAAATAAATTTGCGTAGCTGGGGCAAAGCAGGTTCCCATCACCGTCCCTTTGACCTGTAAGTACAGCTGCTGCTGAAAAAGAAAGATGTTATTGTAAAAATAAAATCTCAAGAATTCAAGGAGCATTTGATTGTGTTCAGCCAGTTCCAATGATCTCCCCTTTAAAAAGTATTGAGTTGCTTACAGTCCTTGTTCGTAATCAATGCTAGTATATAGACTCGTAATGTCCATAACCATCATTAGCATGTCATCTTCCCAGATGATATCTGATATTGATCTGACAAAGTCCATAGAATCGCGAATATAGGAAGGTAGTGTCTGTACTAAAGGTGCCAGGAACACTTCGATGAATTGCGACATGTGTTCAGTTAAGCTGCCTATTGAGGAGATGATAGGACGACCCAGTGGTTTACTGGCATGCTTATGAATTTTGGTAAGTGGTAAAATGTTGGTGTTGTTGGATCTGAGCATTGGAGAAATTTAAGTTCACCTTGATCTAGCATTTCCTTTCTTGACCACTTATCAATTAATTTGTTATATTCCAGGATACTTTCATTATATCTTTCTTTAGTGATCTTAAGATAATTAGTGGAATCAGAAAGTTGACTGAGGGCTTCCATCACATAGTATTCTCTGGTTAATAGAACAACGTTTCCTCCTTTATCTGATGCCTTACAGATTATGAATGTATCCCTTTGCAGGTTTTCAATAGCTTGTCTTTGGTGAATTGTCAGATTTGATTTCAAATGGTTATCTTGCATTTCAATTTATTGGTCCTTAATTGTTGCAGTTCTGATTTAACCGCTTCCTCGAAAGCATCAATTTGGTCAAATGGTGTATTAGGAATGAATGTGGATTTTGACTTAAATCCTGATTTGGCCCTCCTTTGTTGAAATCCATAACTTTCTATATTAGCTATCTCCTGAGAGCCTGGAATTTGCTCTTCACCGGTTATTGTTCGTAGAAAACTTAAATCATCTCCCGTCAGTCCTTCCCTTGAAGTTATTTGGTCTTCTTCATAAGTGTGGCTACTATCTCCTCGTATTTTAAAGAACTTCTGTAATTTCAGTTTTCTTGTGAATTTGAAGAGATCAATCCGTGATTGCGTGTATTCATATTTCTGTGTGGGGCAAAATGTAAGTCCTTTCTTTAAGAATTCCACCTCATGTTGCGATAGTTTCCTTGATGTTAAATGTATTATCGTTAAGTCATCATTGACTTCGTTGGTTACTTCCTGAAAACCTTCTTCCTCCTCGTTTGGGAGGTGATGTTTCCATGTATTGAAGCCTCCTCTTCTTGTTTGTCTTTTCTTTGTTGATTTCTCCGCTCTGGGGGCTTGCCACATCCTCCTCTCTGCCACGTTTGACGCATTATTTGGAACTCCTCGTGAAAAAGGGAGTGGCTAGGTGCTTGCTCTACACCTTATTCCCCCAATTGTTCAGTATCTGTAGTGATATTGGATTCTGATGTTTCTTTGCGTTCAATAACTTGTTTGGCTCTATTGAGCCTTACTGCTTTCCTTGGCGCATCATATCTATGTGCAAATGTCAGCACACATCTTTGCTCATAGTCTTGAGCGTCACGATTGAATTTATTGTGCTTCTTTTGTTTTATTTTTTCTTCATAAGCCAATAATCGTGTTTTCATATATCCACGGAGTTCCTCTCTTGTCTTTGTGTCTTTGTCAGTGGCAATTACTTTTTCCAGTTCTTCAATTTCTAGTAGGCAAGTAGCTTGATCACTCCAGGCAAATTTAATTAGTATTTTCAGCATTCCGACTGATGATTCTGTTGTGTGAGCTAAGCATTCATCAAGGAGCCTGGGGTCTGGGTTTTCAAAGGCGGGAATTGTGTAAATACGCAGTCCACGCGTAATAAGATTTACTTCGATATAATTTTGGAGTGATGTTGTCTCCCACCATTTTCTTATTTCCCTTTCGTACAGCCTTTCAAGTGTATTGAACTGTGCTTTCAGCCCCCCTGGGAATTCCTTATGCCTGTTCTGGTACTTGTGGCACCATTATCTTTTGTTTTGTCTCGTTTGAAAATGTCCAATGCTGCCTCTTGGCGGGCCTCGTCTGAGTGCATTGCTGTTCAATTAATTGCATGTTAGTTATTTTATAGTGCTTAGTTTGACCCTCGCTCCAGCCGCCTTAGTAAATTAGATCTTTGCAGTCATTAAAATCGGAAACGGGAGTAGATTTTAGTTTTTCAAACTCACTCGTTCCATCCGATGAAGCAGTGCAGTCCACGTTTTCCTCGGACATATGCTGCGCTGCAAAATGTGAAAAGTGCTCGATTCCTCCGTTGATACATCTCAATACACTCAGGAGCAGGTACGGCTTTGAAGTGGCGGGGGACCCACTGTAATACAAAGCTCTAACTTCCTCGTCAGCCAAGAAAGGTGACGCACTCACGGGTGAAAGGAAATGTGTTTATTTTTCAAAAAGCGGGACGCGTTTCGGCGTTTGCCATTCTCGAACGCTGTAAACACAAACTTTGGCAATGCCATTTTTAACATTTGTTGACGCTGTACGGCAGAGTACGATCAAAGAAATGAACAAAGGACAATATACCATTCAGTCCTGTGTCAGCGCCATTACTAAATATGCTGTATTGGTCTTTCAATATATACATTATTTACAAGTTCATGATGCTTTGTAAAACAAATTCATTATTAATCCCTAAATGCGCAAAATTTGTATGTCTGGCAATTCTTCTCCCGTTCCCACATTATTAATTCATTATGTAGTATAAACATGTGAAAATGCCTAGTATCTTTACATAAGCAATATTACAATATCCATCAACACCAAATTGATCGAGAGATAGCAAGAAATATATATATATAAGAAATATATGAGAAACAGATATATATATAGGCTTTCCTGTTTTCATTTTCAATTTTTGGTAAATTCTGGTGGGGTTTTTTCAGTGTTTTCAGGTGAATTCAATACCTTAAAAAAAACAGTTGTTATCAGTGGTTATACATTTTCGCGGCACTAAAAACCACAGAAAAAGTATCTTTCCAGTGTTTATGCATTTTATTATTGCTTGCTTTCTGCACTGATAGAATATGGTATATATATATATATATATATATATATATATGTATATATATATATATATATATATATATATATATATATATATATATATATATATATATATATATATATATATATATATAAATATATTTTATATATATATATATATATATATATATATATATATATATATATATATATATATATATATATATATATATATATATATATATATATTCCATTGCTGGTTCCTTTAGCCACTCAGACAGCGCTCAAAGCGGGTGCGGCGCCCTGCAGCTGAACCACGCTGCTAATCCATTTGTCACAGCTCCCTCGCGAAGGAACAGATTGGGTCGCACTCCACGGGTTGTTTTTTGCAATTTTTTTTATTTTCTCATTACATTCCACAGGCAGATATTACGATCTACGCGTTTCGGTATTTCAAATACCTTGCTCACGATCAACCGTTCACTTGACTCCCCCTCCCTGATATACTTGCATTGCATTGTATACATTACATCACTTCCTGTTAGGGGTTTGCCAGTGCCTCATAGCTTTATGGGATATGTAGTTTTTTGATGAATTTTACTAACTTGTTAGACTTACTCCCTATTTGCCCATTATTATGCAATTTTCACATCACAATAATTATGATCCAAGATATACAGACACGTTAGTAATGAGAGGATCCCTCTGGTGGGACTCGTTAGTTAATAAGCAGTTACGATATTTTCTACTGATAATTTCTCCAGTGGGATGACTTTACTTTTGTCATTATGTTTGTGATTTTACAGTTTCAATACAAAAAGCAGTGACTTAGGTATCATTGAGTAATCTAAATTAGATTATTATAGCCCCATAGTGGGACTACCTTCTTGTCACAGATGTTTCACCCTATCGTTTTTTTCTAGTCCACAACATAGTGTTAAGGTCCCATTTATTGGACTCAGACATTGGTAACATTTTCATTCTCACCATTTTACATTTTACGTGTCATACCCAGTCATGATACTGTGAATATATATTGGGCAACAAACAATTAAACAATTTATCACAGCGAAACTCTCACAAATGTATATATAACTCTTCTGACTGGTTCAACCCATAGGGTGTTAGGGTTCGTAGGTTTAGGATATGGCGGGATTCCTTTTGTCTCAGGAGCCTTTCTCTGTCTCCCCCTCTTTCTTTCTTGGGGACACTTTCTAGACCATAGAATTTTAGTTGGCTCCAGTCACTTCGATGATATAGTTCCATGTGCTTAGCTATTGCATTAGCCTTGTCTTTATGAATAGTCGCACGAACGTGCTCAAGGATGCGTTTTTTTAGTTCGCACACTGTGCTGCCCACATACCTCATGGGGCATGGACATTCGACGACATACACAACATGTGTTGTTTTGCAGGTGATCAGTTCCTTTATCTCCCAGTTTTTTTTGTTTGACATTTGCACTTGTTTGGTCGGTTTGGCAATCTGACACGCCTTGCAGGCATAGCATTTCACAAACCCCGTTGTTTTTAGCCACTCATCTTTTTTTGTTGTTTTTTTAAAGTGGCTATGAATAAGATGATCTTTGAGGTTCTTTGCTCTTCTGTAAGTGATCGTCGGGTGTGATCCCACAATGTCTTTCACTGTTTCATCCAATTGAAGAATTTTCCAATTGCGTTTGAGAATGTTTGCAATTCTTTTGCTTTCATTTGAAAAGTTCATTATCATGCGTATTGGTTCTGATTCCTCTGTTGGTTTTTTGGATTTTCTTTGAAGACATTCCTCTCTGCTCTTTTGATCCGTTCTTTCCCAGCATTTTTTCACTATGCCGTTGTTATATTTGCGTTTTTTGAATCTCTCCGAGGTTGCAGTGCTATGTTTTTCCCATTCATCCTTTTCGCTGCAAATCCTGCGGATTCTCAAGAATTCCCCGTACGGGATACTGCTGATCAGGGATTGCTGGTGGAAGCTGGTTGCTTCTAGTGTGGCATTGGTGGCAGTACATTTACGATGCAATGTTGTGTGTATTTGACGCTCTCGTATGTAGATCTCTGTGTCCAGAAATACAATCCTCTCATTGCTCATTACATAGCTGAACTTGAGGTTTGGTATGCTGTTATTCATGATGTCAAAGTATTTCTGAAATTCTTCTTTGCTGCCATCCCAAATGATGAGTAAGTCATCTATATATCGGGTCCAGCTTATTACTTTGTTCAGTGATGTTTCGTTGCTGTTACTCCAAGCAATTTCCTTCTCCCACCATCCCATCGCTAAACAGGCATAGCTGGGACTGAAGGAAAATCCCATCGCCGTCCCGCTGTTTTGGCAGTATAGTTCATCCCCAAACATAAAGATGTTTCTTGTCAGGCAGATCTGGATCATGTCCAATATCATTTGGTTGTGATTTGCAAAATCCATTTTCCTTTCCTTTAGGATGTAGTTGCAGGCTGTCAGACCCATGTCATTCCCTATGTTGGTATAGAGGGAAATGACGTCCATGGATACCAGGTAGTATGTGTCTTGCCATGGGGTATTCTCAAGTTTCCTGAGTAGATCACTTGTATCTTGTATGTATGAATCCAGGCATAATACAAACGGATTTAGAAAATAGTCGATGTAATTGGCAATCGGTTCCAGGAGTGAGCCTTTGGCAGACAGGATTGGGCGTCCCGGGGGCATTTTTTGATGTTTGTGCAGTTTAGGGAGGAAATATATAGTTGCTGTTACCGGATGCGCAACTGTTAGGTATTTTCTTTCCTCTTGATCAATTAAGCCCTTTTCTGTCCATTCTGACAATCTTGCATCCACCATTTCTTTTATTTCCATGGTGGGGTTTTTTTTCAATTTGTCATAGTACTTTGTGTCTCTTAATTGACGATGCGCTTCCGTAATGTATGCCGTTTTCTCCAGTATCACAACGTTTCCGCCTTTATCGGCCATTTTTATTTCGATTTGATTGTCTGTCGAAAGCTCCACGAGGGCCTTCCTCTCCAATTCTGTTAAGTTGTCTTTATATTTTGTGTTTTTCAATTTGTATAAATCTTGGGTTACCGCCTCCTGGAAAAGATCAATTTTATTTCCTGGCGCTAATTGAGGGTAAAACTTTGATTTGGGTTTCATCCCACTCAAACCCGCACCTGTTTGTTTACACGCTTCTTCAAGGGGGATATCATGGTTCACATCATCATTCAGGTTTATCAGGGTCAGCAGGGCCTCCGAATCTTTTACTGACAAGGCTGTGTCCCTTTCCTGTGTAGGGATTTTATTTGTCTTTCCAGTTTTCTGTTTTTCAGCAAAGTATTTGGCCAGTTTTATCTTCCTGATGTAGAGGTAAAAATCTATCCGGACTTGGGCTAGGTCCATTTTTCTCGTTGGACAGAAGTTGATTCCCTTTTTCAGAAGTTGTTCTTCTGTCGTTGATATTTCCCTTTTGGATAGATTTACCACCTGGAGTTCGTCCTCTATGGGTTCATCTTCCTGCGCATACTGCGCGTTTCTGTCCCCACTTTTGTTCCTTCGTTGCTTTTTGCTCCTTTTTCCTCTCCTTTTTGGTCTTTTGGGGGCCATCTGCGTCCTCTCCCTCTCCCTCTTTGCTGTTGGCGAGGGGGTAGATTCTGCTCCCACTGTTTTTGGTGCAGTACCAATCGCATGTCCCCTAAAAAAGGTTGCTGACCCATACCGGCCGATGTTCCAGGTTCTCCTTCATTGTTTTCCGATACTAGGGAAGATGCACTGCTTGATAAACTTATGGAGCTGGTGCTCAATACTTGCTGTCTCATTTGGTCAAATTTTTTTGAAAACGAAAAGATTCGTCCTTCTGCATAGTCAGTTGCATCCCTGATAAATTTTTGATGCTTGCGTTCTCTTACAGTATCCTCATGTTTTTCAATTTGTAGTTCTAGTTCTTCCTTGAACTTCGTCATTTCGGCATTAAGCTTGAGTGTTGCAAGCTCTTTTTCCATTTCGTGTAGTTGTTCTTTCACTTTTTGTAGACCGATTTCGATAAGTTTATCCATAAGTTTATCAAGCAGTGCATCTTCCCTAGTATCGGAAAACAATGAAGGAGAACCTGGAACATCGGCCGGTATGGGTCAGCAACCTTTTTTAGGGGACATGCGATTGGTACTGCACCAAAAACAGTGGGAGCAGAATCTACCCCCTCGCCAACAGCAAAGAGGGAGAGGGAGAGGACGCAGATGGCCCCCAAAAGACCAAAAAGGAGAGGAAAAAGGAGCAAAAAGCAACGAAGGAACAAAAGTGGGGACAGAAACGCGCAGTATGCGCAGGAAGATGAACCCATAGAGGACGAACTCCAGGTGGTAAATCTATCCAAAAGGGAAATATCAACGACAGAAGAACAACTTCTGAAAAGGGAATCAACTTCTGTCCAACGAGAAAAATGGACCTAGCCCAAGTCCGGATAGATTTTTACCTCTACATCAGGAAGATAAAACTGGCCAAATACTTTGCTGAAAAACAGAAAACTGGAAAGACAAATAAAATCCCTACACAGGAAAGGGACACAGCCTTGTCAGTAAAAGATTCGGAGGCCCTGCTGACCCTGATAAACCTGAATGATGATGTGAACCATGATATCCCCCTTGAAGAAGCGTGTAAACAAACAGGTGCGGGTTTGAGTGGGATGAAACCCAAATCAAAGTTTTACCCTCAATTAGCGCCAGGAAATAAAATTGATCTTTTCCAGGAGGCGGTAACCCAAGATTTATACAAATTGAAAAACACAAAATATAAAGACAACTTAACAGAATTGGAGAGGAAGGCCCTCGTGGAGCTTTCGACAGACAATCAAATCGAAATAAAAATGGCCGATAAAGGCGGAAACGTTGTGATACTGGAGAAAACGGCATACATTACGGAAGCGCATCGTCAATTAAGAGACACAAAGTACTATGACAAATTGAAAAAAAACCCCACCATGGAAATAAAAGAAATGGTGGATGCAAGATTGTCAGAATGGACAGAAAAGGGCTTAATTGATCAAGAGGAAAGAAAATACCTAACAGTTGCGCATCCGGTAACAGCAACTATATATTTCCTCCCTAAACTGCACAAACATCAAAAAATGCCCCCGGGACGCCCAATCCTGTCTGCCAAAGGCTCACTCCTGGAACCGATTGCCAATTACATCGACTATTTTCTAAATCCGTTTGTATTATGCCTGGATTCATACATACAAGATACAAGTGATCTACTCAGGAAACTTGAGAATACCCCATGGCAAGACACATACTACCTGGTATCCATGGACGTCATTTCCCTCTATACCAACATAGGGAATGACATGGGTCTGACAGCCTGCAACTACTTCCTAAAGGAAAGGAAAATGGATTTTGCAAATCACAACCAAATGATCTTGGACATGATCCAGATCTGCCTGACAAGAAACATCTTTATGTTTGGGGATGAACTATACTGCCAAAACAGCGGGACGGCGATGGGATTTTCCTTCAGTCCCAGCTATGCCTGTTTAGCGATGGGATGGTGGGAGAAGGAAATTGCTTGGAGTAACAGCAACGAAACATCACTGAACAAAGTAATAAGCTGGACCCGATATATAGATGACTTACTCATCATTTGGGATGGCAGCAAAGAAGAATTTCAGAAATACTTTGACATCATGAATAACAGCATACCAAACCTCAAGTTCAGCTATGTAATGAGCAATGAGAGGATTGTATTTCTGGACACAGAGATCTACATACGAGAGCGTCAAATACACACAACATTGCATCATAAATGTACTGCCACCAATGCCACACTAGAAGCAACCAGCTTCCACCAGCAATCCCTGATCAGCAGTATCCCGTACGGGGAATTCTTGAGAATCCGCAGGATTTGCAGCGAAAAGGATGAATGGGAAAAACATAGCACTGCAACCTCGGAGAGATTCAAAAAACGCAAATATAACAACGGCATAGTGAAAAAATGCTGGGAAAGAACGGATCAAAAGAGCAGAGAGGAATGTCTTCAAAGAAAATCCAAAAAACCAACAGAGGAATCAGAACCAATACGCATGATAATGAACTTTTCAAATGAAAGCAAAAGAATTGCAAACATTCTCAAACGCAATTGGAAAATTCTTCAATTGGATGAAACAGTGAAAGACATTGTGGGATCACACCCGACGATCACTTACAGAAGAGCAAAGAACCTCAAAGATCATCTTATTCATAGCCACTTTAAAAAAACAACAAAAAAAGATGAGTGGCTAAAAACAACGGGGTTTGTGAAATGCTATGCCTGCAAGGCGTGTCAGATTGCCAAACCGACCAAACAAGTGCAAATGTCAAACAAAAAAAACTGGGAGATAAAGGAACTGATCACCTGCAAAACAACACATGTTGTGTATGTCGTCGAATGTCCATGCCCCATGAGGTATGTGGGCAGCACAGTGTGCGAACTAAAAAAACGCATCCTTGAGCACGTTCGTGCGACTATTCATAAAGACAAGGCTAATGCAATAGCTAAGCACATGGAACTATATCATTGAAGTGACTGGAGCAACTAAAATTCTATGGTCTAGAAAGTGTCCCCAAGAAAGAAAGAGGGGGAGACAGAGAAAGGCTCCTGAGACAAAAGGAATCCCGCCATATCCTAAACCTACGAACCCTAACACCCTATGGGTTGAACCAGTCAGAAGAGTTATATATACATTTGTGAGAGTTTCGCTGTGATAAATTGTTTAATTGTTTGTTGCCCAATATATATTCACAGTATCATGACTGGGTATGACACGTAAAATGTAAAATGGTGAGAATGAAAATGTTACCAATGTCTGAGTCCAATAAATGGGACCTTAACGCTATGTTGTGGACTAGAAAAAAACGATAGGGTGAAACATCTGTGACAAGAAGGTAGTCCCACTATGGGGCTATAATAATCTAATTTAGATTACTCAATGATACCTAAGTCACTGCTTTTTGTATTGAAACTGTAAAATCACAAACATAATGACAAAAGTAAAGTCATCCCACTGGAGAAATTATCAGTAGAAAATATCGTAACTGCTTATTAACTAACGAGTCCCACCAGAGGGATCCTCTCATTACTAACGTGTCTGTATATCTTGGATCATAATTATTGTGATGTGAAAATTGCATAATAATGGGCAAATAGGGAGTAAGTCTAACAAGTTAGTAAAATTCATCAAAAAACTACATATCCCATAAAGCTATGAGGCACTGGCAAACCCCTAACAGGAAGTGATGTAATGTATACAATGCAATGCAAGTATATCAGGGAGGGGGAGTCAAGTGAACGGTTGATCGTGAGCAAGGTATTTGAAATACCGAAACGCGTAGATCGTAATATCTGCCTGTGGAATGTAATGAGAAAATAAAAAAATTTGCAAAAAACAACCCGTGGAGTGCGACCCAATCTGTTCCTTCGCGAGGGAGCTGTGACAAATATATATATATATATATATATATATATATATAATATATATATGCACACAGTATAGGTATAGTGTATAAGAGGTGTAAATAGATTTTTGCAAATTAAACTTATTGTAGTACACCATACAATACTTCTTCAGTAAGTCTTTGGTCATGTGCGCTCGCTATTTCCTTCCCATGTAAACTTCTGTGGAAAGGCCCTCTCAACACTGGCACTTGAGACGGGCAACGCCAAAACAGCCAGTACACAATTTGTTAACTCTGGTCACTGACATAGCTTTCCATGTCAATACTGGTGCACTTGAAGATTGTGATTCTCAGGGCAAGTTCTGCAACATTTGCATTGAGCTGGGTACTTATGCCCTCAGAGTTATTGAATTGCTCAAAAAGGAAGCAGCACTTTTGAAACTAAGGAGAACATTTCCCCTTTACTGAAGGGATCTAGAACTTGTATAGAGTACCACAGTGAGGTTTCATTGACTTCAAATGCCATTGGTGGTGAAGGGACATTGCTATGCATCATTGCAAGCCATTTCTCATGGATTGTAAAATAAACTTTCCTGAATTGCTCTTCAACATTGCTTTGCTTACCAAGCTGCAAGCACTCTAACATGTAACATGTTGCAGCGCCAAAGTCGCTAAAGGTGTCGTCCAACCTACTCTCAAGGAGATGTTTCACATCTACACCAATTATGCTGAACACTTGGCAGACAAGGGTTTTTTTCAGACTCTAGTTTTTTTATTATGTCCACTATAGCTGTTATGTTTTTATGTAAAAATCTAATAATGCAGTAGAGTGTACTTTTTCACATCACTATCAATATGCGACCAAAGATCGACAACTTTCTTGCCTTTGGCATAATCACTTAGCAGAAATTCTGTAAACGGTTGCCACATGGATAAAATAGCATTTATAGCCCCTTGGACTGAGAACCATCAGCTAAGGGACACAGTTGGGATGACTCTTTCTTCGATGCCACACAAAGCACAAAATGATAAATATTTGCCATTTTACCTATCAGTGAAAGAATCAAACGCAGCCAAAATATCAAATATGATTTTGATATTTCCTGATTCTCTACAGTTGATAAAATAATTAAACAAGACCTAAAACATGCTTCTAAACCCTGCATCTTTTGGCCAAAGGGCACAAAACTGAAAAAAGCAAAAGGAAGAAACAATATTTTAGTGGCATCCCTAAACATCAAAACTCAAGTAGAATAATGTTAGCTCAGTCTTTCTTACTGCTGGTTATATTGTATTGGCCCCTTCAAGTAGAAAAAAAAATTACTTTCACTCTCTTTTTCCTTTCTTTGAATGGCATTTAGTTTGTGGTTGTGCAGGTGTTTTTTCAGTGTTTATATGTTTTCACTGGCGAGGGCTATTTCTCTTTCAGTGGGGTTTTATCAGTTATTATAGGTTTAAACCTAAAACCCCCACAGCCTTTATATATATGAGAAACAGATACAGATCATATATTCTGGCTCGATCTTTGCGTTCCTCTGATGCTCTGCTGATGGTGGTCTCAAGAACTAAGAGGAGGATATGTGGTCTCTCTTCCTTTTCTTTTCTCGCTGCCTAAACCTGGAACTACCTCCCTTTGCAATTCCTGGGTGATAAAGGATGAATAGATCTTGAAACGCCTTCTTAAGACCTGGCTATTTGAAAGAGCATTTAAGTTACTGTGTACCAACACTGGTAATCTGCCAGCCTAGTAGGGCTGGGACACTCGCTGTACGCTCTATAAATTTGATGATTTATACACACACACACACACATATATATTCAAGGTATGTAGATGTGAGGTTCAAGGTATGCATGGAGATTGCTAGGTTTGGAAAACCCCATTCTCATTATATACTGTTTCGTGTCGTAGTAGGTTAGCAGTGTGCAGCTAAATTAGATCTCATTTGTACTCACGTCATGTAACCCACTGAGTTATCCTTGTAATGCATTAGTTTCGGTTAGCAAGTGTGACTCAATTTTGAATTTCGCAGTCCCCATTAAGTTGTGTCTGTACAAGGCCCAGTTATTCAAATTGCTTGCATCAGCTGAACACTGTATTTAGTTATTATTTTCCCTTCTTTTTTTTTTAACAGAGTTTTATATAGTGCGAACTTGACCCGAATCGGGTATCAGAGCACTTTACATAGCACCAGTTGCATTACATGATGACAAATTCATTTTTGTTAGGCACAGGAATATTAAGTGATTTGCCCAGACTCACAGGATGTTCAGCGTCATTGCCAAGACTCAAACCCAGTTCACCTGATTCGAGGTCGACCGCCCTAGCCATTAAGCCAACTCCTCTCCTCTGCTGTTCAAGGTTGTCTTCTGACTTACTAATGAATAGGCCATTCCGCCTTTGCATACCTATCCATGTGTGTAGCTCTGCTCCCACGTTAGGACACTCTGAGACCCAGCACGGCAACCTTGAAACTGTGATAGTGTGTACCCATCTAGCAGGTGGTAACCCATCCTTCTGTGCCTCCTTTGTTCACGCTCGGTCTGAGCGAGTAACTTTCCACTGTGGGCAAGGTTGGAGGGTTCCTGGAGGAATGGTTATGCTTTGCAGACTGTTGGGGGGGCAGTCCCTCTGCAGACATCTTAGGATGCAGGTCAGATTGGACTTTCTCTGTAGAGTATTGCTAATAAATGCTTGTTTGTATTCTCTACTGTCTGACTGACTCTTCATTACTTGGGAAGGCATAGTAGGTGGTTTTCAGTAGCCCGGGTGACTCTTTCGGGTCACTTCCTTTAGTTGGCACCTGAACAGGGCAAGGTGACCCGACTCACCCGTAATCAGGATTTGGGGTCAGGGTTGTGTCCGGTCGGGTGGCTGATTGGGGATCCCCACATGATAAGTGCCCGGTTCTCTTGGCTACCCCACCCATCTGATCGGACGACTCTTCATTTAGTGGTCACCAGCTGGGGTTCCTGAGAAGGCGAAACCTTGGATTTGACCATTTGGTCCGAAGAGTCTGCAGTAGAGAATATCCTTGCTTAACCTGAGTGCACCAGGTGAGTGATTTGATTCTTGGAAAAATTGTGCCATTTTTAAATGGCATGAGCCTACAGGCTTTGTCTTGGTACAGTCTCTGGACTGTCTTGGTGCAGTTTTCACACTGCCTTGCTTGAACGGCACTAGCCTACAGGCTGTGTCTTGGTACCGCTTCCGACTGTCTTGGTTTGAACTTGGTGGGTACTTTACGTCCAGATGCTTGCATGAACGTCTTCGAGAATAACAGAAATGTCACATGGCTGCAAAATGAAATGCTGGACTTCCAGGGAGTCAATGTTACTGAATACTTTAAATGTTTCCATGCACAAAATATCACTGAAGATGAAATTATGCCTGTGCCTGCCATCCCAAACCGGAGCTAGTTTATGTGATGAAGGTTCTGGGAAAATTCCAGTGGGGCTAAGCAGCTGTAATTACACATATACATTGAACATCACTAATAGCCCACACCCCCCTAATGTATGCTTTATTTGTAGAGCACATGCTTATACCTGGCTCCCTAGAGGATGGTCTGGCCTGTGCTATCTCTCTTGTCTTTTACCTCTCGTTTACATTGCACCATCTAACTATCACAGAGACCATAGACTGCAACTAAAGGAGTGCCTACTTGTCCCGAGTAAGGCGAGTTATTAATACAGCAGACAATAATCAGACTGATACTACTTTACAGCAATTCACGGATGCCATGAAGGGTATTCTGCCTTTCTGGGGACCCATGCGCAATAGTCTTAGTATTCCTCACCTCACCAGAGTTGAGGAAGGGGTTATCAACACCACAGCAGGAATACTCACTAACATTACAGCTGGAATCCAGGCTACCAGACGTGTTGCTCTTCAAAATCGGATGGTTTTAGACGTCATTATTGCAGATAGGGGTGGAGCTTATCGCGTCATCGGTAGCAGTTGTTGTGTTTATATCCCTGACCACTCCCCTAATGTATATTCTTCTGTACAAAAGCTACATAGGCTTGCATCTGATATTCATGAAGACAATGGTTCATGGTCCTTGACAGGGTGGTTCTGGGGTCTGATATCAGCCTGGGGTTGGTAGATACTTCTTTTTCTAGTACCTATAGCAGGTGTCATCTTTACAAGTTGTCTCTGTGTGAACTGCCTTCCAGCATGCTATACCTATAGTGTGAGCAAGTTCACTCCTACCCCTAAATTGAAAGAGCAAGATAATAAAGTCTCCACTATGATGATGCAAGACATACGGGATATGATGTTGATCGATAAGGGCTTTTTTTAATATTAAAGATGTCTGATATACAGGTGCCTTATTTTCTTCCCTGCTTAAAATTGTAAAGGCCCTACCGGAAGGCGCCAATAAAGCAATTAGCCTCCACTGCTAAAAGGAGGGTCTGTTAGGTTTCAAAAACCCATTCTCATTATATACTTGTTTCGTGCCATAGTAGGTTAGCAGTGTGCAGATAAATTAGATCTCATTTGTATTCACGTTATGCAACCCACTGAGTAATCCTTGTAATGCGTGAGTTTCAATTAGCGAGTGTGACTCCACTTTGTATTTCGCAATCCCCATTAGACTGTGTCTGAACTAGGCCCCGTTATTCATTTTGCTTGCCTCATCTGAACACTGTATTTAGTTATTATTTTCTCTTCTGTTCAATGTTGCCTTCTGACTTACTAATGAATGGGCCATTCTGGCTTTGCATACCTATCCATGTGTGCAGCTCTGCTCCCACGTTAGGAGTCGCTGCGACCCGGCACGGTAACCTTGAAACTGTGATCGTGTGGTAGCCCATCCTTCTGTGCCTCCTTTGTTCACGCTCGGTCTGAGCCGGTAACTTTCCACTGTGGGCAAGGTTGGGGGGTTCCTGGAGGAATGGTTATGCTTTGCAGACTGTTGGGGGGCCAATCCCTTGGCAGACATATTAGGGTGTAGGTCAGATTGGACTCCTCTGCAGAGCATTGCTAATAAATACTATCTGACCAACTCTTCATTACTTGGGAAGGCATAACAGGTGGTTTCAGTAACCTGGGTGACTGTTTTGTGTCACTTCCTCAAAGTTGTGAAGTTATGAATAAGAAATGTATACCTACATCTGAGCACTTACCTTCCTGATATTTTGGTCTTTGATATTCTGGTCATGATATTGGGTGACCTTAATATTCTATCCACATTTTACATACTACAATTTTAGGTTCAGTCACTTAGCTGAGTACTCTTCACCAACCTGTCACTGGAGAAAAATCTGCCGTAATGGTCGCTAGCAGCACTAATTAAGTCAGAGACAAGCCCAAATAAGATTTTGAAGACTTCAAAAGTGGTCAACAACTTTAAAATTGGGTCTCATTTACAGTTATTCACTTTGTTGGCAAGCCTTGGAGATAATCTTTTTCGGAGTGGACATTCTAACTGCTCACCTAGATTGAAATATGAATCTGGAATTATAAATCAAAAATATCGAAGTAAGCATACATTTTAAAAAAAGGGTTGAACATCAAGCAGGGGATATAGAGAGAATATTTTTTAATGAAAACTGAGAGAATTTCTGAGACCTAACTGACAGGAGCTATTCACTTGAGAGCTTGTAATCCTAGATCAGTTCAGAGACATATTTCGACATACCATCTCAAATGAGGTGTAATCATGATTTGGCACACCTTGCCATGTAGGCAACAGGCACTGGAATTGTGCTGGGATTTTGGTTTGGCAATGCTACATGAACCTCCAGATGGGGACTGAATTATCTGATCAAACAATGTAGGTATTTTTTTCTGAATTGTCCCTCCGCATGGTCATTTATATTTCTAGGGTATGTTCTTACAAAGCACTGGAGAGATATTATATTTTGCTGTAACACGTTTCTCTTTAAACTTAATTTGTAATATTTCAAATATTTTGGGAGAATATATGAATACTAAAGATAGGAGCATATATAATAAAGAATTTTGCATCTGCAGTCTGCAGGCTTTGCAATGCAAAATATCCTAATTGCGCATGTGGGTGCAAAATGCATTATCAGCATGGAGAATCATTGTATATTACAAAGGCCGGGGGGTGATAAAAATATGCCCCTGCATCTTGTGACAGATAAAGAAATAAAAAACTGTGGGCCATATTATCAAGAAAGGGCGATACATTATTGCCGCTTTTTTCTGCAGGACACTGCCGCTAAAGCGGTGATAATTAGCCTGATAATATGCCCTTGTGAATTCCCATAGAAGCCCAGGTTAACACCGGAACCTGGGCTTCTATCGGAATTTACAAGGGCATATTATCAAGCCCATTATCGCCGCTTTAGCGGCAGTTTCCTGCCGATAAAAGCGGCGATAATTTACCGCCCTTTCTTGATAATATGGCCCTGTATTTCCAAATTAAAAACCGTGTGTAACTGAATGGTTCAAAGTGTAGGGTGTTATGGAGTATAATCTTCTTTTATGGGCAATAGAAGAGGTTTTCTCTACATTCGATTGGTCTTTCAGTTTTCAGTCACAGTATGGGAATGAACACAAATTTTTCTGATGTGTAGGAACAGGATGAGCCTTGAATAACCATTATGTAATAGCATCTCCTTTTCCAGGGAGCAAATGTTAAGCAACTTTGAGCAGGCAAGCAACTTTCGGAGTCTCAGCACCTTCCTACTTTGCCTCAGCTGACTCAGGCAATGCACCTAACAGATTTACTCCTCTCTGCTGTATGCTGCCAGCAGGTTTATGAACCATATGTCCCCTTCACCAGTTAGAAGTACTCCTATGGTTGGTTTTGATCTGTCATAACCATCATACGTTTGAGGGGCAGTCTTAAATTTCCCTTGGCCTCAAGCCACAAATGAATATGAGTAGTATTCACAGATTCTCTCTGTCCTCGTCTCTGGCACATCAAGTCACTTTCTTCTTGTGCATCTTTCCCATCCCTACTCACTGGGTTTAGGGTATTCAGTCTCCCTATGTGCCGCTTTTTTCCTCCAGTAGTTGACTTGTTTTTTCGAATGTTTCATAATTGGTTGCTAGCTTGGAGAACCCCTTTTTGAACCTGCACAGGCGTGCTTGTGGGGTGCTCTCAGAGGTGCAGAACCTATACACAGGGGCGACCGCTGCCCAGATCATTTTTTGCTCTCAATAAATACATGAACTCAAGTCCCTGACCTCCAGCACTCCTCCACCACAGGTACATCAGTTGCCCCCATTTCTTGTTGATCCCATCTTCTTCCACCTACATGGTTACTTCCTGTGTCAGATCCCCTGTGTGGCTTCAAAATTGTATTGGGTAATCACTTTTACTAAAGAATATCAAGAATAGCAATATAGTGATATGTTAATATCGTAGGCAAATCATAAAACAAATGTAAAAGTAAATGCGTATAGAGGAAGTATACATTTACTATTCTCAAATCTACTTATACATAACTTGAAGATATCTATACTGTGAAGATACATATATGCACAGTTATGTATAGAAAGTCTATGCATAATTACCTTTCGATATTTTAGTCCTCAAAATGTTGTTTACAGTATTAAGGTTCCACAATATTTCCTATTCAATATTAATGGTTTACACATGGGTAAACTATTGCCACTCTTCAGCCATCACCAACCATTATCTTTAAATTGATTGTTGGACCAATACAGTGGGTAAGAACAGTGATGTTGCCAATTCTGTGTTAAAAATGCCCTCAAGTGGATCACATCCTTCCTCATGGGATGGATGCAAAGAATTTGCCTGCCACCCTTCACCTAACCAAAGAGCATCATCTGTGGCATACGCCAAGGATCAACACTCAGCCTCACTGTATTAAAAATGTACGTGACTACCATCTCTGACATTGTCAGAAACTACGGACTCAGCATCATATCCTAAACAGATGACACTCAACTCATCCTCTTGCTCACCGAAGTTCCCTCCACCAGCAGAACAATATCACGCAATGCCATGACCACTGTTGCTGACTGGATGAGAACCAACTGTCTCAAGCTCAATTTGGACAAGACAAAAGTACTGATCTTTGGGAAGAACACCTCCCCATGGGTCAACAGCTGGTGGCACTCCGACAAGGACCAACATCCACACCAATAGACCACATCCGCAACCATGGCATCATCCTCAACAACAGACTCACCATAAAGCACCAAATCAATTCAGTGGCCTCCGCTTGCTGCCACACCCTCCGCATGCTCCGTAGAACTCTTTGGGTGGATCCCTGTTAACACCAGAAAGACTGTCACCCAGGCCCTCGTCACCAGCCGGCTAGACTACTGCAATGCTATCTACTCCAGCATCTCCACTCAGGTCCTCAAGAGATTCCAAACCATACAGAGCGCAGCAGCCAGACTCAAACTCGACCTTTCCAAATCAACCCACATCACCCTCCACCTCAAGAACGTCCACTGGCTCCCTATCCAGAAGAGATGACAGTTTAAACTTCTCACACATGCCTACAAAGCTTTGCACGACCAGGGACTGGCTTACCCCAACCACCGCTTAAAATTCCATCAACCTGCCAGATACCTGCGCTCCTCTGCCGTTAGCATCACACACACTTCCCGCATCCGACGCAGCCTCAGGGGGGGTTGGTCCTTTTCCGACATCGTCGCCAAGATCTGGACGACTTGCCCCTCCCTACACCTGTGAATAACTCCCTCCATTGTGGACTTCAGAAGCAGACTCAAGACCTGGCTCTTCAACTAAGACCTGCGAACCTCAGATAGAGCTGCATTATACAAATACTGATTGATTGATTGAAATGGAATAAAAAAAAAATATCTAACATCAGAAAATTAAATGTTTATCTTATAAATCCATTTCTTACAAAAACTATCACACGCTAATGGACCATATTTTTTAGAAAATGGGACAATCTCTAAGGTTGCTGAAGACGATGCCACTTTCACAACCAATTTCACAGTCTAAGTACATTTGTATGCATTCAAGGCAGTGTCTGCTATTCTTTCAGCATTGGTCAAGAATAATTAATAATTCAAGATGGGCATTTTTCAATCGATCAATCACGTGTTTGTTTAATTTCTAGTGTCATAGAGTCCTTAATAAGTGAGAGCCCAACCATGTATATTAGGGTCAACATATTTCATCAGTAACACCATAATCACCCTTCTTCTTGACTAGAAAAGAAACCTATATCTTGCATGTAAGCATTATGCTAATTGTGCAGAAAAATTCAATGCATGCTTCATTAGTAAAATAGTTATTGGAAAGCAGTGTGCACTCTGAATATAGACCCTAGAATATTAATGGGGCACAAAATATCGAGGACAAAATATCAAAAACAAATCAAAAGATAAGTAAGTCTAGATCGTCTATACCTAGCTCCACACATATGTACATACATGGTACATATATCTTCTAGGTACATAGATGTGAAGTTAGTAATAGTAAATCTATACTTCTCTATATGCACTTAATTTTCAACATTTTGTCCGTCAATATTCTGGTTGTCGATATTCAGTAGTACAATCTAGGACAATTGACAATCAGATGAGGCAGCAAATTCACAAAGAAGAATTTTGTCTGTGTTAGTAAAATTCAGGGACTTTTGGCAGTATGTGGTGTCTTGAGGATCTTCCAAATTCCCTCAGGGCGAGTGTAGGAAATGCACATTTTCTGCATTGTTGCCTTTATTTTTCACCTTTTGCTGGATCCTATATTTTTCCTGTATTTAGAACTCTGTGCACTTTAACCGTGCTATCCAAGTCTAAAGATTCTGTACTGCAGCAACAATTGTGCCATCCACTACAATTATAGTGTAAAACATGGTTTCAGACCTACCATTAAGGCCTGATTGTGAAAGTTTAAACACTGCATTTAGACTTTTCAAGAAAGTCCTTTTAACAGGTCAAAATCTCCCTTTAAAAAATTAATAAATCACCCTATGTAGGCCTTGTAGTCCACAAAGCAGGGACCAGATATAATTTCATCAGAGCGCTGGCCAGTGTGGAATTTCATCTGGAGGGTGCAGTTTGCATCGGGTGAAGCCGCCGATCCCTGGGCTGCTGGGAACCACACATCTCATTATCCCTTGCTCCTAATTACGGTTTAGCACTATAAAATCACACTATGGTCCTGCTGTATTGAGGGCCAGATATCATTTCATCAGAGAAACAAGTGCTCTGCAATATGTCATTTCATCTGGTGGGAGGAGTTTGTATCGGGTGAAGCCACTGATGCCTGGGCCGCTGGGGACCAACTATCCCATCAGCCCCTACTCCTAATTACTGTTTAACGCCATAAAAGCACACCGTGGTCCTGCTGTATTGAGGGCCAGCTATAATTTCATTAAAGCAACAAATGCTGGGCAGCGCGTCATTTCATCTGGAGAGAGCAGTTTGCATCGGGTGAAGCTGCCAAAGCCTGGGCCACTGGGGACCACATATCTCATCAACCCCTCTTCCAATTACTGTTGAGCGATATAAATGTGTGCAATGGTCCCACTGTGTGGGCCCATCCTTGCCCGTCTGCCAGGAAAAGCCAGGACAGGGTCACTCCCTTGAGTTTCTCATTGGACACTGCTTTGTGTGCCGGTAAGCCATTATTTCCTTTCAAGTTCCCTTGCAGCTGTTGGTATTCTCTGTTCCCTCACTGCGATTTTGGCTATAGCAGTGATTACCGCAATACAACGGACAAATAGTTGGAGGGGTGTCAATTATGTTGTATGCTCTGTGAACGTTGACCCCGTTATTCTTGTGGATCAATGCTGGTGATAGTGAAGTGACCCCTGGTGTTGTGCCACACTTGAGAGAGTGGTTTGCTGGCTAATGGGCATGCTTTGTTGAACTGCGTCTCTACCCCCTAGAATTGGAATTGTTTTTTTTTTACTTTCTTTATTGCTATTTCACCAAGTAAAATCTTGTAAATACAGCACGTCAGCAATAGTAAGAGCAAGCTCATATGAATGTATACATGTTGTTTATTTTCCTGCCCACCAACATCCATCCGTCGGCCGCCCAAGTTCACTCCCCAGACGCAGGAGTGTAAGGAGGTACGGAACAATTTGTTTGCAAGTCTCCACAGTGGTCTTTCCAGTGCTTTTTCAGTGGGTACCCAACCCCCCCCCCCACACTCTCCCCCCCACCAGCCATCTCGCTCCCAATAGTGCTGTCATAGCAGTCTGGCCCCAAGATATAGCTGAAAGTGTTTATCCGCTATGTCCGTTGGATGTAGCATCATATACAATTTTAGAGGGTCCAAAATATCTCTCGATCCGGAGGATGGTGGCATCAGTTCATAGAATATAGACAAGTTCCTGGCAAAATATCAGATCATTGATCCAATCTTCAAATTTAGGAGTCCACCCCTGCCCCCATCTGCATGCCACCCTTCGTTTGACCATAAGCAAACAAAGTGAAACATACCCCCTAACTGTCATATTCACCTTTTGAGTGGATCCCAGGAATGTCACAAGGGGACTAAGCTGTAGTTGTTTGCTTGTCATCTGGGATAGGGCGTCAGCTATATGCATCCAATATCTATTAACCTCCGGGCATGTCCATGCTAATTGTGAGAAGTTGGCACCCTCAACTCCACACCTGTCCACCTATCGTTGGGGCCAAATAGTAGTGGTAGAGCCGGGCTGGGGTATGGTATAGACAATGTATGTATTTTATTATTTTTTATACGAAGCTGGCTACTAGCTGTTATCTTCGTGGTCTGCTGGCAGCATTAGGACCATTGCTGATCACTGAAATTGGTTCTCAGCTCAGCCTTCAGTCCCGATCTCGCCTCCCCTCTATTGCGTCTCAGCCTGATTGAGTGCAACAATATAGCATTGCAACTACATGGGTGGGTCTGGTTTTAGCCGTAGTATGTGCAAGGGGATAAGTGTAGGAGGCTATTGGGGGTGGCTGCCTTAACGTTATGTCTCAGCCGTATATATAGAAATATCTCCATTAGAGAGGCCTCCCTGCCCTCGAAAAAGGAATCTTGACTCGGTAAGCTCCACTCTCTATACAAATGTCCCAATGTGTGAACTCCGGCTTTAAGGAGCATCTGTCTGCACCTCGTTCATGGGGAATATAGCATACGCAGTCTCTTAGACAGACCCTGCCAGGCAGCAGTAGTGCAGGCAACCGTAGTGGTGTTAGTTCCCATTTCCTGCGAATGCATTTCCAGGAAGGCAGCCATCGATATAGAAGCCATGTAACATTGCTCAATCGCAAGGTGGGCATGTTGGGGGGATGGAACCTGTGCGCCGCATAATGTGCTTGGGGACAAAGGAAGTACAAATCAAAATCCGGGGCTACAAAACCTCCCTGTGAGAAGGGCCGCACTAGTACATCCCTTCTGAGCCTGGGTTGTTTCCCTTCCCAGGTCAAGCGAATAAGTTGTTTTTAGTAGCTTAAAAAATTGTCGACCAGGGCTGCTAGGGAATATTTATGAAAAGGTAGAGCAGTTTTGGTAATATAACCATTTTTAATAATGCTAAGCGGCAGTTGGCGACAGTGGCATGGAGATCCACCGTGTAATAAATAGAATCAGTTGGGGTATCCTGCGCCGCTCCGTATTCCAGGTATTTGATCTCCGAATCACACCATCTGAAAGGGAATTCCGGAATGTACTGTGGGGCACTGGGGTTAAGGGGGAAGATCTGAGACTTTTCCCAATTAATCATTATGCTGGAGGGCCCCCATAACTGATGAATTACTGGACTGTTGGGTTGAGGCTCATTTGGGGATCGCGCACATATACGGTGATATCTTCAGCGTAAAGGTACACCAAATAGGTGTCTGGTTGGGTATCGTATCGCATATCCCCGGTGATGTTGCCTGTGCTTGGCAGCCAGTGGCTCCACCCCATGAGCAAATAAGCTGTGGGGGACAGCGGATAACCCTCCCTAGTGCCACGGGATATAGGAAAGTATGGAAATCTTGCACCGTTAATTTGTACTCTCGCCTTCAGTTGTGTATAGGAGCTCTATTCAGGAAAGGAATGGTGAGGGGAAACCCATATGCCTCAATATTGCCAGTAGGTACTCCCATTCCAGGAAGGGGAATGCTTTGGTGGCATCTAAAAAGACGACCACCTATGCCAGGTCTGGGTCAATATCCTGTGATATCTAGTGATGAAAACAAATGATGTGACGCTGCCCTTCCCGGTATAAAGTTGGAGTGATCAGGCAGAACCAGAGAGCTCATAAGGAGGCTAAGCCTGTTAGCCAGAGTCTTGGCTTTAATTTTCACATCGCAATTTATGAATGGTAAGGGTCTATATGATTTGCAAGCGTCCGCTGCCATCCCAGTTTTAGGGGGTATATGATTAGACCCTCCTGCATGTTAGGTGGGAGAACACCCGACTTTTGAGCTTCCACATATAGAGCCATCAAGACGGGAATTAGGTTAGCAGCATAGGTTTTATACAACTTGGCCGGAATTCAGTCAGGGGAGTGGCCGTGTCCTGAATGTAACTGCATAATTGCAGTTCTAAGCTCTTCTTCCTCAAAAGACAGATATTTGAATTGAGCATTGTAGAACCGGCTTTTTGGAGACCCCCCCACTAGGAGAGTCAAAGCCAGCGGTGCAGGGGACACCAAGAATCTACAGGTTCTTCTTGCTTAAATCATACATTACCAAAGACACCAGGACAAACAGCGGTGGAGGGAAGTAAGTTATTTATTAGCTCGAGCTAAGGACAGAGTCCCAGAATGGTACAAAGACAATTCTACAAAGACTGCTGCTTTACTCCGCAGCCTACACATATTTATAGTGCTAGCCACGCCCATTTGAACAGTACAAGTTCCTTATTCAGATAAGTTCCTCATCTGACAAGTTCTTCGTCAGTCTTGTGTGGTGCAATCGTGGCCAGGGGACATATGTCTCTGATTGCACAATGTACGCAGCCCCGTGCTTCCTTGTGCAACTGGTGTGGTCATGGGGCACAGCCTCGTGCTTCCTCTATCAGTTGGTGTGGTCACAGTGCACAGCCTCATGCTTCCTCTATCAGTTGGTGTGGTCACAGGGCACAGCCTCGTGCTTCCTCTATCAGTTGGTGTGGTCACAGGGCAGCTGGTCGTGACAGGCTGAGTTACCAACAATGGACAGGATGTGGCTGAGTCTCTGGCACAACTGGGGGGGTGAGGCACACAGGCAGCTTCTCGGAATCGGCTCCACCACAAGGAGCAGGGAGGGTTGGGCAAGTTTTGACAGGGACGTGGAAAGCAATACTTCACCAGGGTGCCGAGAGAATGGCAACACAAAATCTGTGGGTCATTTTAAAATGCAGTTCAACAGTCCCTCATTTTGCTTTGCAGAGGCAACAATCAATCGTCGTCTAGATCAATGTCCATCATTTCTTGCACCTCTCTCTCGATCTGCAATGCACTGTACTCCAGGACATCTTCATTACCTAAATTACTTAACTTGGAGTTTAATATATATATATATATATATATATATATATATATATATATATATATATATATATATATATATATATACCACCATAATTAGGTCTCTCAACCTACACACATATAACTTGAATAGGGACAAAACCAGAACATCTTTTACTAATCAGAAATGGGAAGCAATCCATGGGCCTTACAACTAGTAGATACTATCATTACTCCATCTGTGTCAGTCATTGTGTGGTATCCAACGGGCCATAGATATTATCAATGCTTTCAGGTGAAATGGAGATACTCTTTGTCTGAGTATGGGCTTGATACTGTTCTACTAAACAGAATACTACTCTTAAATGATGCCAGCAAACAGTAAGAACAGTCACACAAATTCACTTCTGTTGGACCATTTTGGATGCTAGAGGCGGAGCCACTTCCTCTTCCATAGCAATTTAGTCAAATGGGAATATATCTACCATTCTCTTTATATCATTGCACTGGAATTGCTTGTGCAACTATGCCCAAAGTCCGTTCTAAGCCTCTTTGGTAGGCTTCTATTGTCCATCAAATCTGCTTCCATTTTCTTCTTCCGCGTTGGGCCTCTCGATCCAGGCCTTTCCATGAAAATAGTGCGTCTTAGTATCTGTTGGAGTGCCCTTCTGGCAAACACTCACAGCTCACTTGAAAGTCTCAATGTCTCAAGGCAGTGCACCAATATCTCTCCTCTGCGGCAGGCACTACAGATACCATGCTCTTTGGTGGTCGTGGGCGCAGATCATATTGTGCAGACCCAAGTACTGTTATTCAGGAAAGAGCAACAAGCTTTCACGTTCAGCAACACTCTCAGGCTCCAACACTTGTTATTCACTGTCAGAGGACGCTCCGCTGCTCTTCCATTCTAATTTTCCTTTCAACATAGGGATTCCAAATGTAGTGCCTTTTGTCAATCTTGGATCCTCCGGTGCACTGCCCTTCTGTTGGAGCAAAGGAAAGGATCAAAACTTAGGCCAAGGGGGTCAAAGAACCGCGCGCTGTCAGAGGTTACCAGCACATGACAGGTAAAAAACTGAAGCCTCAAATCAGCCCTGCCGTCAACAACAGGGATCCTTCTTTTGCGCTCCTTTGCACTAAAATTCTTGTTCTGTGGCAAACAGGGAACCAGCTCCTCTTTCTTCTCTGATGTCCAACGCCGTCTGATGAAGCAAACACAATACTTTGGAAATGCCATTGATGATATGCTGGCGATCGCTGTCCAGCATTGCTACTTTCTGGGTGCTGGGACTGTAGGTCCAAGACATCCGCCCCTCATCTGTAGCTGTCACTGATGGGAGTTAGGACTCATCTTTGTCACCATTCTGCGGGTTATTATGACTCTTCCTTTTACTCTGGAAGATCCCGCAGAACCTAGTTATGTAGGAAATGTGGCACAGTAGTTAGTTTCCTTCAAATTAGCGAAAAAACAATTTATTGTATTTGAACAATGGGACTGCAAGCAGGTGACCTGCAATCTTCAAGGGAGTGGCCAGACACCATGGGTCAGTCAGACTGGAAAACATCAAAGTGGGCCTAAAGAAAATTCTTGAAAACCAGCCTGGTCATACAGAAGGGATTTATACATAATATGGGGGTCCCTGGTACATCACTGCAGTCTGGGAGTGTGAACTTGAACAATACATCAACAATAATAAAAGGGCTGACTGGTAAAAGGAATACGGAAAAGGGAAATGGGACTAGGACACAGCTAAAATCCCCAATAACTAGGCACAATGCGACATCGATCAGGGAGAAGCGGCAAAAGAAAAATCTATACAAAGAACAAGAAATTACTTGGGTGATAGTCAGGTATGTGACACAGCACCAAGAGTACGGGTGATACACAAAAGACCAAAATAGTACACAAATTTTAACTCTACCACCGGCTGCTACGCCATATACTGTAATCTCAGTTACTGATCCAGTTCCTTCCCCGGGGAAAATGAAACTTGGTTTCCTTTGAGGAATAAAGCCATACACTACCTAGGAAGCAGAACAGGATTAACTTGTGCAATATCATGAGAAAAGTTTAGGTCACCTTTAGCAAGAGCCACAGATTTATAGTTCCTCCTTAGGGTCCAATCAGGGAGTACGTAATCAAGGGCCGCCCGTCCCTTAAGGGAAGGGGCATTAATGTGACTAACTGCAGGTGACACGCATTTAATCCTGTATAACTTTTTTTTTCTTCAATACCATTATAGCAAAATAGACATGCACTGGTGAAGTGTTATCTCTAATGTTCACAGCATGAAATATCATACCTGTGGAATTTAGTAACCAGAACAAGTCCAACCAACTGTTGCGTAGCGATGGGCATTGTCATGACCATCCCCTCACAACACAGGGGAGCTTTTAATAGTATCAAAAGTAAAATTTGGCAAAACAACGCAAAAAAAAAACACGCATAAGATAAAAACTCACATGCCAAGCCATCAGGTATACTTGCTGTATACCAAGCACAAAAAGCATAAACAAATTACAGTAGCACATGCAAATGAGCGGTGACAAAATACAAAAAAAAAGTTATACAGGATTAAATGCGTGTCACCTGCAGTTAGTCACATTAATGCCCCTTCCCTTAAGGGACGGGCGGCCCTTGATTACGTACTCCCTGATTGGACCCTAAGGAGGAACTATAAATCTGTGGCTCTTGCTAAAGGTGACCTAAACATTTCTCATGATATTGCACAAGTTAATCCTGTTCTGCTTCCTAGGTAGTGTATGGCTTTATTCCTCAAAGGAAACCAAGTTTCATTTTCCCCGGGGAAGGAACTGCATCAGTAACTGAGATTACAGTATATGGTGTAGCAGCCGGTGGTAGAGTTAAAATTTGTGTACTATTTTGGTCTTTTGTGTATCACCCGTACTCTTGGTGCTGTGTCACAAACCTGACTATCACCCAAGTAATTTCTTGTTCTTTGTATAGATTTTTCTTTTGCCGCTTCTCCCCTGATCGATGTCGCATTGTGCCTAGTTATTGGGGATTTTAGCTGTGTTCTAGTCCCATTTCCCTTTTCCGTATTCCTTTTACCAGTCAGCCCTTTTATTATTGTTGATGTATTGTTCAAGTTCACACTCCCAGACTGCAGTGATGTACCAGGGACCCCCATATTATGTATAAATCCCTTCTGTATGACCAGGCTGGTTTTCAAGAATTTTCTTTAGGCCCACTTTGATGTTTTCCAGTCTGACTGACCCATGGTGTCTGGCCACTCCCTTGAAGATTGCAGGTCACCTGCTTGCAGTCCCATTGTTCAAATACAATAAATTGTTTTTTCGCTAATTTGAAGGAAACTAACTACTGTGTCACATTTCCTACATAACTAGGTTCTGTGGGATCTTCCAGAGTAAAAAGAAGAGTCATAATAACCCGCAGAATGGTGACAAAGATGAGTCCTAACTCCCATCAGTGACAGCTACAGATGAGGGGCGGATGTCTTGGACCTACAGTCCCAGCACCCAGAAAGTAGCAATGCTGGACAGCGATCGCCAGCATATCATCAATGGCATTTCCAAAGTATTGTGTTTGCTTCATCAGACGGCGTTGGACATCAGAGAAGAAAGAGGAGCTGGTTCCCTGTTTGCCACAGAACAAGAATTTTAGTCCAAAGGAGTGCAAAAGAAGGAACCCTGTTGTTGACGGCAGGGCTGATTTGAGGCTTCAGTTTTTTACCTGTCATGTGCTGGTAACCTCTGACAGCGCGCGGTTCTTTGACCCCCTTGGCCTAAGTTTTGATCACACCCCCTCCTTTCCTTTGCTCCAACAGAAGGGCAGTGCACCGGAGGATCCAAGATTGACAAAAGGCACTATATTTGGAATCCCTATGTTGAAAGGAAAATTAGAATGGAAGAGCAGCCCGAGCGTCCTCTGACAGTGAATAACAAGTGTTGGAGCCTGAGAGTGGCAAACAACTTGTTGACACCCCCACTCACACAGCCGGACACACGCTCGACCCTATCTTCACCTCCAGCAAGCACATCTCCTTCGGTCACACTACAGCTCTCCACTGGACGGATCACAGCTGTGTTCACTTCAGCTACAAAACAACACTGACCCACAATTGCCCACAACCCATTCCCCGGAGAAAATGGAACAAAATCACCACCGACCAACTCCTCACATCACTCAACCAAAACCCTCCCACCCTAGCAATGGACCCAGACCAAGCGGCCACCAACCTCAGGCAATGGATTACCCACAGTGCGGACGAACTAGCACCCCTGAAAAAACACCAGTTGAAATCATCCAGCAAAAAGGCTCCCTGGTTCAATGATGACCTTAAAAAATCCAAGAAGACTTGCCGCACCCTGGAGAAGAATTGGAGAAAAGAACAAACCTCAGACAACATGGCCTCCCTCAAGACAGCCACCCGCAAACACCACCAACTGATTCGATCCGCCAAGAAATCAGCATTCAAGGACCGTCTCGACAACAATTCTCATAACAGCAAGGAACTCTTCAATATCGTCAAAGAATTCACCAACCCTTCCGCAGCATCCAACGACATCACTAACTCCCAAGACCTCTGCGATGCGCTATCCTCCTTCTTCTACAACAAAATTGCCCACATCCACAATAACTTCAAGAATACTCCTAGCGACCAACCCGCCCCACCCCCTTCAGATCCCACCCCTCCAACTAACTACCTCAGCTCCTGGAACCCAATCACCACTGAAGACACCATTCGCCTCATGAACTCAATCCACTCTGGCTCGCCTTCTGACCCCTGTCCCCACTACATCTTCAACAAAGCTGACTCCATCATCGCTCCCCAACTCCGCGATGTCATCAACTGCTCTTTCAACTCTGCCACCTTTCCAGAAATCTGGAAACACGCCGAACTCAGCACCCTTCTGAAAAAACCCACAGCAGACCCCTCAGAACTGAAAAACTACCGACCCATATCCCTCCTCCCTTTCCCGGCCAAAGTCATCGAGAAAGCCGTCAACAGCCAATTCGCAGCCTTCCTTGAATCCAACAACTCCCTGGATCCCTCACAGAACGGCTTTCGAGCCAAACACAGCACCGAAACCGCCCTCATTGCGGCGACCGACGACATCCGAGCACTCCTGGACAACGGAGAAACAGTGGCCCTCATTCTACTCGACCTCTCCGCCGCCTTCGACACTGTCTGTCACAGCACCCTCATACAACGCCTCAACAACATCGGCATACAAGGAAAAGCCTTGGACTGGATCATCTCGTTCCTAGCTGGGAGAACACAGAGAGTCCGACTCCCCCCATTCTACTCAGAACCCACCGAAGTCATCTGCGGCGTACCTCAAGGTTCCTCACTCAGTCCCACCCTCTTCAACGTCTACATGAGTCCTCTCGCCTCCATCGCACGTCAACACAACCTCAACATCATCTCCTACGCCGATGACACCCAGCTAATCCTTTCCCTCACCAAAGACCCCAACACCGCCAAAACCAATCTTCACGAAGGTATGAAAGAGGTAGCCGAATGGATGAAACAGAGCCGCCTAAAACTCAACTCAGACAAAACGGAGGTGCTCATCCTAGGATCCTCCCCCTCTGCCTGGGACGACTCTTGGTGGCCTTGGGATCAGCACCCACACCCACAGACCATGCACGTAACCTTGGCTTCATTCTAGACTCCTCTCTCTCAATGTCCAGACAAGTCAACGCCGTATCGTCCTCCTGTTTCAACGTCCTTCGCATTCTCAAAAAGATCTTCCGCTGGATCCCCCTCGACACATGAAAGACTGTCACCCATGCACTGGTCACGAGTCGACTGGACTATGGCAACACACTTTACGCCGGAATCACAACAAAATTGCAGAAAAGCTCCAGCGCATCCAAAACGTGTCAGCGAGACTCATATTAGACATCCCGCGCCAAGAGCACATCACCGGACACCTAAAAAATCTCCACTGGCTTCCCGTCAACAAAAGAATCACTTTCCGCCTTCTTACCCACGCACACAAGGCCCTTTATAATCTAGGACCCGAATGCCTCAACACCCGACTGTCCTTCTACAATCCCACCCGCCAACTAAGATCATCCAATCAAGCCCTCGCCGCAGTCCCGCGCATCCGAAAAACCACCATGGGTGGCAGATCCTTCCCCTTCCTGGCTGCCAAGACCTGGAATTCACTCCCCACCCACCTCCGCCTCACTCAGAACCACATCTCCTTCAGAAAAGAACTGAAAACCTGGCTATTCGACAAACAGTGAACTCCTCCCTCTAGCGCCTTGAGACCCTCTGGGTGAGTAGTGCGCTATATAAATGCCCGAACTTGAACTATGCCATGCACTTTATGCACAGTGAACCTGCAGCCCAAAACCCAATATTTTGGCCTGCTTAATTTGTCAGGTTTAAAATCAAAATTCAATTTCCTTAATCTCCTCACCCTCCTTTTGACAGCAGGTCACCTTTGTGGTGATCGGCTGTCAATACGGCTTACTGTGTCGCTTCTGACACACAGGACCAGCAGGAACAATTCATAAAAGGACAAAATGCACAAAAATAGAAAAACACGCAAACATTTCTTTTCAAAGGAGTTATGCAAAAAACACGTCTTTTTTCAACATACTGCTGACAGCACCCTTCTTTTTGCAATTTGCATGTTGATTAGGTCCCACAGGTACATATGGAACACTCGTTCCACCACCTCGTGGAATGGACCATCACTGATGCGTTTGCTGTTGACCTCTGCTTTTCCACTACTTCCCTACACCTACTGTAACATTATTGGTCTGTTCTAATCTTCTTTTACCCTGATTTCCTACCTATAGTCATTCAGGGCACACATTTCACCTTTTTCCTCTCACAACTATGACGTTTTTTTTTTTTTAAACCAACTCACGTGTCTTGTCAGCCTTAAAAACACCCAGAACAATCCATGAATGATCTGTGGGCAGAAGCAAAAATACACAACACACAAAAAAAGAAACACTTCTGATAACACATATAAATATCAACTGTAACTTTTATTCAGGAGATAAAACATAATACACATTAACGGAACACAAAATAGAAAATATACTTAACTGTAAACATCTTGTCAACTTTGCAATGACTAAACATGTAAGCATGTTAAGCCACCTTAATTCTGACTTTCCAACAGCAAAACTTTTTCACAGACACTCTGTGTTTCCCTTGCGCCACAATTTTTCCTGTGAAAAATAAATCTGAATTTACTAATCGTTTTTACCTAGGCATGTAGCCCACAAAAGTCTAGGAAATAGCTACATCTAAGACTAATGCAACATTTTATTTTCTGTTAAATGAAGGCAACCATGAACCCACATTTGTCTAAAACCTGCCGGAGTGTCAGTGTTGCCATCTATGCCAACAACGCGATCTCTCCAGACAGGCTGTACCTCCCTCATTGTAAAACCCTTATTTAACAGAACACCAGATAAAGAGTCTCTGTAAGCTACTAGCGTGATCAGATCGCATAATAGTGCTGGGCCCTATATGTCCCCTTTTTCAACCTTATGGCGAAGGTCAGATTGACCTGGGGGTGGATCTGATTCTACAAAATCCTCCCACATTTGGATCAGTATGTCACACATTTCACCAAAAATATCTATCTGTTGGATGCGTGTCCACTGATCCATTGTCATCCATATATCCTGAGCAATGTACATAGTGTTATTTTCCATCCACCTACTAGCCTTTTGACTCATAGCTAGTTGTTCCTGTGTATTCCCTATCAGTCTGCGCAAAGTGCGTCATCTGGGAGTGGGTGGCCTAGGCGGAGTTACATAAGGGATATAATTACGGACCACTGACCAAGCATTCGCTAGTAGCCCTGCACTGGGGGAAGGTGTCAGACGACTGTCAACAAGGAATGTGTTAGTTGCAACGGGAGTTGAAGGCATATTAAGTTGGGCAGGCAAGGGACCAGTGGAAGGTGCAACAAGGGGAAGGGTGTACTCGCATTGGTACAGTGGCCTGAATAGTCGGGCATTGGGAACAAGAGGCTGAGGAATCAGACAAACCAGGGCATGGGCAGGGGCAACAACTGGAGCAGTAGCGGGAGCCAATTGTGCGGGATCAGAGGCCGGATACATGGCGGGGGTATAGGGTGGAGGGGTGCTCAACATAGAGGACATGAGAGGGTCATCCTCCTTGTCCCGGGCCTTTTTGGGAACCTTCTTTCTAATGTAACATCCATCTATCTGCATTCGATGTAATCTGTCATGTATTACTATATCCTCTTCTATTCTCTGATTATCGTGATTCTGGGCTTTCTGAATCACACTCATACGTATTATTTTAGCTTCGTTCTTTTCGAGTTTGATTTCTTTCTGTTTGGACTCCTTGCGCCAAACCCGAAAGGAATCAAACATCGCAGGTCTAGCTTTTCTTTGAAACTAGTGCCAAAGTGAGCAAAAAATAATTGGGCCGACGCCATCTTTAGCATAAACTTCATGATTAGGGGTCCCCAAAGGAGGAATCCGACAAGATTCCTCCAATGCGGAGTCCTGTGTACAATAACAACAACACCATTTCCGAAACTTACTAAATCCAGGCATCTCTAGACGTGTATCCTGGTTCCAAACATCAAAGGGTGAAATATAACGTTTACAGCATATAACTGTATTTACCCTTTGGTTTTCGGCTTTTGCAAAAGTCGAACAATACCCAAAACAAAGATACAAATCACCAAAGAAGTGGGCCACTCCCACTCTTACCTGCCCATTAATCTTCCATCACACAGCAGGTGTCACAAAGGTCCTGATCTCCCAAAACTAAGAACCAGAACTAGGGCAGTCGGTTAGCCCACTGGAGGGAGGAATCATGCAATCGGAGACCTCGGGACCACAAAGACAATTTTCAGCCAGTCTAGTGGCGCGCCTCCCTTAGCATTCGATCACGGACTCCTCACGACCACCAGGCTCGATGACGACCACCGAAGACGCCCCACACTGGGCGCGAAATTGTAGAACCAGCTTTTTGGAGACCCTGCCCCACTAGGAGAGTCAAAGCCAGCGGTGCAGGGGACACCTAGAATCTACGGGTTCTTCTTGCTTAAATCATACATTACCAAAGAGACCAGGACAACCAGCCGTGGAAGGAAGGTATTTATTAGCTCGAGCTAAGGACAGGGTCCCAGAATGGTACAAAGACAATTCTCCGGAGACTGCTGCTTTACTCCGCAGCCTACACATATTTATAGCGCTAGCCACGCCCATTTGCACAGTAAAAGTTCCTTATTCAGATAAGTTCCTCATCTGACAAGTTCTTCGTCAGTTTTGTATGGTGCAATCGTGGCCAGGGGAAATTTGTCTCCGATTGCACAATGTACGCAGCCCCGTGCTTCCTTGTCCAACCGGTGTGGACAAGGGGCACAGCCTCATGCTTCCTCTATCAGTTGGTGTGGTCACAGTGCACAGCCTCGTGCTTCCTCTATCAGTTGGTGTGGTCACAGGGCACAGCCTTGTGCTTCCTCTATCAGTGGGTGTGGTCACAGGGCAGCTGGTCGTGACAGTCTGAGTTACCAACAATGGACAGGATGTGGCTGAGTCTCTGGCACAACTGGGGATGTAAGGCACACAGGCAGCGTCTCGGAATCGGCTTGACCACAAGGAACAGGGAGGGTTGGGCAAGTTTTGACAGGGACGTGGAAAGCAATTCTTCACCAGGTTGCCGAGAGCATGGCAACACAAAATGGAGTCATGTGGGTAATTGTAAAATACAGTTCAACACCATCCGATAACCACCCCAAGGCCACATCCTCCAATTAGGCATCCACATCTAGGGTCTGGGATCTCCTGGATGTATAAAGAGAAGCATAGAATGTCCAAAATGTCTGGAGAATACCCTCTGTATCTTTTTGTCGGTCACCTCCAGAGTCTCTGACCTCTAGTATATAGTTCGAGAAGGGAGGCTTGCGGTCCAATTCAGCAAAGCTAAAGCTTTTGCAGGTCGCTCCCCCTCCCCATACCACCTGGCATGGTGATATCTGGGATCACTGACAGAATATCGAGTACAAAAATACTGAATTACCAAAATATCAGGACATAAATTCCGATGTCAAAAATGTCAACCTCCTATCTTCATAATAGTACAAAAATATTGAAAAAAAATATTGTTGTTCAAAATATCGAAGTGCAAAATATTGTTTTTTTGTATGTATAAAAAATAATGTAAAATAAATTAAATAATACATATACCTTAAAAAAATATTTAGAATTATTTGTAAATTTTAACAATTATAAGTAATACATTTAATGTAAAAATAAATTACACATACATAAATAAAATGTAATATATATATATATATATAGGTACTTAATATTTAAATAAATAATTATTTAATTAATTATAACATGTTAGAAATACATTAAAATTGATAAATAAATTAATATATATACACCTGTAACATAAAAATAAAAATATGTTATAAATTAAAATATTTAAATATGAATTCTTTTTTAAAAGTACATTTTAAACTGCATTGAGTGCAACTGTAGGGAAAGTGTTGGATAGCATAGAGGAAAAAATTACTATTTCCACTCAAGCGAGTGCAACAGTAGGGAAAGTGTTGGATAGCGGAGGGGAATAATTTACTATTCCCACTCCATTGAGCACAACAGTAGGGAAAGTGTTGGATAGCGAAGGGGAATAATTTACTATTCCCACTCCAGCGAGTGTAACAGTACAGAATTTTAATTGAGGAAGAAAAGAAGCAGCGCCCTCTTGCGTGGCACATGGTGCTGTCCGCTCTGATTTTCCAGCGCAGGACAGACACCCGCCACTAAAAATCAGTGCAAACGGCTCGACCTAGCAAACTCTGCCGTTTGCAGAATACTGCGTAGTGCGGCAGAGTTTTTTAGTCACTTCACGGAGTTCCACATAGCAGAACGCTGCAAACTCTGTTCAGGCCTAGTTTTATGCCTCCCAGAGGAGGTCTAGCGTTCGATTTTTTTCCCTCACAAGTGCTCACCAACTTGATGTTGCCGAGATGCTCAATAGAAAAAATTCCGCTCCGCGTCACTTCTAGGAGGTTTTGGGAATTCCGCACTCTGCGTGGAGTGGGCAAAACTCTGCGAACTCCGCAGGCCAAGCAGAATTTTTCATCCACCTCTAGGTATTTCTTTGGTATATTGTTTCATTTTCTCAACATTCTTGCTATGGTATGAAGTATCCAATTTTTCTGTATCCATCTAAATATAAGTTTTCTCCATAACACTACCAAGACTCCTTGTTGCTGCGTTTATCCGCCTCAGAAAATTGCGTTGGCATTTAGTTTCAAGTTTTTTGCACTTACGTTTTTACTCCTTTAGTTCAGCAGAGAACCATGAAGCAGAGTATAAGACTCATTTAAGTTTTTAAAGGTACAACTGTGTCAATAAGTCATTCTAAACCTGACTCAAAAGTCGTGATGGCTGTGTCTATATCACTGGAAGGATCAACCTTAATTGAGGATCTACCATGTTCAACACTGTGTCTGAGACTACATGCCAGTGGCGATACCGCAGAGCTTCATTCGATTTACAGTCAGTAGGACAGGGAGTTTAAAATGAAAAGGGAAAAAATAATGATCTGACCATGCTAAAGGTTATTTTGTTTCCTCATCAAGTGAGGACAAGCTTGACAGTGGTAGGAGTATCAAATGCTTTTAAAATGCCAAGTTTGGCTTCGTTATATATATATAACCATAAAACTTGATGCCATAAGGCTTCTAACACTTGGTGGACAATTAAAAATATAGCTATACCTATGACATTGAAAAAGTGCAGGAACAAAGAATATTGCAGTTTCTGCTAGAGAATGCTTAGTGCCACTCTCATTCGAAAGAGTACTTTGGAATATTTTAAAACATTACCACGCAAGAGGAATTGGTTACTTGACCCAATGTCTGACTTTGAGTAAGGTAGGGGTTGCCTCTCTATAAAAAAACAACACAATCCCAAAAGCATGCACCATTCGCAAAAACGAAAGAAAATATTGACACTTTTAATGGAAAATAAAAAAAATAATTGAATAGTTTACCCAAATTACTACTCTACCGCCTCTAGGAGATTGAATTCAGTTTGCATCTTCAACCACATCAGTAGCAGACAGCCATCAAATGAGATAACAACCTGCCTGCCACTGTTTTAGGTCGAGCATTTAAGGCCTTTTGTATATACTTTAGTAAATACTTATTATATACTTATATGTGTATGTACTATGTGGGCTCTGGAGATCAGCCCTAGGACTTGTCTGCTTCCGCTGAGGGACTTTTATTTCTCTTCAACTGCCTCTATTTAACTGTTTTGATAGAAAACGGCCAGCAGAGGTCAGTAACATACCAGAATCACTTTAGCATTCTGTAGATTCCAGTCCATAGAAATTGTCTTCCACGAGCACCCATAGTCAATAATATTTTTTTCAAATCTTGTATTTTCAGTGATATTACCACCGAAGACCCTGATTTTATATTAAAAACAGAGCTTTAGTTTATACCATTTTCTGCTGAAAGGCAATATTCTTTCCATGTGTTCCCATACCTGGTGTGTCACGCAGTTTGGTTCTTATTTCCCTCCATGTTAAATGACAGTATATGTTTCAGCACCCAGGCTAATGTTCTGTATAGCTAAATACATATAATGTCCCAAAGTCGAGACCAATTGCATTGCAAATGCTTGTTAGTACCAGTAGTTGCAACAAAAGTACTATGAGAGCTGGGGATGCTGTGATACACTGCGTCCCCTGGTCCACGTTTAAAGGAATCAGCTAGATGGTCTAACAGTAGACATGACTGCAGTGAGTCTTACATTAATAGGACCCACCTACCCAGCTCAAAAGGCGCTATTCTCAAAGCTTACCTTCAACTATATGTAAGGGTTGCTACTGATCCTCTTAATGAGGCTCTGTGTTAAGTGACAGCTTATAGTAGATGTTTATCATTTATATCACATCCACTACATACATCATATGTTCTAAATATTTTATTCAATAAATATGGTATATCTGATATAACCTGCCCAATCCAATTAAATCTGAAGAAATATACAAATTCATGTTGGCAAACTCTTTTTAATTGCACTATCCAATCAGGTCCTGTAGGCGGATTATCATCTTTTCAGTTTGCATAATCGAAAATCCTGCTAAGATCATTGCTGTAAAAATACATGTTTCCGCACCATGTTGGATTCTACTGTCCTATTCAACATGCCCCAACAGGGCAGTTTTTGGCTCCATGCGCTAGTTTGTCTCCTGAGTTATAGAGCTGACAAAAAAAAAACCTTCCATCTGTTGAAATCCTCAGAAAATTTACAATTTGTCTGAGCACCCGTACTTCGCGAACAATTTTTGGATTGTGTTTTTGCAAATCCAGGGGCGTAACAAACGCCCCCAGAGCCCCCGCGGTGCAGGGGGGCCCCACTCTCTCCAGTAAATGAAGGGGGCCCCGGGCCCCCTCAGCTCTTCTGAGATCTGTGAGAGAGGCTTGCGCTAAAGGAAGCCTCCCTCCCTTCAAAGCAGGTGCAGGCTGCCTGCAGCCTGCTCTGAGCCCCTCCCGCTGACTGAAGAGAAACAAAGTAATAAGTTAACATTGTTTCTCTTCAGTCAGAGTGCTGGAGGCCCGAAAAGAGGATGGGGTGGGGGGCCCCAGAGAGCATGAGGCAGCACAGACCACTGCTCAGAACCCTGACAAGGGTGGGAGTCGGGACCCACAGAGAGAGCATTTTCCAGGGCAAAGCTCATATGAGAAGGGATGAGGCAGCAAAATGGTGCCCTCAGGTAAGCACTCTTGTTAGAATGCACCACGTGGGCGTCCGCAGGGGGGGCAAAGGGGCAGAGAAGGGTGCAAGGCATAGGGGAGAAGGGTGCAAGACAGAGAGGAGAAGGGTGCAAAGTAGAAAGGAGAAGTGTGCAAGGTAGAGGGGAGAAGGGCGCAAGGTAGAGAGGAGAAGGGCGCAAGGTAGAGAGGAGAAGGGTGCAAGGCAGAGAGAAGGGTGCAAGGCAGAGATGAGAAGGGTACAAGGTAGAGAGAAGATGGGTGCAAGGCAGAGAGGAGATGGGTACAAGGTGGATGTAGAAGGGTGCAGGGTAGAGAGGAGAAGGGTGCAAGGCAGAGGGGAGAAGGGTGCAAGGTAGAGAGGAGAAGGGTGCAAGGCAGAGAGGATAAGGGTGCAAGGCGGAGGGGAGAAGGGTGCAAGGCAGAGGGGACAAGGGTGCAAGGTAGAGAGGAGAAGGGTGCAAGGTAGAGAGGAGAAGGGTGCAAGGCAGAGGGGAGAAGGGTGCAAGGCGGAGAGGAGAAGGGTGCAAGGCGGTGGGGAGAAAGGTGCAAGGTAGAGAGGAGAAGGGTGCAAGGCAGAGGGGAGAAGGGCGCAAGGTAGAGAGGAAAAGGCTGCAAAGCGGAGGGGAGAAGGGTGCAAGGCTGAGGGGAGAAGCGTACAAGGCTGAGAGGAGAAGGGTGCAAGGCAGAGAGGAGATGGGTGCAAGGCAGATAGTAGATGGGTGCAGGGCAGAGAGGAGAAGGGTGCAAGGTGGAGGGAGAAGGGTGCAAGGTAGAGAGGAGAAGGGTGCAAGGCAGAGGGGACAAGGGTGCAAGGGGAAGGGGAGAAGGGTGCAAGGCAGAGGGGAGAAGGGTGCAAGGCAGAGGGGAGAAGGGTGCAAGGCAGCGAGGAGAAGGGTGCAAGGCAGAGGGGAGAAAGGTGCAAGGCAGAGGGGAGAAGGGTTCAAGGTAGAGAAGGGTGCAAGGCAGAGGGGAGAAGGGTGCAAGGCAAAGAGGAGAAGGGTGCAAGGCAGAGAGGTGAAGGGTGCAAGATAGAGGGAAGAAGAGTGCAAGGCAGAGGGGAGAAGGGTGCAAGGGGGAGGGGAGAAGGGTGCAAGGCAGAGAGGATAAGGGTGCAAGGCAGAGGGGAGAAGGGTGCAAGGCAGAGGGGAGAAGGGTGCAAGGTAGAGAGGATAAGGGTGCAAGGCAGAGGGGAGAAGGGTGCAAGGCAGAAGGGAGAAGGGTGCAAGGTAGAGAAGGGTGCTAGGTGGAGGGGGAGAAGCGTGCAAGCAGAGGAGAGAAGGGTGCAAGACAGAGAGGAGAAGGGTGCAAGGCAGAGGGGAGAAGGGTGCAAGGTAAAGGGGAGAAGGGTGCAAGGCAGAGAGGAGAAGGGTGCAAGGCAAAGGGGAGAAGGGTGCAAGGCAGAAAGGAGAAGGGGACAAGGCAGAAGGGAGAAGGGTGCAATGCAGAGGGGAGAATGGTGCAAGGCAGAGGGGAGAATGGTGCAAGGTAGAAAAGGGTGTAAGCTGGAGGGGGAGAAGGGTGCAAGGGAAGGGGGAGAAGGGTGCAAGGGGGAGGGCAAGAAGGGTGCAAGGCAGAGGGGAGAAGGGTGCGAGAGGGATGGTGATGATGAAGTTAAATTCCCCCCCCCCGGAAACATTTCTGCGGACGCCCATGACAACAAACACTACTTTACGAGAAAGAGTGGGAGAGAGTGGAGAGAGAGTGGAGTGAGAGAGTGGAGTGAGAGAGAGTGAAGAGAGAGAGAGTGGAGAGCGAGAATGGAGAGAGAGGGAGTGGAGAGAGACAGTGGAGAGAGAGAGAGAGTAGAGAGAGAGGGTGGCGATAGAGAGAGAGTGGAGAGAGAGAGCCAGTGGAGAGACAGTGGAGAGAGACAGTGGAGGGAGACAGTGGAGAGAGAGTGGAGAGAGAGAGTGGAGAGAGGGAGTGGAGAGAGAGTGGAGAGAGAGTGGAGAGAGAGTGGAGAGAGAGTGGAGGGAGAGTGGAGAGAGAGTAGAGAGAGAGAGTGGAGAGAGAGTGGAGAGAGAGTGAGAGAGAGTGGGGAGAGAGTAGAGACAGTGGATAGAGACAGTGGAGAGAGAGAGTGGAGATAGACAGTGGAGAGAGAGTGGAGAGAGCAGAGAGACAGTGGAGAGATAGAGAGTGGAGAGAGAGAGTAGAGAGAGAGAGAGAGTGGAGAGAGAAAGTGGAGAGAGAGTGGAGAGAGAGTGGAGAGAGAGTGGAGAGAGAGTGGAGAGAGAGAGAGTGGAGAGAGAGAGAGTGGAGAGAGAGTGGAGAGAGAGAGAGTGGAGAGAGAGAGAGTGGAGAGAGAGAGTGGAGAGAGAGAGAGTGGAGAGAGAGAGTGGAGAGAGTGGAGAGTGGAGAGAGAGTGGAGAGAGCGTGGAGAGAGAGGGAAGAGAGAGGAGAGAGAGAGGAGAGTGAGTGGATAGAGAGAGGAGAGAGAGTGGAGAGAGAGACAGAGAGTGGAGAGAGAGAGAGAGAGAGAGAGAGAGCGAGAGAGAGTGGAGAGAGAGAGAGTGGAGAGAGAGTAGAGAGAGTAGAGAGAGAGAAGGGAGAGAGTAGAGAGAGAGGGTGGCGATAGAGAGAGAGTGGAGAGAGAGAGACAGTGGAGAGAGAGTGGAGAGAGACAGTGGAGGGAGACAGTGGAGAGAGAGTGGAGAGAGAGAGTGGAGAGAGAGAGTGGAGAGAGAGTGGAGGGAGAGTGGAGAGAGAGTAGAGAGAGAGAGTGGAGAGAGAGTGGAGAGAGAGTGAGAGAGAGTGGAGAGAGAGTGAGAGAGAGTGGGGAGAGAGTAGAGACAATGGATAGAGACAGTGGAGAGAGAGAGAGTGGAGATAGACAGTGGAGAGAGAGTGGAGAGAGCAGAGAGACAGTGGAGAGAGAGAGAGTGGAGAGAGAGAGTAGAGAGAGAGAGAGTGGAGAGAGACAGTGGAGAGAGAGTGGAGAGAGAGTGGAGAGAGAGTGGAGAGAGAGTGGAGAGAGAGAGAGTGGAGAGAGAGAGAGTGGAGAGAGAGTGGAGAGAGAGAGAGTGGAGAGAGAGAGAGTGGAGAGAGAGAGTGGAGAGAGAGAGAGTGGAGAGAGAGAGTGGAGAGAGTGGAGAGTGGAGAGAGAGTGGAGAGAGCGTGGAGAGAGAGGGAAGAGAGAGGAGAGGGAGAGGAGAGTGAGTGGATAGAGAGAGAGAGAGAGTGGAGAGAGAGACAGAGAGTGGAGAGAGAGTGGAGAGAGAGAGAGAGAGAGCGAGAGAGAGTGGAGAGAGAGAGTGGAGAGAGAGTAGAGAGAGTAGAGAGAGAGAAGGGAGAGAGACAGTGGAGAGACAGTGGAGGGAGACAGTGGAGGAAGACAGTGGAGAGAGAGTGGGGAGAGAGTAGAGAGAGAGAAAGAGGAGAGAGAGAAATTGGAGAGAGACAGTGGAGAGAGAGACAGTGGAGTGAGTGGAGAGAGAAACAGTGGAGATAGAATGGACAGAGTTGATAGAGAGAATGGAGAGATAGAGTGGAGAGAGAGTAGAGACCGACTGACTCAGAGACTGAATACTGACTGACTGAGAGACTGACTGGCTGAGAAACTGCCTGAGAGAGAGAGAGAGAGAGAGACTGACTGACTGAGAAAGAGAGAGTGACAGACTGACAGAAAGAGAGAGATAGAGAGACAGAGAGAGAGAGACAGACTGACAGAGAGAGAGAGAGAGAGACTGACTGACTGACAGACTGACTGACTGAGAGAGACTGACTGACTGAGAGAGACTGAATGACAGAGAGAGAGAGACTGACTGACTGAGAGAGAGAGACTGACTCACTGAGAGAGAGAGAGAGAGAGAGAGAGAGAGAGAGAGAGAGAGAGAGAGAGAGAGAGAGAGAGAGAGAGACTGTGATGGAATTGGGGTCAAAGTGTGTATGAAACTATGCAATGCCTCTTAAGATTGCTATTGTCTACTAATAAAAATGTATTATCAAAATGTGCTTTTTGTAGTTACATCTGCTTTTGAAATACTGCATTGTCGCATTGTTTAATGTTTTAAAACGGAAACGAGAAGGAGCAGTGGATGCACTTTTGTCCAAACTGAACGATGAGTGGGCCCAATGTTGTATATCATGACAAGAGTCTGCATCAGGAAACACACCTAATGTCAGGATCTGTCGTACTGCGCCAACGTCACATTGAAAACTACATTTCCCATGGTTCACTCTGATCCTTTCCAGGAAGTACTTCAGCTGGATAGACACGCATCCTGTTGCGTGTTATTCATGATTCATGCCTGGCGTGAGAGCGTTCCTGCTCTGCACGCCTTTCTTTTCCTGTTTCTCTTCGCTGAAGGTTTGTCGAAGTTCCTTGGTGTCCGAGGTAGGATTCGCAGCGTGGGGAAGTGCCGGCATGCTTTGCAGCGGTAAGCGCCTTTGGCGTTTTCAGATATTCCCGTATTCGATCCTCAGCTCGGAACACGGCAGCAGGCTGCTGCGTGTATCCATCCTGTTTCCTCCTTTTTAAACGAGGAGAAGTATATTTGACCCTGATTTGTTTTCGCTCAATCTGAGCAAGAGGCGGTGTGTTATTAACGCGGAGCGCGGTGGTGGTCGAAACCACGCGTTGCCGTGTTTCAAGTGTAAAGACTGATTGTTCCATAACGCGGAGCGCGGTGGTGGTCGAAACCACTCGTTGCCGTGTTTCAAGTGTAAAGACTAATTGTTCTATAACGCGGAGCATTGTGGGGAATCTCTCTACGCGTTATCGTGTGTCGTTTTGGTTATAAGATTGCAGGGAGCAGAACACGGTAGTGGACGCAACTACGCGTTACTGTTTTGTTTCTTTAATTATAATTTGATGGGATTCTGGCCAAGTGGACCTTTCAACGGAGCTGTCGAGGAGCGGAGTGTTGTTGTCCTTGCCTCCTACACACTACCGTATCCGGTGCTCTTCATTGTTGGATATTGGTTAGGATCTTCCTTTCATTTACTCAGTACTTTGTGATATCTCAGACTCCAATTTACTTTACTCCTTCAATGCTGCTCTATGGTACGTTCTATGTGGTTTACTAGAACTCTGAAGCTCACCTGCCTTTTCTATCTTGTGTGAAGGACAAATTTACATATTGCTTATGTTTCTATAGGAACTCCAAAGGCAGTATTTGAGGTGAAGACAGGCTAATTGCAGAGGGTCTGGTTCTTTTCATTATGCAGGTATATAAGGGTGCAGACTAGCGAGAATTCATGAGAGTAGCATTGTATATCATCCTAGTGTTTATGAAGGTGTCTTTGTCATTTTAGGTATCCCTTCCCTGCTGACCCCTTCCCTTCCTTTCTTTTCTTATTTTCCCTCGCCTAATGACTCGAACACCTTGTACAAAACATCAGGGTGTTGGTGACATTTGGAGGTGGAGCCATTTATTCAACAACTGGATCCCGTAAAGATAATACCTGACACCTAAACTTGGGCAAACTTACCCGGCCTACTGATGGCAGGGACCCTGTAATGAATGGACCACCACCTATGATAGCCTGCGGGCAGACTAAGCCCAACCTTTGACTCCACCATCCAGTGTAACTTATAACGGCTGGATTGGTGACAGTGGCGTAACAATAGCACCGCGTCCCCTGCAGTATGGCGCGTTGCTGTCCTGAGAGCTCTAGACTGGCACGGAGGATGGAAGGGGGCCCCCTCCATGTAGTTTGCTGGGGGGCCCCCTCAAGTTTCGTTACGCCACTGTGCAAATCTGCTGGCATGTAGTACAGTAGCTGAGTGTTGTAGATAACGGAGTGTAGCACAATACCTAGTAACGCTGCATCTTTCTCAGGTTTCCTGCTCTTGTGTCAGATGAGGCAACTGTCTGTTTCCATCCTGCCCAAGACATGTTAATTCCTACTTCCGTTTCCCATTAACTTCTATGTGCGTAGCCTCATAAGAGATATTTTCCATTAATTTATACCAATTTCTCATTTTAGAACTTTGATTTGGAAACAGTAATTTCACAAGCTCACATGATTGGTATATGTTTTCTGTTGAAAGGGTTTTAAAGGAACAACATAGGAATAAGTAAGAAAAGCAATACCAATTATGATAGCAGAGGTTAGCTTCACATGAGAGGTTGATTAATGATATTTTATTTGGCCTTGCAAGAGGAAATCTACCCCTTTAGCTACTCCACATGTATGCCACCTAATGATCATTGTGCAATTAAGAAAGGGACCATTTCTCTACAATCTGTTAATGTGTATTTTGCATTTAAAATTTCAAATTTTAAAATGAAGGAACAAATCTCAACAGATTTACAATAAACTTCAATATTGCTAATTCAGCAGATCTCGGAACATGAAGTAGGCATGGACTAACAAGAATATAATAATGCTGCAGCATGGCAGACACAGGAAAATTCTCACAGTGGCTCTGTTCGTATTCATCATGAAGTGGGTGAAGCCCGGTAATATAGTCGGAAATATTGTAGAGCTAAACTTCCTACAAGTTGTAGTGGACAAATCCAGTACAGACTTACCTGAGATTGTGATGTCCGACATGGAAAATGCATCAGCATACTATCAAATTCACAGAAAAATAAAGAAAAGTAACAAAAGCAATGGTGAGAATATCTCATCTTGATTAACCCTACTTGATGATTATTTAGAGAGGGGAGATCAGATACGATTTGAATGGCTTAAGCCCTAAAGGAGAATAGTTAGTCTGATAATGATATTCATAATTCTCCAAAAATGTTATCTTAACTAAAGTTTTGAGGTTTTCATGCAGTGCTGCTGAAAATAATCCAGAAATAATCCGGACACCTTACATAGCAACTATAGCGTTTTTGTCTGATTTATTTTATAAGCATCTGGTCCCGTGAAATGTTGGACCACATCAGATCTTAATCACCAGAATGAATATAGTCCAAGCGGCTTTTAAAGGGAAAGGGAGTAATTGACTTATATTTGTGGGTACATTGTTTGCAGAGCCGTCGCTTTGCAGACAATGTCTTCAATGGAACGTGATAGGGTGGAGGACAATAATTGGAAAATACATATAGTGGACAATCATCTTGTTCTGCTCCATTGCCGTAGACAAAAGCTGCACATTGGTGACTCGCGGATAACTGCCAAACCCAGTAGCTGTTGAACAAAATATAACTGAATTATCAAATGCTGGTGATCCTCAACATAATCATTCTCTCAGTAGTTTGGAGTTGACACACTGGTCGTGTTGTTGCTGATAATCAACCCAAATGCTCAGTGGGCAGATGTTGGGAGGTTATCCTGCCAGGAGACAATTATGATATTTTGCTACCAGTCTGCTCCGTGCCACCCACACTCCACTTAGTAATGCTGAAACAACACCACATTTCAACCAAGAGATGGTCGTACATCTTCTTCCAATTTCTGCAGCCTTTTTCTATGCTGGCCTTACTAACGTGCTCACTTTTTGTGAGGTTTTAAGTCCAGATGTGTAAACTCACTGCTAAATAAGAATTGGATCTTAGCCTGTGGATGAATGTAGAGACTTTTAAGTGTGAACATTCCTAGTTCTGGAGAGAAGGATTACTTGCACATATGATGCACTGCAAGCTAGACGTGGTTCAAAAGGCCTTGGATATGTGTTATTCTGTTCCAGAATAAGAAGCTAGAAGCCCAACTCAAGAGTGACTCTTCAGGCACCCCCCTTCTCCATTTTAGAAAGCAACTGGAGAAACACCATCACAAGGGCTTCTTCTTCTGCAGCAAAGTACTTCAGCTGCATCAGCCTCATGGTCACCAGGTGAAGAAGCCCCTCTTACAAACAACTAACCTGCTTATGCCACCCTATTACTTCAGTGTCTCATTCCATCCTTCCTGTAGTGTACTAAAATGAAGTGCACTCTGCAGAGTGTCCAGTGGATCCCTTACTTGTACACAGAGGTTAAAGTAGATAATACTAATGCTCTTTTTGAGGTAGTGTGGGCGAGCAGCTTGGCTTATTAAAGGGTTGTGCTAAGCATTTGTTGTACTCACAGAGGCAATAAATGAGACACACACAACAATAAATCTGAGACCAATTTATTAAAACAGTATTTTTTAATGTATATTTTCAGACCAAGAACATTCATGTACAGTAAGTACTAAAGGAGTTAAGATTTTTAAGAATTTAGAAAATATATCACATTGTGCGCAGTTATGCACCATTGAATTCAATAGAGGAAAGCAGAAACATGCATATAAAATCAGGCAGTGCTTTCATGAAGTTCACATTCTCATTTTAGGTCGATGGCAGAACCAGGTCCAAAGTTCCAGGAGGAGAAAGGCAGGAGTGTCCGAGATGCGGCCAGGAGCAAGAGGCTGAAGGTGTTGGTAGCTGATGCGCTATGACGAAGGGGGCCACCTGAAAAGACACTGCACAGGACGACTTAGTGTTAAGCCCAGAGGGGTCCACTGGAGGGAGGAGGTTGCAAAGGTTGCAGGACCATGGTAGCACATTTGGTTCATCGTTACTTGGACCGGTGGGGCCGGGTGCAGAGCAGATAGGTCAGCTGTCAAGAAGTCCTCACGGCCAGGAGCAGACAACTTGGTGAGGCCATTTCGGGACAACTGGGCCACTCAGGATGTGTGTCACAGGGGTCCCGATGTCCCTCAATGGGTGCTTGCTTCTGGGGTAATTAGAGTCCGGCGCAGACTCTTCATCTCGCTGTGTTGTTGGGGGTTGGTACCCTGGGTATTGGTACGGTGCGGCTCCGATGGGCCCTGGTGTCTCCAAACTTGGCAAAGAGACAGATCTGACCCTCTAGAGCTGGTGTACCTCTTTTGGCATGGGTGCTGCATCGAAGTTGTCATGGAGCAGCACGTCGACAAACCAGACTCAGCCGGATCAGTGCCTGCGATGTGCAGGGGACTGATACCTCTTTGTGTTTTTGCAAAGGCTGGAGGAGCCCCGGGGTTCTTGGAGACTTCACAGGTCCAGGACAACACGGCACCCCATGATTGTTGTAGTCTTCGTGGCAACAGGCATGGTTTGGTGCCCAATTTGTTTTGCAGCAGGGCTTCAGTTCTCGGGCATTGAGGCTTCTTTGTCCTGGTCTTATTCTTGTCCATCGAATCTAGGTTCCAGGACTAGGCATGCCACCTAAAAACTGAATTTAGGGACATTGCAGGGGGAGACAGGTAGTAGCCAATGGGACACCTACCTTTAGGGCGCCTACAACCTCTAAGTGACAACTTCCTCTGGGATGGGGCATTACCCTAGCCCTGATATGTTGTTCCTCCACTATCCCAAGATGGTGTATTTTTAGGAGAGAGGTTCATATTGCCTGCCCCACCTTGGGGGTGTTGCTGGTTGAGTATGGACCCTACTCCTCATATGACATTTTTTTTCATCTGCCACTGAGAGCGCAGGCTCTCACCCCATGAGGTCAAAAACATGTCTGGTGGTGGCAGACAGGCTATGACTAGTCAGACACCACACCAGTGCTTAGCAGGTTTTCAGTAGGCCTGGGCGGAGTTTGCAGAGTTCTTCGCACTCCGTGCTCTGCGGAGCCCACAGAGTTTTTTCCTCACTCGCCAATGTAAATTGGTGAGCGCGAGCAGGGAAAATCCAGTGCTAGGCCACTTCCCAGTGAGATTTCTCAACATGGACGGTCACAAATGACTTGCTTTGAGAAACCTTCTGTTCGCGTTGAGGAAGCTACTCGAGAGACAGAAAGAATCACTGCCCTCTTGTGCTGTGTGGGATGCCGTACGTATTGATTTTACAGTGTGGATCAAACACCGGTCGCTAAAAATCAGTATGAACGATGCGAGGTAACCCCTGTCGCCGCTCGCAGAACTCCGCGGAGCTTCACGAAACTCCGTGAACTCCGCCCAGGCATTGTTTTTAGGGGACCCTATGCAGGGTCTCTTTTGTGCATTTTTTAAAATAAATATCTCATTTGCATAAGTGAGGATTTATTACGACAATCAATCAATCAATCAAGCAATCAACAACTTGTAAAGCGCGCTACTTACCCGTTTGGGTCTCAAGGCGCTGGGGGAGGAGGGTGCTGCTACCGCTCGAAGAGCCAGGTCTTAAGGAGCCTTCTGAGGGTGAGCAGGTCTTTGGTCTGCTGCAGATGGGTGGGAAGGGTGTTCCAGGTCTTGGTGGTGAGGAAGGAGAAGGATCTGCTGCCGGAGGTTGCTCGTTGGATGTGCGGGACGGCGGCCAGGGCAAGACCGGCGGAGCGGAGCTGGTGGTGTAGAAATTGAGTCTGTTGTTCAGGTAGGCTGGTCCAGTGTTGTGGAGTGCTTTGAGTGCGTGTTTGAGGAGCTTGAAGGTGATCTTTTTGCTGACGGGGAGCCAGTGAAGGTTTCTTAGGTGGGAGGTGATGTGGGTGCGGCAGGGGACATTGAGGATCAATCGAGCGGAGGCGTTTTGGATGCGTTTGTAGTTGTCGCATGTGTTTGGCCGGGATTCCTGCGTAGAGTGTGTTGCCGTTGTCCAGCCTGCTACCGACAAGGGCTTGGGTTACTGTTCTTCTTGTCTCGGTCGGGATCCACTTGTAGATCCTGCAAAGCATACGGAGGGTGTTGTAGCAGGAGGATGAGATGGCGTTGACCTGCTTTGACATGGAGAGGGAGAAGTTGAGGATGAATTCTAGGTTGCGTGCTTGGTCCGTTGGTGTTGGGGCTGTTCCCAGTGTGGTTGGCCACCAGGAGTCGTCCCAGGCTGAGGGGGAGGGGCCTAGGATGATATGATGACACCTGAGATATAGTGCACCCTGCGTTAGGGCTATAAGGCCTGAAGTAAGGGTAAGGGCGTGGCACACAGGGCTGTGTGCCATGTTGACTCTTCTGTTTTCTCTGCACCAGGTCAAGCAGCCTGCAGTGGCAGTTTGCACAGCCTTGATTATAGTTTCCTTGGGTGGCACAATTTGTGCTGCAGCCCCAGTGCACCCTCTTTACTACCCATGCCCTAGGTACCAGGGGAACCATTTACTAGGGACTTACAAGGGTGGCTGAAGTTGTACCAATCGTGGTACAGTTTTGGGAAAGAGATCTGGCACTGGGAACGTGGTTAGCATGAGGTTCTGTAATTCACAAGCCTGATTCTATTTTATTTTGTGTTGCCTTCACGTAGGCCTGAAAATGCAGCCTACGAATAAAGCGACTTGGTTTCTTTCGACTCTGAAAGAACTGCAGAGAAACTGACCTCTTCACCTGAAACTGGCTTCGCAAAGCCAATTTCTCTTGGTTTGATCCTTGTCTAAGATTGCCACTTAATGTTCAGGACCTCGTTAACCTTTAGTTTCCTTACATGCATTATCTTGTTCAGCATCTATTACATTACATGGGTTGTGCTTTTTAATTATGGGTTTGTCCAGCTAGCTGAAATTGAATTTGGGACATGCCTAATAATTAACTCCTGGGTTGGGCCATTGCAAAAAGAGTTTACGTCATGTGGAATTTGGTCTAATAATATCCTGCAATGGTTAGATTTTGGTGCAGTGGGTGTACATTTATAATGGGAATTTTTAGGAAAAAAAGAGATACTTTATTTTAACAATTTGAACAGTCTCCTAGGAATATACATTGTGATGTATTGTTGGGATTTCTGTTACTAGCTGCAGCTAATAAAAGTGGTCTCTGACGCCACCCAGAAGTATTCCGTGCCTTTGTATATTGAGACAGGGGGACCCCGAAGATTTTAGGCGTGTCCCTGGCGCCGCTGGGTTCTGACCCGGTTCTTCAAATGGCGCCCAACGTGGGGCGACTTTAGCGGTACCAGTCCAAGCCCGAGGATTGTGAGGAGCCCCGTGAGGAAATTCTGGAGGACGGTCGCCACTTCATTGACCCCTGTATGTCAACGTGGACCGAAGGTTTTTCTGCGAGGCTCCCCCTTTCCAACGGCTGCGAAGGACTGCTGCCCTGACTGTCGCCCTGTCTTGGACCCTCTTTGGATACTTCGTAAAGCAAGATGTTAGACGGTCTTCTGGTGGCGTGACAGACATTTTGGTTAAGTATACGTGGGTCGCTCCCACGACTTTGTTTGTTTCTTGGTTTTTATTCGAATATTGCAATAGTCGAAGCCGAGGGGTACGTATATTTACGAGTGTATCATTTTTTTGATAGCCTCTTGAAGTTTGAAACCAGACTAGTGAGCTTAAGATGCCTGGTCTTGGTAATTTTGGATCTTGGTTTAGTTTTGGTTATAGCGCTATTTAAGAAGAAAGCCCGCCCGGCTATGTTTGACTCCTTTTCGCCTTTGGCGCAAGGAAGCCAAACAGAAAGAAATTAAGCAAACAGAAAAATCAATGCTGCATTAGTTTTAAACAGAAAATAAAATAAAAGAATTTTGGGGGCTACATGCCTAGGTAAAAACGAATTAGCAAATCCAGATTTATTCTTCACAGAAAAATTGTGGCACAATGGATACAGAAAGTGTCTGGGAACAGTTTTACTTTTAGACAGTTAAAATTAACGTGGCTTAAACATGCTTATATGTTTTAGTCATTGTAAATTGACAAAATGGTTACAGTTAAGTATTCATTTATTATTCTGTGTTCAGTTAATGTGTAATATGTCTTGTCTCCTGATTCAAAGTTACAGTTGATATTTTCATGTGTTATGTGCAGTGTCCCTTTTCTTTTGTATGTTGTGTGTTTTTGCTTTTTTTGCCCACAGGTCATTATGGGTTGTTCCTGTTGGTTCTGTGTGTCAGAAGCGACACGGTGAGTTGTATTGACAGCCGGTCACCACTAGGGTGATTTGCTGCCAATATGGGATGAGGAAGGTAAAGGATTGATTTTAAGCCTGACAAATTAAGCAGGACAGAATATGGGGTTTTTTGACTATGGGTTCACTGTGCATGAAGTGCATGACATAGTGTGGTGCGTCATTGTTCATTTACATCTGCTATTGTAATTTGTCTATGTTTTTTTTGTGCTTGGTATACAGCAAGTATACCTAATTGCTTGGCATGTGTGTTTGTCTGTTATGTATGTTTTGACTTTATGTTTTTTTTTGATTGGTACTATTACAATCCCCTCTGTGTTGTGAAGGGATGGTGATGACATGTCCATCCCTACGCAACACTTGCTTACTAAATTTCACAGACATGATACTTCATGCTGAAAATAAGACAGACAACACCTCATCAGTGTATGTCTATTAGCTATAGTGGAATTGAAGTAAAGCAAAAGAAATGTGCAGGATTAAAAGTGTGTCACCTGCAATTAGTCATGTCACTGCCCCTCCCCTGATTAAAATATTCTCTGATTGGACTCTAAGGAGAAATTATAAGTTTGCAGTTTTTGCTAAAGTTGACCTAAACATTTTCTCATGACTTTGCATTAGCTAAAATGCTGTTCTGCTTCCTAAATAGTGAATGGCCTTGTCCTATAAATGAAACCAAGTTCCATTTCCTTTTCTGTATTCCTTAAATAGGAATGAAAGGCCTCTAAAACTAAATTGTGTGTTTGTAATAAACAAACAATTAGGATGGAATTTCCTTTAGATTCAATGTATTAGATGTCGATAGGCAAACACATCGTCTGAATAATTTGGATTTTGCTGCACTGCACACGTATTTCAAAAACAAATTAGAAATGTCCTAGTTTTAAATTAGACTGCCACCGTGCTAAGTAAATTGCTGTTGTTGTGTAGGACGAGAATAAACAGGAATATTCCCTCAGTCAGGACTTCACGGTTGAAACTTTGCATTATAGAATGCTGTTGTTTTTGAATAAGGAAAGAGGTTACACAAATCAGGTTCATTATTTTAGATATGAGGAAAACGCTTGAGGTGGAGATTTCCCTTCTTAGATGTATTTGTAAGCAAATTCTTGGTTCTGTTGCCAAATAATAGTTGTCCTTATAAAAGAAAAGTGGCGCAAAAATTTGTCATGTTTTAAGTTAGGCTTCTGTGCTTAGGTTTATGAAACAGCACATTTAAATATGATAAGCAAGGGACCTAACTTGCTCTTATATATGGAATAATGAAAAACGATTGGTTTTATTTAAGGACAAATTATTAATCATGAAGAATTATTAAAAAAATTAAGTACTTTTAAAAATCGTTTTTTAGTATTTATGTAGCTTAATGCTTATACTATGATCTCCTAGCATTAAAATTTAGTTTCAGTTGCGTTGTGCCATGTGATGAGGACATTTGCATATGGGATTTTACTTGGCACAGGCTTAAAAAATTCATTTTTCTAGGGATTTACATGGGTTATGTCTCATGTCCAATCTCTGCAGTTTTGAGGAGAACATTCTGATGTTTAAATATGTGTACGATGTATAGGATATTCCTTTTTACGTGTCCCAAATAGCAAAGTCAAAATTGGGCGAAATTAATGTATTTAAAACTACTACTTGTGCATTTAGAGCAGTTTCAAACTGCCTTAGGTTTCAGTACATACATACATTTAGGTATAAAGCAAATAGTTGGCTTCTATATTATCAAACGAGTATAACTTTGTTTCTGCTCAATTTCTACACACAGTGATTGATAGTTTTGACAGAAGTGAAATTTGTTTCAGATTTCCTCCTGTCACACCAGAGGGTGTAGGCAGCTCCCCCTCAAATTAAGGCTAGGTAATATGTATGATGCTCTCTTCTTTTCTCATGTTTTATCTTGATCTTTAAGGGGAATTAGATATGGGTAGGTTTGTTTTACAAATATTAGGTGATAACACCATTATTATAGGCCTACAAGTGCATTTCTAGTACTTTATTAGCTATTCCATGTAGATAAACTGACCGTCTATATTAGAAATTGATGTGGCAAGGTTTGGATCATGGGTGGTAGAGCGTGGAAGGATGCCCATGTGTCCCTTAGCGAGGATGTTTTGGAGAAACATGTTGTTTTATAGATAAAAGCTCTGTGAAATTAACAATACAGGCAGCACTGTTCGTTTACAGACAGTAAAGCAAATGGTAGGACCTTTTTGATAACACTCAAACTCACACTTTTTGAAGCAACTGTGCTTGTTCATGGTATAATGGTGCTATTGCCATAATATCACATCGTTGACTATTTTGGGCATACAAGTCTAGTAATAACATATTTGCTGCCATTGCTGGTATATTACAAGCATGACTAGTTTGTTTTTAGCCATTTCTGACAAAGTGGCAACTGATTTTCAATAATGCACAGTAGAAGCCCCGGTTTAAGGGTGGGCATTATTAGCATAACCAATGCATTAATAAGTGATGTGATAAGCAAACATGGTCTATGATTGTAATCCCTGGGTATTTGAAGCAGAATTTGTTCAACCTTAGCACTTTTACTTGGCGATACTTAATGAAAACAGAAAGCTGATGAAAACTGATTTGATTTTGAAAAAAGAATTTCCTTTTGGAAAATTGAGTTTGATTATTGGAAAAGTGTTTTTTAATAGACAAAATATGTGTGTTTTTGTAAAAACAAATATGCTAATGGAGACAAAAATGTTACAATTCTAAAACACATTTACTGCTGTTAGCTGAAGGATATTTCAATTTGAGTTGGGGAGATTTACTACTATGGTAGTACCCTTTGAGGCACACAGCCCGTGATGATTTGAATTATATTTTGATTATAAGGATCCATGTTTAAAGTGATAAAATATGCTAGTAGCTTGCCAGGATTTTCCTTGAGCAGAATTAGCTCACACTACAGAGAAAGTTTAGACCCCTGGCCCAGAAGTATTGTTTTACCTTTGTATTCTATGAGAATGACAGTGCATTTTAGACCAGAGTAGTCCCATGGCGCCTGACCACTTCCTTGAAGATTGCAGGCCACTGGCTTGCTGTTACCCTGTTCAATAATGAATTTATTGTTGCGCTAATTTAAAAAAAAAAACACTAACAACTGTGTCACATTACCTATATCATCAGGTTCTGCAGGATCTTCCAGAGTAACACCTGCAGAACAACAAAAAAGGCGAATCCTAACTCTCATCAGTGACAGCTACAGATGAGGGGAAAAATGTCTTGGACCTACAGTTCTAGCACCCAGAACCTAGCAAGGCTGGATAGCAATCACCAGCGCGTCATCAATGACATCTTCAGAGCATTGTGCTTGCTCCACCAGACGGCGTTAAACATCAGAAGAAGAAGAAGGAGTTGGTTTTTGATGGCAGGGCTGGTTTGGGGTTTCATCCCACTATCTGTCAAGTGCTGGTAACCTCTGACAGCGCGCGGTCCCTTGACCCCTTGGCCTAAGTTTTGGCCACCCCCTTCCTTTCCTTTGCTCCAACAGAAGGGCAGTGCACCGAAGGATCCAAGATTGGCAGGAGGCACTATATTTGTGGTACCCATGTTGAAAGGAAAATGAAATTAAAAGAGCAGCCTAGCGTCCTCTGACACTGAATAATAAGTATTGGAGCTTGAGCATGTTGCTGAGTGTAAAAGTCCTTGCTCTTTCCAGATGAATAGTAGTTGGGTCTGCTCCTGTGACCACCGGAGAGTATGGTATCTGTAGTGCCTGCCGCAGAGGAGAGACACTGGTGCACTGCATTGAGACATTGAGACTTTCAAGTGAGCTGTGAGTATTTGCCAGGAGGGAACTCCAACGGATACTGAGAAGCACTATTTTTATGGAATGCCTGAATTGAGAGGCCCAATGTGAAAACAATGGGAGCAGATTTGATGGACAATAGTAGCCTGCCAGAGAGGCTTGGAACGGACTCTGGGCATAGTTGTGGTTGCACAAGCAGTTGCCGTGCGATTGCATAAAATGGGTGTTAGGAGACTGATTCTTATTGTTTTGCCGGCATTGTTTTAGAGTAGTATTCTGTTTAATAAAAGCAGAATAAAGTCCATTCTCTGTGGAAGAGTATCCCCTTTTCAACTCAGAGTATTGATAAGGATCGCCACTGTTTCACCTGAATATATAATAAGTTACTGAAATACATAGGAGCCCTAAAATGTTACTAGATAATTTTAGGATTTGCTTTTGCCTAGGGTTGTGAAAAAAAAATGATAATCCTGTTTGTAATAATGGTCATTACTTTCTTAATGTTGATTATGACCCGATGCTTTGTTCCTTTTGTATTCCTGCTGAGAGCTTACATATACCTACTTAAATGAAATGAGTAAAATGCTCGCCTAGCGATTAATTAGGATTTGCCTACGTAATGGCAAAAGGAGGGACTAAGGTTCTGTAATTCACGAGCCTGATTCTATTTTATTTTGTGTTGCCTTCACGTAGGCCTGAAAATGCAGCCTACGAATAAAGTGACTTGGTTTCTTTCGACTCTGAAAGAACTGCAGAGAAACTGACCTCTTCACCTGAAACTGGCTTCGCAAAGCCAATTTCTCTTGGTTTGATCCTTGTCTAAGATTGCCACTTAATGTTCAGGACCTCGTTAACCTTTAGTTTCCTTACATGCATTATCTTGTTCAGCATCTATTACATTACATGGGTTGTGCTTTTTAATTATGGGTTTGTCCAGCTAGCTGAAATTGAATTTGGGACATTCCTAATAATTAACTCCTGGGTTGGGCCATTGCAAAAAGAGTTTACGTCATGTGGAATTTGGTCTAATAATGTCCTGCATTGGTTAGATTTTGGTGCAGTGGGTGTACATTTATAATGGGAATTTTTAGGATAAAAAGAGATTCTTTATTTTAACAATTTGAACAGTCTCCTAGGAATATACATTGTGATGTATTGTTGGGATTTCTGTTACTAGCTGCAGCTAATAAAATTGGTCTCTGACGCCACCCAGAAGTATCCCGTGTCTTTGTATATTGAGACAGGGGGACCCCGAAGATTTTAGGCGTGTCCCTGGCGCCGCTGGGTTCTGACCTGGTTCTTCAAGCAGTGACCCAGTGATCTTACAGTTCGAAATCACATCAGGCATCAAGCCAAAACTAGAATCTAATCATGTCAAAAGTGGCACTTTCCTACACTTCCCTACAGTGCTGAGTCATGTTAAAATAGGTTCACGTTTTGTACGTACACATATTTAGGCACATTCATTGGAGCGACTCCTATTTGATACTGTGCTGGTAACATCTTGGTTTCGGAGGGGTGTCTGCTGCTGCTGGTCCTGCCCTACTAGAGGTGTATGAGGGACTTCTCATTTATTTTCTATGGCCCTGACCTTTTATTCACTGCTTCTAATGCATTTAAACAACACACATGTTCCATATCTTGCATTTTCCAAGTTCTTCCTGCAAATGGGGCAGGTGTTTATGACATGCACCTTTGTAGTGAGATCACTGTGGAGGTCACTATCGTATTCATAAGCCTGTACTTTGACTCTAAGTGATCTAGTATTGTCTTGCAAGACCCATAGCTGAAACTACCACCATTCAGTTCAGCAGCACATGAACCAAAGGGGTGGCTTGGCTCATGACAGATTTTTTTTTTTAACTCATGCATGATGTTCAACGTTATTGTATTTATGAATTTTTTTTTCTATAATGTAACTGCATCGATTTGGGATTAGTGTGCTATATATAAATCAAAGTGGCAGATTACAAATCTCAGGTATAGTTAAATATAAAAGAGACTCTGGAGTTAATCAAAGGGATACAGAAAATATGAATAGGAGTTTTATGGGATTATTATGGTGCCTAAGAATGTCTGATTTAGTGCTGGAGAGATTCAACCTTAGAAGGTCGAGATCCATGAACTCTTAATCCTGCAACATCATTGTTCACCACAAATGGTGTGCAGGGTTGCCAAAGAGGGTCGCTTGTTTAGATAAATAGCTACATACGAAGGTTATCAGAGTTAAATGGGATGATGGCTTAAAGTAGCGGTCCCCACCTCCCTCCCAGTGCCTTGAGACCCTCGCGGGTATGTAGTGTGCTTAACAAATGACTGATTGATTGGTTGATTGAAAGTAGACAGTGTAGTGGAAAGCCTTGCTCAAATTTCTATGTAGAGGAAATTAATTCGGTTGTGAAATCGAGAGAAGCCTTTAGAGCGCCATGTAGGTTTTATTTCCCCACAGTGCCCACTACTTATGGCTATTTACAAGAGAATGTTTTGGAATCTTGAGTGATTCATCTACCACGAACTATAATATTGCTCTTTCTTTGAAGATCATGGACAGTGATAGTAGAAACATAAGTACAGCTTGGAACTTGGTCTTTTGGACAAATTGTCTAATTCATGGAAACTTTTTCTTTTCTTAAAAGAATGAGGAAGAAGGTCATGAGGTTACATTCTTAAAATGGTAGCTGGATTAAAGGTTGGTTTAGGTAGTGCACTGCATCAGTGACGAACACAACATTAATACTGGCTTATTTTTGAATCATGCAGCATTTGATTGGATGAATGTCCAAAGCCTTTAACGGTGATACTCAAACTACTATAAGACTATGGGCACGTGAAAGCAGGAATGTTGAGGTCTGAGACATAACAGAATTGTGGCATCTTGCCCAGAAAAAAAAGGCAGGAGACATGGCTTCCAAGGAAAACTCTGCAGTTTACTCACGGGTACCTCAAAAGGTGTGCAAGATGGAGTATCTGAGGAGGCAAGGATTTAGAAGCGGCGACCTTCAAAGGGAGGTGAGGGGGAAAGGGGGGATCTTAAGCCCAGGAGCAGAGTCTGGTGTGATTAATGTTGCTAGTAGGAAGCAAATAGGAAACACTTGAAGAACAGAATTACAGTTTATAAACATATTACCAATATTGTAACCGTTATTTGCTTTTGCGTAAATTTAACTTTGGGTTTGTCTTGCTTTCATGAGCATTTTAAATGGCATTTTCAGCAGAAGCATTTTCACAATATTTTTGGCTTTGTAAATTCATTTTTCGATTATGGACGTCGGAGAAATGCTACACACGTCCCTGTAAGGCTGGAAGGATGTGCTGGCTACAGTAGGGGACATTTGTGCTCACAGCGGCTGCACAGCTAATCCCTGCTTCGGCAACAGCAGGCTGAGGCAATGATACAGGTCCTGCAGCTGCATCTTCTTCCTGCACTTCTTCCAGTACATCTTCCAGGGACTCTCCCGTCTGCCCGAAGGATCTGAAAACCAAGAAGAAGGTCCTTCCCGTGCATAAAGGGCTTCTTACGTTGAATATTTGCTCATCGCAGGCTTTTTTTTACTTCACCCGAAAGTCATTAAATACATTCATGTGGCTGTCTGAAGATTGGATTTAGCAATCACTAGGTGCGTGCCTCGCTTCAGTTTCTCTTTAGTGCACAGAAAGAGTCTCTCATCTACTAAATCATTCTAATGACCTGGAGTCTCTTGTTCTATCTAAAGAAAATAGATGATTAGGTGTGATCAGCGTGAAGGGACCATCGTGTGACAGCTCTTCTTAATAAAAAAATAAACTTGAACAGTATTAGTAAATCTAATATATCTGTTTTTGATGGCAGACTTTGCTATTCTACCAATTTGGAAACGTTTTTGTGAAACTTTATTACAAAAACAGTTATACATGGATGCCTGTGCATGCACACACAAGCACATCACAGGTGCACCATCTTGAAAAGGTTCTTGTAATAGTTCTTCAATAGCCTTTCCACGCGGATACACTTCCAGCCATCTTGGAAAGGATCAGAAAGGCCATTCCAACGATTGTGGCCACTAGCTGAACGTGCAGGATGTGTAACCCTGCATGTGACAATGAGGGCCGGGTAGCAGTCTCTCGCTCTGGCAAAAGTAAAAAAAAATCAACTTTTAAAAAAGGCAACAAAATATTTTAAAGGCACATAATCTCTGGCCCTGAAGGGGACTACTTTTTCCACAGATGTGCACTTTATGTACAGGAAAAGTTTTGCCATTGAAAGTGTGGAAGCCAATGACTGAAGTGGACCGACTTAGTGCCTTAAGCTGTGCGTTGTGGTGGGTGGAAGCAAGACATGACTGACCAGTGGATGAAGAGGGCTAACTGAAAGCATTTCTAGGTATGTATTTATATATATGCATTGTTATGATTTTTTGGGCGGGGAGTCAAAAAGGCTTAGCTACGTCAGATCTATAAATGGCACGTATAGAAAAATTACATTTGTTCATCAGTTTATTGACCCTCAAAATAGAGGGAAACGCTTTAGTTTCTGAATTAACTCTCAAGCACATCTCTTCAGATGCATCATGGATCTGGACCCAATCGCAACAGACTGAAGGATAGGAGATTCTTGTTCACTTGGGAGAAGCGTTCTACGAGGTAAGGCAGTTGTGCATATGTGTGGCTTCTGTTAGTATTTGTGAATGTCAACGTGTTACTACAGAGTGATCTGCTTTTATCAAAACTCCAAAGTGAAAAAACAGACAATGTTCTTCACTCTTTATTGCCGCCATTCCCTTTACCCTTTTCTGATTTAATTAAGTTGGTGAATTGTATAGTTAACCTTTAATAGTTTATCTATTTTATTGGTAGGGTGTGTGCAGTTTCATTGGAAATATGAATATACATTAGAGCAAAATATGTTGTATTTAATGCAGCACACGTGTGACCTTGGGGTCCAGCTGAATTGTATCTATCGATGTCTTTGTGCATTTGTTTATTTGTACACTTAAACCTGCAGCCTATTGAAGTATTCAAGTTGTTTAAAAGGTATTGCGATTGTAACACATGGTAAATTGTCCTTGGTATGCTGTTAATGATCGATTACAAAACATGTGGCAATCAGTTGGCCCTGGTGAAAAATTGAGCCTACAGCTGAACTCTTATTCATTCAATCCAACATTACAAAAAGGTTTCGCAATTAACCCTTTCCACTCTTGAGGCTCATTGTTATTTAAGTATTATTTAAGTATTATTAACAGCACTGAAACCTTTGAGTGTTTATCCAGAACTTCTTTAGAGCTGGGGTTTGTGATAGCTCATTTATAAATTACCATTTACTGCTTTTATATTTGCACATAATGAATACCCAATAAGGTGTATAAGATGCGGTTTGCTAAGCTCAGTCACACATTGAAAACAATAATTGAGTATAGTAACATTATTCCTAACATGGGAGACTGAATGGCAGAAAAAGAAGCACACTAGCACAGGAACGAAGTTAAGTTGCAGCTGAGAACTACAAAATACCAAATATTATTGCATTTTTACTACAAAAAAAGGATTCAGGATCTACTTTACTTGCTTGTAGTGGGAGGCATGGCACGCTTCCTATGCCATTGAACAGTCATCTGAAACAGAGCAAGATTAGTGTCCCCCAACACTATGATATGCGACCCCAGGAACTTAAGCGTGTCAATACAAAGACACCAATTATCAACCAAGAGATTTCGCTCCTGTAGCCACAGCAAGAAACAGCTTCTACTGCGACAATATTTTCACATAACTGTGTGCTCATTTCTGGAGATGAGTAGATTTAACCATGGCAAGAGATGGTTTCTAAAACTTACTTCAACAATATTAACACCAACCTATGAAATGTACCCATGAACAGCACTAGTGTGACCAAGTTTTTAGGTAATTTCCTAAACCTGATAGAACTATGGTATCCACAAAATTAAGAGATACAGGCTGATGCAGCAAAGGTGCTACCATGTGTTAGACTTACTTCCCTTGCCTGGCTTTCCCCCAGACTCTTTTGCCATCACTCTCCTATTTTTGCTGAAATCATTTGTGTTAACATTAGCACTATGTGCACTTTACCACTGCTAACTAGAGGTAAAGTGCTTGTGCTCTTTCTGCCTTAGGCATGGTAGAATTGGCATACACCTAATTGGCACATTTAATTTACTTATACGTCACTACTAAATGGTGCTACATGTACCAAGGGCCCTTAAATTAAATGATTAGTGGACTGCAGCGATCATTGTGCCATTCAGTAACATAGCACTGTAAAACATGTCTGAGACCTGCCACTGCAGCCTGTAGTGCAGTTTTAAACTGCTATTTCAACCTGGCAAAATAAACCTTTTGCTAGGCCTAATCCTTCTATTTTAATACTTATAAGTCACCCCTAAGATAGGCCCTAAAGACTCATGGAGCACGGTGCATGGTATCTAAACAGTAAGATATATGTGCTTTATTTTTACATGTTCTGAAGTGAAAAACTAACTGTAGCAGGCTATCTCTCCCATAAACTAACACTGGGTTACCTTATTACACCTAGAGCCTTATTAGAATGTTGGTCGGATTTCGATCGCCGTATTACGATCCCTGCGGTCGGATTTCAAACCGGCTGGTCATTCCATCTGGCAGTCAACCAGCTCAATGGAGCCCGTCGGCCAGTCCGAATCGCCACCATAATCCCATATGAATGGTGTTTCCGCCACCAGGATTTGATATCGGTTTCCGACAGGCTTTCCATGTCGGGCTTTCTGACATGGAAAGCCTGTACGAAAGCGTCTTTGGGGGCCCTCTAGTATGGCCCCCTCTCTCTGCGGCATCCATGAGGTGCAGCCACACAGGGCAGGGAATTATAGTAACTTCCATTTCTCTTTGGGAGCTTGTGCTGTTGCCGGTTTTACGACTGCTGCACAAGCTCCCATAAGGAAATGGCAGCCTGCGACTGCACCATGTATGGTTGCATTGTAATTGCGGTTTGAATTGTAATCTAAAATCCTCTTTAACAATAAAGTCGGTTTTTATGTTATTATTCTGAAAATGCCGCTTTTAGAAAGTCTGCATTTTTTAAATCTTAACCTAATGTTCCCTCTGCCAGTGTCCAGGATTACATGATTGTGAATATCTCTCCTGTGGAGTTTTGGGTATTTCTCCCAAACATGGGGAAAAAAGGCTTCTCAGGCTGCCTGCCCTGTCACTGACAAATGTAACTCACACCTAAGGGTGTCTGCCTTTGTTGCCCAAGATAATTTGAAGCTTCACCCAGGGAATGGGGCATCCCCCACCCACAGGCTAGTACTGTGGATAAGTATGACACCCTCGGAACCTTTCATCAGAGCACTCCTAGACCTATGGAACATTGTAGAAGAAGGAGTGCCCTGCTCTCTGAAGAAGGAAGACTGGACCCACATGCCTTGATCCCAGGATCCCCAGAAAGGACTCCACACGCCCTCCTATTTGAGCTACAGGCATACAACAAGCTTCCAAAGGCCTACCTTGCAACTGCCCATCTGATCAGCACCAACTGGGCCTGCCTGAGTCCTGCTTCTGTCATCTCAAGTAAGTCTTGATACCCAATAGGTGCCCCCAAGTCTTGGACTCTTGGCTGGCATCAGAGTGTACTCATCCTGCCTTGAAATTCAACACTAAGTGAAAATCAAGAAGGTTGGGGCTACTCTTGACTGCAAGTGGGCTCCTCACATCAGCACTGATTGTTGCTTCTCCTGCCAGCTCGAAGTTCCGACAGTATCCTGCTCTTTGCACCAAACAATGGCCACATGCAATATCCTGGCTACGAAAATATCCAGTGACGACCTGCTCCTTGAGCATGGTCCCTGTACCCAACCAACACTCCATTGCGTTAAGCCGGACCATGTGACACTGAGTCAGCCCCACCCGCAGGTGGCGTTTTTTTATTTTTGGGTGCTGTTTTCACCTACATTTAAAAAAATCATGACTCTAGTTTTACATATTGGATGTTTGTCAATTTGGTCTCATTTTATTTATTGAATTGTACTCTATTTTTCTAACTTGGTTTGGGATGTTTCTTCTGTTTTGGTTTCACTTCATGACTGCTTGAGTATTGCATAAATGCTTTGCACATTGCCTCTAAGTTATGTCTGGCTGGTTTGTGCGTAGCTGGCAGAGAGTTAAGCACAGGTTTATGTAATGATTTTTGGGGTTCGCCCTGACAAGGAGTGTTTTTGATACTTGAGTGGGACTCCCATACCACTCAATTAATGACCAAAATTCTTTGCACTATAGGAATGTCTGCTGCAGTTTAGGTAGAGCCATGGTAATCTACTACCTTCTCTCCTGCTATTCCACAAGTGCCCTTAAGAACACCTAAATAAAACTCCTGATAAAGAAAATAAAAATAAATCCAACCACTTCAGAAAGCTATAATTCAATCACTGATGGTTGCTTTTATGCAAATGAATTGTGAGAGGAGACTTAAAGCAACTATAGAAATGTTTTATATTTAAACACATGTTGTCAGATTCCCAGACTGACCTTTATCAAAGGTCCAGCAACATCATCCTCACTGATCGCCATATGTGGCAATCTTAAATTTACATTAGACCAAACCTGGCTACCAAAACTAATGCTAATCGAGTCTCAGCAGCTTTTTTTTACTGTTTCCTGTGTGAGCTCAGGCAGTTTGTATTCACTCCAAGGGAATGCTTTAGTCTGCATTGCATCATTTCTCATAAACATTTGGCAGATCATCAACAGATTGTGTGAATATATTTTAAACACCAGCAAGGTTTGGAACGTTCTCAATTTTCGAAGTCTGCAAAGTTTGCAATCTCTGCAATAAGAATCAAAGAGCCATATGTACAAAGAATGTTTGCAGTCATAAATTAGCGATTCACAGAATCGGGTCATTTGCGACTGCAAAATTGCTTTTTTAATTGAACAAAAGCACAAATTACAATTCAGTAACATGTTATCAAATCGCAATTATGTTACCAATTCAGTATTTGGAAGGGACATGTTTAGGCCTTCCCTTCCAAATCCTGAATCGCAGTGGAATGTACTAATGGTTTACAACTGAATTTGAGTCGCAAAACATTTTATTTTACTAATATCTCGAAGGTGATGGTAACCCATTCACAAATTGGAAAAGGTCCCCAAGAGACCCTTTCGCATTGAAAATTATAAAAATGAAACCTCCAAGTTTCATTTTTACTTTCTAAACCCATCCTGTTTTCCTCTAAGGAAAATGGGCTGCATTTAAAAAAAAAGTGTGCTTTTTTAAAAATAAATCACAGACATGTTGGCCTGCTAACTACAGCAGGCCACCTTCCCTATGATGGCTTCAATTCCTAATGGGTTGCAAATTACGACCTACCTCATTAATATACATGAGGTAGGTCAATTTGCGAACCCATTAGGAATCCCTATTTTATTTATACTTATTTTGTACATTAGAAATTGCAACTTCATAATTGCGATTCTGTAAGAATCACAATTAGAAAATTGAAATCCCTAAATTTTGTACATCTGCCCCAAAGTTTCTGACAATCTATGCAGGTGATCTATCCCTGAAACTCTACATTGTTGTTTTCTTTGGCAAAAGGTTGCGGAGTCCCTTATCCGAAGGGACCACTTAGACTTGTGCTCCCCTTGGACATGTCTTTAGTTGGCCCAGAAAGAAAAGACTCTCAAATTGGTCTGTCCACCGTGTAGTTCCCAGGCACGTGCCCACCATAAGCCCTTGGCACAAGGAATGGCCAGTAACAGAATAATTATTTTTCTTTTTTGGGACAGAAGCCGTGCTCAAGGGAGATGCCTACAGAACTCCCTGATAAATTAAGTCTAGAGGCTTGTGGTGTATAGGGACCATTACTGTTGTTTAAAATGTCCCCATACAATATGAGCAAGTCTTTCAAAGTTCTAACAATAATTATCACAATCCTCAACATTTTAATCGTGGTAAACACGTCAATAATACTACTGTTTCACATGTAGTTAGGGTTACCACTAGCTGTCCACGAACAATGATTGTTGCAAGATGGAGGATGGATGCACCCACAGAGGACAACTCAATCTGCCACATTTTCTCCCTCTGCTAGTTCTTCTAGTGCTGTCCAGAGGAAAGATGCAAGGTTTACCACTATAGCCGCCTTGATGATGTACTTGATCATCTTCATTCTGGGGAGAGGGCCTTCCCAAAGATAGAAAACACTTTCTAGAGTTCCTAAAATGGATCCAAACAACTACTGTATTTGTACTATCCCAGCTAGAATATGTCTATAGCATTTACCTAGGTCATCTTCCTTTGTCCTTCACTGGCTCCAGCAGCTTCTACCCCTCTTATCCTGGAATCAAAGAGCGCCTGCATTACAACCACTGCACCAACTCTCAGGTGTCAGGTGAACCTCCTTCAAGACACTATACATTACACATTGGCAATTCAATGGCATAGGTATAGAACTAACTAACATTAGAGGATATGGAGATCAAATTGCCATTTTTTCTTGACCTTCCCGAGTTCCGGAAATATTCGATGGATGGCACTGCCTTCTTTTAAAACGTCCAACCAAACCGAATGAGCAAACTACCTGATCATCTAACATTCTGGACAGCAAAAGAAACTTAGTGTATTTTCTCCTCTCGGATGAATTTCTAAATGCTAATATGTAGGCGCCCAGAACACAAGAGCATGCTTCTATCTCACCAATATACAAATCACAGATAGGTGTGCATTTATTAATGGCAGTGCTCCATCCTTAATCCTATTCGATAAAAAAGCATGAATTTCTTCAGTGTCATACTGCATGATCTGAGGACCTATCTGGGCCTCAGATAGGCCACAACCCACAGCTTCACACGGTTCGAGACTTGCATTAAAAGGTGCCTTTTCAGTATGAGGACAATTTATGTTACAGCAATAAACTACTGGAGAATTAATTAGAGGTGGGCATAACTTGCATAATTACGTGTAGCATAATTATTCAGAATTACCCCAAAATTATGCGAGATTACATGGTTATTATCTTAGGTTTGTAATGTCCTCTCACGCCCAATGCATTTTGCACTAAGAAAAAGCAGTAAATGCAAGATAAAATGAACAGGGAGTGCAAGCAGTCACTCAGACTCGCTTATTCTCGATAAATGTGCACTTGGAGTAGGATTTCCCCTCAACTAACTCTCAGCATGTAACGCTATTTTCTTAGAGCAAAATGCACCCTTGCATCTAAAATGGACACGAGGATGCATTTTACACTAAGAAATAGAGGTAAACAACAGAACACGAATGGTGAGCGTGAGTGGCCACTCATGCCGCTAAATTTGCTCTTGCAGTAGGATGTTTCCCCCAGATTACTCTTAATGACAGGAGCGGGCATAATCATGTAATTTTTGGTAAGTCCTCATCAAAGAGTAACGCAGAATTACAGCCATGCCTACAATTAACAACTCAAAATTAAATACAAGAGTCATTGTTGCGAGTACTAGATAGGGAAGTCAACTGGCTTCATTACAGCATTCAAATTCAATTTCTCACATCAAATAATATATGGGCCCTCACAATCATCTCATGACAGAGCCATGGATAAGAGCAGGTTCTTTTGGGATGGTTCAATCTGACCGTTTTACAGATGATGATTGGCCCAGCCAGTGGGCCATATTCTTTAACGATGCATAAAATGCAGTAAGATGGGCGAATTTGAGAAGAGCCTGGCAGAGGCATGGGATCAAGTTTAAAAGGCAAGAGGCCTTGACACCTCGACCAACAGACACAGTATTGTTACAGTAGACTAATCTGGGTGGGGAAGGATTGAACAAAGGGCATGCTCCCAGTTCAGCAATGACCTACCCAAACTCCCACGAAGTACCTTAGGTTGCAACACATCTATAGAAACCAACGTTTGTTGCATGAATTGATGCTATTAAAGCCTTCATAGCAGCCAAGGAAATTATTCTATGGCTTTGGAAACGAATGAGAAAACCACATATTTATAAGTGGTTAAACAAATTGAGTAAACCTGCTAACCTTGAAAGCATGATTTATGCTACCTTAATGAGACAAGAGGAATAAACCACATCTGGAAAAGTTCCAATCACAGTGTTCTTAGGTCTTAGATTTGTCTGTCTGTGTTTGGCTCAGTACTTGCTATGACCGATTGGTATGATTAACATGTTATTTTATTTGTCCCGGCACCCTAGTGATCCTTTAATAGAAGAAACTTAATGTGGAAACCTAAGAGTAAAATGAAGCAAAATATATTAGATTGATTACCCTTAATCACTTCCATATTTTCATTCAAATCCCTACTGCCTACTCTAATGTAACATGAATTAAAAAGAAGGAACTTAAAACTTTGATTCTACTTCAGTTATTTATTGTTAATAATATTGCATTTTTCCTATTTAGAAATACCCTTGCCTTGTCTGTGCTTTTTACCAGTGGTACAGTGTTAGAATATGTACTAACGTGTTATTAGTGTTGCGTTGTCCAGACCTTTTAGCACTGCTGTTGAATTAAGGGACAAAAAGTAGGGGTATTCCTGCCTACCACAAATGGGCGAACAATATTACCACATTTTTGTATCCTTTATCGAATTAGCACCAGATTCTATGAATGAATGAATTAATTAATATGCCATTTATAAAGTGCACAGCTGTTTGAAAATGTTTCAGCGTTACAAACTGATTACAGATAAGAGGAGAGGAAAGGATTACACCAATTGAAACAGATAAGTATTCAAAAGTAAGGGTGAATATGTTTCCACTTTACAAAATGCTTTAGTTTGTTAGAAAATGCCATGTATTCATTTTTTTAAATAAATGTTTATTTTAGTATTCAGGTAAACAAGGAGTACTCTGAATCTGTTTAATTGTTACAATATAAAAATCCTCAATCGCATAGATAATAGCCGGAAAGATGGGGATGTCCTGTTTGCCAAATTTATAGTGCATATCAAGATGTCGGTCGGAGTTTCCTCCAATTCGACACCATGGCGGAAAACGGGACGGACTGACTTCCGGTCGGCGGTTCCAACTGCCTAATTATGCATGTGCGGTCGCATTCTTCTATTTCTCTATGGGAGCTTGTATTACGGCTGGACACCGGCCATAACACAAGCTCCCATGGAGAAATGGGAGATTGTGCTAATCCCTGAACCCCGTGGCAAGCACCTCGATGTGCCTGCCACGGGGTGCAGGGATTAACAGGGGGGCACCATAGGTATCCCCTTGGCCCCCAACCAGAGGCCATAAAAGAAAGGGGGCCGCCTGAGGGTTCTGACTGAGCCCGTCGGAAACCAGCCGGAATGACAGGCCGGGTACAATTCTGACCGGCTTTATTGTAATCAGGCGGTTGGAATTGATAAGTTAGATTTAGTTTTCCAACTCCAGTCTAAGCAAAAGTAGGGACAGCGCTAGACTTCGCAGGGGTTAAATTTACTATTTCCACGCGAATCTCAGCAAAGGTTTGGAAAGTGTTGGACTTTGGACAGGCAAAACCTACTATTCCCACTCCAAAGTATGCAATAGTATGAAAGTTTTTTGTTGATAACCATGTTTATTGATTTTTGTAAAAGATCGACAAAAATAACAAAATATATCAATACCAGCTATTTGCACAATTAGACGTGTACGGCACATACAGGTGGACATTACATCAGCATAAGGGAACTGATAGACAGAGCAAAGGTCAAAACCATTCCGCACCCATTCCAGTCCTCGGGTGCTCATTGAGAATATCAATCTTCCAACATCATAACCCATTTGCCTGACATTCTGGAAAATTTCTTCGGGCAACCTCTTGCCTCGTACAGGGGTCGATCCTGGGCGGTGCACCAATCTAACCCTCTGCGCCAGCATGCCATGGTGGGGGCAGTTGAACTCAACCTGTTGGCCACGATGTTCCTTTTGGCCACCATCAGTGCCGTGTTCAAAAGGAGTTTTTCAGCTCTAGAGCTGTCCATCCCGTCAGTGATACCCAGCAGGACATTCAGCTGGTTAGGGGTAACCCTGGGCGTAGTTTGGGAAGTAGCGATACATGTAGCTACGTAAAGTGCACTTCGCACTACGCGAGCTACGAATAGCTATACGCGAACGGCGTTGGATGCTGTTCGCGATTATTGCACAGTGCCGGATGCTTGTCCACACTGCGCAATCATTGAAAACTGTATCTTCCACAGCGCCAACTGTCATTTTCTGCTGCTCAAGTAGATTTTTAGTCGAGCAACAGCTTACTCAACGTGGACTGGTAGTTTCTTATTGCGAGCGGTCGCGAGCATACGCGACCACTCGCAATGAGAAACTTGACCTGCTCGCATTGAAAATCTCGCCAGGAGGTTTATTTTCCATGCTTGCGATCACCAACTTGATGTTGCTGATTGCGAACGAGGAGAAAGTCTCGCTGGGGTGTCATTTTGCTCACTCGCGGTTGCCAACTTGATGTTGAGGACCGTGAGCAAGGAAAAAATGACCGCTACGCTACGCTCGTTCACACTGTGCTACGTGCAATTCACGTAGTGCGAAGTAGCGCAAACTTCGCAAACTACGCGAGCGTAGCGTAGTACTTTGCCCAGGGTTAGTTAGGGGGAACCTTCCAGCCTAGAACCTCAGTGAGTTCCCCAGTTACTGACTCCCAGTAGAGCATGATTGCAGAGCAGAGCCATGCCATGTGATAAAAGTCAGCTTGTGGTTGGCTGCAGCTGGGACAGGGTGCATCAGACCGAAGCCCTGCGCGGTGGAGACACAGCGGTGTAAGATAGGCTGTGTGGAGATAATTTATTTGAACTAGACGGAGCCTTGCTAAAGCTATGACTGTTTGGCGGGCCATCAATGCGTCTCTCCAATCGGCATCATCCAGAGTTCCGAGCCAACTCTCCCATCTGTCCCTGAGGTGTGATAGTGTGTTAGGGGTGTTATTGATAAGGGATCGATAGATACAGGTGATCTGCCCCTTCCCTAGGTTACCGGTCATTGTCTGGGCTTTGGGTGGGCTATATTCGGGCAGGGAGGAGCCGTCCAAAATGTGAGATTGTAGGGATTGTTGAATCTGCAAGTATTGATAGAACTGGGAAGCGTGAAGAGAGTAGCAAGTTTGCAATTCTTGGAAAGTGCGTATGTGGTTCCCACTCCAGATGTCATTAGGAAAGTTTTAAGCTTCAGGAGTAATGCGCATACCATTCCAACTCATAATTATTTTCTAGAAACATTTAAATACCTAACAACAACAATATATTTTTAAATCATATTTTAGGTAAACATACATATAATACAAAAAGAAATAAACAAAAAAATTATTGAATTAGGTAAAATAAATTCACTCTCTACAACATAAAACAGAAACACCCAAACAAAAAATAATACATGTTCAACTGCTTAACCGCCGCGCAAATTCTCTTGCAGTGGTGGAGAATTAATGAGTGGGCGGGGCTGCGTTGGCCAACTGATGTGCGCAGCACCAGCGAGGTAGAGCTTGCGATAATAAAATATAAAAATGCAAAATACATTTTATAAATATTTCAAATGTGTTCCTATAAACTATTAAATAATTAAATAAATAATTGACATAAGAAATTAAAAATATGAATAATTATTTATCATTTAAAAAATCACTTAAGATTACCAATGAATTAATAAAACATAATTTCAGTAACTTCCCACCTATCCCTCTATAAACTAAACAGCCAACTACTAACACATATATGTTACTAACAAAGCTATTATCATTTACATTTGAAACCTAAAAAAATAAACTAACAATGCATTTTTGAGCAAATTAGAACATTAATAATAAAGTAAACATTTCATTTTCAATAAACACATTATTAACACATACATTAAAATAATTATAATTTAATTAATTATCATATATAAGTCTTTATTCAGTTATCGGTATAATCATAAAACCGCATCAAATCACGATACATACACTTCATAAAACTGTAAACACCAAATAAATATAGATTATTATAAATCAATAAAAATGTTTAAAAGAATAAAATGTTGTTGATAATGCAGTACAGTAAAAAACCTCATGGACAACTTCAGGTTTCATCAGGTCTAGATCGCCTTGATCTCAAAGCCACACATAAAGTACATTCAACAGCAAATAAGATGTTCGTTTGGTGTGAGCTGAGCACCAGATGAACTTCAGGACTTTCAATAACTGAAGGATAAACTGCTTACTGGTCATGCTAAAATATTTGCAAAACAGCACAAAATGTAAGGTGTCCTGTGGAGACATATTGTCACAGCCACAGGGCCCCAGAGTTCCCAGACCACTCCATCCAATAGGAAAGGCCAAAAGATGGTGCAACAGGTTTAACCTGGATCTCACCACAACAAATCTATCCCCTCACATTAGGTAAAAGAGATAAATAATGCTCCACATCCTGAACACTTTTTAACAGCATGTGCCCCGTACCATGGGTTTCATCAACTCTGTGTGTGTGTTCTCTTTGCAATACAACAGGACCTCAAACAAGCCACCCAATCACTGGTGCTATCTAGACTTAACTACGGGAAAGCAGTCCTCACAGGTACAGCTCAATCCCACCTAGCGCCACTCAAAACAACCCTCAATGCAGCTGCCAGAATGGTCACCGGAGTTAAAAAATATGACCACTTATCTCCTGCACTCAGAGAACTGAAATGGCTCCCAGTCGAAATGTGTGCCAGCTTTAGAACTGCCTGCCTCACGCACAAAGCCCTGCACACAAGGAAACCGGAATACCTGGCCTCCAAACTCAAGAAAGCCGGCCAGACAAGAAACCTCAGGAGCTCAAACACCCTCTTACTCATCCTTATAAAAACACGCAAACAAAAATCCGCTGCACGATCCTTCGCTGGAAACGCACCCAAAATCTGGAACTCCATCCCTGTCAATATCAGGACTACCCCTTCCTTTATAAAATTCAAAAGTCTCCTAAAAGACCTCTAACTCAACCGTGCCTTCCCAAACCGAGAATCGGCAACAAAACGCACAAACCTGAAGTCTGCTGTCACCTGACAATGTTCCACCACAACCTACCTCTTCCTGCACTTTACAACCCCTTGACAATGTTCTGCCACTATCTACCTCATCCCCGCTCCCCTACCCCCCTCCTCGTTCCCTCCCCCCGGGAAGAGGTTTAACCCAGGACATTGTTCACTCATCAATGCTATCTCAGGACCGCTCTACCTCAAAGACGCACAGGACACTGAAACCTTCGGACTTTTACTTTTTAACCTTTGCCTTTTTATGTGATTTCTGCTTTAAATCTGTTGTCAAGTGCTCCGATACCCTCGGGTCTGGCCAGCGCTATAAAAAACTCCTAATAAATGAATAAAATAAACAACACATTTAAAATACAAATCCCTCACCCTTTTGAGCTCTAGAGGTATAGGGAGTGATGGTTGTAAAATATATCTGCCCTGCCCATGCTGGCAAAAGCTGCCTTTACATAGGCAATCCAAAGGATTTTATGCGCTTGGTCAAGGGACAAACAGAAAGAGTCTGTTTGTTTAGCTGGGCACCCTCCCCAGTCCAAATCTTAATCCAGTAAAGTAAAGCCCTGGGGGCAACAATGTTTCCAATGTATTTTACACCAAGCGCCTCATGAGCAGTAAAGGCCGGAGTACTTTGCGGAGCCTGCAGTATGTGTCTTAGAAACATATTGTCTGTGACCTGGATCTTATCGACCATTGTATACCCCATACCTCATAGCCAAATGGAGCCTTGGAGATGCATGTGGCCTGATAAAGCTTAACTAAAGTGCCCAAGGACCAGGAGCCCTACCTTTGGACGAAACTAGCTACTGCCCCATGGCCATGACATCTTCTTTCCTCTATCAAGGGTTTCCAATTCGTATTTACAACAAACAGCACCTGAGGTAAGGGAAAGCTGAAACTTTTGCTAAATTGTGATTCCCTGCTTTGAAGGTTTTGGAAATTGTAATTTTAATTAACATCCCAGCCTGGTCCACTACAAACCTAACAACCAGGTACTAAAGTATATATTGGTAACATAAAATAAAATTACATTAAAATTAACAAATTACACTTAAATAAATAAAATAACAATTGAAGAAATAAACATATTACATTAGAATTTAATATATAATTAACAAGAAAAAATAATTACAATAAAATGAAATTAAATATAATTTAATTATTCTTAATTCTCTCCCCCAAGCACTTTCCTTCCTTCCATTTGATAAGTGGTGCCAGTATCCTAGAACTTCTTTCTGAAGTATTATTCATATCAATTCTTAAAGTATATGAAACATAGTCCAACCATTTGGTTCCGTTAGGGGCTAACTTTGATATCCATTTTCTTCAAATTTCCCTTCTTGCCAACAAAGTTAGATAGAATAGCAAATTTCTATTGTCCTTACTTAGCTTCATGATTCTTGTTGTACTCCCAAATATGATCAGTTCCAGGCTTAAATTTGTCATGCACTCACCTGGTCCCAACCGCGAAAGCGACACTGGAGCCGATGCTGGACCTACTATCCCTCCCGAGGGCAATGCAGATCCAGGAACCAAAACCTGGGGTCCATATTGTCCCCTGAAGGGGAGAGGGGTTAGGATAAAATAAGAAAAGAGAGACTTCAGGTAATGGATCTGCTTGGCTGCTGTGCAACACTGTGGAACAGGATTTGCCACTTCTGAGACCTTCTATATGACTGTAGTTTTTGGCACTCCTAAGGATAAACTTGAAATACAGATTGGAGTTATTGGCTCTCCGAAGGATACACTCAGAGCACAGACTGGAGTGACTTGCACTCATATGAACACACTTGGAGCAAAAGTGGGCGTGACTTGCACTCAAAGGGATGTACTCAAAACACAGAATGGAGTACAAGGTTGATGCATATATCAAAAGACTCTGAAGTGCTTCCTCTTGGCAGTACTGTCCATCAGAGAAACACAGGACTAAAGTCTTTAATCCTTGAGCGGTGACAGTTCTAGCATCAAGGTTGTAGGTTGTAACACACAAGAAGCACTTTAGTAATTCACAGAAAGTAATTGGTGGAAAAGTCTATAGTCTTTGAATACAGGGATACACGGTCCTGTTTACTCCTCTAGGGGGTTTAGTGCCCACTAACCTGAGGGAGGTGGAGCCATGGGAGCCACTGTTTCAGATGGACTTGAAGGAGATTGGAGCACTTCTTCGTTCCGGCAAGATTGTTCATGGGAGTGGGAAGGGTAAATCTTGTTCTGCAGGGATTTAGTAGGGTTTAAACACCCTCTCGAAGGCTTGATGTATGTATCTAGATCAATTGCAGTACGTGGGGCACATGGTCGTCTAGAAGGTACTTAACCCTTGCAGAAAACATGTGTTAGTACACTCTAATTGAAATTACAAAATGGGTGGGTGTAACTTATTGATTGGAACCTAATAACAGGAAATAATGTATTATTTTCACTCAAACATGCATAGTGGAAAACAACACCAAGGCCCCAGCAACAGTGAGTGCAAGGCTTGCCATTAGCTCACAGGATTTTGGTGAAAGTTATGGGAATTTTATGGAAAACCATGTCAAGGCCCTAGGAACAGCAAGAGTAGTTAATCCACTGGCTGACAGGATATAGGTAACACTTGCAGAGGTTCAATCGTAATGAGAATTCAGTGTGCTAGGGAAGCATCGGGTGCATCATTCATGAGGGAGATGAGGAAACACTTGCCATGAGGGATGCTGGGGAAGCATCAGTCATGAATATCATAGCACGTATAGGGCACCACTACATAAAGCAACATGTGCCCTGTGTGCTAGACCACTACTCAGAGGACGCAAGAGGGTGTTCAGACAGGGAAAGAGAGCAGGAGGGGGTTGTGACAACCTTAATGCTTACTCGTAGGATGTCACTCATAATCTTATCCACGGCATACCACTAATGTTTGATCCCTGGCAGTCCATAAACATGTGAATGTAATCTACCTTTTCAAGACCACACTTCTGACAGGATGCCTAATATCCTTTCCCCAGCTTTGAGAGCTTTTTTGGAGACCAATATGCTTTGTGGAGGGAGAACAGATACTGCTAATATAGTCTGTCAGCCGCCAGCTTCCATCCTTTTCTTGCCCAAAATGCTGCTTAATTTTTGGTTTTCTTACTAGGACAGTTGGGGGCACCACACACTATTGTTCATAACTAAACAATATTCTCCCTAACACCAACCTGATTTATTGGATTTGCTAATGTTTTTTTCATTATGTGCTACAATATAAATGGCCCCTCTTTCTGTTATTGATGGGAAATAAATGATGTTTCCTAAAATCACGTATTGCAGCTACTATTATTATATGCAGAATTGTATCACTTCTTTCGCTCTCTGCAATAAGCCTGCTTTAGCCAGAGAAAATAAGCGTCATTTAAAAAACATTACAGATATGAAGTTCAACGTGGTCTGAAAAGATGACAATAGCTTACCATTGATTTTGTTTACCATTGGCATTGTCATATCCATCTCCCAAGCTATATTTGACAATCCCATGTGATTTGGTTCTGTGGATACACTGGCCTTAGCTGCATGGGACAAAGAGTGCTCTTACTAAATTTGTAATAGCACACCCCTTTCTTTCTTAGCCTTTCATCTTCAGGGAAATTAACACCGCCATTTCTAAGTACTTCATTTGATACTGGCTTTGGTGTTTGCAGCATTTTATCCAGAAGTGCCTTTTTGGAACTCCTGCCCAGCTGCAATTTGCTGCAGGTGTTATATATTTGACATGTACAGAATTATGCTTTCTAATTTTGTATACAGAAATGCTGGTAGTTTAAAATTGCTGTGAAGAGTGTATCCTCCTTCTAGATATTTTATTTACTGGCATAGCCTTAACATATAGTTTCCCTTAAATTCATTCTTTATTTAAAGTACTTGCCTGGAGTTCAGGTACCGGGATCCTCCTTATTTACATTTTTTCGTCCAGGATCCGCTTTTTGTTATTATATATTGCTTACAACACCCACAAAGACTAAAGCACGTTCATCTGTTTACATTTTTTATTGGATCCTTACTACAGAAATAGCAATTTTTAAAGGTTTTATTATGCATTTCATATTACATCGGATTTCTAACAGACATGTTTAAAATGGGTTAAATTGTCAGTTTTAGACAAACACATATCATTATTTCATATTCAGAAATACACTTTTGACCCATTTGGTCAACGTAATATAACGCATGATAATTCTTACATCTTTTTTATCATACATGTGTCCAGTCATACCAAGAGATGCAAACTGAAGACCAGGGCAGATTTATGAAGGCCTTGCGCCGCCGGTGCGTCATTTTTAACATGGGAAAAAGTGACGCACCGGCGGCGCAAGGCCTTCATAAATCTGCCCCCAAATATCTGACGTCCAACTATATGGTTTAGAATGACAAAGATGAGCAGGTACTCCTCCAAATTAAAAAAAAACACTAAGCCGCAGTCTGAATTCTTAACAGGAGCCCATGAAATGAAACATTGCTTTAAATTCATATTGAGTTAATTTGCCAGACCAGATAACAAATTGTTGGCTACCGACTTATCTTAGAGGTCACTTACATTAGAACTCACTACCAAAGCAACTCTAACCATCAAAAAACAGGATGCTCATGCTTACCCAAAGAATTTACTCTTTGACATTTTTACACATTAAATACGAACTATTGTTCCCCTTGTTTCAATCTGAAGAGAGGTTATTTTGTTTGCTGCTCCTGGCACTTATTATAGTTCCAGGATATACCCTCATTAATCATTTTTTGCCTTTTGATTCCAGGCCTATGAATGGTTGGACCTGGAATGAACCTTTGAATCTACATTTGATAACTACATAGAATAAAGGTGTGATTCACTATTGAGAAGTCTTCGGGTTATTCACTCTAACGTTAGCGAAACGCTTTGCCTTTCTGTTGATCAGTCTTATCGGTACATAGGACCCAGAATTATCGGTTAGCTCATTTTTATATAATGGAACAAAAAAACATTTCTTACATGACTGAGAATGCCAGGTCAGTTTGCATGTCCTACATATCCTGTGCAAAATGGATTCCACCAGTCAGGCTAACACTTAAAAAATATTGAGATAACCATGAACAAGTGTTTTGGATGTTTTTCTGATTATCAGGGCTAAAATTGCCTGGGTTATTTGGTCAACACAAACCCAGATGATTATTTCTGCCAACTCTAATTTTACCGGTGCTCTGTCCTAAAGTAAGGGATTTCCAGGTAAATAAGCAAATATTCCATCTTAATGCATAAATCTATTGATAGTGTGAAATTTTGGCATCAACATGAACGATCTTGTTATTGTCATCCAAGGCAAATAAATATCAAAAGGTGTGTATTTTCTGTTGCATCTACTAATGCAAGCTAGTCCCCTCTCCTTTCCTTGAATTTTTATTTTTTTCGTGCAATCAATTATATCTATGCTTGTCTGATTCTCTTGCTAGTTTATGAGACTTGATTTCTCTTGCTAATTTATGAGACTTGTTTCTTGTACAGCTTACTTTAGTTGCTTCTTTCTCCTTCAGATTTGTTCTACAAGTGTATTAGATCAGGTGTGTGTAGGATGTTATACATCAATGAATCGTCCGTTGAAATTATTAGGCCTCTTTGTTGAAAAGTGAATTAGAAATTAGGATATTTTCCAAAACCATTAATTTCTCATTTTTTCCAGTCTCATCCTTGATCTGTTGTATGTTGCAATGTAGGAATCTGGAATGTATCACTGCCAATTCATATCATACTTAAATGAACTTGCATGGTATTGCGGTCACGTTCTACTTTCCAGAGAATGCAATCTTGTTCAAAGTGGGTCTAGGTAGTGATTGGGATGAGACTATAGTTAATGAAGGATGATGTTTGACCTTCGTCGAAAGTTTGCATGCCTTAGAGTTCCAATGGAATAATGTACAAGACAGACCATTTAAGCAGGAAATTATCTTTGGGATAAAAGTATTTTATCTTTCACATTTGTTGTGTGGAAAATAGCTGGAAATCCAACTCTCCTTCTCATTTCAAGAAAGGGTTTGTCCTCACCTCCTCCTGTCCCCATATTGTTGTGTAGGGCATCATCGGATAGATTTGATGAAGAAACGATCTTAATAAAATTAATCAGTGTCGGAAATTGGGTTACTGGTTTGGGGGGGTGAAACCCCACTCAAGCAGGAAAAACAATTTGTGTGAGAATGAAACACAAGCAAACCCCAAATTAACCTGTGCTTAACACTCTGGTATTGTGCCACAAAAGCTTGGGCTTAACTTTGAGGCTATATGTAAAGTATTATGCAGTACACACACAGTAATAAAGTAAAAACACAATGCAAGAAAAATCCCACACCAATTTAGTAGAAAAATAGAGATTGAGTAAAATTGAATACATTATTTGATACCAAAATGACAAAAGTCCAATTAATAGAACCGGAGATATGCAATTTTAAAGATTTTGATAAAAATAGTGCTTAAAAGCACAAAACACCAACTGTAGTAATGTGTTTGCACTATACAGGGAAAAAGTCACAAGTTCAGACCGACCGTGATGGAGCATGAGCTGAGTACAGGGACCAGGTTAGGCTCGCTGAACAAAGTACCTTAAATCCTGGATGCAGAGTGTAGCGGAACCCCGCATCGGGGATGTATCACACAGTGGTGGTTCCGAAGAAGCTGCGGGCTGCGAGGCAACGTCCTGCAGCAGAGATGCATTGCGCAACTATGGTTCCGATGAAGCCTTTGTTGGAGCTTGCGATGCAAGGTCCTGCATTGTTGTTAAGGATGCCGTTGATGAAGGCTTGTGACATCCTGCATCAGAGATGCATCGAGCAGCAGACGTTCTGAGGAGTAGAGAATTGCAATGTGACGTCTTGCATCGGGGATGCGTTGAACAGCAGCGGATCCGATGCAGAGCTGTGAGGAGGTGCATCCCACTGCGTCAGTTCTGCACAAGAGACCACTGTTGGGCTGGCAGAGCACCTTCAGGTCCACTTTCAAGGGTTCAACTCAGGGGTGGCTCCACTTAGTGGAAAATACTCACAGCAGACAGAGTCCAGGTGTTGGGTTCAAGGTGGTTGGGGGGTTCTCTGTCCCTGAAGCTCTGATCAGGAGGCCAGCCCATGGAGTCACTCTGATGGTCCTGGGTTCAAGATGCAGGTCCAGTCCTTCTCTCTCAGGCAGCAGGGCAGCAGAGAATCAGGGCTACAAAAGAGCAGTCCTATATGCAGCAGAGCAGCACAGAAGTCCACCTGAGACTTCAACAAGTCCAGAGGAGTACTGAGGAGTGGGGTCTGAGGGTCAAAATGTATGCTTGGTGCCAGCTTTAAAGTTGGAGAAGATTCTGGAGGTGTTCATCCCCAGAGGAATATGGAATTTCCTGCCTCCCTGCCCTGGCTCCAGCTTGTCTGGGGGCAAAAAAGTCTACTGGGAAACTCTTTGTGAGTGTGCTAAGGCAGCACCTTTGTGATATGCAAGTGTTATAGGTGACAGCTCTTACCCCTTGTCAAGTCAGAGATAGTTCATCCTTCCTGCTCCTGTTCCCCCTTTTTCTCACTGTCTGGGACCAATACACAGAGAGCACCTGCCAACTACACCCAGTCATGTGACCCAGGATACAGGCTGCAAGCACCAAATGATTGAGACAAGAAAATGTAATTTTTCCAAAAGTGGCATTTTCAGAATTTGGACTTTAAATCCGGCTTTCCATTTACATTCTAATTTCTTTACACCAAACTGGATATTGCTACCAAATCCAAATTGGAAGTTATCACTTATTAAATGGAATAAGGTAACCAAAGTTATCCTACCGGAGAGTTAAGCCTTGCAGTAGTAAAAATGACCAGGGCATGTAAAGCGTAAAAGAACATGGCCAACTTTTTAAATACATTGCACCCTGCCCTCTGGCCTATGTAAGGCCTACCCTAGGAGTGACGTGCATGTACAAAAAAGGAAGGTTTAGACAACAGCGACCTGTGCAGGTAAGCGCGGTGGTGTCAACAGACAATGGAATAGGTCAAATTAAATAAATACATAAATACTATTCCGTCGTCTGTTGACATCCCCCGTGCTTCCGCCCCGCTGCTGGATTCAGGCCTGGTAAAGAGGTTTATCTTGTCAAGTTGAAATAGCAGTTTAACCCCTTGCGTGCGTCGGACGGCCGACGGCCGTCCGACGTCACGGTGGGCATGTGCGGAGGACGGCCGGGGGCCGTCCGAACCACGCCCAGGCTATAAATCATCCGCACTGCGGCGGTGAAAGGGTTAAAACTGCATACACATGCTGCAATAACATGCCTCAGACATGTTTGACAGGCTACTTAAGAGGGTGTCACAATTAGTGCTGCAGGCCCACTAGTAGCATGTAATATTCAAGCACAGCGTATTTGTAGTAACACTTTCCTAGGGATTTACAAGAAAATTATTTTTTTCCATTTGGGTGTAAGCCAATGTTACCATTCTCTTAGAAACTCTAGTTCTTTCTTCCTTCACACAACAGCTACGAAATGCCAGAAGACATCTTGTGTGGAATCATTAACACTCTCTTTTGCGAGCTTAGATAGTTTCCCTTAAGGCCCTTCAGATGCGTGTCAAGAGGTTCACAAAAGATCCACTGGTTGTCAATGTGGGCTTATAGAGCCATCTCAAAACATAAGCAAATCCATCCATAAGCAGTACAATGACTGTGGACTGTTCCCCAATTTAAAACATCTGCTCAACTGAACTGCACCTTAATAACCAGATGTAAATTGTAAATTGATACTTGTATAGCACACTACTCACCCGCAAGGGCCTCAAGGCGCTTGTACAAATACCGCTGTGGAACCCATCCTGGCTTTCCCTGTGAGATGTCCACTCCTGGGCACCCCCAAGGTGGAGGCCAGGCATCCTTAGCGTTGTGGGGGCCGTTGTGGAGATTAAGCAAGCTATTGCCCAGAGTTGCAGAGTGGGACTACATGATTGGAGTAGGCACCGAGGCAAGAATTATCAGGTGCGTGGAATTTTGAGCCCAAGACCCGCCGAGGAGGGGAATTGAACCCTGGTCCCGAGCTAAACCTCTGCATCAGGGTCTGCCGCTCTAACCATTGAGCCACACTTCTCCACACATGAAACAGTATTCAGACTTACACTTATTCCATCACTCCGAATGACTGACTAAAACAACCCTGGCCTTTATTTGGAGCCTCTTAATTCATCAGAGCCTTAGTCTTAATACAAGCCATGTACTATATTTGCAAAGTTTAACACGTAGAGACAAACACTTAGAACCTAATTCACTAAGAGATCAACTGGCCTCAGCAAAAATGTGTACATCAAACAAAATCTGTTATTTTATGTGATGATCATGTGTTTTCTTTTATAGAGTTTAGAAACAGACAATTAACTCTAATTAAAGCACACTATTATTCATCCATCTATTCATCCCCACATTCAACTAATACATCCATCCTTTCCCCATCTACTCATTCTTCACTGAACTATTGATTATTTGTCTGCACCCTCTTTTCTTCTAGTTTCTACCCACTTATTCATGTGCCGGTCATACTTTCATCCATGTTTTTGACCATCTGTCCGTCCATTTACCCAATACCTATCTGTCTGTCTGTCTGTCTGCCCGTCCGTTCGTCCTTCTATAATCCTGATTATAAGGAAAGGCTGGAGACAGTTCAGAGATGTGATACCAAAAGTACATCGGTTGAGTGGAGCAAGAGGCATTTAAAATAGTATGCACATATTGTAGCGGGTACAAGGAAAGAGAATGATGGACAGAATTCCTAAAGAAACTGATATCGATTATTGAAGCAAGCTAAGTGAAAGAAAACTCCCAACAGCAAGAAGTCTCATTTTGACTGCGGACAACATGGTCAGCGACTAGCTGCCGCCTCCCCCCCAATCCGGCACCCAATACCCAGGAACGTGGACACGAGACGTCTTTACTTTTTGGAAGGCGGGCGCTAGTCGCCCGGCCGTATTTATTAAAGTATGAAATTAAAAAAGGTTTTTAATTGCATAATCAACAATTTATACAAAAATTCAGCAGGACATTTAGGTACATAATTCTTAGCAACAAGTTTGAGAGCCTGACTTTAACAAAACTCTAATACATGTTGTTTCCTAACTTAGACTAAACATCCTCATCTAGAATTTTTGTACATTTCTGGCCATATGGCAGGGTCACTACCGGTGTCAAGTCCTACAAGCTGCGCCTCCCCTCTGGATGTGCGCATGCGCAGTGTTACCCCGGGAATTGCCCGGTCTACGCCCTGAACTCCATTTACCCACTAAAGGAGGGCCCTTACTCTGCGCCGGTGGCGTCATGAGTCCACGCGCGCGGGGTGGCTACCAGCCTAAGGAAAGCGTGAACTACTCCTACCCGCGCTCCTTTGCTTTGCAGCATCCATTACCTTGCCCCTGGAGTTCTGGGAGTGGCCCGCAGGCCCCTCCCCCTGGGCGGGAACCTCCATAGGATGATGCCCGCCCCCTCAGACCTCAAATATGTGCTCACCGATAATGACCTTACCGCATGCCCCATACCTAATAAATACGACGACCTATGGGAAAAATTCTAAAGGACAGCTACACTGGCTAATAAATAACAGTATCAACGTATAGCTACAAAGGGAGAAAAGGCCTAAAGACACTTATCATCAAATACAATTCACTTCACACATGACTTGCTAAAAGGGGAAAAAATTCCTAGACAAAAGCATCAACAAAATATACCAACAGTTCCATCTCTATTACCCTGTGAGACCCGTGGAGCGTACCTTCAAAACTTACCATTCAACCAGACATAAGAACTGCTACAAAACATTTGTTCCAAGGGATGGTGGGTGGGAAAACAAAGAAGCCCCGAGCGCGGGGCACACCGTTTCGGCGAGGGAGCGTCCAGGGACAAGGGGGTCTCCTGGGCGCTCCCTATCTCTTTATTCCCGAGGGGCCAGTTGGCCCCTCCTATAGCCCGCCCTCCCTGACCCGGACCCACTTCCCAGGATCCGGGTCAGGGAGGCCGCCAGCCAATCGGCGGTGGGCCGCGCCCCCCAGGGCACGCCCCCACCGCCCAATGGCGACAACGGAGACAGTGGGGGCGACGGTCGCCGCGCCGCCATGCGTGCGGGGGGGCCGAGGGCCCCCCCTTTTCAGAGGCTTAGGAGTAAAATGTAGAATTAATATTAGATAGAACAGATAGATATGTGAAATATATAAAACACTATCTGGCAGGTAAATGCAAAAGGCCTCACAAAGATGAAGGGAAATTCTTCTTAGAAAATAATGTTAGAACTGGAGACTACAAAGGAACTAAGTGTCATAGCGCCAGGGTCACAGGAATTTTGCGATTGTGTGCCTGTGGTGAATTTCACAGAATTATAGATTTGCTGCATTTGCCACATAATTTATCATGTCCTGCATAAGCTGCAGATTTTAACAAATCAATTTTAGTTGCTAACTCAAATAGTTTGAATGTTACTAAAAATGCTGCTCAGTGGAAGGCCCTTTGCAGAGAGTTGACTGGTCACCTTTCTGTAGCTTATTGTTGAATTTGGGTCTTAAACTGGTACTGAATAGGTGCAACTAACGCCCAGACAGTGTTGACAAATTTAAAATTGACAAAATAATGAAGTAATATTATCACAAAATGTGCAACATAATGCCCATAATTTGCTTTTCTTGCCGCATAATTTACTCATCCCTGCCGCATAATTTGGCCCTCTCCTGCCGTATAAGTCCAGGTGCCCAACATTGAGTATGCACGGAGACCGGCTGGCAGAGCACATCTGCGAGGTGCCATTCACCCACAGTGTCTATGATTTTCATTCACCGCTATACCAACCCGCTCAGGTTTTGGGAATGCCTCCCAACATATTTGGGGTTAGTGACTAGTTTCTGGGGTAGGAGATACCTGGAATGGAAACCTCTGCGGGATGCTGCCCTATCTGGCCTGCTACCTTCCCGTCCCGAAAGGAGTGACCTGTGCCCTCTGGGCAGGACTGACTGCAACCCACGAGGGTTGCTTGTCAGTAATCCCTCAAGCAGGCTCCTCGCGCACGGATGGGCTGCCTTTTATTTCATTCAAGTGACAGTTCAAATTGCCCTTTCTACGTACACGAGCATAGCAGCGTCCCCCTGACAGCTGCAAAGCTGACAGTACGCACTTCCTTCTCCTGGCTAATTACTAGCAGGCTTCCATAACCCTGGCTGGGTCCCGGGCACAGTTCAGAGGCCGGCTGTTAGCTCGTCGATAATGAAGCGTGCCTCCTTCCTGTCTTGCTGTTTGTGTAGCAATCTATTTCTTTTCGTGGCTCTGTTGGAGTTGTTTTCACAGATTCGGGCGGCATAGGAATCCTACTCTCGGCCGTCTGCTCCTAGCACGCCTAGGGACCGGGCATGCGCAGACTTCATGCAAGGATACTCTTCAAGAGAGCGTACATGCTATGTCTTTAAACAACAAAAAAAACTATCGAACTGATTGACAAATACCTGTTCCACACGCATGAAAAGAGGTGTCCGACGTTGTCAAATTATTTTGGGAAATGTGAGGCTGGTCAGGTTTTTAAAAAAGAAGGGGCAACTTCACCAAACTCTCAAGGTTTAAAAATTCTTACGCCTGAGCACTATTTGGCATACTTTATGACATCAGAAGTGATACCATTCACCCTTTGCTATCAGTTGTTAGAATGGATGTGATCTACGTTTAGGTTTTAGATCTATTTCATTTGTTTACACATAAACCACCACCTACATACACTGGCTGGTGGTGAAACATTAAGTAATATAATATCCGTGCATCACAACGGAGGAGAAAAACAGAAGATGGGCTGGGGAGGGGTAGGAGGGTAAATAGTGTGTGGTTAGACAAAGCTGTCTCTGACCTGAGCTAGGGGTTCAGTGCGTCAAGGTGGTCTCAGTTACCTTAGTGTTTGTCGGGGTTGTCTGTTGAGGTGAGGCGGAGTATCCACAGGTAGTGTGGCAGGACAGCTCCCTGAACTCCGCTGAGAGGTAAGTGAGACAGGCTTGCCACATCCTGTCAAAAAGGGGGCGACGGTTTGAGGCCAAAGACGTTAGTTTTTCCATTCCCAATAATTCCCACAATGTGTATAATCAGTCAGCTGGTGAAGCGAGGGTAGCAGTACCCGATCAGGCCAGCAATATCTGTTTGGCCGCACCTAGTGCCAGGGTGATTGCGCAGCCTCTACTGGACTTCAACGGGCATGTGTGTGGGTGAGGGAGACCCTTAGGGACGGACTTGCCGTAGCAGGCACCGGGCAATCCCCCGGTGCGCAGCATGGGTGGGGGTCCGGTTTTTGGCCCCTGGGGGCCGTTTTTGTTACAGGGCCGTTTGGCCCTGTAACAAAATCGGCCGATTCCCTTCTCCCTTGTTAGGAGGGAGGCAGCCCTGAGTCACTGGAGCGTGCCCCCGAGGATCGCGGCCTACAGTCCCATGGGGCAGAGCTGTGTCTGTCATGGTCACTCTCCCTGGTGTCTAGTGGTTGCTAGGCAGCACCTAGTGTCCTGCGGCATAGGCGGAGCAGCCACCCGGTGATCTCGATTTTCTGTGGGCCAAGGGGATATTCCAAACTCGGGTCCAAGGCAGTGAGCAGGGCAGCGCCCCATGCAGGCTTCTGTCTCTTCAGGGCATGACACAGGAAGCCCCCGGCAATGAGGCAGAATGAAGGGATGGCACGCACCCCTCCCAAAACCATAAGCTCTCACCCGTTGCTTAATTCTCAAGTACCCAGGCGCACAAAAAGCAAAAGCAACAAGACGGTGTAAAACAAAATGCCAGCACCACAACTGACAGGGACTGCAGCACACCCTGTGCTGGAAACAAAACATGGAGAGCAACACTACCTCATCCCTGGTGACACTGGGGCCGAGACAGGGCAGAGGCAGGCCAGAACACAGGGTCCCTTATCAGAGTGGCAGTCCCTTCAGCCACCCAGCAGGCAGCAGGTTGTCCCAAACGGCGGTTTCTCCTGGCACAAAGCAGTCCTCTGGTTACAGCCATGCAGTGTCTTCCCCCCTTTTTTAAGGGGGTCACAGCCCCTATGCTTATAGCGCCAATGTCTTTGTTCTGGGGGGCACTTCAACCACTATTGAAGTGCACAACACCCCATTCACATTTTCAGCCCCGGCCCCAGACACACCACAGGGGGGTGAAGTCAGCATTGTGGAAGGCAGGCCCAGCCCCATTCAGGTGCAGGTACTACTCCTCCTCCCCCACCACTCCAAATGCAGACCAGGCCTATTCAGGTGCAAGGGAAAAACTCCTTCCGCTACTTTAAATTCAACCAAGGTCTATTCAGCCTAGTGCTGAGTCACCCAGGAAAGGCAGGACACACCTTATCCTCTCAGGGACTCGCTGGAGTGAATACACATGCCGTCTCTCCAGTCATTCAGAACCAAATGATCAATACACATCCAGGCAGGGCACAAAGGCACATAAGCACACAGAAATGCCTAGTTCTAAAAGTGGCATTTCTAAAATAGTAATAATAAATCCACTTTCTCTAATAGGCAGGATTTATCACTACTATTCCAAACATACTAAACATGGTTATGCTATCCCTTCCTGGTCAGAAATTACCACTAAAGCACATAGCAGGGAAGCCCCAATGTATCCGTAAGAGAGGGCATCCTCACAACAGTGAGAAACCAAATAGGCTGTTTGTCACTACCAGGACATGCCACACAGTTAAGGCACATGTCCTATATTTTACCTACACAGGACCCTGCCCATAGAGCTAGCTAGGGCCTACCTTAGGGGTGGCATATATAGTCAAAGGGGAGTTGCAGATGTGGCAACCACTTTATATGCCACAGCAGTTTGAAAGGCCACTTCGGTGGGTGGTGCAAGCAGCGCTGTATGCCCACTAGTAGCATTTAATTTACAGGCCCTGGGTCTATGGGATACCATTGTACAAGGGGCTTACAGATAAATTAAATATGCCAAACAGGTGCAGACCAATCTTACAAAGTTTACAAGAGAGAGCACATGCACTTTAGCACTGACCAGCATAGATAAAGTGCCCAGAGTCATAAAACCACCAATAACATATCAGAAAAATTACAGGAGGCAGTCAAAAGGTTTTGGGATGACCCTGCAAAAAGGGCCAAGTCCAGCAGTTAGGATACCTGTATGTAATTTGCATCCAGCACAAATTTGCATCATGGATCTGTTTTAGTAAGGCTTTGGTGTTATTCTATTTATTTTAACTGTGTTAAGATTAAAGGAAGATTACGTGGCAAATGCCCCAAACTAGAGTCCTTTTAGGAGAGAGTCTTGGATGCTGTGAATGCAATGTATGATGTCGACATCCCTAGATTTCCAAACTATGTTCTTCTTGGTCTCCAGGGCCGGACTGGGAAGCAAAACTGGCCCTGGCAAAGTGCTCGGCCGGCCCCCCGGGCCGGCTGAGTACTTGGTGCCGCCGAGTTCTTTGCCAGGGCCGGTATATTTTCAATTTCATTAGTGTTAAAAATTGAGTTTTTGGTTGACTCGGGTATGAACCTAAGCCAGGCAGAACCCACTTCTCTAGTCAGGGCAAGGGAGTTACACACTCAAGACAACCCCTGCTTACCCCTTTTGTAGCTTGGCAGACCAGTCAGGCTTATCCCAGAGGCAATGTGTAAAGCATTTGCTCAATACACTCACACAACAGTGACACACTAGGCACACCACAAAAGAGACCCCACACAAGGTTATATAAAAATATCCTTTGTATTATTCATAAAAACACATTAGACCACAATCACATCTATCACTGTGTCCCCTGGCACTTGTCATGACATCACTTTGAGTATCTGAGCAGAGGAAAGCCATGTTCAGAATGGCTTCATCAATGCATATGTCTGTGGGTTGCCTCCCTCTTTGCTGGGTGGGCTTCTTGTATTTTCCTTAGCTCCCAGTACTAGCTCTGTACGCAGCATAGCTGTGAATAGAGCAACATTTGGAGGTCGGGTTCTGGCCATTTCTCTCAAAGTGTAACATTCAGTTTCTTGTGAGTGAGAAGATAAGGGATTCTCGCTCGCAGGGAGTGAGTTGTGGTCTTTGGCTCCTATAACGGAAGGACTGCTGTTGCTCAGCTGTAGTCATTGATACCTACTCTCAATCCCACTGCTACTTAAAGTCTTGATTACATTCCCATATTTTGTCCCCAGGGTCCTGCTGCACCCTTCTTGCCCATATGCCATGATATCTACTCCGTCCCCTTCCCACTCCATTGACAAGCCATTGAAAGCTATTAAATGAGTCATCCTGAGAAATGACCTTTTTTATGTGATATGGGTGCCCACAAATGTCAAAAAGTGCCTCCATTATTCCTGGGCCAACATTTCGAGAAGTATACATCCACATACCATGGGTGCCACTTTATGCAAAAAAATAGGTACAATATGCCTGTGCCAGAATTTTGTTGTTAATACGGTCAATATATCAAGTGGGAACCCTATGTCAAAAACGACCTTTGCATGTCAGGGACAGCATTTTGCCATGCGAAACACCACCTCTAGTATGCCAGTATAACTAATTTACCATGTATGCCCATTAAAGCGAGAATTACCTTCTGTGTGCTAGTGCTAGTATTATGCCATGGGTGCATCTATAAAACAATAATTACAATCAGTATGGCAGAGTCACTCACACTAATTTTCACTCACACTCACTTTAACTCATGCATCACTTTTGGACTTGGCCCTTTTTGCAGGGTTATCCCAAAACATTTTGCCTTCGTCCTCCCATTTATTTTGACCTATATCGTTGGCTTTAAGACTCTCAACATTTTACCACTGCTAATGTGCATATGCTCTCTGTCTAAATTGTATTGGAGATTGGTTTATCCATGATTGGCATATTTGATTCACTAGTAAGTCCCTAGTAAAGTCCACCAGGTGTTTGTAAATCAAATGCTACTAGTAGGCCTGCAGCACAGATTGTGCCACCCACACAAGTAGCCTTGAAAACATCTCAGACCAGCCACTACAGTGTCAGTGTGTGCAATTGTAAATTGCCATTTTGACCAGCCAAGTGCACCCACGTGCCAGGCTCAAACCTTCATTTTAATTACATGTCACCCCTAAGGTAGGCCCAAGGCAGACCCATGGGCAGGGTGCAGTGTATTTAAAAGTAGGACATGTACGGGTGTGTTTTACATGTCCTAATAGTGAAATACTGCTAATTTCATTTTTCACAACTGCAAGGACTATCTCTCCCATAGGGTAACCTGGGGAATGCCTTGAACTATCTTTTCAGTGTAATTTATCATTGGGATCAGATAGCGATTTGGAGTTTGGGGTCTCTGAACTCAAATTTAAAAATGCATCTTTTGGTGTAGTTGGTTTTAAATTGAATTTTTGAAAATTCCTCTTTGAAAAAATGAGCATGTTCTTCCCTAACCCTTCAGTTTCTGTGCCTGTCTGTAGAATCCAGATCTGGGTTAAGCTGACAGTTGTTTTCTAGCGCATTCACTATAGCCAGTCCCACAAAGGGAACAAAGGTGTGCCTTTCATATCCATATAGGTCACCAGGCAGGTGGGCCTTCGTGAGCTAGAGTGGTGGGAGAAGTTGTCACTGACACCTGAATAGGGCTGTGCCTGTCCTCAATCAAAGCTGTCTCCACCCACTGTAGTGTGTCTGGAGCCAGGTCAGGGAAAGGGAGGGTCTTGTGCAGTTCAAAGACTTTCTTTTGAAGTTTGCCAACTTCAAAGGCAGAAAGGGGCATAAGTATTGGACCTCTGACACCTCAAAATCAGAACACTTCTGGACTAAAGGACATTATGCCAGGAAGAAGAGCTGGATGCTATAGGAGGAACTGACACGCTGCCTCTTGCTTTATTGTGCTGGCCTGCTACTTGGTGCTTCTGTCCTGGGAGTGAAAGGACTGGATTTTGCTTACTGCGTTCTGCTTTCAAGATTCTCCACAGGTTTGTGTGTGCTTGCCTCCTGTTGAGAAGTCTCAGGACCATCAAGTACTTGACCTACCAGTGCCTGGGCTCTTCTGATGAGAGTCCTGGCTTGCCAAGTGGTGCCAAATCCTGTCCTTGGGCCCTTGAAAGTAGAATCTGGTGAAAGAGAGAATACACCCATTAACTCCCAGCGTTTGTTTTTATTGACGCATCACTGTAATCTTTCCTGCATCGCAGCTGCCAGCACCAAAGCGTGCTTCCCAATCGGTGCATTGACCACGGCTTTTACCGCAAGCCCCTGCTTTCTGTTGCAGCGCATCAAAAGAACCGCCACAGAGTGAGTTTGAGCACTACATCCCTGAAGTTGTTAAAGCACTGCTCCAACTCTGATGCAGTGCCTGGTTCGCCACAGTGGAATAAACACAGTACGTCAGGATTTCCGGCGCATCATCCCTGGGTGCTGATTTCTTCATTGACGTTGCTCAGCAGTAAGGAACCGAGGCCGCATGTCTGTAGATCGACATGTCACCTCCCCCTTCCAGTAAGGAACCAACACATCACCTCCCCTGGGAGTAAGGAACCAAAGTATCGCTTTGCTTTTCCCGTGCCTCACCTCCCTTGCTCCTCACATCATTTTTGAGTTTTAGTGCATCCAAAGTACTTTGTGCTAAAAGTGACTTATCCATAGATTCCTATGGGCTACACCAACTTAACTTCTGAAAAGTGATATCTTTGCTTGTGTATGTTGGATTTTTGACTTTTTGGTCTTTATTCAGATAAATATTGGCTATTTTCTAAATTGGTGTGGATTAGTTTTGTAGTGTCCCCATTTCTAATAACCACTTATTCAATCTCCCTCTCTCCCTTGCACTCGCCATGTCATTCTTATCTCGAGTCACTCAGACTTTCTCACTCACTCATGTTCATTGCACTCACTCCAGCACTCTCCCTCAATCTCACTTATTTTTACTAATTCATTAATTTCCACTCACTCATACTTTCTCGTTTACTCAATCATTTTTATTTATTCACTCACTTTGACTCACTCATTCTCACTTATTTATAATCCCTCACTCACACTCCCGTTCACTCTCTAACACTCCCTCACACTCATTCTTATTCATTCTCTCTCACTTGCAGTCACTCTAACTATAACTCACTTAGTCTCACTCACTCTGCCCCACTCATACTAACCTGTTGAGATCCACTTACTGCCTTTCACTGACTGTCACTCACTCTGAGTCACACACATGCATGTTTACACATTAAAACAAAAATGCATGCTCACACATACACATGCTCTCTCTCACATAAGCATATCTCACCAGCAAGTATCCACACAATATACATTTAAAATATGTTTTTACTAACCTCAGCTGCCAAGGAAGGTCTTATTAAAGCTAGGGGTGCTCCAGTTTTACTTATTACACTAACAGTGACAAATAGAATATAATTCACTGTTAGTATGATTTAAAAGAGGATACAAAACAAGACAGAGCAGTGTTTTGACAACCCTAGGTTCTTGGCTCTGATTTTGCCACCTCTCCAGCCAGAGATCACAAATGCAGGGCCAGGTGTGAACTGCCCCTATGGACTCCTAAATGACATCCATGAGTTTACCAACTATTGTGGAACCTATGAGAAAAACAGGGTAGACATGATTGAGATTGGTAATCACAATTTAGAATTACAGATTAGGGAAAAGTGAGAAACGCAACGCACGCACAAATAGTAAATACATATTAGGCAAAATCGTACGAGAATCTGCGACAAAGGCCCTGATCACGGCCATGGATGTCAGATCTCCATGCCGCAGTGCCAACGGTTAGGAGAATGACGCCAAGATAGCGACATCCAGGCCACCACATTTGGTGTTTGCCGCTAGGCTGTCAGTGTGCCTGTGGCGGTCTTGCAGTAGCAGCATGCTTCGACTCACAGAGAGAGCCTGAAGGCAGTGCCGCCGCAATGCAGAACCTGCACTGTCATGGGCACGTTGTTGCCATGCACCATGTTGTACACAGCACACAGTGCATGCACAACAGTACAGGCCTAGGGTCGCACAAAATGTTCCCCGACCAACAATGCTCAATGTCCTAAAACAACCAGTGGCCCTGTATGGGACCGTTGACCTGCCTTACTGCTGACCTTCACATGGCGGGGTCCCCGCCATGCAAAGGTCTGACTGCCATGCTCATAATCGGGTGGCGGTTGAACCACCGAAAAGGCACTATTTGGACCGACGGTACATCAGTCTTGGGACCACTATACTCGTAATTATCCCCATTGAGTCCATCAGCTCCTTTTGCATGACAGAGACGGCTACTGATCCCAAAACATTGGATACTTTTGAGCTATGCAACCACAATCACACATGATATTTTAGTGGCCCGTTCACCAATGTAATAGGGAAGGAGTCATTTTGCTTTCCATCATTCATCCTGTAATGGCATGTAGTACTATATAAGAGGTAGTTGCCCCACATCTCCAGATGAGATTGGCAGATGTCCATATCTGGCCAAGTGGGAATGTGGTACGGATGAAATGGATGACCAAGCACAAAGGTTTGCGAATTAAGGCCTGTATGTGTGTTACAATTTTTTGTGTATTTGCTGTAACGTCTTGTGTGCAGCAACTATGGTATCAGCCAATGAATGGTGCTCTATTTGGAGAAATACATAGACTACACTGGTGTCAGATAAAATGTCAGTTTTGCAGTTTTAAACAGGCTAAAAATTGTTTATGACCAAGAAAGAAGACATGGTGCCAGAGCAGTGCTTGGCATACACGAAATTGTGTTACAGATATATACATTATATTTCTCTTAAATGGCAGTTGAAGGAGAAAAATCAAGTACCAGGAATTGCACTAAATACTCGTGAACTAAGTCATTAAGGATGATGTCAGGGCTACAGCCCCCCAGCGGGTCCCAGCTGTATACAGCAAGGATCAACATTTATCTGTGGCCTGCTAAATGTTCTTTCCTCAGTTCCAAATGCTTGTGATTGACTCTGATGCAACTCAATTGTTCATTTGCAGCCCAGGCCTAGCTGCAAAATGAGTATACAGCAAGTCTCATCCAGACGGTCCTCTAGAAACACACTGTTGAGCTGGTGCATTAAACATTTGAAAAACATTGGTCCCAATCACAAAATGTTTTTGACTGGCACTATTAGATGCAATTGTGTTGGGACGGAAATGTCCTCAGCATGGTAATGGATTAGTACCCCTTCGCTGGGTGCCCAACTGTAATGATGTCTGGATCTCTAATGCTGATTTTTGTTGTCACAGGCAAACACAGATCATGCGTGTGTGCCATTACATAGGCCTGTCTCATGGATTGTTGGACTAGGAGAGTCACCAAAAACTCTACCCGCATAATGGTAGAAGGCTACCACCTTCACCAGAAGATAAGCAGCGCGAGTACAGTAGCGTCATAATACCATGTAGTGATCTGGAAGAGTGTACAAGTCCTTTTAAACCAGTGTCACTGGAGTGAGGCCTACAGGCTCACTCATTTTAAAGTTCTGCTTTCAAGTGAGCGGTGTATCTGCACTGGTTGTATGTGTACCTGGGCATGATACAATCCAGGGATAATGTAGTACGGTACAGTGTGTGCATGGTGGACGCCTGTGCTCGGTGTGTGTGTGCCTGAAAGTGGTGCAAATACTTAAAGGATATAGTGCTGTGAAGTGTATGCATGTTAAATGCATGTGCTAGGTGTATGTGTGCCTATGAATGGGACAGTCCAGAAAGGAAACAGTGCTGTGCAATGCATGTTTGCTGTATACTCGAACTGGGTGTATGCATGACTGTAAATGGTACATGACAGACTGTGGCTTCCATTTTTGGAGACCCAGGCTTGTATTGTGAAACCTGGAGTGTAGGTAAAGAAATTCTACCAAACTGATTTGTGTTTTGCTGCATTCATGTAAGCCGGCTGGAACACACACTGGAGGGGAGAGCCAGGCTTCCTCTGCACACTTCAAAGGGCGCTCTTTGATTCAGTGAGAAGTCACAAGAAAGGGAAGAGATGGGGCTGATACACCTATCACTGTGGCTGGCATCCAGGTGTGAACTCTGGTCACTCCCATGGACTGTGATGTGGGGCAGTCCACTTTGGAGACACTCGTGCTGTGACAGACTGCTTTCAAGAGAAGAGGGCAGAAGAATGGCACCTCAAAAGAAGTAGACCCCAAGCATAAATTTCGAAGACTTGGGCCCTAAATCACATTTGGTGTTTTCGGAAATGGACTATAAGAAAGTGAGATTTAGTCCCCTAAAATTTTCATCTGCAAAGCAGCCAGATGGGCTGTTTAAGGAAGACAGGCTCTCCAAGACTACTGTCTATGCCCAGGACCTGAGGCCAAGGCCTGCTAGTCTCCCTGCTGGATGAGGGCACACCATTCAGGGAATGCAAGGCCACATGTCCTGGAACCTTAACACCATTTCCAGCCTGCTTGCCAAGGCCAGTGTGCACTGTGAGGAAGAGTTTTGGAGCAGCTCAGTGAGTTGTGGAACTCTCAGATGTGCAGAGGGGGGCAGGTTGAGCTCCTGGAAGTCCCTGGGTTCTCAGACGTGGTGTTTAAAGTAGTTGGGTACCTAATTGCAACTTACAAAAAATGCTTAGGGCTGCTTAGGACCTAACTACTTTATAGTTTTTTAATTTCTAAACAGTGGAGGGATTAACCAAGGCCATAATGCTAGCTTAAAGTAAATCGAAAATTGGAATTTATTTTTAGCTAAAGACAATTTTGGAGTTCTTCTTGTGAAATAACTTATCAATCAAGTGGTACAATACATGTCGAGTCTTGTACCGCACCGCTGCAATGCCAATCTAGGAAGATGGCTCTTTATGTGATATACCAATAATTGGTTTTATCAGGTAAAAAGACCAGAGATTCCGCAGAGGTGTTCAGGGCTCAGTGCAAACCCAAAGTTCTCTCTTTATGGTAGTGCGGCTGAGCAGCCTAACACAGAGGAGTGTAAGACTATTGTTATACACATCGTGACCAATAAATGACACATGGCTCAAAAAGGAGATCCAGACCAATACTATCATTCAAGATTTATTTTAAGACCAAGATTTTCATTAAAAGGTAAGTACGTTTTTCAATAAAAAGATTTTTCACTTTAAAAAGTGGATACTTGGTGCAATGTTTCAGTTCAACAATTTTAACCTATGGGAGGAAAACAACAATACAGCTTTGGAGATAAGTACACAAATTGCAAATCCAGTCTTTGGGGTTTCAGATCAACACCAGGTAAGGTTCAAATTAGTACCAAGAGTTCACCACCAGCGGCATAGATGCTGGGTGCAGAGGTCAAATATGGGGTTCGGCGTAACCAATGGAGACTGGGGGGTTATCAAAGTTGCACTCCTCATAGGTAAGTAAAACAGTGCCAGGAGTCAATCTCTGGGAGTTAAGGTGAGCATAGGGGTGGAGGGGCCACAGGCCAGCACCAAACTTACACCCTCAGTGGCAAAGGGGCAGCCGGGTGCAGAGTGCCAACACAGCATCGGACGCTCAATGCAAATCAATGGTGGAGATTGATTTAGTAGAACGGCTGCAGACTTGGGCCAGGAGGCTGAACGAAGAAATCCTACAGCTGCCCAGGTAAGTTCTGATACTAGGGGATGTAGCGACACCATTGTACAAGCTCCCCAATGCCCAGGGACTTCGGGGGCAGAGGTATCCTTTTACTTAATGAACAGCTTACTAGGCAGGTCCTGGCTAGGGGAAGTCTTCAGATTTAGACTGCAGGCATCAAGGTAGCGTCTGGCAGGGGTACGCCCACAGTGGGCTCTGGCTCAGAATCGCTGGGGCATCTTCGCAGGACTTGTAGGCCACTTGGTCTTCGGTCGTGGGCATCGAGTGCAGAGGTGGGTCCAGAGGAGGTTTTGCTGTTCCTTGGGGCGGAGCTCTTCGGTTTTAAATGTAGTTTCTTCTTTGACAGGTCAGCTGTCTACACTAGTTTCTTGACCTTTATAGAAGGCAGGCTGTCCTCTGAGGGTTTAGGAGGTAGCTGGGCCTGCAGTATGAGTCGACTATTGTAGTAAGGACAAACGCAGCAGACATGTTGGCAGTGCTCGCGTTACTGGTCCTCCTTCTTTCTTGCAGGTGCGGCTCTTCGGCATCCGGGCTTAGTAGGTCATCGGGAATATGATTTCATGGTCTGGGGGTGCCTCCTAAATACTATATTTAGAGGCGTTACAAGGATGCGACAGGTAGGGACCAATGGGTTCCTTACCTGGGTTGTCTACACCCTCTATGATGTCACCATCCTGTGGGAGGGGGGCATAGTCGTAGCCCTGATTGGATAAGTTTCACCATCTTCAAGATGGTGGGTACTGGAAAAGGTGCTTCACTTCGCCTCCAGCACCTAAGGAGTGGAGTTGGTGAAGGGGCGCATACCTCCTATTCTCACTGATTCTCCCGGCAAAACTGGGGTTTGAACTGGGGCTGCCATCTGCTGCTAGCAACAAAGGCTGGGGTCGCATTACAAAGGCAGCAATGCCTTTGAAGCTTCCCTCTTGCACACTGTGTCTGCTTAGGGGAGGAGGTGTGACACCTCTGCCCAAGATGGCCATTTTTTCTGCTATCAGAGAGCAAGGGCCCAAGTCCCAGGGGGTCACAAACATGTCTGGGGATGCCAGTCAGAAACTAAACCAAGGTTGGCAGTTTCAGGGGGCACCTCTGAGTGCATATCTTAATAAATCCAACACTGGCATCAGCGTGTGCTTAATACAAGGAGTTGTTGGGGACCAAACACTCCTGGTGAAGCTATCATGGTGCTGAGGAACTCGGGTTTTGAAGTTTCCAGCTCATGTACTCTCTATGGCTTTTCTGGCACTTACAATATTAAGAACAGACTTAAATATTGTGGGGGAATATCTCCTCATTTAGATATGCCCACTCCTGAGATATAGTGCACTCTGCCTTAGTAAGGGCTTGTAAGGCCTGCTATAGGGTTGACTTACCTATACCTTTGGCAGTGTGCCATGTCAACTTTGTCATTTTTCTGTGCACCAAGGCATGCTGGCTGCAGTGGCAGTATGCATGACCTTGGTGAGTGGCCAGTCCCAGTGCAATAGGAACCAGGGGTACCATTTACTAGGGACTTACAGGGGGGTGCCAATCGTGGTACAGTTTTAGGGAAACAACACTGGTACTGGTTAGCGGGGTCCCAGAACTCTACATTCAAAATTGCATCAAATGCCAGGCAAATGCCAGTCAAAAAGTGTGTGGGGGTACTTCAACAGAAACAGACTTTCCCACAGTTGGGCTGAGGGAACCTCCCTTGGGTACTCCGCAGATGATGTTTTTGGGTTTGGAGGTGAAAGGAGGGAGGTGGATTGTTTGTGTGCGTCCTGTGCATCCTGTGAGGAAGAAGGAGGAGATCCACTTGAAGGCGTTTCCTCTGATGCTGATGTGTTGGAGTCTGGCGGTAAGGGTGGAATATGGTTGGAAACAGTGTCAAAGTCCGCTGAGAGGTCTAAGAGGATCAGGGCTGCAGGTTCACCTTGTAGAGGATAGCTCTGATGTCATCGGTTGTGGCTTTTTGGCAGTCTCGGTGCTGTGGTTTGAGTGGAAGCTGGACTGAGAGGTGTAGAGTAGGTGATTTCTTCAAGGAAGTCAGTGAGCTGCCGGTTGATGGTTTTCTTCAGGAGATTGGCTGGGAAGAAGGCCACTGAGATTGGTTAGTAGTTCTTGAGCTTGCTGGGGTCAGCGGAGGTTTCAGAAAAGGGGGTGGTGATGAACAGAGTGTCTGAATTAAGCAGACCACTCTTACCCAGTCCAAAGATCAGGGCTTGATCCATCACCGTTATTTAGCTCACTGCCCCATCCCAGCTCAGAACCTGGCTATATGCAAATTAGTCTGTCCCTGGCCCAGTGCATCATGGGAACAGGGTCAGCGGAGGGCTTCTTTAGGAGTGGTTTCACCTCTGTGAGTTTCCAGGCATTGGGGAATGTAGCAATGGTGATTGAGGAATTGAGGATGGTGGTGCGTGCTCTGCTTATTTCCTGCTGTCCTAGCTTGAAAATGTGGTGGGGGCAGGGGTCTGTCAGATCCCCGGAGCGAATGGAGGACATGATTGCTGTGTTGCTGGACATGGTGAGAGGGGTCCATTCGGTGAGTTGGCTGTGGGCATTGTCGATGAGAGTTTGGGGGATGTTGAGATCTGATGGCTTCTGGTTGGAGTTGCCGTAGATGCCTACAATCTTCTTACGGGAATAGTCCACCAGGGAATCACAGAGGGCTTTGGAAAGGCAGAATGAAGCCTCGGTGGCTGAAGGGCACGAGATTTCTCGATGCGGGCGGTCAGTGTCAGGCACACCCCGTTCGCTGACCGTGGTTGAAGGGCAGGGTAGACGCAGACACACACAAAAGGGAGGTCTGTGAATGGAACGCAATTCGCGTTCCGTCAGAATTACCACCTAGCCTTCCACACTCCAATTTGCCCCTTACCTACCGTTTTCTGCCCTGAAGCCGTTGGGTTCCATAGACATCTCGGGTTCTGGCAGCGACAGGAGGAGCCTTCTCTTCCTGGATCGTCAATTCTTCTTCTGGATTGTTCTCTCTCTGGCGTTCCCTCACTGGTTGTTCCCTTTTCAGCTGCACGGGTCACAGGCGGTTGCTGTCCGGTCTGATCCCAGTCAAGCTGCAATTAGAGGGGAAAAAAGAAAAACATTTAGAGAATCTTAATCTTCAAAGAATTCACGGTAGGATTGTGATATTTCTGATTGTGGGCATAATACTTATCTGATCATTTGGATTTCACGCAGATTGTTGTTTTGTTTCCTCTTCTGGTTGTTTCTGCATTTTCAGTGAACTGATAATACAGAGAAAATAGGTTAGTCCCAGAGTCTTTTGTATTAGCCTATTTTCTAATCTGACCCAGCACCTTTTTGTGTTGCGTTTTTTCCATTCATTTTCTCCTGTCTAGGGAAATGTTTTTTGGTTTTCCTAGTATATGTATGTATCTATATCTATATCTATATCTATCTATATATATATATATATATATATATATATATATATATATATATATATATATTACCTACTGGCAGTCGCCAGTAGGTAGTTATAGTTAGGACCTAGTTTCCATAGGAAATCCTCAACATTCTATTTGGATTAACTTTGGCCCTGGTGGATGAATCTTTGCGAATTTCTCAAAGAAGATGGCTCGGTCTGCTGCGCTCCTTCCCTGAAAGTTTGGGGGGGATTGGTGAAGTGGGGGCTGAGATAAAAGGGGGGTCCCAAAACGTGTTTTCTCCATGTTATTTTCCATAGGACGTTTAGACACGGCTACAGGTCGAACGGCTGAATGGATTTATAAGAAATTTGGCAAAACTGTAGAGTCCGGCTCGCAGATTACGCTTTTTTTGGAATGGTGTAAATCTGTTCAGTAGTTGCTAAGAAAATTAAAGTTAAAGTCAATTATATATCAATACGCGCGCACGGGTGCGCACACTCAAGCGGCTGCGCGTGAGCGGAATTTTTTTTTTGCTGCGTGACGTCTGTTAACGTTCGATTCGAAGGAAATCAGGAAGTGTTGACCGCCATTTTGTCACTGCGAGTAAATATATTGTTCATTTCAAAGCGTTGGAACATGGAAAGGGGAGAAGGTAGAGATTGTTTTGCTGTGTATGTTTTCTCAGGGTGTGCAGTAAGGCCCTTAAAGGCGAAAATATATATATATATTTTTTTTAAACGGGGTGCGCGCACTCGGGCGCGCACACCTATTTACAAGAGTGTGAAAATGGAGAAAAATCAGAAGTTTGAGTGCTTTGATATAAGGTGGCTCTGAAAAGAGCCCTTGTGTTAATTGAGTTTTTTCTCCATTTATAAGTAAGTAGCGATGCAGAGCCGGATGTTGCAGAGGAAGATTCTGTTTCTGCCTTCCTTCTTACTAAGTTATGGTTTTTTCACTCCCACTCCAGGCTTTTAGTCTGTGGATGGAAAACCATGAACCTAGACTCACCTATGAAAATCATACTATTGATGCTTGACTGAGGCCAAGGAGATCAGAGTGCATGTCTGTGTAAGGTGATGTACCTCTGGGGAGATGATGTTACGTTTAAACGTAGCCCCTAAGTGCTTAGTTCGGTTCTGTTCTCTGTCACTGTTGTTGATTTAGAGCCCCAAATACAAAGGCTTGTTGTTGCTTGTGAATCCCCAAGTGTATATATTGCCCATACTGATCCATAACGCCTCGGCGTATCCATGTCGTAGGCCGCAAGAGTGGGCGAAACTCAGCTGGCCGAGCAAGAGTTGGGGAGGGGGCAGGAGCCAAGAGGAAAGAAGGAGGGGTTTTTATCATTTGGGACAAAAAATAGTTCTAAACCAATGAAAAGTTTTATTAACAAGTCACATGACCTGTTATGCTTACGTTACGCGCTCCGCACCGCGCCCCGGATTGCTTCCGGGAAGCTGCGCTTCGCGCCTCGCGCACCGGAGCACTTCCGGGTGCGCTAACGTGGCGTGTCATATGACGCATTATGCAACAACGCGATACGTCGTTGGGGCTCCACCGGAACTGATCGAATTGGTAGTCTACAGTGTTTCTGGAAGTTTCAGACTGAAGCTGGCGTCAGCATGAGAGCACCCCGTGGCTTCTTCGTGGCCATTCTGCGAGCAATCATGGCAGTCGCTCCCCACCGGAACTCTGCGGGAGTCGGGGGCCCCGGTGACTCTTGTAGAATCTTCAAGGCTGATGGGACGCTTTTGGGAATGGGGCCCATGCCGTAGCAGTCAAGCGTCCGAGTTCCAGGGTTGTCCAGAGGCATCCTTGCAGGCCAGGCCCAAGTCTGTGGAGCCGACCTCCATTTTCTGAGGTCCGTGGCAGCCGCCTGTCGCTGTACCGCAAGAGTGGGTGCAATTCAGCCGGATGGCGGGTGAGACGCTGTAATAGCAAGAGCAGGCGTAATTCAGCTGGCCGAGCGAGGCAATGTGCCGCAGGAGCGGGCGCAACTCAGCTTGTCGAGTGAAGCGCTGGGGTGTAGCTGAGAAACCTCCACCTGGGGAGGTGGGGGAGGCTCGTTCGCGCCGCCTCTCCCTTCCAGTGCACCCCACGCCGTCTCCTGGCGCAGGTATATGTGATGGTTGGACCAGGGCACCGCAGGACGTGTCTTCAGGTCAAACGGATTGTGGGACAAGGTCCAGAATGGAAGAGTCACCAAAAGGCTAAAAGTTCCGCCGGACCCCGGGAGCCGGCGGCCTATGTCGAGTGAAGCGCTGGGGTGCAGCTGAGAAACCTCCACCTGGGGAGGTGGGGGAGGCTTGTTCGCGCCGCCTCTCCCTTCCAGTGCACCCCACGCCGTCTCCTGGCGCAGGTATATGTGATGGTTGGACCAGGGCACCGCAGGACGTGTCTTTAGGGGTGTAGCTGAGAAACCTCCACCTGGGGAGGTGGGGGAGGCTCGTTCGCGCCGCCTCTCCCTTCCAGTGCACCCCACGCCGTCTCCTGGCGCAGGTATATGTTATGGTTGGACCAGGGCACTGCAGGACGTGTCTTTAGGTCAAACCCTCAACTATGGCACCCAACATTCAGGACTTATGCCATTTGTGCAAGGCAGTGACATCGAAGCATCTCAGGGACCAAGCATATCCAGAGTCCTTCCTAGAGCCTCTGCGTTCCTTCTTACCTAGTTATGGTTTTTTCACTCCCACTCCAGGCTTTTAGTCTGTGGATGGAAAACTATGAACCTACACTCACCTATGAAAATCTTACTATTGATGCTTGACTGAGGACAAGGAGATCAGTGAAGAGCTGGGGTGTAGCTGAGAAACCTCCACCTGGGGAGGTGGGGGAGGCTCGTTCGCGCCGCCTCTCCCTTCCAGTGCACCCCACGCCGTCTCCTGGTGCAGGTATATGTGATGGTTGGACCAGGGCACCGCAGGACGTGTCTTTAGGTCAAACCCTCAACTATGGCACCCAACATCCAGGACTTATGCCATTTGTGCAAGGCAGTGACATCGAAGCATCTGAGGGACCAAGCATATCCAGAGTCCTCCCCAGGGTATTTGCACAACGGTCCTCCACCCCTAGGCCGCCAGCTATGCTACCTCGACAGGAACAGCGTCATGCATTTGGATCGATGTTGCAGCAGGCTGCCATGTAAATAGTTATTTAATGAAACGTTTTACCCTGTTACTTTGTTGGTGTGTTGTATATATTTATAATATTTGCATAGGGTTTGTCGTTATTTTGGGCGGGGTGGGCGGCGGAATCGAGCTGTCTTGCAGCCATCATGGCGTCGTGCTCGGTTCCTCTCACTAGTTTCATATTTCTCATGAGGGGTTGTTGCTAATGTTTCTATTTTAGCGAGGTCAAAAAGAGATCCCATCAGTGGCCTACTAATTTTGCTCGATTCCTTTTGTTTTTTCTAACGATTTTTATGTTATAGTTTGCTAGCACGATACAGCGGCTAGTCCGCATTTTATATATATGTCCTTTTTATTAGGGGTGTCCTCCGGTGGAGTCGGACGATCTACCTCTAATAAACGGTCCGGGTTGAACCAACTACCAACAAACGGGGCAGAGATAGGCATGACGGGTTACAAAGGGGACAAAAGTCTGCACTACCTATCCTTCACTATCTGCAAAAACAAGAGTATTGCGACTCTGTGCTTATTTGTGAATAGGGAATCACCCAAAGAGAACCAATTTCGAACAATCATAGGCTATTGGCAGTGGGCAGAGAGGGCATGACACACAAAATGGCTGTTACTTACGTGCATGATGGGGCCTAAAAGGGACTAGATGGCGTGGCCACTGTTTCGCGACTTTCACTTTACTTTCAACAGTGGCTGTGGTGAACATAAATGAACGCCGCTTATGTATACTTAATTTTAGTCATTTTCCACAAAAAAGCTTTTGATATTTTCTATTAAAATACTATTGAAATTCACTGAAAAAACCATAGGTTATAGACCATATGTAGTTAGGAATTAGCATTTACAAAACCTTGAAAATTCACTGAAAAAACCATAGGTTATAGACCATATATAGTTAAATATCTCAAGTCCATCTCTGCACTCGATGGAGATACAGGTCGTCGATCAGAAGATGTGCTGGCCACCTCTAATGGTAATAGCGTGGCCAGGGCTTTTGTTGATGCCTCTGCAAATTGCACAGGGTGCACTTGTTTGACATGCCGCACCATGGTATGTATGGAAAAGGAATATTTTTTTGTTGGATTTCCTCTTGAGAGAAACGAGTCACATATCGTGCAGGTTACTTTTGGTGCATTTACTTTCTTTTGATCTTCAGGATAAGTGAAAAATTGCCAGATGAAAGATTCTTTTTTTCTTCTTAAAGGTAGTCGATCATTTTGTTCAGATTCGGAAGATGAATGAGATACGGTAGCCATTTCACCAAAGTCTTCTGAAAAATGTAGGACGTTGTTCTCTCTTGAGAGTACAAAAGATAGTAAGGGAAGTGGGTGGAGTGCTGCGTGTAAATTCCAGAATAGAAACTAGTAAGAACCAATTGGAAGTGTTGTTTTCATGTTGCAGCAGGCTGCCATGTAAATAGTTATTTAATAAAACATTTTACCCTGTTACTTTGCTGGTGTGTTGTATTTATTTATAATATTTGCATAGGGTTTGTCGTTATTTTGGGTGGGGTGGGCGGCGGAGCCGAGCTGTCTTGCAGCCATCATGGCGTCGAGCTCGTTTCCTCTCACTAGTTTCATATTTCTCATGAGGGGTTGTTGCTAATGTTTCTATTTTAGCGAGGTCAAAAAGAGATCCTATCAGTGGCCTACTGATTTTGCTCGATTCCTTTTGTTTTTTCTAACGATTTTTAAGTTAAAGTTTGCTAGCACGATACAGCGGCTAGTCCGCATTTTATATATATGTCCTTTTTATTAGGGGTGTCCTCCGGTGGAGTCGGACGATCTACCTCTAATAAACGGTCCGGGTTGAACCAACTACCAACAAACGGGGCAGAGATAGGCATGACGGGTTACAAAGGGGACAAAAGTCTGCACTACCTATCCTTCACTATCTGCAAAAACAAGAGTATTGCGACTCTGTGCTTATTTGTGAATAGGGAATCACCCAAAGAGAACCAATTTCGAACAATCATAGGCTATTGGCAGTGGGCAGAGAGGGCATGACACACAAAATGGCTGTTACTTACGTGCATGATGGGGCCTAAAAGGGACTAGATGGCGTGGCCACTGTTTCGCGACTTTCACTTTACTTTCAACAGTGGCTGTGGTGAACATAAATGAACGCCGCTTATGTATACTTAATTTTAGTCATTTTCCACAAAAAAGCTTTTGATATTTTCTATTAAAATACTATTGAAATTCACTGAAAAAACCATAGGTTATAGACCATATGTAGTTAGGAATTAGCATTTACAAAACCTTGAAAATTCACTGAAAAAACCATAGGTTATAGACCATATATAGTTAAATATCTCAAGTCCATCTCTGCACTCGATGGAGATACAGGTCGTCGATCAGAAGATGTGCTGGCCACCTCTAATGGTAATAGCGTGGCCAGGGCTTTTGTCGATGCCTCTGCAAATTGCACAGGGTGCACTTGTTTGACATGCCGCACCATGGTATGTATGGAAAAGGAATATTTTTTTGTTGGATTTCCTCTTGAGAGAAACGAGTCACATATCGTGCAGGTTACTTTTGGTGCATTTACTTTCTTTTGATCTTCAGGATAAGTGAAAAATTGCCAGATGAAAGATTCTTTTTTTCTTCTTAAAGGTAGTCGATCATTTTGTTCAGATTCGGAAGATGAATGAGATACGGTAGCCATTTCACCAAAGTCTTCTGAAAAATGTAGGACGTTGTTCTCTCTTGAGAGTACAAAAGATAGTAAGGGAAGTGGGTGGAGTGCTGCGTGTAAATTCCAGAATAGAAACTAGTAAGAACCAATTGGAAGTGTTGTTTTCATGTTGCAGCAGGCTGCCATGTAAATAGTTATTTAATAAAACATTTTACCCTGTTACTTTGCTGGTGTGTTGTATTTATTTATAATATTTGCATAGGGTTTGTCGTTATTTTGGGTGGGGTGGGCGGCGGAGCCGAGCTGTCTTGCAGCCATCATGGCGTCGAGCTCGTTTCCTCTCACTAGTTTCATATTTCTCATGAGGGGTTGTTGCTAATGTTTCTATTTTAGCGAGGTCAAAAAGAGATCCTATCAGTGGCCTACTGATTTTGCTCGATTCCTTTTGTTTTTTCTAACGATTTTTAAGTTAAAGTTTGCTAGCACGATACAGCGGCTAGTCCGCATTTTATATATATGTCCTTTTTATTAGGGGTGTCCTCCGGTGGAGTCGGACGATCTACCTCTAATAAACGGTAATTGTTCCTCTGAAGGAATGCATCTTGAAAGTGGCTGACTGTAATGCATGATATTTCACTCAGTGACTTTCAGGCCCATGCTGTTTCAAAACTGTGCATGTGCTTGAAGCAGGCGTAGGTATTGATGCACCATTGTGAATATAGTGCATTGGTGAGCCTTGCTGGAGCTGCATCACACTTGCGATGCAACTCTAGCAATGTATTACTTTTTCAGCACAGATGTGTTACGCATGTATGGTGTTTTTGTACCATGGTGCGCCACATTTCAAATGTGGCACACCATGGGTAACGGAGCACTAGCATACTGTGGTGCACATTAACTGGTGCATATCTGGGTATGAAGTAGTTAACATAAATCTGCCCCATAGGTTACAAATCCGCGTTTAGTAGAGTGTTCGGCCTTTGTAGTGTTATGTTTTTTCTGTTATTCTATGTAGGTATGTAATATTGCAAGATTTTTGTCACGAAAAAGAAGCCATGAGTATTGGGTTTGTGAAAGATTGCAAGATTTTTAAAATTAAAAAGCAACAACCATGGCATTGTTTAATATAGTATTGTAAATACTTATCTTTAACAATGATGAGAGAGTAAAAAAAGGTTAACCTGATGTTTTAAAGTTATTCACAGGCTTCTTTAGAGGAAGTATTCTATATGATTGTAGCGTGGGTGTTTCACTTTTTTATAGGTAATAGAATGCATTCTGTATGCTGTAGCAGGAGGAGTACTACATGCTTGAATATTCTTCAGTGCTTATTTTCATTTCGTAAGTGGTATTGAGACCGACACAGAACTTCAATGGATCGGAGGGGCTGTTCCTGTGCATCTGGAGGACTGCCAAGCCGTTGCAGCAGTGGGAGTGAGGCCTCTCACGACACAGAACTTCAATGGATCGGAGGGGCTGTTCCTGTGCATGTGGAGGACTGCCAAGCCGTTGCAGCAGTGGGAGTGAGGCCTCTCACAGGGGCGTAGCGCAGCTCCTTTTGATGTTCACAATTGCAGATAACAGGGTAGAGATGTCCGTGGAATTTATGGATGGTTAGTCACACTAGATTGTGCGCGGCGCCCCTAGCACCTCATTACGGCACACAGGGGAGCCGCGTTGCACAGTTTGAGAATCAGAGACTTAGGAGATAAACCTTCATAATAGGAAGGCTTCTAAGTGATAAAAATCGCCGGTGCTCGGCGTTAAAAATATCACTGCTATAGGTGGAATTTTCCACTGTGTTAGTGCTTCAACAGCAATGGGAACACATATCTGATAGAAAATCCTGTAACAATCTCAGTATTTCAAATTATCGCGTGAAAAGAAAGTCTACCGAAAGATGTTGAACGTTGTTCTCTTTTGAGAGTACAAAAGATAGTGAGGGAAGTGGGTGGAGTGCTCCGTGTAAATTGCAGAATAGAAACTACTAAGAACCAATTGGAAGTGTTGTTTTCAAGTCACATGACTTCACATGCGTGTCTCAAGACGTGTACGCCGTGACAGTATCTGGTCACGTACGTCATTTGGAAGTAGCGGTCTAATTCAGCGACGTTTCAAAACGTGAAAAGGAGTAAATCCAAACATATCCGGATTTAATATATCTTCTGAGCTCGATTCAAGCATACAATTGTTAAAGTATAAAACCTTTTATATTTTTTTTAAAATACCAAGGTGTGTACATACGGTCACGCACGAAAGTTTAAAAAGACATTCGGCTCCATTTAATGTAAATTTACATAATAATGAAAAAGAAGCCTAGGTTTAGTGTCTTTGACGTAGTATAAGTTCTTTGATGGGTCTATGAAGAAATTTAATAAGTTGCAATTGCAAAGTTTTCACGAAATATATAGGCGGGTGCGCGCAGTCGGTCGCGCACGAAAGCCTGGAAATGCGCTATCCATTTTATTGAGAACTGTTTCCGAGAGTGCGCACACCGGGTCGCGCACGAAAGTTTAGAAAGGTTATTTTTATTTACAGACAAAATTTAATGCGTTCAAAAAAAGGCAAGGTACAGACTTTCTAATTCTGTATCGCTTTACAAGGAGTCTCTATGCAACTTGAACAGTGAAGAAAACGGCTTGTTTCCGAAAAAAATATTGCCAGAACTTTATTGACAAAAGTATAGGTTGCATACACGAGATATTTCTGAATTAGCATTTTAAAAACCATATTACATCACTCATGACATCACTGATGACACCATCCAGTGAATGTGTGTCTTTCTGAAAAATAAATATGTGTTATATATGTATATATTATTGAATATCTTAGTGAATACATATATTAGTGAGTAATGCTTACATATTTAAATATATGTATTAGTGTTTCACTTTGTGTATAAGTGGCTGCATGGGTTGATGAGTAGGAACATGTGTATGTATATAGGTTATTTGTTGTTTTTCTTAGTATCAGTATGAGTGTTTGCATGGTTTGGTGGGGGTATTACTTAGTACATAGATGCAAGAATGACTGAGTCTCTGTTTGTATGTGTTTTGAAGACAGCATATGTGCAGGACTGTATGGGTGGATGAGTGTGTATATGTCTGTGTTAGTGAGTGAATGACTGTCTTATTAGTGTCTTTATCAGTAACTACATGTTTTAATCTAGTATATGTGAATATTGATGTATATAAGTGAGTATATGTGAGAGTGAGGGATTGTAAGAGTTCCTGTTTAAATTAGTATGTGTTTCTATAAGTGATTTTTTTAAGAGAGTAAGTATGTGTAAGTTTCCTTAGAAGTAAAGTGGTAGTGTGTGTATAGCTGTTTATGCAAATAAATGGATGTTCAATAGTTTATTTGCATGTGTGAGTATGTGTGTGAATAACTTTTGAATGACTGTCGGTGTGTAACAGGATGTGTAGGTGTATCACTACATATGATTAGTGAATATATGTATGAGTGACTATATAGAACTGTTGGTGAATTAGTGCATGTGTATATAGATGGTGGAATTATTGAATTGGTTGTTGTAACTGGTATGGGTATCTCCATTTTTTTGAAAATTTTAATTTCTATTTTTGAATATGTGTTTCAAGGGTTAGATTACAGTGAAAGGAGGTCTGTCACTGTCTCACAAGGATGGTGTCATCAGTGATGTCATGAGTGATGTAATATGTGACGTCATCAGCAGTGCATTACACGCGCAAGTTATAGTGAGTCCAACTAACTATAACGTGGAATTTCATTGGTTTTATATCCGTAAAATTTCCAGCTAACTATAACTGGTGTCAAACCTATGGTTTTTTCAGTGAATTTCATAGGTTTTGTAAATGGTACTTCCTAACTATAACGTGCGTAAAACCTATGTTTTTTTAGTGAATTTCATAGGTTTTGTAAATGCTACTTCCTAACTATAACGTGTGTAAAACCTATGGTTTTTTCAGTGAATATATATATATATATATATATATATATATATATATATATATATATATATATATATATATATATATATATATATATATATATATATATATGATTTTTGGGTCTAGTGGTCTCAGTTGGTTTCTGCACATTTATACCTTCTGTTGCATGGGAAACGGGATGTTCATCAGGTACACTATTTCTAAACGTGTGTCTAGTTATTGTTAACCGTTACCCCCATACCTATATGAAGAATACTCATGGTATGATTATTTTACTTAGGGAGAGCATGTAACCAACCTCCTAAGAACAGTGTGCCAGAGGTGCCAATCGTGATCGACTCCTTCTCACCTTCCTTGTTTTGTTTTCCCCTCATCCCTGCATTCACCTCATTGGCTTTGACCTTGTTCAGCTGATCTGGTGGGTGAGGAAGTTGGGATCCAGCATCGGTTCTTCCACCTCGCTTCTGGAATGAGTTCCACAGAACACAAAGCCCATGTTCATCTTTCCGCCAGGGCGAGATGGAAGACTGCCAGACTACTTTAGCTGATGTGGTTCACATGATAGGAAACCTCTGGCCCTGACTCTTAGAGTGGATGCCTTACAGCACGTCACCCAAACAGTGCCCTTACCAGACACAGTATCAGGTGCTCATAGTCATTTCTTTTCGCCTCAGCTGTCCTCTTCAAGTAATGTTTCACCAGTATATCATAGAACAACCCCTTCTGCTATACCATTAGCTCCACCAGAATGGTGTCTGGGAGATTGCGCTAAGTTTGCTACCTTCATCAACCAATACCAGTTGCATTTCATGTGCGGCGTCTTGTTTCCCCACAGAGCAATCCAAGGTAGCATTTGTTTTATAATATCTGGGTGGAACAGCTCCTACTAGGTCTATCCCTTTAGTAGATCACAATGATCCCTTGTTGTACAACTATGTCACCTTCAAGGAGGAGTTGCACCAACTGTTTGATAGACACTCATTCATGCAAACAGTAGATACAGAACTGTTGAACCTAAAACAGTGGTCAAAAGATCTCATGACATACATTTCCAGTTTTAACAGGTTAATAGCTGAGGCGGGAAGTCGTGAGGCCAAATGTAGTGCTCTATTTTACAAAGGGTTAAAAGATGAGCTAAAAGAGGTCTTTGCCCAAGTAGTGGAGCCCCCTGACTTTTGCGACACACTAATTGATCTTGAGGTCAAATTAGATCACAGACTACATGAGCGAAAAAGTGATAAAGGACGTTCTGAGACCAAGTTTCTTACGTTTAAGGAAAGGAAGCCAGACACTGACAAAAACATTGATGGACCTGAGCCTGTGCAGATAGGTAGTATCAAAGGACCCATGTGTAAGGAAGAAAGACAAAGGCGTAGAGACAAACAACTATGTATTGTGGGAAAGCAGGACATTTTCTACTAGACTGTCCTGTTAAACCAAGAAACTGGGAAACCGGGAAACTATCAAGCCTGAGACCTGTGTAGACAGGTTGCTCAGGTAGTTCAGGGCTAATAGTCTCCCAACTATTGATTCAGAATCATGCCTTTTCCCCTCTGCACCATTTCTTTATAAAAGCACAAATGACCTGGAGAAAAAAATCCGTAAAAGTCCAAATCATGTCAGTGTCTGGAGCAACAGGTAATTTTATAGACTCTACATGAGTTGAACAAATGGCCATTCCAGTTGAAAGCAAAAAAGTAAGAGAGATAGTACAGACTATCGAAGGGAGCACCATAAAGTCAGGACCTGTCACACATAATACAGCAGACTAAGGACTTTGTATCTATGAGTGCCACCATGAAACAGTTCAGTTTGACTTGATTTCTCCTCCTCAGTTATAAAGGATTTTAGGACTTCCTTGGTTGAGGAATCATAACCCAGATATAAATTGGAAAGATCGTGATCTGTTTTTTTCTTCTGATTTTTGTATGTTACACTGCATGAAGAAACTTACACCTTCACAACACACAACCATGACCACAGATTCCAACTTATCTGAATTGCCCACCTACTATCATCCTCTCAAAGAGGTGTTTGATAAAGAAAAGGCATCTGTCTTAATGCCTCATTGGCTGTATGACTGTCTCATTGATCTGATTCCGGGAGCTAGGATTCCTTGCAGTCGAATATATGCTTTTACTGAAAAGGAAAATATTTACTTAAGAGAATACTTGGATGATCTGTTGAAAAAGGAGTTTATTCGACCTTCTAGATCTGCTGCTTCTTCTTATCTTTTTTAATACCCAAACGAGAAGGAGATCTTCGGTGTTGCATAGACTATAGATCCCTAAACAATGTGACAATAAAGAACAGATAGCTGTTGCCACTTATAGAGTCCTTGCATGATCAGGGAAAAGACGCTACTGTCTTTACGAAACTGGACTTGAGAGGGACATACCCCATAGTGAGGGTAAGAGAGGGAGATGAATGGAAAACAGCTTTCCGTACCAAATTTGGACTCTGAGTATTTGATCATGAACTTTAGAATTTGTAATGCCCCTGCTGCTTTCCAATTTTTTTTACTGACGAAGCTTTAAGAGAGGTTTTGGATGTGAGCACCATTGCATATATAGACAACATTTAGATGTATTCTTCTACCATCAAACAACACATATGACATGTGAAAACTGTGTTAGGATAACTCAGGGATAATAATCTCTATGTTAAAGTGGACAAATGTGAATTTCATGTTACTGAAGTAACCTTTTTGCGTTTTGTGTTATCTCCAAAAAGGGGTGACCATGGATACCCATAAGGTTGCAGCTATTATGAAATGGCCTTCTCCTACTACTGTAAAGGGAGTGCAGAGTTTCATAGGTTTTGCCAATTTTTACAGACTTTTCATCAACAGCTTTGCATCTTTGGTGTCTCCCAACACGAAACTCTTGAAAAAAGGGGTACCTTTCCTTTGGACGCCAGCTGCTGAAGAAGCCTTTTCTCTTTTGAAAACAGCTTTTGTTACTGCTCCTATCTTGAAACAGCCTGATTCCTCATAACATTTTATAGTTGAAGCAGGTGCATCACAAGTGGCCATTGGAGGTGTTTTATCTCAGAGAGACAAACAAACCGGACAACTACAGCCTGTTGCCTTTTATTCACACAAACGTACATCTACCTAACATAACTATTCTGTAGGAGACAGGGAGCTATTGGCCATTAAACGGGCCTTTGAAGAATGGCAGCAGTATCTGTTAGGAACTTTGCATGCTGCTACCGTCATCACTGATTAACCGACACTACAGTATTTGAAAGCAGCCATGGCCATTTCCATGCGTCAGTTGCAATGGACACATTATTTTAGCAACTTTGATTACATCATATAGTTTCAGGCAGGCAGGAAACATGGTAAGGCATACACCCTGTCACGTTATGGCTATGATATACCAGACACTCAGAACACTCATGACCAACCCCTTACCTTAAGTCCAGAGCGTATCTTGGGGGTTATATGTTCTGAGGAATCATTCATGAAAGGGGTGTTTCATAAACAAGACATAGAGGAAACTAAGGAGTACGAAACAAAACACAAAGGAGTGAAAAGACAGGATTTCTTATACATTCAAGGAGGCTTGGTGCTCTCTACCAAGGCCTTACAGCAACAGGCTCTGGATTGGTGTCATTCACATGTCTTAGCAGGACATCCAGTTTACAAAAAAAACATTGGCTTACTTAGCAGATCTTTTTGGTGGCCATCTATGGTTCAAGACACTCACCTATACATTCAGCAGTGTCATATCTGTGCTCAGAGTAAGAGATCACATCAAGTCCCTGTTGGGCTATTAACTCCAATGCCCACATCTCCTACACCATGGCACTCCATTTCTATGGATTTTATAGTGGAGCATCCACCCACTAAACAGTGACATATTGTAATCTTCGTGGTTGCCGACATGTTGTCCAAAATGTCCCATTTTATACCTTTGAAAAATCTACCTAATTCTAAAGAGTTAGCTTATGTCTTTCAACAGCACATAGTCAGAATTCATGGCCTCCCATCCATTATCGTATCAGATCGAGACCTGATTTTGTGTCTAAGTTCTGGAAGGGATTGGGTACACTACTATAAATATATGTGAGGCTCTCTTCTGCTCATCATCCCCAGACAGACGAGCAGACTGAAAGGGTAAATCAGTGCATAGAGTAATACTTGCGGTGTCACCTGCTTCACACTTCTGAGGAGTGGAATACCTTACTTTGGACCTGAGAATTTGCTTATAATCATGGTGAACGCTCTTCCATAGGACACTCTCCTCTTTTCTGTAATTTTGGTTTCCACCCTCATGGGCTTTTGTCTCCTTCTGTTGCCACCTCCACTCCTACAGCCTTAGAATTCATTAATCACCTTCACAAAACACATAAATAGGCCCAGAGAAACCTAGAGGAGGCAAAGCGTAGGTACAAAGACAGCGCAGATCAACATTGAAGACCATCTCCTGATTATGCACCTGGAAATAAATTATGGTTGCCCACAAGAAACATTAATATAAAAGGAACAAGAAAATTCCGACCTCATTTTGTTGGTCCTTATGTCATCTCCAAAGTGGTGAACCCCATAGCCATGAAACTAGACTTGCCTGCTTCTTTGAAAATCCGGTTTTTCACATATCTCCACTGAAGCCAGTGGGTGTGTGTATATGGAGGTTCCTGTTCTACCACCCCCTCTATTGATTCAGGATGACCCTGAGTACGATGTGGAATATATTCTGGACTCCCGTCGAGTGTGATGTAAGATGCAGTATTTGATACATTAGAAAGGGTATGGGCCTGAGGAACGGACCTGGAAACCTGTTAGCCATATCCACGCCCCCCAGTTATTGTGGTTGTTCCACAGGCATTATCCTAATACACCTAAGCCTGTAGGGGGTTCTGGGGGGAGTGTACTGTCAGGCACACCCTGTTCACCGACCGTGGTCGGTCTGTGAATAGAACTCGCTTTGCGTTCCGTCACAGTTGCCGCCTAGCCTCCCCGCACTCCAGTTTGCTCCTTAACTGCTGTTTTCTGCCATGAAGCCGTTGGGTTCCAGAGACGTCTCCAATTGCATTCTGACAACGACAGGAGGAGTCTTCTCTTCCTAAATCGTCGATTCTTCTTCCAGGTTGTTCTCTCTCCGGCGTTCCCTCACCGGATGCTCCCTTTTCAGCTGCACAGGTCCCAGGCAGTTGCTGTCTGGTCTGATCGCAGTCATGCTGTAATTAGAGGGGAAAAAAGAGAACCATATAAAGAATCTTAGGGCCAGATGTAGGTAGCCAAATACCGGTCGGTAACGGCCGAATTCGGCAGTTACCGACCGGTATTTGGCTTTTGAGATGTAGGTGCCTGAAAACAGGCCATTTCGGTAATTTTACCGAATCTGTAAATATACCGGTCGGTAAATTTACCGACCGGTATTTTTACAGAATCGGTAAAATCGAGATGTAGGTGGGACTCTTCTGAGTCCCACAAGCCCTAAAAAATCGGTATTTTACCATCAAATACAAGTTGATGGTAAAATACCGATTCAGGTGTGCATGCACATGTGTGCATGCACACCTGTGCCATATGACAGGCAGACCTGCCCTTAGGGCAGGTATGCCTGCCACATGGCACCTGAACCCGTTTTGGGGGTGCTAGAGGGTGTCAAAGTGACACCCCCTGCACCCTTGTGAAATTCGGTATTTACCGATTCGGTAAATACCGACCGGTAAATGCCCAATCATTCCTATGGGCTTCAAAGCCCATAGGAATGAATGGGCATTTACCGGTCGGTATTTACCGAATCGGTAAATACCGAATTTTACCGATTCGGTAAATGCACATCTGTATTTACCTACATCTCGGTACTTATATTTTACCACTTCTTAAATACCGAATCGGTATGATTCGGTATTTAAGAGGTGGTAAAATAATTTTACCTACATCTGGCCCTTAGTCTTCAAAGACTTCACAGTAGGATCATGACATTTATGATTGTGGGCTTAATACTTATCTGATCATTTGGATTCCACAGAGAGTGTTTTTTTGTTACCTCATTTGGTTGTTTCTGAAGTTTTTTTGAGCTGGTAATACAGAAAAAATGGTATAGGTTAGTCCCAGAGTCCTTTGGATTAGCCAATTTTCTAATCTGACCCAACACCTTTTTGTGTAGTGTTTTTTCTACTTATTTTATCTTGTCTAGGGAAATATGTTTTTTTCATTTGTTCCTAGTATTGCAGGAAATATATATATATATACATATATATATATATATATATATATATATATATATATATATATATATATATATATATATATATATATATATATATATATATATATATATATATATATATATATATATATATATATATGATTTTTGGGTCTAGTGGATATTACGGTGGCATTCTTTAAGGTTGGTATAGTACACTCTCTGCAATTATGTATCTGGTTGCACAGCCATAACGTTAATGCATAGTATTTTCTATCATTATAGACACAAACGGTCTCAGTTGGTTTCTGCATATTTATACCTTCAGCTTCATTGGAAGAGAGATGTTCGTCATACACACTATTTCTAAACGTGTGTCTAGTTATTGTTAACTGTTACCCCATATCTATATGAAGAATAATCATGTATGATTATTTCACTTAGAGAGAGCATGTAACCAACCTCCTAAGAACAGTGTGCCAGATGTGCCAATCGTGATCAACTCCTTCTCCCTTTCATTTTTTTGTCTTTCCATGGGTCTTCTATCTTTCTGGGGCTCTTCTGGTCTTTCCGGTGTTCTTCTGGTGGCCTGCTTTCTGGGGCCTCCGCCTCGGGAAAATGGAGATTTGGACAGGCAGTTAGAGATCCGTTGTTTTGTACTAAGTTTCCCGCCCTCTTGGTGAACTCTCTTGCAGAGCACCGTGTTGCTTCACCCGGCTGCTCAAAGGCGTACTAATAGAAAAAGGGGGGTTTAAGTGAGGGAACCCACCCGTGAGGGAAGGAAGAGGAATCAGGAGTTCTGACTTCACTCAGGTCCCTGTGTGCCCCAGTTATGTGTGCGCACCTCTGCTGGTACATCCTTACACTGTAGCCAGCCTGATGCGCAGCTAAGCCTGTGTCGCCCCGCACCGTAATAGCCCATAAACACCACCCGACACACCGCCCAGCTCTGCCACACCCCCCATGCTCCAGCCGTCACTTGGCTGGCACCGTGACCCGCCAACAGGCTCACGACTGCCTCGTTCTCAGCGCCTTCTCGAGGGGTGCCTTCCTGGTGTTGCTCATCCTCACGGGCTGCTACCTCCAAACCGGCTCTGTCACTCCTCTCATCCTCCGCTCTTCGGCACCCGTCCGGTGGTGTTCCTCCTTCCGCCGTGGTGTTCTCTCTTTCTGCTCAGCTCGACCGCGTGTACACCACACAGACATGACTCCGCGGCGCGGTGCAGCATGATGAGCTGGGGGCCTGTGCCTCAGAATCCAGGGACTGCTGAGGAGGTTGCTGCGGCACGTGGTGGGCCCTCTTGGACCGGTGGTGGCAGGTGAGCACTGAGGTTTGGGTGCACAGGGTCGGGCAGTTATTGGTGGGCGGCGGACTGGTCTGGGAACCAGGGCTAGGATGCATGTGAAAGATGTAGGAATCATGCACACTGCCTGAGAAGTTTGCGACGACATTAGTGTTCAGGCCCCGTTGGTCCAGTTTTGCCTGGACAGAGTTATAATGCGTGTTGTTTCTGTTGCGGTGATTGTGTACAGTGTCGACAGCAGGCACAAGTAGTACATGTGTGCAGTCAATTGCCCCCAACTTGTGCAGGAAGCCTGCTATGGCGTTGTTACTTTGGTTGGTCTCCAGCTGTTCCTGCGCACTGTGCGTGAAATGAAGATGCAGGTGTATCAAGCTGAATCAAACCGTGATACTTACAGGTATGAAAAATCCTGCATAATGAGACCGTAACAGAAGTTTGGTTGTAACGTTCCTTTTCTTTTCGATGAAGGTTACGACCACACAAAATTCTGTTACGGTCATTTTGTGCAGGATTGATCATACCTGTAAGCATTCCGGTTTGTCCAAGTGCAATACATTGTACAATATTACGTTTGTGACCATACTAACACTTGACCATTCTCACCATTTATCCAACAGGTTCCTGAATGTGGAGTATGGGGATTTCCAGGACGATCTGCAGTTATTTGGATCCAGAAGTTTCACTTTTGATATTCCCGTTGGAAATGTCATTCGTTGTTTGAAGTTTTTTTGTTGTTAATTTATGTTTTTGTAATAAAGCTCTGCTTTTCCACTACTGTTGACTACTGGACTTTATGACCTGGTGCACCCACATTTCTGTGACAACAATTTTGGATCTGGAGCTCAGAGGCGTCAAGCTATGACGAGCGGGTTGTGCGGATACAGGGGCCCTATGTTGCTTTTGTGGAAATGCATCCAAGACGTGTGCTGAAGTTTAATAGGGCTTGTTGTGAGACTCCTCCGACTCTGGCAGTTGCTAGTTAGAAGGTACCAGAGGGCAACAGGTGCAGCACAGCCAGCAGCTTTGTCTGCTGAAGTATGTTGACTGTCCGCTGTGTTAGTACCATCAGCTTGTGGGCAGTGTGGCAGTGTGCCCCAACTTGAGAATGGGGCGATAATTCTTTCGCCACTTTTGCTGCACTAAAGTGCCGATAACTCAGCGATAAGTCACCACCGTTGGGTTATAGGGTGACTCTAAAACGAGCTCTTGTGTTTATTAGGACTTTGTTGTAGCTACATGCAAATCACAAGAAAAAAGATGAAAAAACAAGAAAAGTGGGCAGGGTACAAACACCCAGACCCCCTAGTACTGCTCAGGGGTTCCCACAAAAACCCCATGGCCCCAAAAATTATTAAAAAAAATATATATTTAAAAAGCGGCTGGGTGCACGAAATTGGATGACAAAAAAAAAAAAGATGGGGTGTATTCTCAAAGACTTATCGCAGAGTTATCTGCACTGTAGTGCAGCAAAAGTGGTGAAAGAATTATCAGCCCATTCTCAACCTGGTGCAAATTGCCGATATCGCCAGTCTTTTTCCTGCGATAGCTTCTGCAAAAAAACATCGCCACGGATGAGAGCGGCAATTAATGCTAATGATATGCAGGGTAGGCGTTCCCGTACAAAACACACGAAATCACCACTTCCCGATATTTTCAACGACCGGCCAAATCTGCGATGCGATCCAAAAACAGGCGATAAGCCGCGTTAGCAGTAGGAATTTAACATCTGCCTTTCACTGGTATAAGGCAGGACGACTACCTACAGTATGAAAGGGAGCCCAGCCCAGAGCCACACCTGAAGACCAACACATGTCATAGAGCTACTGATCATGCAGCTCTGACACCCAAGAAGGCCACAACACCCACCGCCACCACCCCCAGACCCCCCTACTACCACCGAGTGCAGCGCAGAACAGGACAGCTGACCTTCCGAAAACGGCATGCCCCCTCAGCCACACAATAGCTGAATGTTGGGAGAGGTGGGAACCAAGTATGTGTGAAGGAGGCAAGTCACCCATGAAGAAGAATGCACACAATGCCAAGCGTGGTGGTGATGTGCTGGATAGACCTCACTATGTAGAGCACCAACCTCTCCATGTGGACATATACTGCTGGTGCTTGTAGTGTTGTGGACAGTGGACACAACCTTGTTACCCCTGGCAGTGGGGAAGACTTTGGTTATATGTATCTTTGTCTGGGTCATTATATAAGTACATGGGTTAGAGGCTGGATCATTACAGTACTGCAAGGAGAGTGTATAGTGAATTTATAAGTGCTCGGGGATTGGCGGAGTGATTGGATAAGTACATATGTTGGCAGAGCCTAACCCCTGAGCACAAGCTTGGCTCTAATTGGCTGCCATCCATGTGCCAAAACCTGGAATTTGGGCTTTGCATGGCCCTGTATTGCTACAGCTGCAATACTCCACTGAATGTGCAATAAACATTCATATCCACACAGATGTGTCATGTCCACAATCTTTCATGTGTGGAAGTTTGGATGAATGTACCGTCAGTGATTCCCCCTACCTTCCATGTTGGCCATGTTGTGGGACTTGGGTCACAGGGTGACATATTGGTGCTTGCGGCCCGGGTGGCGGCAGCATTACAACAGGGACACCTGCATCAGTTGATTCCTCATACAGCCCAGGACAGAACCACGCCCAGATCTCTGGAGTCATTGTTCACAGCCTCACGCAGGACTGGCATTCGCCAGCCCAACCCCTCCACTTATGCACGCCCCAGGTTGTCAATGTAGTAAACTGCTGGTAACAGGTCAAGTTGTCAGAATGCCACAACCACACCCATCAAGCATATGCGTCACAGGCCATGTGACCCTGCCAATACAAAGGACCGGGCGCATTTGCTCACTGCTCTTTCTGACCTCTGTCTGGGTGTATCCGTGTGGTGTGCATGTGAGCTTGGGGGCCCAGGGACCTGCGACATCACATTCCTCTGGCCCGGAGGTGACATGATGGCGTCCGCACCACGTTACCCAATCATAGTGGGTCCATGACTTTTGGGGCACAGACTTGGTGGCACCGGATGCAATGCGGCAGGCACAGGCACACTGCCACGGAACAGCATGTTTGTCGGGCGCCTGTGACTACACGTGTGCTTTGCGAAAGTTTTTTTTTTTAAAACCCACAAGTAAACATGTGAAAGCGAACAATTCACTTCACGCTCACCTCGACTTTGAGAATAGACACCCACCTCCATTCTGTATCTTTTTACCGCCGTATGACTAGAAGGGCGATGCATGTGTGAACATTAAACAGCACAGTTCGCACATAATACAGTTGTGAGTGGGTTGCACTACTCATAATCACAGACATAGTCTGTTATACAACAGCACGTTTGTCTGTGGGATCTATGAATCATAGATATAAGAATGAGATCGATCCACGTTGTGGTATCCACAAAAAGAAGGCTCTACACGAGGTGTACTTCAAACGTTAATTATTTTCCCTTTGAATGTACAAATTGTCTGTTGCCCCAACCCCTTCCCTTATTTTTTTTCACAGGTTTTTTTCCGGAAATCTTGGAGAAGAACACCTTTTTGAAACAAATCACGAATTTGTGATTTATGTTTTCTACGTAGTCGAGGGCAGGATACACCTTAGCGTGTGTATACCACCCAGACTACACAACACTGGTCCTGACGAAAACCTTACAATTACACAATGGTTGAAACATGTAGACCAACTTTTTAGAATCACGACACGACTTTCCCGACACCACCAGCCTACCTAATCAGGCAAAGGTGTCCCACATTATTTTATCCATTGTCCAATCACTCCAGAATAAATTCAACGAGTTGGTAGTATTGGACAACTTTTAAATCACTCACTGTAAATCCTATGCACATATAAAACAATCAAAAAACCCGCTCCACTGTAGTCAGGTGTCGCAGCACACCCGGATGGCACTCAGCTGTCCGGGTGGGAACCCAATGATGAAGCATGTCACCAACCAGGTTGGTGAGTGAGGGGTCTTCTAAGGACAAAGGTTGTCCCAAGTTGGGCTGCAAGATATGCACCTCGGTATCTTACATATTAGATATAGTAGATAGCCTCTTGTGGGTACTCCTCCATTTGTTGTGAAATATTGATTTAAGGGGACCAGGAGTTCCCTCCCTACCTTTATGTTAAATACCCTTTCTCTCCCATTTTGTTTATAGCGGGGCCCATCTTTTCTACATGCAGGTGACAGAAAGGTGAGCAGTGAGGCCTGGGTGCGCAGGGGCAGACAGACACCTCTAGGTGGCGGGAGTGGATGGGGTGCTGCAGCCTGGGTGTGCAGGGGCGGGCAGACACCTCTGGGTGGCGGGAGTGGATGGGGTGCGGCAGCCTGGGTGTGCAGGAGCGCGACAGCGATGAAGGCGTGTGCAGTTGTATGTACTCTGCCATTACTGATTCTATACTATGTTTCAGATGAGTGAGCTTGAGGGCTGCAGTATGTCCCGGCATGTGGTTGGAGACACACTGGTGGCAGAAAGGTGAGCAGTGAGGCCTGGGTGCGCAGGGGTGGACAGTCATCTCTGGGCAGTGGGAGTGGATAGTGTGCAGCAGCCTGGGTGCACAGGGGTGGGGACAAACCTCTGAGTGGCGGGAGTGGATGGGGTGCAGCAGCCTGGGTGCGCAGGGGGAGCACAGCAATGTAGGCATGTGCAGTTGTATGTACTCTGCCTTTACTGATTCTATACTATGTTTCAGATGAGTGAGCTTGAGGGCTGCGGTATGTCCTGGCACGTGGTTAAAGACACACCGGTGGCGGAAAGGTGAGCTGTGAGGGTTTTGTCCGTAGTGTCGGCACTCACTCTCCCTCTCCATCTCTTCCTTTCTCTCTCTCATACTCTTTCTCTCTTTCTCTCTCTCTTTCTCTCTCTCTTCCTCTCTCTCTCTCACTCTTTCTCTCTCTCTCACTGCTTTAGTGTTTTTCTTTTTCTCTCTCTCTCACTCTCTCACTCTTTCTTTCTTTCTCTCTCCTTTGAGGAGCGCATGACGCACAGTCTTATCTTGCTTTTTGTCTTGCAGGCTGTGATTCACAGATTGTCGATGGATGACACGCCATGGCTGTACCTTCCTTTATTTTGCTATTTTGTATAAATAACATGTTTTATACGTAAATCCTTAGATGGCTGTGATTCTCATTTGTCCAATCTCACATGCATCTTCATTGTTATAATTGTGCGACATCAGCCGAATTGTTATGTTCCAGATTTCGGATGGTTGCTGTCACATTTGTTTGTCGGGGGTTCAGGGAGGGATGGCAGACAAGGGGTGGTGGCAGGGGATGGTGGGGCACTCTTGGGTGTCCGAGCTCCATGATCGTTGGCTCCATGGCATCTGTTTTCATTCAGGTGTGGCTGTGGGCTGAACTCCCTTTCATGTTGCAGGTTCTATTCCGACATTACAACAGGTCAGAGCAGGTGTAAACTTCTTGGTGCTAACGCACCTTATCGCCTGTTTAGTGTTATCTTCACCGATCTTGCTGGTCGTTGAGAATGTTGCGAAGTGGTGTGTTTGCTGCTTTTTGCACGGGAACGCCTACTCTGCATCTCATTAGCGATATTTGCCGGGGTCATCCGTGACAATGTTTTTTAGACTGCTATCGCTGGTAAACTGGTGATATTTGCTGTGTGCACCAGTTTGTGAATGGTGCGTTAAGTTTATCTAAACTACAAATGAATAACTGTGGGTCTGCAAAAAAACCTCTATGTTGCCTATGGGTGTCCTGACCAGCTACTTATGTGTATCCTATACGTGAATAATGCGTACAACAGGAAGTTTCACGGTGTGAAAAGTTTCCATCAGTTACACGATCTGTGCCGCCCTTTCCATCATCTGGGCCGTTTTCACAGAGTGGAGAGTCCATGTTGTGTAACCACTTCAACATTGGATGCGATAAAGTGCAGTTAACTTGGTGATGTGTCCTTGAGAATATGCCCCTCAGTGTTTGAAAGATCTGAGAAGTACTCGAGTGCCGTGCTAAGAGCCGCTCACCCTTCGTATTCCTACTAGGGGCCTGTGCTAAGAGCTGCGCACCCTTCGTGTTCACACTAGAGCGCCGTGCTGAAAGCCGCACTAAGGTCGTGACACCAAACTTTTATGGAAAAAAAACCTTTCACTTTCATTCATTTACATTAGCCTCAGGACCCCATCTCCTGAGGTATGCCCACATCTACATTTTTTTTTTTAAGGGAAGGGTGCGGTGTTGCCCCCCTTCCAGGGATGTATGACGTTACAACGCATACTTTTACAACGCCTACCATTACAACGAATTTTTTACAACGCAGAAACTTTTACAACGCATACCATTACAACGCAAGATTTTACAACGCAAGTACCTTTACAACGCATACCATTACAACGTAAATATTGGTAAGTATATAATATTTTTTTTTATATAAATTATTTTAAATTATTAAAATATAATTAAATTTTATTTAATTTTATTTAATTAATTTAATTTAAATATAATGTAAATATAATTTTAATTTATTTTTACAAATTAACCCTGTACCCCAAAAACCCAAAACTGACCCTGAACCCTAAAAATATTTTTTTTAATTTAAATTAATTTAAATTATTAAAATATAATTAATTTATATTTAATTACATTTAATTAATTTAATTTAAATATAATTTTATTTTATTTTTACAAATTAACCCTGTACCCCAAAAACCCCAAACTGTCCCTGAACCCTAAAAATACACCTTTACCCAAAAACCCCAAACTGTCCCTGAACCCTAAAAATACCCCTTTACCCAAAAACCCCAAACTGTCCCTGAACCCTAAAAATACCCCTTTACCCAAAAACTGAAAACTGACCCTGAACCCTAAAAATACCCCTTTACTCAAAAACTGAAAACTGACCCTGAACCCTAAAAATACCCCTTTACCCAAAAACTGAAAACTGACCCTGAACCCTAAAAATACCCCTTTACCCAAAAACTGAAAACTGACCCTGAACCCTAAAAATACCCCTTTACCCAAAAACTGAAAACTGACCCTGAACCCTAAAAATACCCCTTTACCCAAAAACTGAAAACTGACCCTAAACCCTAAAAATACCCCTTTACCCAAAAACTGAAAACTGACCCTGAACCCTAAAAATACCCCTTTACCCAAAAACTGAAAACTGACCCTGAACCCTAAAAATACCCCTTTACCCAAAAACTGAAAACTGACCCTGAACCCTAAAAATACCCCTTTACCCAAAAACTGAAAACTGACCCTGAACCCTAAAAATACCCCTTTACCCAAAAACTGAAAACTGACCCTGAACCCTAAAAATACCCCTTTACCCAAAAACCCAAACATATAATATTTTAAAAATAATTATATACTTACCAATACTTACGTTGTAATGGTATGCGTTGTAAAAGTACTTGCATTGTAAAATCCTGCGTTGTAATGGTATGCGTTGTAAAAGTTTTTGCGTTGTAAAAAATTCGTTGTAATGGTAGTTCGTTGTAAAAGTTGCATTGTAAAGGTTGTTTCCCCCCTTCCAGACCACTTCTGGCCCTGGGAACCCCATCCTCCGGGGCCAGGCCTCTCTGTTGGGGATTGTAGGGGGAGTCCCAATGCCTCCACGATCCCACTGGTTCCCCGCCTCCTTGGGCAGAGTCGATATTGCTTTTGGGCAACGGGAGCCGCTAACATGCAGCTCCCCTTGCCCAAAAGCAGTTCTCCTTTCCTTTATTGAAGCGAGATTAGGTTTTCCTCCTCGCTTCAACAAAGCAAACCAGGGTTTGCTATCACAGGGTGGAAGCCATGCTCCCGCCCTGTCATAGCAAACAGCAATGTCCCGGGGGTTTTGGACACCCCTGGACATTTCAGAAGCCTGCCCTGGGGGGTGGCGTTGCCCAGGGCCATCAAGCGCTCCAGGAGGAGGGCCGCGCTGCTACCCTCCCTCTATTTTAAAAGCCAAGATGGTGGTGGTCCCCGGGGCTGCGGGAGGGCGGTGTGCCCTCCCGCACCTAATTTATATAGCCTGAGGAGGTGGCGGTAAAATTATACAATTGCCCCCGGGACCTAGCCCACCTGGGGGTTCATTTAAATGAAAAAAATTGGGGGGTTCTTGTGGGGCCCCCCTGAGCAGGCCTAGGTGGTCAGTGTGTTTCTATCCTGCCCCCTTTTCCTCACTTTTAACTTTGTTTTACTGTTTTCTTGTGACTCAGTTCTACCAAGTCAACACTTCCTGGTTTGGAGTGTTGGCAGCCAATCACAGTTAAGCTTGTGGTCGGGAGGATTTGCAAACCCACCGCATTCCTAGATATCGAAACTTTTATTTTTTACATTTCTCAGAAACTATTGAACGGATTTACACCATTTAAAAAAAAGGGTCACTTTCTGAACCAAGTACTATCTTTTTCCAAATTTGGTGCGATTCCGTTCAGCAGTTCGGGCTGCAGCTTTGGCTAAAGTTTCCTATGGGAAATTGATTTTCCAACTTTTATTTTTTGAATTTCTCAAGAACTAGTGAATGGTTTTACACCATTTAACAAAAAAGACTCTTTCGGAACCAAGGGCTACCTTTTTGCCAAATTTGGTGTAATACCGTTTAGCAGTTCGGGCTGTAGCCGTGTCTAAAGTTTCCTATAGAAAATAAAATGGCGAAAACATGTTTTGGGACCCCCCTTTTTTCTCGGCCCCCGCTTGGCGAATCACCCCAAAACTTTCAAGACAGGAGCTGACCTGAGCTGATCACAAGTGTTGAAAGAGATAACTTGCTATTAGCAAGGTTTATCTCAGAAGTGATAAAAATCCTCGAACTAACTGCCAAATGAGAGATTATCGCTCGAAAACCAACAATAATCTCTCGAAGTTTGACGTGAGCTTGATGATAGGGGCTCACAAACTTAGCCATGATATCCACCTTCCATAGGATATCATGGCTAAGTCAGGAAAATATATATTCATAAGGACGGGGGAGGCAGAGTGAGAATCCTTTCAGTCTCCGTGATTATATATGCTGAGCAGCGAACAGCTGTGGGAGAAAACTTCATAGGTATCTACAAGAGCCTTTGATACCATACTGCCTAAAGAAGACGTCGACATCATGGCGGGCAGTTTTGGACTCAGTTATACGACTGAGGATATTGACGAAATTTTGGCAAGACCACCCCTACTCATGGAAGGTGACCTCAACCAGACTCTGTCTTCCATGGCAGAATGGGACGAGTTAAGTGAAGTAAAGAAAGAACGGCTGTACATGGCATAATAATGACTGAGTATCTCCGAGTCAACGCCGCACCGAAAGGCTTGTGGGTGACGAATGCACCACGCATTTTCCTAAAGGATCTAGCGTTTCGCAAAGATTGGTCCTCCATATCTTGGAAATGTACGAGAGACTATCTAGTGCTTATAATTAAGACTGCAACCAGATTAACGGATGAACTCGCAATCAAGATTGAGATTTTGGAAACAAAACTGAACAACACAATCAACATAACTATCTATAAAACCCGTCTTGACGAGATTAACAAAGAAATGAAAGATAGCCAAGAGTACTTAACACAAACAAAACTGCAAAAACTTGCGAAAGAATTGAAAAGGTTCTCCTTGGAACATATCCACCCTTACAGTAGCAAAGACTACAAACCCAAACAGCATGTCATCAGACAACAGTTCAGACCAGAGCGGAGACGACACAGCCATCCGCGGCCGAGGAAATTTTAGGAATAAGAGAGGACAGCGGAGAGGCCGTAATAACTATTGGCGCCCTCCATACTTCCAAGATAATGGACAAGGAATACCATTCCATCCATTTAATCCTCAGTTCCAAGGGTGGCCAAACCCCTACTTCCCAGTACCTATGAACCACCAAATGCAACCACAAGGTGCTCAAAATTACCCACAAGGCCGCCCTTTTTTAGGGAATGGCCAGAACAACCGCAGGTCCAGGCAAAAAGGAGTAACCTGGTCCGACCAGACCCGACAGGTCCAAACCAGAAGTGTCACCAAGGCCAACACAGGACAAGGTCCGACAATCTAATCGTGAACCTGACTGGACTAGAACTAACAGAAGATCAAATGAGTGTCCTGAACAAAGGATTAGGTTACGTACCAACTCCAAAAACAGATGTTTTCAAGACAAAGTGCGAACTTGCAAACTTTTGTCGCACCTTAAAATTGAAAGCTTTTTTCAAGGATGAAAAACTGCCCCAAGAAGGAGATACCACCTTAAGAAACAAATCCAACTTCTGCCCACTGAACTCACAAATACCCATTGAAATAAGCACTTTCGACCAGGCCATAATGAAGGAGGTGGAAGAATTGAATCATCAACTTCCAAAACCGTTCCAGAACCTAACCAAAGCAGAAAAGCTTGCTCTGACAGAACTGAAGGACAACCAAGACATAGTCATAAAGCCTGCGGACAAGGGTGGAGGTGTAGTCCTTCTAACAACAGAAGGATATGACAGACAATGCATGGATTTATTAGCAGACACTAAATTCTACCAAGTGATAACAATTGACCCAACAGCACGTTTGCAAAGAACAATAGCCCTGATGATTGATGAAGCAGAAGCCAATAACTGGCTATCCAAAAAGGAGGCTGATTACCTAGTGACTACAGCACCAGTCACACCGTATTTCTACTCTTTGCCCAAAACACACAAAGGAAGGATGCCCCCACCGGGAAGACCCATTGTCTCTGGAATTAATTCCATCCTAGAGCCACTATCGCAATTTGCGGACCAATATCTGAGACCTTTGGTCCAAACCACGCCTACCTACCTAAAAGACACACGAGATCTAATCAACATGCTACTGAACTTTGAGTACTCAGAGAACACCATGCTCTTGGTAGGACTAGACGTCGAGAGCCTCTACACAAGCCTCCCACAACAGAAAACCTTAGAGACTCTCGAAACAATACTTTTTAACGCAAATTGGCCTCATAAAACTCCAAGACATTTCGTACTGGAATGCTGCAGACTGGCACTTATGGAAAATTTCTTCCAGTATAAAGATGCCCTCTACCTCCAACAACATGGCACGTCTATGGGCAGCACTTTTGCGCCGAGCGTGGCCGGTCTATATGTGAGCACTTTCGAGCAGACCTACATACATAATGTAAACAACCCCTTTGTTCGTCATATACTCTTTTGGAAGAGATATATCGACGATATTTTCTTAATCTGGCAAGGAGACACTGCATCTCTAACAGATTTCCACAGGTGGTTGAACAACCAAGATGAATGCTTAAATTTCACATATACATCCAATGCGCAAAGTCTCGATTTTCTAGACATTACAATCTTCTCTGAAGGAAACACCTTACAAACAAGAACATTTTTCAAGCCAACGGCTAAAAACAGTCTGCTATCCTTCAACAGTTTTCACCCCCGACCCTTGAGAGAAAATCTCCCGTACAGCCAGTTCCTACGACTAAGGAGAAACTGCAGCTCCTTGGCAGACTATAAAACTCAAGCTACTGATCTCTGTGAAAAACTCACAGTTAGAGATTATCCCAGGAAAATAATTAACTCCTGCAAAAAACGTGCCAGAAATCAACCCAGAGAGTCTCTACTCGAAAGTCGCCCAAAACAGATTGATGACAGGACTACATGTGTCACAACTTATAGCCCGATAACAAATCAGGTGAAGAAAATAATTAACCGCAATTGGAAAATTATAACATCTAACACCCTGACCTGGTCCAAGCCAAGATTCGCGAACAAAAGGAGCAGAAACATCAAAGATCTACTGGTCCACACTAGACCACCACCAAAGAAAAAGAAACAACAACCAGGTCTATGGAACAATCCTCCAATAACTGGACACTATCCATGCGGTACCTGTGTAGCTTGCGCTACCACAGAACCAACAAAAGAATTGCAGTTACTTCCGAATTTCCTATGGAAATTAAAAAGACACACCAACTGCAATACTAGCCATGTTGTGTACATGATCACCTGTCCTTGCAACATGAGGTATATAGGGATGACATGCCGCAAGGCAAAACAAAGACTCTGTGAACACCGGAGCAACGTTAACTGCAAGAAAAGCACAACAAAGATGTCGTCTCACTATAAGGAACTAAAACATACAGCAGACGACCTACATTGGGTAATCTTAGAAACCCTAGAAACAGTAGACAGGAATGCAGCGAAAATCCTGTTCGAGAAGGAACAACGTTGGGTCCATAGGCTCAAAACAGATACCCTTGGTCTTAACGATTCTATTCCTTGGTTGTCCCTTAACAGATGATTCATTTATAATAGTCCTCCATCAGAAACAAGCCATAAGTGCCCTCACCCCAGTGGTCCTCAAACATTAACTACCTCTAGTGCAATATCGCTTAAATGGCCCACAAGATTGACACTGAAACCAATAGGTCTCCTATTATAGTCTAGTAGTGAATTACTGTAACTATTCTAACCTCCCCTCTACCTGGTAATTTGAAAAGTACCCTAAGAAGTGAAAAACACAATTAAGGGCATCCCCAACGATAATTAGCCCTCCTCACTGTCATCTTAGAAATCAAATCTCAGTTCCTCAATTAATTTACACTCTTTTCACGTTTGGATTATATGTAAAATACAAGATACTTTTTTATTAAAATAGAGTCACAATTACTCTCTAAATCCAACCAGGCGTCGTGGTATTTCGTAGTATTTTTTCCATGACTACCGCCATAGAGTACATATTCACCCGGAAACGTACAGACCCTTGTTCCGGGTGACGACAGGCAGAGTCAGCACAAGCTGCCAGGACTGAGTAGAAGGCACTAAGGTAATCAGAGACAACGCGCACGTCCAGGATACAAGAACCGCAAGTAAGAGACCCCTTACCTTAACATCCTTTCTTTCTTTCTGCTCCTTCTCTCCTTTTTCTCCCCTTTCTATCTTTCACCTTTCTGCACCTCTGCTCTTTTGCGCCTTATTTCTGCCCATTTCCCTTTCTCTCCCTCTGCTCCTTCACTCGTTTTCACTCGTTTTTTTCCCTTTCTATCTTTCACCTTTCTGCACCTCTGCTCTTTTGTGCCTTCTTTTTGCCCATTTTCCCTTTCTCTCCCTCTGCTCCTTCACCCGTTTTCACTCGTTTTTTTACCCTTTCTATCTTTCTCCTTTCTGCTCTTTTCTGCATCTCTGCTCTTTTGTGCCTTATTTCTGCTTATTTTCCCTTTTTTCTTTATCCCTTCTTTCCTCCCTTTACCTTTCCCCGCCGCTGCTGCCCCCGCGGCCCCTCCCCCCCAGCACGACCGGCCCAATCCAGCTCCCCTTCCCGCTCCCGCCTCCCAGCTGTCCAGCCCTCCCCGACCCCTACTTAATGGTGGCCACTGCGGGGACAGGCGAGCAAGACCACTGACTCATTGTCAGTGAAATTGCTCTCCCACCCTCGCAGCTCCACCATTAAGTGAGGTGCCCCTGCCCCTGCACTCTTGAGTGTTGGTGATCGAGGCCCTCCTCCACCCGCAGGTTTCCCTGCGCCTCATCCCTGGTGGTCCAGTGGACCTCTGTCTCCTTTCTTTCTTTCTGCTCCTTCTCTCCTTTTTCTCCCCTTTCTATCTTTCACCTTTCTGCACCTCTGCTCTTTTGCGCCTTATTTCTGCCCATTTCCCTTTCTCTCCCTCTGCTCCTTCACTCGTTTTCACTCGTTTTTTTCCCTTTCTATCTTTCACCTTTCTGCACCTCTGCTCTTTTGTGCCTTATTTTTGCCCATTTTCCCTTTCTCTCCCTCTGCTCCTTCACCCGTTTTCACTCGTTTTTTTACCCTTTCTATCTTTCTCCTTTCTGCTCTTTTCTGCATCTCTGCTCTTTTGTGCCTTATTTCTGCTTATTTTCCCTTTTTTCTTTATCCCTTCTTTCCTCCCTTTACCTTTCCCCGCCGCTGCTGCCCCCGCGGCCCCCCCCCCCCCAGCACGACCGGCCCAATCCAGCTCCCCTCCCCGCTCCCGCCTCCCAGCTGTCCAGCCCTCCCCGACCCCTACTTAATGGCGGCCACTGCGGGGACAGGCGAGCAAGACCACTGACTCATTGTCAGTGAAATTGCTCTCCCACCCTCGCAGCTCCACCATTAAGTGAGGTGCCCCTGCCCCTGCACTCTTGAGTGTTGGTGATCGAGGCCCTCCTCCACCCGCAGGTTTCCCTGCGCCTCATCCCTGGTGGTCCAGTGGACCTCTGTCTCCTTTCTTTCTTTCTGCTCCTTCTCTCCTTTTTCTCCCCTTTCTATCTTTCACCTTTCTGCACCTCTGCTCTTTTGTGCCTTATTTTTGCCCATTTTCCCTTTCTCTCCCTCTGCTCCTTCACCCGTTTTCACTCGTTTTTTTACCCTTTCTATCTTTCTCCTTTCTGCTCTTTTCTGCATCTCTGCTCTTTTGTGCCTTATTTCTGCTTATTTTCCCTTTTTTCTTTATCCCTTCTTTCCTCCCTTTACCTTTCCCCGCCGCTGCTGCCCCCGCGGCCCCTCCCCCCCCAGCACGACCGGCCCAATACAGCTCCCCTCCCCGCTCCCGCCTCCCAGCTGTCCAGCCCTCCCCGACCCCTACTTAATGGCGGCCACTGCGGGGACAGGCGAGCAAGACCACTGACTCATTGTCAGTGAAATTGCTCTCCCACCCTCGCAGCTCCACCATTAAGTGAGGTGCCCCTGCCCCTGCACTCTTGAGTGTTGGTGATCAAGGCCCTCCTCCACCCGCAGGTTTCCCTGCGCCTCATCCCTGGTGGTCCAGTGGACCTCTGTCTCCTTTCTTTCTTTCTGCTCCTTCTCTCCTTTTTCTCCCCTTTCTATCTTTCACCTTTCTGCACCTCTGCTCTTTTGTGCCTTATTTTTGCCCATTTTCCCTTTCTCTCCCTCTGCTCCTTCACCCGTTTTCACTCGTTTTTTTACCCTTTCTATCTTTCTCCTTTCTGCTCTTTTCTGCATCTCTGCTCTTTTGTGCCTTATTTCTGCTTATTTTCCCTTTTTTCTTTATCCCTTCTTTCCTCCCTTTACCTTTCCCCGCCGCTGCTGCCCCCGCGGCCCCTCCCCCCCCAGCACGACCGGCCCAATACAGCTCCCCTCCCCGCTCCCGCCTCCCAGCTGTCCAGCCCTCCCCGACCCCTACTTAATGGCGGCCACTGCGGGGACAGGCGAGCAAGACCACTGACTCATTGTCAGTGAAATTGCTCTCCCACCCTCGCAGCTCCACCATTAAGTGAGGTGCCCCTGCCCCTGCACTCTTGAGTGTTGGTGATCAAGGCCCTCCTCCACCCGCAGGTTTCCCTGCGCCTCATCCCTGGTGGTCCAGTGGACCTCTGTCTCCTTTCTTTCTTTCTGCTCCTTCTCTGCTTTTTCTCCCCTTTCTATCTTTCACCTTTCTGCACCTCTGCTCTTTTGCGCCTTATTTCTGCTTATTTTCCCTTTTTTCTTTATCCCTTCTTTCCTCCCTTTACCTTTCCCCGCCGCTGCTGCCCCCGCGGCCCCTCCCCCCCAGCACGACCGGCCCAATCCAGCTCCCCTCCCCGCTCCCGCCTCCCAGCTGTCCAGCCCTCCCCAACCCCTTCTTAATGGCGGCCACTGCGCGGCTGCTGGTGCACCGATTGATGACTGGACAGCCCTCACCACCGAAGACACACTGAAGACAATGAAGTCAATCCACTCAGGGGCCCCCACCGACCCCTGCCCCCACCACATCTTCAACAGAGCCGCCAACACCATCGCACCCATGCTCCGCCAAACCATCAACCGCTCCCTGGCAACCGCCTCATTCCCCGACAACTGGAAACACGCCGAGGTCAACCCCCTCCTAAAGAAACCCTCAGCGGACCCCACCGACCTCAAAAACTACAGACCCATCTCCCTGCTCCCGTTCCCAGCGAAAGTCATCGAGAAAGCCATCAACAGCCAACTCGCCACATTCATTGAAGAACACAACATCCTCGACTCCTCCCAATCCGGCTTCAGAAAAAAACACAGTACGGAAACCGCCCTCCTCGCCGCAACAGCCGACATCCGCACCTTACTGGACAAAGGAGAAACAGTAGCCCTCATCCTCCTCGACCTATCAGCGGCGTTCGACACAGTCTCCCACCGCACCCTAATACGCAGACTCTACGATGCAGGAATCCAGGACAAGGCCCTCGACTGGATCTGCTCCTTCCTCTCCAGCAGGACGCAGCGGGTCAGACTCCCCACTTTCCTCTCGGACCCCACACCTATCACCTGTGGAGTCCCCCAGGGCTCCTCCCTCAGCCCGAAGCTCTTCAACGTCTACATGGCTCCACTTGCCCCCATCGTCAGAACCTACGGACTCAACATCGTGTCATATGCAGACGACACCCAGCTCATCCTCTCCCTATCCAACGAGCCCAACACCGCCAGACGCAACTTTCGAGAAGGCATGGAAGCCGTCGCCAAATGGATGAAAAACAGCTGCCTACAACTAAACACCAACAAAACAGAAGTACTCATCATGGGCCCAAACCCCGACGCCTGGAGTGACACCTGGTGGCCCACCGCCCTCGGAAACCCGCCAACCCCCACACACCACGCACGCAACCTGGGAATCATCCTGGACTCCGAGCTCAAAATGGACCGCCAGATCAACTCTGTCTCATCTTCCTGCTTCCACACCCTCCGCCTCCTTCGTAAGACCTTCAAATGGATCCCCCCTCAAACACCGAAAGACAGTCACTCACGCCCTGGTCACCAGCAGACTCGACTACGGCAACGCACTCTACGCCGGAATAAACAAAAACCTCATCCGCAAGCTACAGAACATCCAGAACGCCGCCGCAAGACTGGTCCTCAACCTGCCAAAACACTGTCACATCTCCCAGCACCTGCGCACACTCCACTGGCTCCCCGTCGAGGCGAGAATCACCTTTAAGATGCTCACCCACGCACACAAGGCCCTCCACGGCACCGGACCAGCATACCTGAACAGCCGACTCAAATTCCACGCACCCCAAAGGACCCTACGATCAGCCCAGCTTTCCTACGCTGTGGTCCCCCGCACCAGAAAGACCAGATCGGGAGGCCGCTCCTTCTCCTTCCTCGCGGCCAAAGCATGGAACGCCCTTCCGCTCCACCTCAGACAGACAACATCGCTCCCCATCTTCGCAAGAAACCTCAAAACCTGGCTCTTCGACAGACCCCCTCCGTGATGGAATGGAACCTGCAACCCCCCCAACCCCCCCCACCCCTAGCGCCTTGAGACCCTTACGGGTGAGTAGTCGCGCTTTAACAAACTCCTGATTGATTGATCTTTCTCTTAATAACCCCACAGTAAGGCCTCTCTCGTCCAGCCTAACTCCCCGAGGAAGTAATTTCTTGACAAAAATAAGGTACGCAATAAAATCGATAAAACCATATTACCGCCAGCATCAAAAGCGCACTCATTACGATTCGAGTCACGCATTATAGCATTACGAGATAATGATGCAAGACTAACTAAAGGAACTTATTTGGCCACAAGAAGCATGTATAGTTTGCTGTTCTGCGTAAGCACCATACGCTTTAAAAAATACCTACTGTCCCAGCACTGAATGTATGCAGCGTTTTAAAGCGTTTTTAAACCAAATCACGAGGCGGTTAAAGTTATAGCGTCTTTCACCATAGACCACGCACAAAACCAAGTATTATCTTCGCACTATGGGCACCTCACTACAGTATTAACCAAATCACCTATGCCCGCCGAAGCATGACAATGGGAGAGTTGACGCCTGAAATGAGTTTGATTCAATGAAAAGTATTGCCATTTTCTAGTTACTTGAATTTACAAGGGTACCATTGTACATAATTATATGTCTCCTATACCCTATCTCCCTGTTTGTTGTTGTGTGCATGTCTGTCTATTCTCTTTTACAGGTACAATGAAGCCTTAAAACTCCCGAAAAATCAGGTCAATAACCCTTTATTCTTCTCACAATTTTTTCACTATTTTCACCCCCATTGGTCCTGACGAAAGCCTATTGATCTACTGACTACCCAAGGCTGAAACATGTTGACCTCTTTTTAAACCCTAAAAGTGCACTTGAATTCCTTATCAATTCGAAGGGTGCACACATAATTTTATCAATAGTCCGAATCCAGATTCATTACATTTATTTCTCTCTGGCTGTCCGGACTTTTTTATAACAAAATCACCACTAATCCCCCACTATTCCACGATCACTACTGCCTTAAACCTAAGGTAAGAACCTCCTGGTGGAGGGTGCACACACAAAAAATGATCCAATGATTACGCACGCACGTGTAACAAAGCGGGGACACAGTATATACCGCTCAGAGAAGTTTCCAATATACACGTGTATGAGGGTCATATTTTGGGAGATACCACCTCTTCGACCTGCAAAACCAGGGTTTAAGCAGGACAAGTGATCCTTTCCCCTTCCTGATTAAGTAAGTCAGGAAAATACCAGGTGTAAAAAAAGCAGTGCTAACCGCAGTTAGTGCTGCTTTTATTATCACTAACAGGCTTAGCGAAATCCTTGATAATAGGAGAAATGTCGCTTAACAACATTTCTCCTATTATTTTTCTCTGGAACGCCCCCTTTGCATCTCATTAGAGATGCAAGGGGAAGCGTAGAGAAAAAGGGTGCTAACATGCGGATTTGCGTGTTAGCACCCTGTTGCTGATAGGGAGATCATTTTATCTCCGCTTTCTAGGCTTTTAAAGCCAAAAAAGCGGAGATAAATCCCTTGATAATATGCCCCTAAGTCCTGAGTATATATATTCACTTAAAAAACCATATAGTTAGAAAATAGAAATCACAAGTATATATATTCACTTAAAAAAACATAGAGTTAGAAAATAGAAATAGAATTTTTTTAAAAACCTTAGAAATTCACTGAAAATAACAAAGGTTACAGGGACTTTATAGTTAGGTTCAGATTCTACTCACTCAAAACCAGTGAAATTCTGCAGTTATAGTCACCTGAGCTAACTAAAACGTACAAAACCGCAATGCACTGCTTATGACCTCACAGATTACATCACTCATGACCTGGTCAGTGACATTACTGACATCTCAAATGACATCATTGATTACATCATCATGTGAGTGTAAGTGTTTTAAGAGTTAAATTAGTATACTAGGTGCAGTACTACAGAGTGATACTACTTGTGACATATATTAAGTGAGTATATGTGTGACTGTATGTATCCTTGTGCTTATGGGTGTGTAAGTGGCCATACAGGTGTATAAGTGAGTATGTGAGAAGCTGTGTGGGTGTGTAAGATGCCTTGCTAGTGGCAGTATTGGTGAGTGAGTGGGTATGTTAGTGGCTGTATGGGTGAGTGAGTGAGTGGCAGTGTGAGTAGCTCTATGGGTGGGTAAGTAGGTATATAGTGACTGTATGGGTGAGTGCGTGGGTGTTTGAATGGCTGTATGAGAGAGTGGCTCTGTGAGTAAGTGGCTGTATGGTTGACTGAGTAGCTGTTTGAGTGGGTGTTTGGTTAAGTGAGTTGGAGTTTGAGTGGCTGTATTGGACAGTTAGTATCTGCATGAATGGCTGTATGGTGAGTTAGCAAATGTGTGAGTGCTTGTTTGGATGTGTGAATGGGTATGAACGTGGTTGTGTGAGTGTGTGACTGCTTGCATGGGTAAGTGAGTGGCTTTGTTGAGAGGCTGTATGGGTGAGTAGGTGTGTGAGTAATTGTGTAGGTAAATAACTGGGTGTGTGAGTAGCTGTACAGGTGAGTATGTGGAAAGGAAATGACAGAAACACTACACCTCTGAAGGCAAGAAGACTTATAAAGCTGCTTTGAAAACTCACTACAAGCAAGTGAGAGAAGACAGAAAAAATGTCCTTCATGTTAACATTGAACTAGCCCAAAACAAGAGAAAAGAAATCTTTAACATAGTAAAATTCTTCACTTCCCCGAAGGCTGCTAAGAAAGAAGCCCCGCTTTCAGCCGAGTGGACCAATCAGGTAGCACTAATCCACAATAAGATCACTGTAATCCATTATTCCTTTGACAAACTACCAGCGGAGGATCAGATCTCTTACCAATTACAAAATGAAAAGCTCTGCCCCCCACAGTCCCCAACACTGCTAGTGTTGCCCGAATTACAAATAGATGAATCGCTGAATTACCTCAAAGGCCTCAAGTCTGGATCCCCAGCGGATTCCTGCCCTGCTAAATTATTAGCACCTCTAGCATCTACCATGAACCCCATAGTCAACAAGGTACTTAACCTATCCCCCCCATCTGGTAAAATGCTGCATATCTGGAAACAGGCTAAAATCCTACCTCGACTAAAAAAGACGACTGCTAACCGGTTGTAGATATTCTACAACCATACGTGTTCAGTCTTTTTATTTCACAATATTTTGATCACAGAACCAATGATGCTGGGGTGCTTTTATGGGATCCTCAAACACCTTATTGGTGTCATGCTACATCATGGGTCTCATCGTGGTCCCTGTTAACCAGGATGGGCTCAACCATATTCCAGGGAGCACATTTGATATTAATCTCAATGGGGTTTATTAGGGCATAGAAAGAATACCTGAGGTTCATCATAGTATCCTTGTATTTAGGTTGCTTAGGTATGGTTAAAAACAGATGTGATATGGGTGTCTGTGGAAAGTTAATTGTCCTCCCACTCTAATAATTAGTCGACATGTTTCAGCCCTCATGGTTAAGCTACGCTAGGTCTGGGGCTTCTGTCCAAACTGTTATAGATGCCCTCTAATTTTAGTTCCAAGCGTTAAGTCCTAGTTGGTCAGAGTCTTGGTAAACATAAAGACAATTCTAACATTAAACATAAACCAGTCTTCTTGCCTGAGCTCTTATTTTGGGAACCTTTTAATACCTGTTTTAAAGAAAAGATGGGATATAAACAGAAGACATGGTTCTAGTTCGCTTTTTATACTGTGACAGACAAACTGCATTTCATGCACACTGCTAACTAATATGCAGGCATTGTATTGACGACTCATCCTGGTGTCCTGGGAAGCTTGATTCCGGTCCAGGGAAGACATGGCTTGGCAATTCGGGCTGGACTGTTCCCATGAGGCACAGGGGCAGACTGATTTGCATATGGCCATGTCTGAACTGGGGTGGCGGAGTGAGCTAAAGAACGGTGATGGATTAAACCCAGATCAGTTGACTGGGGTGAATGTTTGTATTGTCAACACTCCGTCCATCATCACCTTTGGTTTTTCTTTTTTCGCCCTAAGTTGGCAGGGTATGCTCAGACGTGAGTCCCTTGCTCACTTTGCCACTGGAGTCAAGCAAGCCCGGCTGAAGACGGCTGTAATGCCAGAAACCGGTCCTGGGAAGCATGATTCTGGTCCAGGGAAGACATGGCTTGGCAGTTCGGGCTGGACTGTTCCCATGAGGCACAGGGTCAGACTGATTTGCATATGGCCATGTCTGAACTGGGGTGGCGGAGTGAGCTAAAGAACGGTGATGGATTAAACCCAGATCAGTTGACTGGGGGTGAGTGTTTGTATTGTCAACACTCCGTCCATCATCACCTTTGGGTTTTCTTTGATCGCTCTAAGTTGGCAGGGTATGCTCAGACGTGAGTCCCTTGCTCACTTTGCCACTGGAGTCAAGCAAGCCCGGCTGAAGACGGCTGTAATGCAAGAAACCGGTCCTGGGAAGCTTGATTCCGGTCCAAGGAAGACATGGCTTTGCAGTTCGGGCTGGACTGTTCCCATGAGGCACAGGGTCAGACTGATTTGCATATGGCCATGTCTGAACTGGGGTGGCGGAGTGAGCTAAAGAACAGTGATGGATTAAACCTAGATCAGTTGACTGGGGGTGAGTGTTTGTATTGTCAACACTCCGTCCATCATCACCTTTGGTTTTTCTTTGTTCGCCCTAAGTTGGCAGGGTATGCTCAGACGTGAGTCCCTTGCTCACTTTGCCACTGGAGTCAAGCAACCAGGCAGAAGACGGCTGTAATGCCAGAAACCGGTCCTGGGAAGCTTGATTCCGGTCCAGGGAAGACATGGCTTGGCAGTTCGGGCTGGACTGTTCCCATGAGGCACAGAGTCAGACTGATTTGCATATGGTCATATCTGAACTGGGGTGGCGGAGTGAGCTAAAGAACGGTGATGGATTAAATCCAGATCAGTTGACTGGGGGTGACTGTTTGTATTGTCAACACTCCGTCCATCATCATCTCTGGGTTTTTTTTGTGTTTTTTTTTCTGTGCTCATTATGCACTCATCATTATATCATGTACACACACAAAAAACGGACATTACAAGGGTGTGCTTTGTGTTTCACTGCAAATGCACTCAGTTATGTTATGTTATGTTATATTTAATTTGTAGAGCACACGGCTACTTGGGAGTGTCCCGGCGCTAGCTTCCAAAATAGAGAAATGCCCGCACAACTGATTAAAAAAGCAGAGTTTTAAGTTTCTTCCTAAACAACAGTGGATCTTGAATACTCCTTAGGGCTATAGGCAACAGGTTCCAGGCCAGACCAGCCCTGCGCACAAAGGAATTGCCTCCCAGACGCTGGCGTTTAAACTTCGGGGTCTGCATCAGCAGTAGAGCAGAGGACCGAAGCTGTCTCCCTGGCACGTAGAAGGAAAATCTCTTCTGCAGGCAAATGTGTCCTGTGCCATACAGGGCCCGATGCGCTATGGTCAGCATTTTAAATTTCAAGCCCGATTCCACTGGAAGCCAGTGCAGGGCACGCAGATGTGGCCCAACACTGTCCCTGGGAGACAGGCCCACGAGAAGTCTAACTGCAGAATTTTGGACAACTTGCAATTTTTTTACCAGGAACCCGGGACCACCGACCAAAAGGGCATTGGCGTAGTCCAGACGAGATAGAATTAACGCACGGACCACTGTCTCTCTGGAAGTGCTAGTCAAGAAAGGGAGATCAGTGATTGTGAAGAAATACATATTGCATAGTGAAGGACATTCTGCCCTTATCCTTTTCGGTATATCATAAACCCCACTGGGACAGGTGGGGGCACATCCCTAACATGGGTTGCTTTTAATGGTTCATTTCCTCAGGATATTATTTATCTGCCCTGTCATTAAATGCATTTCAGTTTATCAATTTAAAAAGACAAATATTAAAAATGCGCTTTTATAGACTTCATGGTTTCTTATTATGAGTTCCTTGCTTTTGATTAGTTTGTATTTCTTCTGTGCATATCTTGTGGTGACTTACTTGACCCACACTGGGTTCCTGGTGCCACTATTTTCTCGAGTTTGGAATGTGTTTAATTTTTTTTCAATGTTCTATTTATTTAGATCGCTTACGAGATCAACAATAGAGATAAATGTATGATTCAAACACTTTAAAAAACATTCTTCAACTGATATGTTAAATATTTCATTTAAAATATGGATGAAACAGATTTCATGAATTTAAACAATTCATTACAGACAAATTCGTTCAGTGGTTGTTTTAAAAAAGCAATCAAATCAATAGAGGTCAAGAGGTTATATCTAAAAGCAATAGTATTTATGAAACAGTTTCTGGCCTCTACTACCTCCTAATTAGAGCATAAATAAAGAACAAGAGATAGATCCTGAACTCCATTGTCACATTTGTCGCTTACGCCTATATTTTCATCTAAATCACTCCATCCTCTTTAATAGGCCTTTAGAGGTAGTATGCCTAATCGTAGCATGATGATACATCTCTGAATACTATGGGGCATATTATCAAGACAGGCGATATAGCCGCTTTAGCGGCAGAAAACTGCTGCTAAAACGGCGATAATGGGCTTGATAATATGCTCTATGGAATTCCAATTGAAGCCCATGTTAGATGTCCTTCACATTTAACATGGGCTTCAATTGGAATTTCATAGAGCATATTATCAAGCCCATTATCGCCGTTTTAGCAGCAGTGTTCTGCCGCTAAAACGGTGATAATTGTATCGCCTGTCTTGATAATATGCCCCTATGTTCTAAGGAAAATTTCACATAGTGTCGGTGGGTCTTAAAGTTGATGGTGAAGCTGAGTGATTTAAAACGGGATAGTAGGAGGCAATGTGCCTTGTCAAGCTCGAAACTTAATCAAGGAGTCCTGTTTTTCAGAAAGAGCTTCCTGTGTGCCGGGGACCATGATTGAAGAATACTTTCAGTACATTGAAATTATTCTAGAGCGGTCTTAAAGTTTGTTTTGAGGTGTCTTGTTTTCTGCCTGGCTTAAAAGCTTGGTGTATCAGTAAGGTCCTTAAAGAGCCTTCTTTAGCGTGCAAGAATTTAAATGCATCTAATTATGTTGGCCAGGGCTATTGAGAATGCGCTTACAGTTGAAAACTTTAGGCGAAGGGTCTGCACCGGGGTGGTCTGAATCAATAGCGCTATTTTGCCTAATAATTTACCTTTGTTGATATTCATAACATTCTTTCTAGCTATAGGAATATACTCTATAGCATAGGTTATAGTTGGTGGAATTTTTGCCCTGTATATGTCTAAAAGAGCGTGGAAATGCCGGCTGCCCGAAGAGGCGTAGAACTTTCTTAAAGCATTGATATGTGCTACTGCTTTTTAATTCATCTGTTGTCTCAGTTTGGGATCAGAAAAGCAATACATGGAGGGTGTTTATTGATGGCCTAATAATAGAGAGGTGGAAATGTTTTCAAGTGACTGTGCACAGGCCTTGAATTTTCTGGAAAAAATCTTCAAGGACACACAGACATTATCAAAAAAAAGGGGAAAGTATCATAAGTTGTGCTCACTAGATTAATGAAGCCGCCAAACTCATATTTCCCTCCTCAACCATCCCTCCTCCCATATGGTCCTTTCTCGTTATGTCTGTGCCATCATCCGATGCTGGTCACAGTGATGGAGTGAATGGTCTGAGCCCGAACGTGCCTCCCACAGTGCTGCATGAAAACAGGCGTGTAAGGCGGGGAGAGCCCATCCATCTGGGCGTATGCAAAGCTGGGGTTCTCATGCACTGACCTCACATAGATTCCTCAGTTGAATTGTAGCGTCCAGGTTTTACTTTTAACGAAGACTGAAAGCTGATTTTGACTTTTAGCCCTTCACTGGCTGTGATCAAAGAAGTTATTTTTTCCTCAAATATAGGTGCACCACAAGCACAGATGGTCAGCTCTGAAACCCTGACTTTTAAGAAGGAAGGTCACATCTCACCCTGAAAACTGGATTGGAGTTGGCACTAAATAGCTACAATTCCCACATCCTCAGAACTTAATCCTAAAAACCCTTGTCTACATCCCGCCTGCCTTGATTTAATCAAGATCCGGCGTCCGGAATACAAATTGCTGGCAGAAAGTCGGGGGCCAAAGAAGTGTCGTCATCAACAACCCATCAGGGACTCAACAAAAGACTCCAATTCCATACCCATTTGTTGAAAAACTATATAAGCCTGACTGTCCTATTTGAGATCCATATTTTGGTGCTTCAATGTTGTCTGCTTAAATTATTTCAAATATAAATGTAATTTCAAATATAAGCATCATAATACACTATTAAAATTAAAAAGTAAAGTGGAATCCTCTTTATGCTGAAACAGTCACTTCTACACTAGACACTTTTGATTGGTCTTTATCGCACAGCATATTTTCATGAAGCACAACTTTTACTGGGTAACTTCTCCCCTTCTCCACTGGGTAAGAAGGCTTCATTCTTGAACCCATAGCACAATGAAGTGTGCTACATCGTTGCATTGTTGCATATAGGGAGAGATGGCTATATATAGCCTCGTGATGGAAAAGAATGTGGTTTCAGATGACAACATATAGTACCTTCGTCCAGTGCTTAATTTGAGCCGGTGATTTGGCACCGGCACTTATCAACACCTGCACTTATGACAGCTGCCACATGGTGGTGCTGCTTGTATAATTTTTGGATAAGCAAAACAGCAATTGTTTATTAATTCAGTATACATTAAAAACAACTCATACCTGCCGCCTGAGCCATTTTTATGGCTTGGGGTCCTGGAATAGACTGAATTGTCACACTTGTAGCAGTGTGGTGGTTAGTAGTTGTGTAGACACTGTAATTGGCTCCTGGTGAGGGACCTGGCACTTATGTTTTTTTTTAAACACATTAAGCACTGCACATCATTCCCGCTGTACGTAGAGACAAGAACTGGATGAATGACTAGAAAAAGTAATGAAAGCAACAAACACAGAGCGTATGACTACTCTCATGATTAGAAAGCATCAATAACAGAATGCATATTTCTTCCATTATTAGAAATGGCCATTGCAGACTGCATGCTAATTCATGCGATTAGAAAGGAACAACCAGTTAATGCATGAAAATGTTTATGATTAGAAACAAACCACCGGCAAATGCATCTCTATGGTTTGAAAGTGCAAAGCACAAAATGCATGTGAATTCATTTGTTTAGAAAAAACAATCACAGGATACATGCTCATTTATTTAACATTGTTTGAAAGCATAACATACATATGGCTGAACAGAATCACAAAAGAATGAATGATCATTCATATCATTAAAAATAAATAACCTCTGACTGCATGTTTATTCCCATAGTTAAAAAAAAAATTTAAAACGCCATCCTGCATTTACATTCTTAAGAACAGAAACACACAATAACGGATATGCTTATATAAATGCCGATTTATAGAAGCAAAAAGAATAATCAGCGCATACGCGTTCATTCATACAGTTAGGAAGCAAAAAAACATAAGAAAGGCAATATGCCAGTTCATGTGATAAAGAAATAAGGCAAAGCATTCTGCAGTCCCAGCAAAACGATTTGAAAGGAATTCCCTCAGAATGCAGAATGCAAAACAGCAACCTGGCTGCATGTCACATCTGTAGGTAATAACGAGCGGACACCTTCATTTGGCTAGCCAAATCATGTATTTTTACAAGTTTTCTTGACTAGTACATATTTTCTTTGGCCTGTATGACGAGATAGTTAAATAAATCGCATTCAGCTTCTACTGCAAAACATCCAATCTCTGTTTCTCTGTGCACCCGTGATTTTTAAAATAAGACAAATATACTTAATGTGTACACCTTGGATATAATTACCGTCAAAACCTGTGGCAGTCAATATTATTGCTACACAATATGCATTGATGTATGGGGCCGAAAGGACAATTTATGTAAGTAGGTCATGGCCTAGGAAATCTGAATAATATTGGGGTGCCTGGAAATAAAATAAGGTCAAGGAATAACATAGAAGGAAACAGACTGTCGTGAGCGTGATGTGGGTAAAGGCCCGGGCCTTTAATTACAGTCACCAAGCACAATAGAGAAGTTTTGTTTACGAAAATCACCTTTGCTTCAAAGCCATACTCTGAGCTTTTAAATGCTAAAGGGTGAAATGTTTTGAATCTTAATAGCATTTCAACGTTGATAGTGATATAAATATTACACAGACTATTTTGTATCCCATTATATATAAATATGGTTTAAAAAAGGATATCCATTTGTTACTACCTTCATACAGTTTTTATTTATACCGAATAGGTAGAGATGAGTCTTTTTTATCATTCTCTGTCCATAAGGACGACTCTTTCCCGATGACTGGTGAGTTTCATAAAAATATACAGTTTGTATTTGCTTTTAAATGGACACATTCATTTGGCATCCTCTGGTGGGATAATTGACTGGCTGAGGGGGTGCCAGCGTTGTAGGGAACAAAAGGGGGTGGTGATGGACGGAGCATCTTAACCAATCAAACACTCACACCCAGTCACAAGATCTGGGTTTGATCCATCACCTATCTTTAGCCCACTCTGCCACCCCAGTTCAGACATGGCTATATGCAAATCAGTCTGACCCTGTGACTCATGGGAACAGTCCAGCACGAACTGCCAAGCCATGCCTTCCCTGGACCGGAAAAAAGCTTCCGAGGACCGGTTTCTGGCATTACAGCCATCTTCAGCCCGGCTTGCTTGAATCCAGTGGCAAAGTGAGCAAGGGACTCACGTTTGAGCATACCCTGCCACACTTATGGCGGCCAAAGCGGTACAAAAGGGGGTGGTGATGGACGGAGCATCTGAACCAATCAGACACTCACACCCAGTCAAAAGATCTGGGTTTGATCCATCACCGTTCTTTAGCCCACTCTGCCACCCCAGTTCAGACATGGCTATATGCAAATCAGTCTGACCCTGTGCCTCATGGGAACAGTCCAGCCCGAACTACCAAGCCATGCCTTCCCTGGACCGGAAACAAGCTTCCGAGGACCGGTTTCTGGCATTACAGCCGTCTTCAGCCCAGCTTGCTTGAATCCAGTGGCAAAGTGAGCAAGGGACTCACGTCTGAGCATACCCTGCCACACTTATGGCGGCCAAAGCGGTACAAAAGGGGGTGGTGATGGACGGAGCATCTGAACCAATAAAACACTCACACCCAGTTAGGGCCCCACCTCACTCTTGCGTAATTATCCTCGTGTAGCCTGATAAGAATTTCCCCGGGGACACCCAGGTTCCTTAATGATGTCCACAACTTTCCCCTGGGGACAAGATCAAAGGCCGCTCTGAGGTCCACAAAAGCCACATAAAGGTGAGAGTTCCTGATATTAATATATTTCCATGTTAAGCATAAAAATCTAAAAACCTGATCGACAGTGCTAATTTTCCCTCTAAAACCAGCCTGGTATTTAGTTAAAATAGAGTTTTCCTCAATCCACGCATTTAGCTTGCTTAGCACTTGATGAGCAAAAACCTTTTGAAGGACATGTATCAGACTGATAGGTCTGTAATGCGCTGGGTTAAGTCTGTCTCCCTTTTTAAAGATAGTCACGATTTCTGCGCCCCGCCAGGTCTCAGGAATCGAGGCACCTCTCGCAATTTCATTGCTGAGAAGGTTGATATACGGGGCCCACAGCATGTTCTCATGTTTCCAAAGGTCCCCAGGTATTTTATCTGGACCGGGTGCTTTCCCCGATTTGATTGCATTAATGGCTGTTATGGTATCAATCAAACTAAATGATAAGGGTGTCATGCTTAAGTTTGGTCCTATATCTTCTTCCATGCACCTTTGCTCATTTCCACCGCATGAGTATAATGCGGAGAAGTGTTTAACCCAAATATTTTCCTCTAGGAACAAGTCCCTAGACGGTGTCCCTTCTTTCTTGCCCCTAGCTATGAGACCCCAGAACGAGGACTGGTCTTTTAACTTGCATGCTTCCAGTAATTCAGACCAGACTTTTTCGTCCCAGCCCTTTTTTGCTAATGTCATTGTTTTTTTGTATTGCTTCCTTTTTTAGGTCTCGCCTGTCGATGCGCATGCGCATCGAGCTTGCGAGACTATGGGGGCTTATCCACTCTTTATCCAACTTGCAAGGAATCGTGGCGATTCCTTGCAGTGCACAAGAAATTGAAGCTCAATGCGCATGCGCAATGAGCTTCAAAGCGCGTGCACAAGCCCCCAGCCGCCTGCATTGCCTGCTCTCTCTGTCACAGCCTCCCCCAGCTCCGCCTCCTCACTTTTTGATTGCACGGCCGTTAGGCCGTGCCTCCCCTACTTTACTCCCCCCTCCTTCTCCACTCCCCCTCACGAGTGTCACGACGCACCTCCGGATCCGCTCCCTCCCCATTTTCTCTGCCTGCCATGTCGCGTCGCATTTCTCCTCCCCCCTCCCCCCAGCCGCCTGCCTTGCCTACTCTCCCGCCCACTCACTTCTTGATTGCACGGCCGCTAGGCCGTGCCTCCCCTACTCTCCTCCTCCTACTCTCCTCCCCCCTCCCCTTATCTGGCCTTCCCTCCGTCTGTTCCCTCTCCCCGCTCCGCCCCCTCCCCTGCCCGCAGTCTGTTCGAGACAAGACGAGAATTGAATTCCCTCTCAATAGGTAGGATATTTTACATTATACACCACTACCTGTAAACAAATGTGACAGAAAGGTAAAATAAAGTCACGTTCCAATTAGGAAAAACATTAGCTGTAGCTGGAGCTCGAGTCAAGGATACCCGTGTTGTACGGCATTCTTTTAGTCTGTATCATTCTTTAATCTGCTCTGCCTGTAAACGGTATATTGACAAACTAATGTAACCAAAAAGCTCGTGCTCAGTTAGTTCGTTGTGTATCAACACGTATAATGGCCGCCTGCATTGCCTGCTCTCTCTGTCACAGCCTCCCCCAGCTCCGCCTCCTCACTTTTTGATTGCACGGCCGTTAGGCCGTGCCTCCCCTACTCTACTCCCCCCTCCTTCTCCACTCCCCCTCACGAGTGTCACGACGCACCTCCGGATCCGCCCCCTCCCCATTTTCTCTGCCTGCCATGTCGCGTCGCATTTCTCCTCCCCCCTCCCCCCAGCCGCCTGCCTTGCCTACTCTCCCGCCCCCTCACTTCTTGATTGCACGGCCGCTAGGCTGTGCCTCCCCTACTCTCCTCCTCCTACTCTCCTCCCCCCTCCCCTTATCTGGCCTTCCCTCCGTCTGTTCCCTCTCCCCGCTCCGCCCCCTCCCCTGCCCGCAGTCTGTTCGAGACAAGACGAGAATTGAATTCCCTCTCAATAGGTAGGATATTTTACATTATACACCACTACCTGTAAACAAATGTGACAGAAAGGTAAAATAAAGTCACGTTCCAATTAGGAAAAACATTAGCTGTAGCTGGAGCTCGAGTCAAGGATACCCGTGTTGTACGGCATTCTTTTAGTCTGTATCATTCTTTAATCTGCTCTGCCTGTAAACGGTATATTGACAAACTAATGTAACCAAAAAGCTCGTGCTCAGTTAGTTCGTTGTGTATCAACACGTATAATGGGTGTCGGGAGAACACACCTAATGGGTCTGTCTTGAGAGTCGTCCCAAAAGCGATTCAGTTGTCATCAGCTTCAAATGTTTTCCTCTGGATTCAATCGGTGTTTTAGATTTTTGGATCTGTATAAGTTTCATTATGTTTTTAACAGTTACATTTTACTTCACCGGAGTCTCGAGTTTATATTAAATTAAACCTCGGGGCCCTGTCCACTTATATTCCGTCCATACAGGGCTAGGTGAGCAGTGTCTTAAGCTGTGCGCAGGTGCAAAAGAGTAAAGTATATTTGCGCGCTTGTCTGAAAGAGTAGTTCATCACAGTGTAGCCTCCTCCCTCGAATCACGCTGTGCGCATGCGATCAGTATTTCATGTTGCGCATGCCTATGGGATACACGCATGGTACCTTGATGAAGCTTTTTTTCAGGGAATTGTGTTCATAGTTGGGGTTTCTGGGTGAACCCCAACTCACCCTCACTCACCCTCAACCCCTCACCCTCAACATCAACCCCTCACTCACCCTCACTCACCCTCACCCACCCTCACCCTCACTCACCCTCACTCTCACTCACCCTCAACCCCTCACCCTCACTCACCCTCAACCCCTCACTCACCCTCACTCACCCTCACCCACCCTCACCCTCACTCACCCTCAACCCCTCACCCTCACACAGTGCAATAGGTCTCGGAGCATTTGAGTTAGAGCTTTTAGAAATGTTTATGGCTTTTTTTTTTTGTAATTCTTTAGCATTGGCTACAGGAAACAAAAATGCTAAAGATTTACAAAAAAAACCCATAAACAATTCTAAAAGCACTAACTCTAATGCTGCGAGACCTATTGCATTTCCAATGCTTGTTCTCTAACAGTGGCTATATGTTTCCCTTTTACAGCTGTTATTAGTTCCGCTTTGGCCTGGCGGCATGCTTTGTCATACCAAAGTCCATCCTTTGGGGGAATACTTTGCCCAGAGCGTGCCCGTTTAGTTACTTTAGTAAGTATTTCACTAAGCTCCGGTCTCAATTTTCAATGCACCTCTGTTAAGGAGGTGCTCTTAATATTACCATCAGCTAGCGGGGACATGAGCTTTACATAGAGCTCATAGATTTTCTTGGTAATACAACCTTTTCCCATAACAACGGGCCATTTCAAGGTCCTACGATTGTTAGACTCTAAAGGGTCAGAGCTCATGTTGTAAGTTTGGGGTACTACCTCTGTGGATAGCTTAAATAATGGTCTTGAAAGGGTCAGAGAGAGAGGATAGTGATCACTCTCTATGCGAACATCCACCGCCAGATCTAAAGTCATTGACCATAGGCTTATTGAGACCATTATATAGTCCAAATAACTAGCACAGCAACCCTGTCTAAAAGTGGGTTTGCTCGGGCAATCTGACAGTAAGCGTCCGTTACAAGGACGCAGGCCGCGTTCCACTGTCATTCTTAATAGTTGCAAAGCCCCTCTTGTGCAAGCTACTGTAGGGCTGATCTCGACGCCTGGGATGTTATTGGTGTTGTCTTCCAACTCAAAGGCATTTTCTAGGCCTGTTATGGGTTCAAACTTCCTATTGAAGTCACCTCCTATGATCAGCATAGTTTTTTGATCTAAACTAGAAATAATATTATCTAGCTGAGCCATGGTCTCTGACTCCTTGTTTGATGATAAGGGTCTGTTGTAGATGTCAAAAATACAGACCTCCCTGCCCTTAACATCTTTAAATTTTATGGCCATATTATCAGCACTATTGCAATCTATTTGCTTATAGTCAATTCCCAATGTGATCTTTGCCCAAATTATCAGGCCACCAGAGGGTCTTCCTTTATTTAGATTAGTTGCAGGTATACGGAAGGACCTATAGCCTATTTTAAAATAGTTATCCACCCCCCATGTTTCTTGAAACAGAATGATATCCCCACTGTCAATATAATCATGCCATGGGGGTGTTATATCTATATTCACTCAAGTATGAAAGTATGGATGTATGTAGGGACATTGATTGCACTAAAAGGTACACCCTGGTAAATAACATCAAGGCGCATGTTTGACCCTGACCCACATGACCAATTAGATGACTGTGAAGGTGTGAACTAGCTGTGGCCTCATTGCACATGAACAACAATCTTGCAACCCCCCCAACGTAGCCCCACGTCCATGTATTAATTAGGGCTCTGTGTAGGAATGTCAAAATCGGTAGCAGGCCTAAAGTAGTGTTCCACATTACATGTGGCAACAGAACATCTCTTTGCAGGGCCCACTCACACACATCTGTGTGGACACAGCCTGTTTTCATGGATCACATTGATCCTCATGGCAAGTAGTTGGACACCATACTCACATTGCTGAAGACACATAAGAGAACAGGCCTACCAGCAATTATCCCAACCACAATGTCTTTAACTTTTATTTATTTTAAGTTTTATATAGCGCAAACTTGACCCAAGAGGGAATCAGAGCACTTTACATTTAGGATTGTTGTGTTAAAAGTTACATCAGTTACAAGAGCATAGTAAGGTACAGTACATATCAACAAAGTTGCAAGAATTAGTAGGAGGGAGTGGAGGAAGGAGTAATAGCTGAGAGACGAGGAGGAACTGTGCCCAAGATCCGGCTGGGTAGGTGACAGTCAAGGGGGAAACCCAGGCCAATCTCCTCATTAGCTGTCTAGCAACTCCACTGTGCATCAGCCATGTTGCTCAGGTCTCAACATTCAGGAAAAAACATTTTGAATAGCTACATAGGCTACAGAAACAGAGTCAAGTAGTGGAAGAGCATTACCCCACTAGAGGATAAAGGTAAATGAAGGAGGTGGGGGGAGTGAGTAAAAACAAACCAGAGAAGGAGCTGGGCCTGCCATTTAGGTTGCTGGGGGATGTGTTCAAGGTCTGGTCGGAGTCCGGTGGTAGGGAAAAATGTGGCAGCCATCTTGGTGTCAGGCAAGGGATTCTGACCTTGGAGTTAGAAACAGACTATCATACTGTCAGACAGTTGAGACTGTTTTACCCCGAGACTCAGCAGCTGGTCTTGCCTCTAATTCAGTGGTTCGAATTGATCAGGTATGCTAAATATCCAGATGGGAAATCAGCAGCCCCTCGACTGCTGGGTCATCCTCGCCTTACGGTGATATGTCCCTGGCGGGTGCCATTTTGAGGTCAGGCGCGACGTATCCTGTGTGAAAAGCTTTCAAAGTTTGCCTAATTGTAGGCTTAATTCGGGTACCCTCCGTTCCTCTAAATTCCCTTTCAGATTGCCGGATGTTAACTCCGCTCCCCTGCTCACCGCCTCACAGTTCCTGCTGCGTGTCAGTTGTTAGGTGAGGGACCCTCTCCTCATCGGCGCCGTCACCCGCGAGCACCCGGCGGGTTCACCAGGCGAAGCAGAGTCTGACGAGTGTCGTTGCGGTCACTCCGCAGGTACCGGGGGATTGTTGGGTCATTCTTATATTGTAAGCAGCGAGGGCCGCATGCCGCTGGACAGGCACTCAAGGCCGGGTACGCCTACAGCAGAGGCCCGGTGGGGGAGGGGCCGGAGCCTGAGTCTGGCTCACAGAAGTGGAGCTGCCAATAGGGACTCACCCCCAAGTGAAATGCGTCAGTCGGTTCCTCACTGTGTACGGACAATGCTCATTGAGGCACACGATTTGTCATTCTAATCAACACTCATCACAGTTGAACACTGGTGAAGTTGCGTAGACTTTATTAGTATGTGCGTGTTAGTATGGGCAAGGCAAGGGCCACAACATGCAGACAAATGCTTAAGTCACTTACAGGCAGCCGGCAAACATGTCGAGGATCAAGAAATGGGGATGCAAAAATGAACACAAATCATTATGGATGGCAATGGTCTCAGCCCACATTGCCTTGCTGGACGAGTCATGTGATGTTTAGCAACTGCTCATTGCCCCGTGTCAGGGGGCACGACTCACAGCCCATGGGATCTGCATAATGCTGTGCCACCGGACTGCGTCAAGTGTCTGCTCTGCTGACAGTGAGCAGGTGAAAGGGTCCAAGAAGGTCACATGTCGTGCTACAGTGCCATGTGTGTAGTCTCCCTCCAGCAGTATTTCAGATTTAGGAAAGTTGCCAAACAACGCTGGGCAGCTCTGCCCATGGGACTGCATCACCTTGCACAGGTGTGTAACAACACGCATAGGTGCACACACAAGCATTCTCTGGGCGAATGCAGACATGTCCACTGTTGTGGTGGGATATGTGACCTTGCCTCCAAGTTGCAACAAGGTGTTAGGACCTGTGCCCCTGGTGTCAATCAGTTGTGGCGGTAGGAAGGTAGTTACTTGTCAATGAATGCGAGTGCAGCTTCATGGGCAATCAGTTACAGAAATACGTCGTTCTCGAGTTCAACAAACACGAGGGAGAGCTGATCCATTAGCTGGTCCGCACAGATGTACTCCGTCCACGCAGTTTCACCATTCCGCAACACAGTCCAATAGAAGAGCGTCTCGATGTGGTCACTGCACACAATGACTTGTGCAATCTCCCATCCAGTATTGCCAGTACATACACCACATATCAAGGCATCCCATACCCGGGTATCCCGGTTGCACTCCTGTTCGAAGGCCAACAGGGGACGCACACACAAGTCATAATCCAGTTCAGCTACAGTTGTGTTGGATAGGCAGACCTCAATGGGCCACTCAAATGTGCATGTTCGACAGTGGAACCGGGGCTAGACGCATGTGACATACTCAAGATGGAAATTCAGATGGTAACTGATTCTCAACACTGCCAGTGGCAGTGATCCCAACAGATGCAGCATCCGTGCACGGTACAGTTCCACATGACTGGGGTTGTGCATGTGTCCGGGATTCTCTGCCATTGCATTTGTTGGTCTCGTGGCACCGCCACTCCTCAGACCGGTGGCAGTTCTGTGAACGATATGCCACAGCTCTGAGTCGTATGTGGGTGCAACGTTTGGACGTATGGGTTGTGTTTTGCCACTATGACAAGGGCATGCCATGCAGGTGTACCTCGAACAGGGACAAGTGTGTGTGGGGTGGTTCAGTGACTTAATATTGAGGGACATAATATACAATGCCCAAAATATCGACTCCAAAATATCGAAGTACAGAATATAGAATCCCTATCTACAAAAAGGTAAGTACTAAAATATCAAATCCAAAATATAAATAGTTAAAATATAGTTAACTAATATATCATTTTTTTTAAATGTATTAAAAATAATATCAAAGTAAAAAAAGTTTAGAATTTGTTGGATAGTGAGAGGGTAAAAATTACTATTCCCACTCCAGTGAGTGCAACAGTAGGGAAAACGTTGGATAGCGTAGGTGTGAAAATTACTATTCCCACTCCAAAGAGTGCAACAGTAGGGAGAGCATTGGATGGCGGGGATGGGGGTCAAAATTACTATTCCCACTCCAGAGAGTGCAACAGAAGGGAAAGCGTTGGATAGCGGGAGGGTAAAAAATACTATTCCCACTCCAGTGAGTGCAACAGTAGGGAAAGCGTTGGATAGTGTAGGGGTAAAAATTACTATTCCCACTCCAGTGAGTGCAACAGTAGGGAAAGCGTTGGAAAGCGTAGGGGTAAAAATTACTATTCCCACTCCAGTGAGAGCAACAGTAGGGAAAGCGTTGGATAGCGGGGGGGTAAAAATTACTATTCCCACTCCAGAGAATGCAACAGTAGGGAAAGCGTTGTATAGCGGGAGAGTAAAAATTACTATTCCCACTCCAGAGAGCGCAACAGTAGGGAAAGCGTTGGATAGCGTAGGGGTAAAAATTACTATTCCAACTCCAGTGAGTTCCACAGTAGGGAAAGCGTTGGATAGCGTAGGGGTTAAAATGACTATTCCCACTCCAGTGAGTGCAACAGTAGGGAACACGTGTAGGGGTAAAAATTACTATTCCCACTCCAGAGAGTGCACCAGTGGGGAAAGTAATGATTTAATATTAAAATAAGAGTACATTAATTATCAATACCAATAAAAAGTTAATGAAAAATAACTACCAATTACTATAAATTAATTACCAATTAATAAAAATGTATTACCAATAATAATTATCAAGCAATTAATTATCAATACATATAAATAAAAATAAATATTAACTTTATGATAATTAAATTACTTCCCACCCTATTCCCCTATAATCCCACAATCTGCTCCAAATAAATAATACAATTAACATAATTACCAATTAATAAAAATTACTTACCAATTAATACAAATTAATTACCAATTAATAAGTAATTATCAGTCAATTAATTGTCATATATATAAATAAAAATGAATATTTCATTTACTATAAGTTAAATTAAATGACATAACATTCATAACTTTAAAAAAATTAAACATACATTACACAATTAATACATCATTTTAACACATATACTACCATACATAACACTAAAAAAAAAGTGATATTATAGAAATCGATATTTTAGATTCGATATTATGGAAATCGATATTTCCTATCCCAAATTCGATATTCTAGCTAACTATATTTTGGTAATTCGATATTCTGTCCTATCTATATTTTGGAATCTATTTTTTGGTCGTTCACTGTGTGTAGACAAGGTGGTCTTTTATTAGCGCAGTGCATGCTGTGGGAGTCGTCAGATTCTGGTATGGTATCTCACTCAGGAGGTGCGGGCCGCATACAAGACCAAGGTCAGAGGTTCGAATGTCCTTCCGCCTTGTGTGTTGAGACAAAGTAGCTCTCAGACCTAATTTTAGTCTGACTACTGCTTGCATTTCAGAAATGTGATGTGGCCTTCGCACTGAAATTGATGCCAGGCCTTAGATTTAGGGTGCACCATTTGTGAAGCACACGCAACAGTTGGCATGTATTAGCCAATGGCACGATTTCATTGCGCTCCTTGTTCAGTTTCTCTCTTTCTCTCGCTTTCTCTCGCTTTCTTCCTTTCTTTCTTTCTTTCTTTCTTTCTTTCTTTCTTTCTTTCATTCATTCTTTCTTTCTTTCTTTCTTTCTTTCTTTCTTTCTTTCTTTCTTTCTTTCTTTCTTTCTTTCTTTCTTTCTTTCTTTCTTTCTCTGTTTCTCTCTTTCTTTCTCCCTCTCTCTCTCTCTCCCTCTCTCTCCCTTTCTCTCTCCCTTCTCCCTTTCTCTCTCTCTCTCTCTCTGTCCTTTAATGAGTGCCTGACACACCTTCTTCTCTTGGATATTGTCTTGCAGGCTGTGACTTACAGATTGTCAAGGGATGACCCGCCATGACTCTTCCAGATAGTTGTTTGGAGCCACATTTTATTGTGATATTTTGTTTGGACTTTCAATGGTGAATGGTTGATTCTGCTTTTTCTGTATTCACATGAATATAAATTGTTGTAATTGTGCGTCGTCAGGCGAAAGATTTTGTTCATGATTTCGTGACGTTGATGTGCATTCTTTTGGTCCGGGTGAGGTGGGGGTGCCCAGGGTAGGGCCACAGGAGGGGTGGGAGGGAGCTGGGGGGTGGTCCGGTGGGGGGTGGGGGTGCGGTGGGTGTTGTGGCCCTGTTGGGTGTCCGAGCTGCATGTTCATTGGCTCCATGGCATCTGTTGTCCTTCAGGTATGGCTGTGGGCTGAGCTCCCTTTTCTGGTGCAGGTTGTAGTCCGACTTTACACTAAGCATGGGCACAAAATCCGTTCCGCTCGCGGATTTTGCGGATTTTTGGAAAATTCGCAATCCGCGAATTCCTGTGAATTTGCCGAAAATCCGCAAATCCGTGAGCAGAACGGATCCGGGGGGCAAAAGTTTAAGCTTCAAGCTTGTAACTATTTTAGAATGGCGCCAGCAAGCTGCCAGCGCCATTCTAAAATAGTTACTAAGTTAGCTTCATCAGGAAGCACTAATAAAAGCAGGTGCTCGAGTTTAACTGAATTCGAGCACCTGCTTTATTTTATCTATTAGTGCTTCCTGATGAAGCTAACTTAGTAACTATTTTAGAATGGCGCTGGCAGCTTGCCGGCGCCATTCTAAAATAAAACAGGAGAGGGGCAGAGGGCAGAAGGGCTCAACAACGAGTGTGGCAGAGGGCAGAAGGGCACAACAACGAGCGGTCTCGCACAAGAAAAAACCCGTGAACACGCAAAGCGCCCCGCGAACACGCAAAGCGCCCCGCGAACACGCAAAAATTTAAAAATCCACGAATTCGTGAATTTTGCGGATTGCGAATTCGCAAATCCGCAAATTCACGGATTGCGAATTCACAAAATTCGCCCATGCTTACTTCACACCAGGTGAGAGCAGGTGTTAAATTCCTGCTGCTAACGCACCTTATCGCCTGTTTTGTGATCTTATCGCCGATCTGGTTGGTCATTGAGAATGTTGCAGAGTGGTGTTGTCGCTGCTTTTTGCATGGGAACGCCTACTTTGCATCTCATTAGCGTTAGTTGTCGGGGTCATCTGTGGTGCTGTTTTTTGCGGCTGCTATCGCATGGAAACTGGTGATATGGGCTGTTAGCACCAGCTTGTGAATGGGGCAATATATTTATCACGACTTTGGCTGCGATAAAGTGCTGATAACTCGGCGATACATCCTTGAGAATATGCCCCTTTGAGTCTAGTCATTTTCACCTTCCCGGATGTAAACCTACCTTCTCTTGAGAAAGGCACCACAGGGCTCTAGTTCCTCAATTTTTTACCAGCAGGTCATGTGCAGAAGTCAGGCCTCCTTACCTTATTCTTGCACGTTGACATGTACGACGCTGGTGAGAACTTATTACTAAATGGTTGACAACTCATGTGCAGCTCCCAAAACAGCAGAGATCTTGCTTTTCCCTCCTCAACCCAATTCACCATTTCCTTTCCTTGACTCACAAAGTACTCTAAAGTGGCTAAACTCACTAAATCGCTAGTTGGGTCATAGGGCGAGGTAAAGCAGTAGCCTTACAGTGTCAGTGACAAATGTGAGAGATTACTAGAAACGCCACAAAAATGTTCTCTTTTCGCAGTGTATCAGGAACATCTTACCTGTTAAAACCCAAATTTGCCTGGAAGCAATATAGAGCACCTACGGCTGACCCAGGACCATCTCACCTTCAGGAAACAACTCAAGACCTGGCTGTTCGAGCAGTAGCATACCCCTCCCCCCAAGCGCCTTGAGACCCTCCCGGGTGAGTAGTGCGCTATACAAATGGCATGATTGATTGATTGATTGATTGATTGAAGTGTAGCGGTCTTAAATAAATGATGTGGTTTATGCACTACAAAGAACACTAGCTAAGGTGCAAACTTATGCGTGAGCCACAGATAGTGTTTTATACTTCGGCAACTGTACTCGAAGCAGAGAGAGGGAATAGGGAGAATAACAAGGGAAGGGCACCTGAAAGATCAGATAGAGTGCAAGAGTGGAATGCACAGGAAGTCAAAGGTTGGAATAGGGGACTGATGGAGTGGGAAGCAGGACATGGAGGAGAAGCAGAAAGAGAGGATGCTAACGTGGAAGAGATCACAAGAGGCAAGAGCAGGATGCAGAACAATAGATACAAGGAAGATCAACTCGGAGGAAAGTATTATGAAAGAGGAGACAACTAGAAAGCAGAGGGGAAGTGGGAGAGAGATCCGAGGACGAAATAATAACAAAATATGAGAAGTTAAGTTCAGCGAGCGGTAGCTAAATACTGGCGGAGAGGTGGGAATCTAAAGAGTAAAGAGAGAAATGTAAAATGTAAATGTAGTATACTTGTAAAGCGCACAGCTGCCCCAGCAACGGGGCGTCCCGGCGCTGTATAACTCTGGGTAACCCATCCTGGCTTTCCCTGTGGGATGGTCCCTTGCTGGGAGTCCCCAAGGTGGAGCCAGGCATCCCCGGAATTGGTGGGGCCGTTGTGGAGATTAGGCAAGCTAATGCCCAGAGTTGCCAAGTGGAACCCCTGATTAGAGTAAGCACCAAAGCGAGAATTATCAAGTCCGCTGACCAAGGTCCACGACCCTGCCGCGTCGGGAATTGAACCCTGGTCCCGGGCTGACTTCTGCTCTCAGGCCTGCTGCCTCTAACCAGTGAGCCACACTACTCCACTGAAACAGGAAAAGAAGAAGTACTCTAATGATGGAGAGGACAGATAATATAAGGAAATGGAATCAGGTGTCGAAGAGAGAAATGAGAGTGGCTGAGAGGACAGAGACAGTGGGGACAATGGAAGAAAGCCGCATATATATGGGAAAGAGGACAGGACTAAAGATGCCGTGGACAGAGTACCAAGTAACAGAGAGAACATTTGGGAGGAATGGAGGAATAGTGAAGGTTATGGAGGAATTGAGGTAATGTTTGACTGTAAGAGAAAGCAGCGTTTTAGCGACCTGTATCAAAATGGGAAGGAGATAAAAAAAATTGAATCTAGATAAAGAATACAATGCAGAAGGAAGAGGCATATAGGGAACACGGTGAGTAGACCGCAAAGAAAAGAGGTACAGAGAAGAAGGGGAGAGCACGTGAGATGTGCAAAAGCGGATAATTGTAGTTGGAATTGAGCAAAAAAGAGAGGGATAATGTCTAGATGAGGAAGGATAAGAGAAGAGGACAGCGGCAGCAGACAGTGAAGTGAGTAGTAGTGATTGGAGGGCAAGAGGGTGCCACATGCAATGTGTGGAGATGAGGTGGTTGTAGAAGGCAGAGACAGCGAGGGCCCTCTGGGCTTGCATTCTAGGCTCTCCGTGCAGCGAAGACTTATAAATGGCTGGCATGGGGCCCACTGCTGGAGAGTTTTCCAGGTCTGATCTCAAGTCAAACATCTGTCAGCACTTTTCAGAGAGGGCCTTTTGCAGATGGAATGCTTAAAAGTTTGTCTTGGCCTCTTGTACCCCTCCCACTCAAGTCCGCTACTGAACAAAGTGGGCCTGACATGAAAAAGTGTCCAGCGTGGAATAAAAGGGGTATATTGGGAGATATTATAGCCGTAGTCTTAATCAACCCTCCCCTCTGTCATGCATGTAAAAACGAACAAGCATCTGGCAAAGTCAATATGTCTCGCCTATGGGAGGGCTATTGACTTTACTAATGTCTTTTAGCAATGTTTCACAGTAATGTGGCTGCTGTTCAGCACGGAAAAAGTTAGTGGTGAGGCATAGGGTAGAGTGGTGCAGAGGAGAGTAACATAGAGAAAAGTGGAGCAGAATGGCGTGGAGCAATGTGCAGTGGCATAGAGTAGCATAGAGTGGAGTTGAGTGGACTACAGAGGAATGGACTGACATAGAGTGGACTGGTGCAGGGTACAGTGGCATAGAGTGGAGTGGCTTTGAGTGGACTGCTTTACAGTAAAGTGGCGTATGGTGGAGTGGCGTACAGTAGATAGGTGTAGAGTGAAACAAAGTGGAATTAATGGGCGTACAGTGACACAGAGTGGAATGCATAGAGTAGAATGGCGTAGAATAGAGTGGCACAGAGTGGAGTGACATAGAGTGCCATTGCTTGGAGTGGAGTGAAGTGGAGTAGAGTGGGGTGGGGTGCTGTAAAGTGAAGTGGCATAGAGTAGAGTAGCTTAGATTGAAATCACGTGGAGTGGCATAGAGTTGCATAGAGAAGAGTGTCATAGAGAAGAATGGTGTAGAGTAGAGTGAGTGGTGTGGAGTAGAGTGGTGGAAGTAGAGTGGAATGGTGTAGAGTAGAGTGCCATAGAGTAGCATAGAGTTGAAGGGAGTGGTGTAGAGCAGAGTGGAGTAGAGTGGTCTGGAGTGGTGAAACATTTAGAGGCATAGAGTAGAGTGATGCGGAGAATGTAAAGTGGCATAGAGTAGAGTGTGTAGAGTGGCATTGTGTGGAGTACAGTGGCTTAGAGTTGAGTGGTGTGGGGAGTAGATCAGAGTGGTAAGGAGTGAAGTGGCATAGAGTAGCTTAGAGTGGGGTTGAGTGGTGTAGAGTTGAGTGGCATGGAACGATAAAGTTGAGTGGTGTAGGGTAAAGTTGCTTAGAATGGTGTAGCGTTGAGTGGAATGGCTTAAAGTGGAATGGCGTAAAGTGGAATGGCATAGTGTAGAGTGGTGTAGAGTAGATAGGCATGGAGTGGAGCACAGTGGCATTGACTGGAGTGGCATAGACTTGAGTAGAGTAGAGTAGAGTAGAGTAGAGTGGCATAGAGTAGTAGTAGGTGCAGAGTAGGATGGTGTAGAATGACATAGAGTGCAGTGGCATAGAGTGCCACAGAGTGGCATTGATTGAAGTGGAATGGCATGAAGTGGAGTAGAGTGGAGTGCCTAGAGTGGCTTAGAAGAGAGTGGCATATAGTAGACTAGTATAGAGTAGAGAGTGTTGTAGAGTTGCACAGAGAAGAATGGCGTACAGTAGAGTTGGATAGAGTGGAGTGGTGTGGAGTAGAGTAGAGTGGAATGGCATACAGTAGAGTGGCATAGAGTAGAATACAGTAGAGTGAAGTGGCATAGAGTGGAGTAATATAGAGTGACATAAAGTAGAGTGCAGTACCGTGGATTGGAGTGGCATAGAGTCGAGGGGCGCAGAGTGGAGAAAGTAAAGTGGCATAGATTAGAGTGTGTAGAATGGCATAGAGTGGCATTGTGTGGAGTAGAGTGGTGTAGAGTTGAGTGGTGTAAAGTAGATTTGCATAGAGAAGTGGGGCGCAGAGTGGGGAAAGTAAAGTGGCATAGAGTGGAGTGTGTAGAATGGCATAGAGTGGCATTGTCTGAAGTGGTGTAGAGTGGAGTAGCGGGGTGTAGAGCAGACTGGTGTAGAGTGGAGTGACATAGAGTGGCATTGCATGGAGTGGAGTGGCAAAGAGCACAGTGTTGTAGAGTAGAGTGGCATGGCGTAGAGTGGTCTAGCACAGCGTAGGATTGAATGTAGTGGAGAGGCGTGGAGTGGAGTGGCATAGAGTGGCATGAAGTGACATAGAATCGAGTTGTGTAACGTAGAGTGGAGTGGCTGAGTGGCATAGAGTGGCATTGTATGGATTACAGAGGCGTGCTGTAGAGTGGCATGGAACAGAGTGGAATCGCGTGGCATTTGGTGAAGTGGCCTAGAGTGGAGTGGCATAGAGTAGCGTAGAGTGGAGTGGTGTAGAGGGGAGTTTAGTGGCATAGAGTGGCTTAGAATAGAGTTGAGTGGCGTAGAGAAGAGTGGCATAGAGTGGAGAGGTGTACAGGGGCATAGAGTGGAGTAGCATAGAGTAGAGAGCTATAAAGTAGTGCAATTGTGAAGTAATTAAAGAATCAATAAAGACAGCAAGCAAGGTGAATGCAGCATTAATAAGCAGCTGTATACATGTTTTAAAAGTAGGAAAGCACACTGCACAAACAGGAATTATACTGAAACACTTAAATCAAAGATTACGAAGAATAAAGACAAGGATGAATACATGTACTTGATCCATGCTCGAGGGAGAATCTAACTCAAGAAAATAAGGGAAGTCTATGGGAGCTAAGCAATCAAAAGATTGTAATTGAGAGTGACAATGAAAGCAACTAATGGTATTCTGTGGGCGGGTTGGAAGACCACTGAATTGTAAACAATACATCTCACAGCACAGCGTAAGGCCTAAAAAGTACACCGGCTCTGCTTTTAGACAGAAGTTGTTCTCTGGCAGTAGCACAGTTGTGAGAATATGCAGTTCCTAACCAATTTCTCTCCTTGAGGCTCATAGGCCTTGAGTGTACCCACTCTTTTCAACACAGCTAGTCGGCCATGGCCCCAGTGGTATAACGAAGCTTCAGGGGGCCCCCTGCAACGTACATGGAGGGGCCCCCTTCCGGAATTCTTAAGGAGATCTCAGGCCAGGGTACTGCACTGAGGGGACCCTGAAGCTCTGGGGCACCCACACTGCAAGGCACTGTGAGGGTTGCGGGAGCCTTTGTTACACCACGGCATGACCCACTCAACTATTTGGCAACCTGCTATTCGGTGAATCCATTAAGATTTTTTTTCCTGGTGATGAAATTATTTCAGCCATGTCCTAATCTACAAGTCTTTTGTTTTTTTCCAACCCATGCTGAAACCCCTGTTTACGCACAGGGCAGAATTAGGAGTTGAGTGTTATTTAAAGTATCCGATATTTATTGGATGCATTAAATACCCCAACCTTCATTAAATTTCAGAAAGTCAAACCTGATCAAATTTAAAAGGGGAACACCATAAGGTAATTACTGTATCATGCAGATTTTGGTGCACATGTTATCGCCAGAAACTCAAAATAGGTGCTATTTATCGCACTCGATAAATTACAAACCTGTGGTATTGTTGTTAACTAGGTGCAATAAATATCACCTACATGTATAATCAGGCTCTATGTGTTCACTTTGAGGTAAAGTACTGCGAAATGGAGCTGCAGTGGTTGCTCCGCAACCCCTTGGAGCACGTCCATGGCATGTCATGTTCCACAATGGCATCTGAGGCTGGACCCCAGCTGGATGTAAGCATGGGCGTAAAATCCGCTCCGCTCGCGGATTTTTCGGATTTTCGGCAAATTCGCAATCCGCGAACGCTCGCGAATTTGTCGAAAATCCGTGAATCCGCTCGCGGCGGATTTTTTGCTTGGTTGCGGCGCGCGGCGTGGTGCACGGCGTTCACTTTCCGTCATTTTAGCGTTTGCCGAGTTGTTTTTCTTTGCGAGTGACGCGCCATTTTAGATCTTGCTGCGTGTTCCCGCGGGAGTTTGTCACCCGCGAATACGTACTCGCGGCTTGCCACCTTGCACAGCACACCTCGCGAGAGTTCGCAATTGCGAACACGTAGTTGCGGCGGAAAGGAACAATCTCGCACTTGCGAAATAGAGATTTTGCAATTTCGCACAAGAAAATCACCAGCAAACAGGATAAACCTTCAGAAAATTATGATTTTTATCAGAATCACTCCTCAGGTTGACATTTGCATGGCCTTTTTTTTTGCAAGGAGTCCATTTTGGGGGGGGGGAGTAAGGAAGTGCCCCACAGTCTCCAACTTCCTGTTCCTGTCCAGCAGGCTCCTCCCAGTGCTTTGTCCATCTCCTGGTCACTTTCATTTGGATCTGGAGCTGGAAGGATTACTTTTTGTGGGTGCTGCTGGATATTTGAATTTGAGGCCTTTTTGACTGTCTTTGGATCACTTTTGGATTAGAAATCAACTTTAACAAGTAAGTTTGTTTGGGGCATTACAGTTGCTGCAAGTACAATTTTTGAACTTTTTCAGAAAATTAAATAAATTATATTGTGGGTAGCCACACAGTATCCAGTAGGACCAGGGTTGGTTATGGGTGCATGATACAACTGTTTTGTTGAATTTAAACACCATTGAGGCCATGGATGGGCTGGGATTGTGCAGATTTTATTGTTTTTTGTCATTTTTGGGGGGCTGCTGGTGTGGCCTTTTGCTTGCCCAGGGGTGGTGGTGGTGCATGGACTGAGTGTGCCTGTGGTGTGGTCTCACTCTCTTTGATGTAAACATCATGGATGGCATTGGATTGTGGTGATTTCTGGCTGTTTTTCTGTTTTTTGGGGGTGTACTGTTGATGTGGACTGGCCATGTGGGTGGTGGTGGTGGCCATCTTGAGTGCTGGCTGGTACAGGCAACATGTGCTTGGGGTGTAAGGGGGCCATTTTGAGGAGAGGCAGTGTCTGAGGCCTGCACTTATTTTGCCTACTTTTCATCCCTTATGCCCAGGGGTAGTGAGTGTTGCATGGGCCTAGTGTTTCTGAGGGGTGTCTTCTTGAATTTAAACACCATTGAGGCCATGGATGGGCTGGGATTGTGCAGATTTTATTGTTTTTTGTCATTTTTGGGGGGCTGCTGGTGTGGCCTTTTGCTTGCCCAGGGGTGGTGGTGGTGCATGGACTGAGTGTGCCTGTGGTGTGGTCTCACTCTCTTTGATGTAAACATCATGGATGGCATTGGATTGTGGTGATTTCTGGCTGTTTTTCTGTTTTTTGGGGGTGTACTGTTGATGTGGACTGGCCATGTGGGTGGTGGTGGTGGTCATCTTGAGTGCTGGCTGGTACAGGCAACATGTGCTTGGGGTGTAAGGGGGCCATTTTGAGGAGAGGCAGTGTCTGAGGCCTGCACTTATTTTGCCTACTTTTCATCCCTTATGCCCAGGGGTAGTGAGTGTTGCATGGGCCTAGTGTTTCTGAGGGGTGTCTTCTTGAATTTAAACACCATTGAGGCCATGGATGGGCTGGGATTGTGCAGATTTTATAGTTTTTTGTCGTTTTTTTGGGCCTGCTGGTGTGGCCCTTTGCCCAGGGGTGGTGAGTGTTGCATGGGCCTAGTCTTTCTGTGGGGTGTCATCTTGAATTTAAACATAATTGAGGCCATGGATGGGCTGGGATTGTGCTTATTTTATTGTTTTTTGTCGTTTTTGGGGGGCTGCTGGTGTGGCCTTTTGCTTGCCCAGGGGTGGTGGTGGTGCATGGACTGAGTGTGCCTGTGGTGTGGTCTCACTCTCTTTGATGTAAACATCATGGATGGCATTGGACTGTGGTGATTTCTGGCTGTTTTTCTGTTTTTTGGGGGTGTACTGTTGATGTGGACTGGCCATGTGGGTGGTGGTGGTGGCCATCTTGAGTGCTGGCTGGTACAGGCAACATGTGCTTGGGGTGTAAGGGGGCCATTTTGAGGAGAGGCAGTGTCTGAGGCCTGCACTTATTTTGCCTACTTTTCATCCCTTATGCCCAGGGGTAGTGAGTGTTGCATGGGCCTAGTGTTTCTGAGGGGTGTCTTCTTGAATTTAAACACCATTGAGGCCATGGATGGGCTGGGATTGTGCAGATTTTATTGTTTTTTGTCGTTTTTTGGGGCCTGCTGGTGTGGCCCTTTGCCCAGGGGTGGTGAGTGTTGCATGGGCCTAGTCTTTCTGTGGGGTGTCTTCTTGAATTTAAACATAATTGAGGCCATGGATGGGCTGGGATTGTGCTTATTTTATTGTTTTTTGTCGTTTTTGGGGGGCTGCTGGTGTGGCCTTTTGCTTGCCCAGGGGTGGTGGTGGTGCATGGACTGAGTGTGCCTGTGGTGTGGTCTCACTCTCTTTGATGTAAACATCATGGATGGCATTGGATTGTGGTGATTTCTGGCTGTTTTTCTGTTTTTTGGGGGTGTACTGTTGATGTGGACTGGCCATGTGGGTGGTGGTGGTGGCCATCTTGAGTGCTGGCTGGTACAGGCAACATGTGCTTGGGGTGTAAGGGGGCCATTTTGAGGAGAGGCAGTGTCTGAGGCCTGCACTTATTTTGCCTACTTTTCATCCATTATGCCCAGGGGTAGTGAGTGTTGCATACTTGCATGTCCGTAGTCTTTCTGTGGGGTGTCTTCAATGTAAACATCAAGGATGGCATGGGATTGTGCTCATTTTTCTGTGTTTTGTCGATTTTTTGGGGTGTATAACTGAACTGATGTTCCTCTGTCTTCCATTGCTTTTAGGTGCACAAGAAGACTCAAGAGAACCACCAGTGCCAGGAAGAAGTCCTGCAGCGGTGTGTGCAGCATAACGTCACGCGACGTCACGTCTGGACACAGAACCCTCTGCAACTCGTGCAACTCCTGCCTGCTGACCTGCTCTGAAGAGGATGGCCCCAAAAAAAGTAACCCGTAGCTCCTCTAGCAAGAAAGGTGCCAGTAAGGAGCAGAAGAAGCAAGTTACCAAGGAGACTGGTGTGCCGCCCGCCCCTTTTTTTGGGAGTAAAAAAAAAAGTATGCCTGCAGCAGCAGCAGCGGGATCTGCTGGGGACCAAGCTGGCAGCAGCACCCCCGCTCCATTGGGCTCAGTGCCACCACCACCACCACGCCAACTTAAGTCCAAGCCCTTGAGTGCTGCAGAGGCAGCCAGTATAGTTCTTCAATCACCATCGACCAGTGATGTTGGCTCATCGCAAGAAAGCAGCAGCAATGTCCCTCAATCAACACAGGTTGTTGTAGCTCATCTGACGAGTGTTGAACAACCACAGCCGCAACAACAATCACATGTGCAAGTACAAGCCCAAGTACATGTGGAAGGAGAGGCAGCGCAAGGAGATGCGCAAGCAGAGGTGCATGGAGGGTCACAAGTGCCCACAATAGTTGTTCCTCCCGAAGTAGGGGCACATCAGGAAATCGACAATCAAGGCGAGGTATCATTTGAGGAAGCCACTCCTCCTGATGATCCTTCATTGTCTTCCACACCCCTAGCAAGGAAGAGATCAAGGGTGGTGTCTACATCCTCTTCAAGCACACCTCCTTCTGATGATACGGATCAAACTTGGGAACCAGCACCACAGCCGTCTGAGAGTGAGGCACACCATGATCCAACAAAGGTAGTTAAGCGTAAAAGGAAGCTCGTCCAAAGTCTCAGAGTTATGGAGTGTGATGAGGCTCAACAAGAAGTGGCGGATACTGCTGCTGATGAAGACTCTGCCAACGACGACCCAGTCATCATAAAGGTCACTGCAGCCCCAGCGGGCATGCAGCAAACAGACATTTTGACCCTAGCCCGAAGAGCTGCTGCGCGTGATGATGATGATGATGATGTTGTCGATGAGGAGGCAGTGGAAACACCACAATCAATGGAGTTAAGTAGTACACCAACTCGTCCCGCTTCCATATTTCTTTCTGGCAAGAAGAGACCTCCGTCAACCTCGACCTTAATTAGTGGCGGTGAAAGTGCAAAACGTACAAATGTTGGGCAATCCAGATCCTCCACTTCATCTGGCATTAGCTTCATGACCACCACCACCAGTATCGCTGCCTCCTCCAGGTCCCACAGACACTTCAAGTCCCCAGTTTGGGACTTCTTTACTGTTTGTCCCAAAAATCCAAAGTTTGCCATTTGTACCCTTTGTAAGCTTGCAGTTAGTCGTGGTAAGTCAGGTACCAACTATGGTACCGGCGGCCAGAGTGGTCATCTTGAGAGAAAGCACGCTGTCAAATGGTTTGCGCACCTAGATGCGATCAAGAAAGGCCAAAATCAAGGAAACGTTGATGTTTCATCTGATGATGACGAGCAGGAAGAAGACGTGTCAAACACGTCCCTTACACCCAGTACCCCTGTCAGCAGCACACCCAATGTGAGGCACACTAAGAGTGTTGGAGCGAGTGAGACACCAACGCACAAAAGTTCACCAGCGAGCAAAATTGGGTCAACGAAGTCATTATCAGCCCGTAAATGCTTGGTCCAGGCCAACATTAGAACAATGCTTACTTCAGACGTGCCATATGAACGCAACCACCCACTGACGCGTCTGTATGACACTAAGCTGGCTAAAATGCTAGCTGTGGACCTTCTACCTTTTTCTTTTGTAGAAGCGGTAGGTTTTCTTGAATTAGTGGCAACGCTCTGCCCTAAATGGAAAGTTCCGAGCCGGTTCTATTTTGCCAGAGTTGCGGTTCCAGCACTACATGAAGATGTGCTGCAGGCGATTGGGGCAGCTTTGCAGAAGAGTGCTGTTCACACAATACATCTGACAACAGACATGTGGACCAGTGGCCCAGGCCATGATTACATGTGCATCACTGCACACTGGGTCTCTTTTTCAGGTGTTAAAGCAAAGCTAAACGCAGGTGTTGACCCGGACCAAGTTTTCAAAGCTGCTCGGAAACATGCAACACTAGCCATGTTTGGCTTGGAGAAAAGTCACACAGCAGAAAACCTTTTGCAAGAGTTTAACAAAAAGGTCTTGACAATGCTATCCCCCCTAAAACGCAAGATTGGTTATGTTTCCACGGATAATGGCTCCAATGTAGTTAAGGCCATGTCGGAGGGTGGCTATTTCAGAGTGCCATGTTTGGCGCACTGTATCAACCTGGTAGTTCAAAAATTCTTGAGTGATAGAGACAGTGCAGCGTTCGCGGTAATGGCCACCTGCCGCAAAATGTGCAACCATTTCAGCCATTCTTTTAAGGCCCGGAAGCATCTGCGGAGACTGCTACTTCAACGTAGAATGCCAGTGAAAGCACTCATCCAGGAGGTGGCAACACGTTGGAACTCAACCTTCTACATGCTTGAGCGTCTGTATGAGCAGTATACGGTACTCGATCACTATTTCTTCACAGAGGGTACATCTCAGAAGGAGGACCTGCGGATGAGTGCGGCGCAATGGGACATAGTTAAAAGCCTGACAGACATGCTTCGTCCTTTTGAGTTCTTCACGCGTGCAGTCAGCCAGGAGGACTGTAATTTGGGAAAAGCTATCCCATTGTTGTGCATGCTGGAGCACCAACTGATGGCGGTGTCTTCTGAGTTTGAAAAAGAAGATGTAGAAAAAAAAAACCATTTCATTTTGTCAGAGAAATTATTAGAGCGCCTACGTGGTGATGAACGTCTTCAAAAGATCAAGTCAGATCAGCATTACATTTGTGCTACTATTCTGGATCCACGCTACAAAAAGGCGCTGGCAGGCGAAGCATTCTTTCCTTTTGATGATGCAGATGTTCAAAAGTACAAACATTGGTTAGCCTTGTCAGCCAAGAGGTTTGAAAAAGAACGGCAGGTTATTGAAGGAGAAGCCAGTACATCAGCATCAGCATCAGCAGGCCATCCCCAGTCACAAGAATCCACTTCTGCACCTGTGGCTGGGGCACAAGTGACCTCTCAGCCGTTAAAGACACCGGCAACTGGATCATCTGCACCACACACAACAAAAACAGTGGCTGTTGTAGAGGATTGGCTAAGTTTGCTTGGGTATGGTTCTCGAAAAAATGTCACAGCCACAGCAAAAAGTAAGCAAAGTGGAGGAACCGTTGATGACCTTGAGTCGATGGTGCAGGACTATATGAATGACTCAACAGTGGTCTTTCTTAATGAGGAGCCATTGCAGTATTGGCATGGCAAAAAACGATTGTGGCCACAGCTCTACAACCTGGCTATAAACTATTTGTCTTGCCCACTCGCAAGTGTGTCTTCTGAACGTGTTTTCAGTGCTGCTGGTGGCATTGTAACTCCCAAACGGAGCCGCCTCTCGCCCAAAAATGTGGAGCGGCTGACAATGATCAAGATGAATCAGCACCTCATACCACCAGATTACAAAGTACGAGAAAGCACGCCGCATGAAGACGAGGAGGACGGCAACGTAGATGAGGGGATTTTTTCTCTGTTCGGTGGCACTGACCTCATCCAGCCTGAATTCGCAGAGTATGATGACGAAATCTTGTTCTTATTCCCTGACACCGAGCCCTGAAAATGAGACAATCAATCAAGAACTTTCTTTTTCGTCCTTATTCACTTTTATTCCTGTGTGCTTTGTGTCTCTCTTTCTTTGTTTTGCACAGTTAATTAAATTCAAACTTTAATCACCTAATCCCAAAGACAAGACCATCATCAGAACTGTCTTCACTTGTTTGCTTATTGCTTTGAAGGTGCCGCAGTCTACATTCCTCAGGTTCACAAGTTCCGAAGAACATGCTCCTCTATCCTCCTCCTCCAGACTGCGATTTCCCTCCAAGCAGAGTGCTGGATTACGCCCAATGAAGAAAGACTCAGCACTTGTGGGGGTGTTGTACTTCTTTGCGGGTGAGTTGACGGATTTGGGCCCATTGCTGTGAATCTCTAATAATGGACAAAAGTGTTTTGGACCAAATATGAGGTGGAAATTTCTTGCCGTTTTTGCTGACTTGCTTGCCTTTGAGGTGCTCTTTGGCGGGGTTCCGGGGGTTTGTGGGTAATTTTTGGTGTCTGTCGAAGCACTGCTGCGACAGTCTAATCTTGATTGCATTTGCTTTTCAGGAAATCCGTGGTGGAAAACAGGAGTTATGATGATTGATGATGATGACCTAGCTGAACAGCGCCGCATTTGGACCGAAGGCCGAGAGATATTGTAAGTATGAGATTTAGCTTTTTCGCTGTTTGGGGGTGTTGTCGGGTGGTTTTTTGCGGGTGGGTTGGCGCCGGCGGGTCTTGCCTGGGGCATTCCTGGGAAGGTCTAATACCGGATAGAAGTGTTTTGGACAAAATCCATAAGGAACAGCCTTTTTTTGCTATTTCTTCTGACATCTTGCTCAATGTAGCGTTTTGGGGGGCTTCCTGCTGTTCGTGGGTGGGTTGCGGCCGGGGTCTCTGTCGAAGCACTGCTGCGACAGTCTAATCTTGATTGCATTTGCTTTTCAGGAAATCCGTGGTGGAAAACAGGAGTTATGATGATTGATGATGACATTGATGACCTAGCTGAACAGCGCCGCATTTGGACCGAAGGCCGAGAGATATTGTAAGTATGAGATTTAGCTTTTTCGCTGTTTGGGGGTGTTGTCGGGTGGTTTTTTGCGGGTGGGTTGGCGCCGGCGGGTCTTGCCTGGGGCATTCCTGGGAAGGTCTAATACCGGATAGAAGTGTTTTGGACAAAATCCATAAGGAACAGCCTTTTTTTTGCTATTTCTTCTGACATCTTGCTCAATGTAGCGTTTTGGGGGGCTTCCTGCTGTTCGTGGGTGGGTTGCGGCCGGGGTCTCTGTCGAAGCACTGCTGCGACAGTCTAATCTTGATTGCATTTGCTTTTCAGGAAATCCGTGGTGGAAAACAGGAGTTATGATGATTGATGATGATGACCTAGCTGAACAGCGCCGCATTTGGACAGAAGGCCGAGAGATATTGTAAGTATGAGATTTAGCTTTTTCGCTGTTTGGGGGTGTTGTCGGGTGGTTTTTTGCGGGTGGGTTGGCGGGTCTTGCCTGGGGCATTCCTGGGAAGGTCTAATACCGGATAGAAGTGTTTTGGACAAAATCCATAAGGAACAGCCTTTTTTTCAAGGTCAAATTTTGTTCTAAAACACAGTAGTACACCTACCTTGAGGGGAAAGATCCGCTATAATATTTTGCCCATACTTATTGATCCTTAAAAAGGTGACTCAGACAGAGCACGCAATTTCAAAAATATTGTACTGTCTATTAGGGAAATCAAAGTGTGACTTTTTGCACCACACAGCGTACATACCTTTTATTTATTTATCAGTGGTATTGTAATAGCACTTCCTGTTTTCCGTTCAATAATTACAGGCCGGGTTTCAGTCAACATCCGCCAGGCAGGCAGTGGACAGGGTGTCTTCTGTCAGTGGTCACCACATTGATGGACGAAGCGTCAGCTGGAATGGAGGAGTGCCGCCAATAAGAGGAATTGTTTGCTGCATGCTTATTACTTACCAAATTCAACAGGACAACTCCAACAACATACGCAATACAGATACAGTATCCATTGTTGTCTTTTATTCTATGAGTGTGACTGCATGTGCTTACCTTTAGTTTGTAACCAAAGATTGTCTGTATCTTCAATTATTGTTTGTCCATGCTCTGCTTTTTTTTTCTTCTCTCAACAAAACCTACCCAAAAAGAAACCCCCATTCCCATCCATTTTACAAACCCTAACCCTCTTCCCCCGGGCTGTGTTGTTTTGCTTGATGTCTGACTAAAATGACATCAATAATTCCACACACTTGCTGGGGAGGATAAGGTCAAAGCAGCAACAGGCTGGTGAAGGAATACGAGGATATCTTCTAGACTTACTCAGCTTCAGTACTATATCTTCTAGTAGTAGTAGCCAATGTCAAATAAATTCAACGCAAGTACTAGTTATACTTGCAAGCAAATACTTTACCATTTGTTAGGCTACATTATGGCACTGTTCTAGTGTACTGTCACCTGCTATTTTCTCGATCGTACCGTAACCGTTGTAATGCTACAGTAAGGAGGACAAACAAGGTTTCGTTTTCTTTTTTTCCATAGGCATGCAACTGCCACTGTGTCACACCACTAGTACCACCGCAATGAGGAAATGTCACCCACCCAGGATTGACAACGTTAATCCCCATTTCACCTGGAGCCAGCCCTGGGCCTAGCCCTAATTTCTAACACAAATTACAGGTAAGATAAGCGTTTGGTGGGAGGTAGTATAATGGAGTATTATTTCGGAGTAGACAAGAGATTGACGGTTGTACTACTAAAGTCCTACGACTGTTCAGGAAAACAAAGTTACTGTTACACCCCCGCCCCCCACCCACCAGACTGAAAAGCAGTAAAAAACAGGTATGGTCAGATAAAGTTGAAAAATATATTTATTTAGCCCTAACAAAATAATCTCCCTCACCCACCCTAACCCCAACGATTGTCTCTGAAACGTCCCAAAACGATCCCAACTCCCAAATCCCACCCCCCAAAAGTCTATAAAAAAAGGGCAAGGGACACTCCACTACTGGAGGGTGCTGGTGCTGGTGCATGATGCGGCATGGGCATCATACTCCTTGCGGAGGGTGGCAAGCTCGGAGCGGAGGCCCTTAACCAAGTTCTTATACCTCAGGACCTCCTGCTCCAGGTTGGACATGCGGACTCGTAGGCGGCGTTGGCGGTCCTTGCAGCTCCTGTGGGGGGCAGCTGGTATTTCGGTTGCTTGGCGGTGGCGGTCGTCTTTCTTAGCCCGGCTCGGTCCCGCTGGCTTAGTCACGGAGGAGGATGCAGTGGTCACAGTCGAGGATGTCGTTGTTGCACCCCCGCTCGACTGCGTTTCCTCCTCCTCCTCCAGGGCCACCAGCCGCCGATATTCGGCGACTGTGGCCTCCAGCCTCCGTTGCCGGGCCAATCTAGCCTGCTCCCTCCTTGTTGTTGATTTGGAAGGAGCAACTATATGAAGAAAGAAAGACATAGTCTGTAACCAATGCTCCTTATTAATAACACAAAGTGATTGAGCCGAAAGTTGGGTCACAGAGTACAAGTAGCAAATTGAAAGCACAGTACATAACTATTGAGGACAGTATCTATGTAACCTCCCACTTCTGCATCCTTGCTCTAACAGTAGTGGTAGTTTAATGAACTAATTCTACGACCACTATGGACTTCCATTACAGTCGACTATGACAGTACACCAGTCTTATTCTTCTTCTTCTCTCTTGTTTAGGGAAATGGGTACGTTATCTTATGCAAGCCGGCAGAATGACATGGACAGCACAGTGAACTTGCACCCGAGAAAAAAAGTTGCACACCATGATGAGTGAGACAGACTTGCGTTACTGTACCGGTCCAGTACATGCAGGTGGTGAAGCTATTACTTTTCTATTACGGGTGGCACTGAGAATACTCTGTTACAAGGGCTACTGCTTAATTAATTTACCTTTCACCCTACAGTGCAAATGAGTACTAGAAAAGGAAAATGAAGAAGCTAACTAATTTGATTATCTATCACTTCACATGGGACGTATTTAATGACAGATGAGATGACTTTAGGTGCTTTGCTTAATATTGAGTGAACAGTGATACACCCACACAAGTAAACTAAAGTTATTAAGAGAGGTACGGAGTGTCCACCGTAATAACCAGATATATGCTGTGAATGCAAACGCAATACAAAGTACTGCTACTATTCATGGTAGTATTGGACACATTTACAATTTCTTTTCCTTGCCTTCCCTGCACTGGAACGGACGTGCGGGTGCGGTGGTACATGCTCTTCAAGGTAACACTTACTTCACCTGGCGACCATCTACTCTCTCTAGATACACATGTGCTATCTAAGAGTCAGAGAATACCATGCTCCAGGCATCCATTCAGTCAAAGTATACGCACACATACAGTTTCTGTTTCACCCACCCAGGCTGCTGTCCTTCCACCCATCCTTGCTTCATCATTGACCCAGCCATGCACCATACCATATTCTTTCCTTCCCAGCCACCTCGGGGGCCAAGCAAACACATATCGTTCTTCTTTGCCAGCCATCATACAAGTTCGCGTCCCACTTACTTACACCCTTCTTTCGCTTTTCGTTCATCCCATCCATCACGTTTGTCTAAGAACTTATTGGGATTCTTCTCACCAAAAACTTCACAGCTAAGTCGAAGTACATTTCGAGGAGGCTACTACCTGGTTGATTTGTAATTGTAATACACCCGTGCAGAAAGCACACTATGCAGTCTTCAATCTCAATAAGTAAGGAATATATAGCTTACCTGTTTCCGCCACCACCGTTTGATCCCCCACAGGAACGTCCGCCGGCTCTTGTACCGCCTCCTCCCCAGAGGCCTCCGAGTCCTGGTCCAACACAGCCACCTCCGCGCTGGCCCCGTCACCAGATGTTACACCTACAAAGTACATTTAAGAATGTTAGAATACACCACCCACTACTATATAATATTTGGTCTAGGAGAAATGTTAAAAAAACAGAATACAATGTAATAATTTGTGACTGTCTACTCCATAGTAAAAATGTCCCATTTTCCAGGGAAGGCTGTTGTCTTGCTGCACTTTTATGCACAACTGATGAATGCTTGCTTTTGATTTTTAACACGCACCACTTTTTCTCCTAACAGACAGAAGCTTGACTCCTGAGTCCTAAGAACACGACCAGGATCAAGTTCAAACCAGGTGAGAGCTCGGCTCGACCACAAGAAATGTGTCCAATTAATCGTCAGCACTAACCACTTTTCCGTTTTCAGTTAAATAGTTTTATGACAAAGTAGATTTTAATAAATGTGTTTACTTTTAATAAAGCTTTTAAACTTAAATAGACTCTGTGGTTTTTGTTCCTCCAGACTAGAGTGGATGAGCTAAAGGTTTTGGAATTTTTGCAAGCATGAGTGCCTCTGACACTTCTTGACTGTGCTGTGACTCCGTACTACTCTCTTGTCCTGCGTACGATAATCTAGAGATCATTGGGGATCTATAATCGGTGACTTCGGGAGCTGAATGACTCTGCCACACTATCTAGTCAGTAAGGAGACAGTGCATAGAGGTATTGCTGAATATAATGGGAGTCCAATGGAATTGCCAAATGTCCAATCTTAGTTAGCTACACAGACAGACTAATAAGAATAGTCTAGTAATACCACAGGGAGTCATATTCGAGGCAGGATAAGAATTTATATCCAGTCTACAAGAAGATCAAAGACGATTTAGAAAAAATCGAATGAGGAACGCTAGGAAAAAATAGGTACTGTTTATTAAAATGTAAACTTACTGGGGCCAGCAAAGGAGCCCTCGCCTGCCCGATCCTGGCCTGCATCCTCAGCACCCTCCTCCTGTGTCCTCTTGCCCTTGGGGGGAGCTGATGTACAACATGAAAGAAAGAAAAACCAGAAAACATGGATGAGATTTTTCAACCAAATCAAACATTTCAAAAGAACAATAACAACATATTTTGGAAAAATAGGAAATAGATAGACAACTATTCCACGGGATCTATCTCATGTGGTATACTACGTTATTCGTATTGCCTGATTTGCGGAACGTTGACTTAGAAAGTTCCTATGTAACTCAATAAACAGACTACTAAAGAGGTTTGCCTAGGCCTGGCACTGCAGGCAGCAGTGCGCAACACGTGACAGACAAAGTCCATCCTGCTTGCAGATCAGTGAATACTCAAACTATCAATCCACCCGCCACCACCGCCACTATTTCTTCTTATAGCCATGTGTCTAAAGGAAGGACTGGACTTCAGTCTGTTGGGGCTGATAGAAGTCCCTTGCGGAAGTTGCGGCTCATTTTCCTCCATTGTTGCGTGCCTTTTCTGACGCAGCGGCAGAACAAAAGACTCGCCATGGTGATGGTGCGGCGTATATATTAAAAAAAAACACATATGGGCATATGGGCGATGCATCACGTTGTAAAGCCCTGCGCCATCAGGGGGCGTTCCGGCGCAAGGGAGGGCGTACCTGCGCAGGAACGAATCCTAAAAGTGGCTGAGGGAAATCTACAAGATGTCAATCAGTCACTTTTAGGACAATGATGCATGACTCAAACCCTGCGCGCTTGAAGCCGACGTACGGCTTGATGCAGCATTGGGGAGATAGGGTACCCCAGAGCATTGCTGGAGCTGCGCCATCGTTGGCACGCAACTCCAGCAATGCGCTGCCTTTACGGCACAGATGCGTAAGGCTTCTGTGACGTTTTGGGCCAATGGGTGGTGGTGGCATGGCACACAATTACTGCCGCATCCCTGCTACTTTGCAGGGATGCGCCGGTAATTGAAAATATGACCCTTACTGTCTAGCATTACGCAGTTCTTTTCTTTACACTACACTCATACATAATTTCTCAGGCCAATGAAATGCTTCTGAACACAACATACAAAACAAAGAAGCATAGTAGCAAGCAAGGCTACTGAGAAGGAGAGCAGTGCACCTGAAATGCATAGAAGATTTTGAAATATAATTTACCTCAATGTAATCGGCAGCATTATTGCTCTTGGTAAAGAACAAAGATTTGCAAATAACAGAGCAGGATAAAACAGAGTAGTAAATGTACTACTACTACTACTCACCAAGCCCGGGGACCTCTACGCCGAGCCCGTCCAGCAAGTCCCGCTCCCGGTCCATGACATCGGTCCAGCGGTGGGTGGCCTGGTTATATGTGCGCCGGACCCCAGAGATCTTGTACATGGCCCGGCACACCTTCTCCCACCGCTTGCGACGCTCCCGGATGCCATAGCCGGTCGCGATCTTGCCGCCTCCCAGGATCGTCTTGGGGAGGCGGCGCTGGACATGGAAGATCAGTGCCGCCACTTCCTCCGCGCTGAAGATCTCCCTCGGGACCACTTGCTCCCCCCTTAAACGCCCGCACGGGAGCCGGGCACGGGGTGCGGGACCCTTCCGCTTCTCAGGGTGCTTCCCGGCTCCCTTTACCATGGTCTGGGCAGAAATAGAGTTAAATGATAAACAAGAAATAGAATAGTGAAGAAGAAAAGAAAAGAGTTTAAAAAAGTAGTTTAAAAGTAACTAAAAGCTGCAGAAAACACAAAAATATAGAGCTAGAAAAATAGAGGGATAGATAATAAGTAAAATTAGATCAAAAAAACTTCAAACAAGCAAAGGATGGCAGAGATTGAGAGAGGATAGAGAAAGCATGCCCAGAACCATAGCAATGAATGAGAAACAAGATGGCCGCGCCCGTTCACGACCGCGTGGGTAAGTTCGCGCGAGATTTTCCTTGCGAGTACGCGCGAAATTGTACTAGCAAGCAGCACACTTTGCGAGATTACACATAGCGGGCGGAAACGGAATTACGTCACGCCAACAAGATGGCCGCGCCCGTGTACGACCGATAGGGTAACTTGGCAAACGTATAGCTAGAAGCGCCTCGCGAACACGCGCAAGATCACGCGAACATACACGTCGCAAAAAAAACAATTTTGTATTCGCACGTATTCGCGGCTTCCGAAATCGATCTCGCACGGATTCGCGCCCCAAAAAACGCGCGAAATTGCAGAAAAAAACGATTTTAGCTAAACTGAAAGCAATGAGCAGGTGCAAAAGTTCAAACTTAACATTAGTAACATTCAAGGTAGTGCTTCCTGATGGGCCCCTCCAAAGTTTGCAACTATTCTATGACCCTGCTATGACCCAAACAGCAGGCTCATAGAATAGCTACAAGTAGACCATAAAGGTCCTGTGAAAAAAAAATTTCACTGCAACAAAAAGCAAATTACAGATAAGGAAGGAAGCAGGTGCCAGCCAGACTGGAACTTTCTAAATAACTGACACATTAATGAAACACAAATTAATTGATGGCAGTTGAAGAAGGGCAGGTGTGCTTGCTTTTTTCAACCACCATAATCTACAGTGATAAATAAACCTAATGGGTGGCAGTGAGGATGTACCAGAGGGTGGCATGGGTGTCCCAGAGGGTGGCAGTGGTGAAACAGAGGGTGCTGTGAACCTGTGATGATAAACCAGACGTTGAAACAACATAGTCGCGGCCGTTGCGAGCCGAAAAGTAAGTTCGCAATTGCGAACTTGTCCCAAAATCGGCGCGAACGCGCGCCAACACAAAAAACGGGAAAATCCGCAAATCCGCTAGAGTTCGCGGATCTTCGCGGATTGCGAATCCGTAAATCCGCAAGTTCGCGTACGCGAGATCCGCTAGATCCGCCCATGCTTAGCTGGATGTAAAGTGGAGAGAGAAGGTTAATTCATATCTGGTGGCTCGAATCAATGAAGGCATTTCAATAGCACACTTTGACCAGCTGGAGTAGGAGTAGTCGTTACCCAAGCTTGTGAAAGGTGCAGATTTGTGACTTCATACCTACAGTGCTAGCACGTGGTGGGAAACAGCTGGATTCTGACTGTGGCAGCTGTTCTTGAACAGGAACCGGGTTCGACATCAGGCGAGGTGAAACATCCCAACTGTGTTTTGGTGCACTGTGCATGTTTGTTTGTGTGTAGGGGGGCGCTATTTCACCTTTCCAGCACATTCTACTTGCAATTGAGTCACTTCATGACACTCAGGAATTCATTTTATCCAGGTTGTATACTAGCTGGCAGCCAGTATCAGAAGCTGAAATGGAGCACAGCTATAATTTCAACATCATTACCGCCTGGAGCAGTCATGGAGGCTGCAAACTGTTTTTTTTACCGTCTCATGCATTTTGTGTAATTGCATTAATGATAACATTTAATATAGCATGCACTACAAACTGAATTGTTTTTTAGCAACCAGTAGTACACAAAATGCAGTGACCTATTTTAGTGGCATTGTAACTTGTGAACGGTGGGTTAAACAAAGATCTCTACAACAAATGAATTAACACTCTAAGTTGTCTTACAAGTGATACAAATCTGGGACCTACACATTGCCGTGCAGTGAGTAGACACAATAACCTTTTAAACCTTTTTTTATCATTCTAACTTATGACCAGAGATTCCGCACAGATCGTCAAGCAAGTACATTAATCATCTGAGCTATATTTATATTTAAATCATGAGACTTGCTGGATACAAAAATGCCTTCAGTAGTTTTCTTAACACCAAAAATATCTTAAAATGCTGCCTGTTTGGTCATATTGAGACGGGGAGACTATTACTATCATATTTCCATATTGTGAATTTGTTGAGTGTCAGAGGCTGACAGTAAGTGACTCTGCTCTTCATGAGGCGGCACCCGCCTGACTCCATTGCATTTCTGCCACCTCTCTCCCAACCAGTGGGTGAGTTTCCAGAGTCAATGTGCCCCTTTTCCAGCATTGCCTACCTGCATGGCATGTGGGGCGCCGCCGTGCATGGTGGTGCAAAAGTTACAGCAAAAGGCAGTCCACCCTCTTCAAACAAGCAATAGAGGTCAAATCACCACCGTGGAAGCAAACGTTCTCTTGGCAATTATCAGCAACTCGCCTGCTTGGCATAGGAGCAGAGAGAGTAAAAACACACCAAGCAGTCTAGTTAAATATTAATCCTGGACAACTTCAAGACAAAACTCTTGAAAAAGAGTGTGCCATTTGCCAAGAATGAAAAGGTGTGGAGAAGTGGATGGAGAAACAAAATCACTATCATGTTTCACAAGGAGTGCTTTCACCACATATTCTATATGGGTGCAACCTCACATCTGAATTTATTGAACAACCAAGTACAAAAATACATGCCATCCCTGATTTACGGAAAAACCAAGGGTGAATGGTTTCTTTCTATTCATTTTTAGCACCAGAAATCAACTGGCCTTTACACTAGACTCTTTCATCTAGTTTGTTAGCAATATAGCAAAAGCCAATAAATATCTCCAATTTCTTTTTTTTTAAAGATCAACTATTCACTATTCACCTATCACCTAATCATTGCAGTTTATGCCGCGAATGGCTCACAGTTTGTAGTGAAACGCTGTCCTAGTTGAATTACAATTCACCCATTCCCAATGAAGGTAGTTCTCCACTCCACAGCCAAACTTTTCTCCTCTGCCCAAAAATATGATCACATATGGTCAATACTAAGGCCCTATGCTGACTATCCATAGAAGTCAGTATTAATTGTGAGGTTTGCTGACTGATGTACAAAGCCATTCACCTGACCGATACACCCTAACAGGCTTACACGGTCATATACTGTTTATCAGGACAGTGGACATGGAACCCTTTTTAGAATAGGGTTGTTGTCCACATGCATCAGCTTACTAGAATTAGAAGAAAAAAAAACTGTGTTCCTAAATAATTTAGTGCAGTAAATGAACCAACCCTCTCCCTTCTAATTCATGGAGAATCACATCCATATTTTTTTCCTCAGGTGGTGCACATATCAATGCAGTGGAAAATAATGATTTAAATGTAACACATAACAACTGGTTATTTATGGTTCGCACATTCTCCATCAGAAATTTCCTGAAACAACCACTGGACAGTAGCCTCAAATGAGAGCAAGCTTTTAAAGGCTTTTAACAAGTGATAACATATTGCACATTAACGACACAATACCACGTAACCATATCTGTAGGCCATGAAAGCTGAAAAAACCTTTTTATGTGGCTAGAGGTGCCATGTTGTGCCTAGTTAGAATACTAAAGGTTTTAAAGTAACATTATATATATGCCCATCGGTACAATTAAACCACAACTGAAGTAAACCCCATCGTAAGTGTGATTAGAAGGTAAATGATGGACATCAAAGACAAAGATTTTGATAACAAATGCCATGGAGGTACTGTTGGAGGACAAATACCAAAATCTAACACACCGAATGGAGTACAGTGTGGTTGAATAATGGTCCTCGGAATACTGTGCCAGAGAGCAGTGCTCCTCCCATTTTTGGCGGATACCATGAAAAAAAGATTAATGGCCCATGACTTTTTGGCTCAGGATATTATATAATACTAAACGTGACTCATTGGGGCTATTTTTGGGACAATACTTCCAACATAAATCTGGACATGTGATCCTTGTTACCTGGAGGCACACACAATAAATCTGAATGGAGGAACATTTTGGGAAGCTTCAATCTGTTTTTTTTACTGGTTTGAGATGAGATAAAACGGGACAACCTTTGGGCTGTGGATGATTCATGTGCTACTATTCTGTTGTACTAACAGTTGTTTTCATCCTGTGGTATAGATCCACCCTCTGAGCTCTGCCCATAATATCGATTCACCCTCAGAGCTTGTCTTATAAAATCGATCCACACTCAGAGCTCTACTCCAAAATCAGGAATCCCTTAATGCTGTGTGTCATATAATGCAAGAATTGCTACTCATTCTCACAATAATAAATCCAATTTCTCTTAAGAATAGGTAGAGGCTTCCCATTAAAGACAAACCTAAAAGAGCAGTATGTTTAAAGAGACTTCCTCATTCATTCAGTCAGACCTCTGTTCTTTAAAATACTGGAAAGCTCTGTTCTTGATAATACAGAAGTATGTTTAGTTCCTTTCTTACAAATATATAGCAGCCCAGCAGATCTGCTGTTGATATTACCCACAATCACTCTGACTGTTTCTGTTGCTATTTTCCAATTTCATGTCATCCAGAGCTCTTGTCTCATAATATCCAGAGACACTCAATGATCTGTTCCTGGAAACAGGAGAAACATTCAAGACACAGTCCAAATTCTGCTTTTGATAATATAGGCTCCCTCAGAGTTCTAGTTGTAATAATTCCTAGAACTCACATATTTTTCTCTTGATAAAACACAGACTCACTCAAAGTACTGTTCCACATGGAACGCACCCAATTCCAAAAGTATTGCAGTAGCTTACTTTTGTAGCACCTGTGGCTTACTCTTGACCTGTACGAGTAAAGTAGGAGGAGGGCAAGAGTAAGTCTCTCACACACAGCAACGTCTTTGTGACTCAGACCTTCTGGATCACTAGCAGCAGGGCTGAAGGCTGTAGCCTGCTGCCCACTGCAAGAGGCCAGTGAAAGCCGTAGAGAGTTTCTTCCCCTGTGCCATGACACGTTTCTAAACACACTCACATGTGGAAAAAGTCTTCATCAGGCGAAGTTCTCATTGAGTATAGCCATCCTCAAGTAAAAATCTTGACCGACTGTCCTATAAGCATCTGTGGCTGATGAATTCCAGAGAGACTCTTTATAACCGAGGCAAGTCATTATCACAGGGTAAAAGAGCAGATCTTAGCCTGCCCATTCCTAAGTAAAGAGGTCCTTCGATCTTCTCCACTCACCCTACTTGATAAACCTAAGCGAATTATGATAAAAGTGCAATAATTATTTTATATAATTTCGTAAGAGGTGCTAACTCTTCAGAGTGCATTAGCTACAAATGATAATTTGTAATACAATGTGTTACTTGTGTCATGGAATATCATATCAAAGGTATGCATTTATTTGTATTTCTGTAGCACCTAAAAGTATATAAAGGCCTAATTTATGGAAAATTGGCGTATGGGAGCATTGCAAGTCCTCTTGCTGCACTGCCCTACGCCAATGTGAAAGGGCAGGGTTGCACCATATTTATGAAATATGGTGCATTCCTCTCCTTTCCTCCTGCAGTAGCGCATAATTTCCGTCCATCATCTCCTTGTGTTCGCTTTGTTTGCCCTAAGTGTGGCAGGGTATGCTCAGACGTGGGTCCCTGGCTCACTTTGCCACTGGATTCAAGCTAGCCTGGCTGATGAGGCCTATTAGCCCAAAACCGGTCCCAGGATGCTTGTTTCCGGTCCAGGGAAGACATAGCTTGGCAGTTCGGGCTGGACGGTTCCCATGAGGAACAGGGTGAAGACTGATTTGCATATGACTGGGTCTGAGCTGGGTTGGCGAAGTGAGCAAAAGAACAATGATGGATTCAACCCAGATCTGTGACTGGGGGTGAGTGAAATAAAATAAATGTTAATCCAGTACTTGTATAGCGCACAAAGCACCCCGAAGGGGTATCTCGGCACCGGGGGCCATTGAGAAGATTAAGCGAGCTATTGCCCAGAGTCACATGGTGCTGGGCAGACCCCTGCCGCCGGAGCCAGGGATCGCAGCGGGATCACCCGCGCCCAGCATCAGTCGCCCTGGCCGTGGTGGCACACCTCTGAGTGTCTGAAAATTTTCAGTGCTCCATCCATCATCTCCTTGTGTTTGCTTCCTTTTCATTGAGTGCCTGTCCCAGGTCATAGAGAATCCAAATCCTCTGTCTGGTGCAATGTGATTTTCACTTTACTGGATCTATAAGAGAAATGTGTTGATTACGCTTGTTTTCTCTCTCTGCTTGTCATCTCTGTGGCTCCTTCCGTTTGCAGATTCTACGTATCTGTGCTGGTGGCTGCCTCTTTTCTCACCTTGCACCAAAGACATGGACTAGTACATTACAACACCTTTCAGTGAATATAATAGTATATTCGGCCCTTGGTGCACTAAATTACAATGGTATGTTACACATGCTGATACAAACAAGCATTTGCAATGCAATAGGCCTCGCGTTCACGTGCGTTTGAGCTATTGGCTTTGTAAATGACAATGCCTTTTATTTATTTTTTGGGTTTTACAACATAAATAAAAGGTATTGTCATTTATAATACTAATAGCTTAAACTCACGCAAACGTGAGACCTATTGCATTGCAAATGCTTGTTTTTTGTTCTCTGCAAAATGCCATAATTTGGCCCAAGAATGATCATACCGAAACCTTTCTAAAATGAAAAAGAAAACCATTTTGCTATATATTATAGAACAATGCTTGGAAGAAAAGAATAGCTATGTCCCCGGCCCCTGTTAAGCATGCTAAATGGAAAGTCCATCTTCAAATTAAGCACTGCAGGAATCCCATCTACTTCACCCAAATAGCACCAAGAAACCTTCTCGGGTACATGCACTTTAAATGTGTCACCAACATAGCGTACATTTATGTAGCGGTTCACATCATTATTGAGGCTCAAAGCACTGTTTGTATCATGTTTGTTGCGCCATACTGGAGTGCTTGGTTGACAGAGTGTAGAATGAATCCCTTGAGGGTCAGAGATGTGCTTCAGACATGAGGCAGGCAAGATCCCCTACCATGAGCATGAAGTCAGCATAACATGTGAGAAACAGACGGAACCAGGCAACTTTCCATCCTGGGAGGGAGTGGTCCTATTCTGATGGTCCTTGAAGGCAGAATATGTGATCCACAGAGCCAAGCAGGAAGTAGTGTATGTGGAGTGCGCCTAGAAGCCCGAGACAATGTTTACCAGCATATATAGGAGGAAGTGTGGGCTCACGGAACTGGGGAACACGGTTCGAATCCCGGCGCAGGACCAATGCCCTGTGATTCTGGGCAACCCGCCTCACCTCCGGTGCTTAAAAAAATAGCAAAAAAAGAGTCTGACTTTGTCTAACATAATGTGGTGCTCATTTAATGTGGTAAAACCAAAGGGGATGGGACGGAATGTTGAACATTGCAAGCACTCACCCCCAGTCAACTGATCTGAGTTTAATCCATCATCATTCTTTAGCTCACTCCGCCACCCCAGTTCAGAGATATAACGTGCTCTGATACCCTCGAGCCAAGTTGGCGCTTCATATAAATTATAAATGCATAAATTCCTACCTGCCCCCCCCCCCCCCCCCCCCCCCCCCCCCAGGAGAGAGGGAGACAGCACCCCCTGGCCAGAGGCGCGGTTTGCCCTCAGGGTACCCGAGCATTGGGATGGACGGATCTCACCCTACTGCAGTCAGCTCGGTGCAGGAGAGGGTTGAGGCAGACACCCCAAAAGGTGAACAGCTATGTGCAAGATGTGCTACGCCCCCCCCCGGATAAGTTGCAGTTTCTAGGAGCTATGAACTTTCTTAGGTCCCTGCCTTTTGGGCTCTGTTAGTCTGGGGCGCTTTCATCTTCGTCCTGGGGCTTGTAGTCATCTTCACACGTTTATAAAATGGGATGTAGTCTCAGAATGTATGACAAGCATAGGCCTGGGTTTGTTCAGCTCCCCTGAAAGGGGTGGGGGGTGCACCGCATTAGAGGAGTGTGCTCTGCACAGGCAGGAAAGGCAGCTGCTTCTCTCCTCTCATGGCTGTCCTGGGCCCCTGCAGGGAACAGGGGCCCCTCCGTGCTCCTGCTGCTCAAAGGTGAGGCTGCTTCGGGGGAGGTGACAGGGTGTGCCATCCCCGTGCCCCACCCTGGGCACTGTAGGTGGCCACAGGAGCTGTGCAAGGCACCTCCCCTGGGAGCAGGGCAGGAAGGAGCACTGCCCTAACACTGCAAGTCCCCAGACACCTCAGGAACCCCCACCCTGCTCCAGGGGCAGAGACAGGGTGTGCCACCCTGTGCCCCCCTGCTTTGCTCCAAGGACAGAGGCAGATTGTGCCACTCCGTGCCCCTGTAACACTGCAAGACCCCGGAGCCCCCTGCACTGACCTTACTGCCGACAGTCTGCTGGGGTGGGGGCCAAAGGAGAGGCAGCTAGGGCTGCCCCTGCCCCTGTGGTGGCATTGGGTCGTGAGTGTGGCAAGGCTGTGCGGGTAGGGGGGGTCTGTGTAGGGGGGTCTGTGCAGGGAGGGGGTCTGTGCAGGGAAGGGGTCTCTGTGGGGAGGGTTCTGTCAAGAGCTCCTCTGAAACTCATACTCGCACATGTGTGTGTACATCATGTGTGTGCAGCAGTGTTCGGCCCCTTCGCCCTGTGGAAGAGAAACTCAATGAAGAAAATAGTGCTTACAAGACTAATTAACAGGTACAGTGTAACAACCGAAGTAAAGGGGCCAGTAGCCATGGGAGTTTACAAATGAAGACAAGGCGGTACTAAGGAGGGTCTAACAAACTGATTACTGAATCAGAAGCCTGCATTTACGAAAGACAAACACAGAAGCCAATAACAAATATGGGTGGAGAGTGGGCGGGGCTTCTCTTCCATACTCTACTACAGCAGATCGCCAGAGCAGCGCAAGCGCGTTGGCTCAGGCTCGCCGTAAAAAAGCAGGGCCATATTTTGCAAACATAAAACATCTACAAAATTACTATTTTAATACCTGAAGTTCAATGGTTTTCGTGTGAATTGCTCATAACAGTCGAATTTTGACATGCAGATGTTAATTTTCAAACCAAGGTATGACTTTTAAGAATGTGTGAGTACTTAAAATAGGCTAAAGCTTTTTAGCACAGGCGTATTTTGTAAAAAGTTATAATCAAGCACAAGCAGAATACGGTGGGATAGTGATGACAGACATCACACTGTAATCCAACCCGCTGTGATAAGTAGCACTGTTTGCAACTTTCCACCAGGGCAGTGTGTGTGTTGTCTGACCCTTATGTATACAAAGGCTTTTGTGATGGGACAGAAAAATAGCTGGTTTGCCCTGTTTTGAAGGGATGTTTCTATATATTAAAAATCTGTACTGGCAATGTTGCTGTTGGAACGGGAATGTTCTATGCATGGCGGACAATCATATTCCTCTGCCCTGAATGCCTGACTGTGTTATCTGGTATCCTGCTTTTTTTATTTTTTTCCCAATAGCCTTAAACTTATCTGGATGTATGTGAAGGCCTAGATGTGCTTCTTTACATTTTTTTTTTTTAGTTTTATATAGCGCAAACTCAAGGTATTGGAGAGCTTTATGTGAGCACTAGTTACATTACACAAGGTCACATTAATTTTCAGTAGCCACAGGGAGTTTAAGTGATTTGCCCAGAATCACAGGAGGCTGAGCCGACGCAGAGACTAAAACCTACTTCCTCAGCTCCAAAGTTGGCAGCTTTGGCCGTTATGCCACATATACGTGAGCATTACCTTGGAGGACCTGAATCTAATCTGGAGGGGCACACCAAGCATACCCTCTTTGAACTGACTGTGGACTACCGCTCCTGTTCTGGGCTTAGTACATACAGCAGCTGTTGCTGTGCACCCTGTTTTGTGAATCAATAGCTGTGACCAGACCTTTTTATCTGTGTCACTGGAGTGGAGGCCTATTGGTTAACTGGTGTAAAGTATAGCTTCTATCCTCCAAATCTGGATCCCAAATATAACATCCCAAGCATATGTTCCACATGTTTGTGTATGTGCTCTGTGTGGTGCATTTATTTTAAAGGGACCAATTTTGGAATGCCTTTGGCCTATCCATGTGCCCAAGATAGAGGTGAGACTCTTATCCAGAACAAAGTATATTTTGACATTACTGAAGCTACAGCGAGGAAACCTAGACATTGAAGTGGGGATAGAGACGACAAGGCTCCTTCAGAAATTCAATTGGGCACTTTTGTTATGAAAGGCTTAGGGTTAGTCTTCCTATAGAACTGCCATTTTGTAGATAGGGTAAAGGGTGGGCTGCAGTCTCTGTTGTCCAAGATTAAAGGGACTGGTTAGGGGAGGCCAGCCTTTTGTCTCTCCTATAATCATTCTTCAGTGTTGCTTGTGGCAGTCAGGTATAGAAATCTCAGACCTGTTTGTTTGTCGAGGGTGCTCCAGGCAGGAGACCTCCCTTCTGTGAGGATCATTGCTCTGCACAAAGGGTGTGTCTAGAAAGCAGCCTCAAAAGGACACTTGCAAGGAGAACCACCGCACACTTGTTCTGAAAGTTCAGATAGTGGATCCACATCTCCTGCGTGCTTTGATTGTATGAAAGTGGGACCCAGTGGCCCACTTGTTGGTCCATTTCCAAGTTCTTCATGGCCAAGGAAGGCAGAGCACTGCTGTTGCTTGCCTGACAGCCAGCTTACAAAAGGTCACTGACATCACCTGAGTCTCTCCCTTGCTGGATTAATTGACCTGAATTGATGAAAAAACAGTTGGCCTGCCAAGGGAGGAAAGGAGCTTGTCAACCCTGCAGTAGGAGTGACTTTCCAAGTGGGCAATGTGCAGTGTGACACCTTGTTGGGTGCTGCAAGAGAAGGAGGATGGAAAGAGGAATCTGTGTACCCCAGATGTCAGTGGGTATAAAATTGTTAATACACTGCTCTGGGGGGAACCGTGAAAAATGCAGCTTGACCAGCACCCCTGTGATCAGAATAAATACTGTGTCTTGATCTGCACCACATTAATCAGGCAGAAGATTATGTTTGAAATACTCTGACATGCCCAAGAGAAAAGTGTGGCCCAGCCAGAGCAACCTTGCCTTCAGAAGAGGGACCTGTTGGTGGCCTTGCTGCCCTCCTGAAATTAGCCTGTGAATAGGTAAGTTGAGACTGACCGTGTGGAGTCTCTGCAAACTCAGAATGCCTTTCCACTTCTTCCAAGGGAGATGCAACAGCTGCAAAGACTGTTGCTCCTGCCTGTGAGGCCACCATCTTTCAGGATTAACCTTGTAGAAGACACAACTGTAGGACTGGTGCCCAGAATCCAGCAGAAAATTCACCCGAGTTACCAGTTCTCTTGGCCTCCGAAAAGAGTAAGAGAGATGGCATGGCAACAAAAATGGGCAGCCACCTGGCTGGGATAGTGGCACTAGGAACTAAGCAGCCAAGCCTCAATCAGTAAGAACAAACCAAGAACATTGAAAGATTGAGCACACTTTCAATGTAATGGGGTAATCTGCACCTGATCCTAATCTAGAACTTTGTCCCTCAGGGAAAATGCATACCAGAAAGGGAGGGAATCAATGGAAATTATAGCACAGTAGCACAGCCAACCCCAGCGTACAAGAAACCAAATTTAGTCTTGTCACTGGATTCAAGATAGCCTTGATGATGAGGGGTGTTCCCCTGAAACCAGCCCCAGGATGCTTGTTTCCAGTCTGTTTGGGCTGGACTGTTCCCACGAGGAACAGGGTCAAGACTGATTTCCACATGGCTGGGTCTGAACTGGGGTGGCGAAGTGAGTTAAAGAATGATAATAGATTCAACCCAGATCTGTGACTGAGGGTGAGTGTCTGAAAAGTTTCAGCACTCCGTCCATCATTTCCTGGTGTTTACTAAAAGTATTCTTGACAATATTATGTGAGTAGTATTTAGTTCTTCTAGTGTGCATTAAGACACATTTATACCTGAAAGTAAAGCAATGATTTGGACAATCAGGATTGCACTGCTTTTGATTGTTGAGCCTTGAGCGTGGGCACCACCCACACTACGTCCATGTGAAGCCTGTGTCTGCTCGCCATTGACATCACTGAGAGTGAAGTGCTGAAGGGGTTGCACTTGTCCAAGTTTTGCAGATCCATAGAAGGCCAGACGCTAGGACATAGAGGCAAATGAGTCTGACTTTAACCACTACAGTTGAAGCCCAGTTGCTTATGCTTGTCATGTATTCGCCCCAAGCAGTATCTGACCAGTCATATCTCAAGAATTTTAGGGACCCTGGGCAAGATACATTTTAGAGGCTTCTGCTCCTTTTGCATTGTATTGTCCATTTTCTAATAATTCAAAGCCCATGATGTCAAACATTATTGACTATGTTAAAGGTTTAGATGGAAAAATAGACAGTTGTGAGGTAGAGAGAAAGTTTACTTTCCCAGGGGTCTCTTGAAAGGTGGGGGTCCCTGGGCAATTGCCCCTTTGCCCATGCCTTAAAGCGTCTCTGGATTTGACAGTGGCCATTGCAAATTGAATTGTTCATATTTCAAGTAGTTGGAACCTATCTCTATGCATGTCTTTGTATTAAGAGTAGACAATTTTAAGGCCAAAGATCATTGTTTTTTATGCCTGCCAAATACACTGATAAAGCTTTACCTAGTTGGAATCAGTCTATGGGAACGATTGAATAAGCGTGTGTGCATGGGTTCTGCATGGGTGTGTCTGTGTGTTGGATACAGGGAAGTAGGGCATTCCTGTTTCCCGTATATTCTCATGTCCCTTGCTTAGGTGCTAGGCTTTAACCTAATTTTAAATGTATGAGCAGTGGCGTAATGAACCTTGAGGGTGCCCCCCTGCAAAAGTACATGGAGGGCCCCCCTCCGAACACACTTAGGAGCTCTCTGGCCGCTGTAATGTGCTTAGGGGCCCCCATGGAGGTCGTGGCCCCCCGCACCATGGGGGCCTTTGTTACACAACTGTATATGAGTATGTGGAATTGCTACCACACTATTCCATTAATCTCCTTCATGTCCCTTGGTTTCTCCCCTATACCACTGACCCACTCTTGAACCACTCACTTTCTTCTCTATCCCACTGACCCTCACCCTGACCCGCTAACTCTCGTTCCGATACCACTGACCTTTCTTCATGCACCCACTTTCTTGTCTGTACCATGCCACAGGCCATATTGCATCCTATCTCACTGACCAGTTTTCAGTCATCAGTCACCCCTTTCCCACCCCACTCATCTGCCATCCTATCCCGCTATCCTCCCTCAAATAAAGTGATATCTCTCCCGCCTCTTCCATTTCTGAATTCACCCTCCTGGTGTGCAGAGCGAGATGGAATCCATTATGTTATTATGGACAAAATAACAAAGTATGAATTGCCACGTGAATTTTGTGTCGCCTTACTTTTATCCAGACAGAGTACAATGAGTGAATTTGTCACATTTCTATATGGCTTTTTCATTTCCCTTCTTCGTGGAGTCCTCCACAGCTCTGTTTACAATGTTCACTTCGCTTCCATCAGCGTCCAACCACTCCTCAGCAGGAGCAGGGCAGGGACCACTCACCTCGCATCTGCTTCAACTTACCCTTTATCTCTTATGTAACACAATATTATGAGAAGTGTGAAGCCACCGAGGTTTCAGATTGATAGGAATGGAAAATGAATTCCTCAGTTTATCTGCAGATTACATTGTGGTTGGAAAAAGCGCAAACAACTTTGGGCATTTTCCTCTAAAATGTGCTTGCATAGTGATCAGGAGAGATTATGCTGTCAAAGGAAAGCTGAGTTCTATCTATAAGCCAAATTAACCTTTGATTTCATTCCTACTGCGTGGTTTCTCGGGATGAAGAAGGTCCTGAGTTTCACTCTTAATATATTCGATATGTCCCACAGGAGCACCAATGTTTACAATGTGGCCCATGGGTGAAAATATATTTGAGTCCACCACCACTTGCAGTCTTCAAACTCCAGGTGGCTCAGAAGGGCTGACTGAGTCGCCAGCATTTGAGTGAGAGTTTCTGCTGCCACATCATAGTCTTTCTCACTCTCGTATTCTGCCCTTGAGCTTACATACTCCTTCCTGGATTCTTTTGCCAGAGGGCATAGTGATTTCATCCGTGATGAAGACAGAACTAAGAGGTGCAGACTGAGAAATAAACACATCAAAAATGTCCCACCTCTGGGGCCAGAAGTGGAGGAGGTCCTGTCTTTTGATATGGCTACCACCTGGACATCATGAAAGATGACCTTGCACATATCTGATCTGCTTTGGACAGAGGAAATCACCCAGATCTACAGTGAGGTTATTTTGATCTCTCTACTGGGATCCACAATCTTGCGGCAGTGGTGGCCATTAGAGCCATGACATACCTTAGATAAAATAGTCCTTTCCTACACAGAACCAAGATCCCCAGGCATACTTCCTTGCATGTATCATGGTTATTTTGCACTTGGGTACATGACTATTCAAGTGACATATAGAATGATAGTTCTTCACTTACATACCAAAAGAAATATCTATCAGGTATGGGAAACATCCAATACCATGCGGACATTGCATCTCAAAGCCTTTACATCACAGGTATTACAACGCAAGTCGTTACAACGACTGGAGCTGGATGGCGCTATAACCTAAGGAAGAGTATGATTTACTATTCCAACACCTTCCCTACTGTACGTAGACTGGAGTTGGAATAGTATATCATACTATTCTTAAGTCCAGCGCCCTCCAACGCAAGTCGTTGTAACAACTTACGTTGTAAAAACTGCTATGTAACGTTCCGCAATCATTTTGATCGCGTTGTAACATCACATATTCATCAGGTATATCTGACGACCATGCTCTCAGTTGTCTAGAAAAGGTGATATGAATCCATGCAAGTAAAGTAAATGGGCCCCCATAGTTTGGTAGTAAAAATTAGCTATAATTGGGGTGCAGTGGACCCTTCACATCCCATGGACTCAGTGCCACTGCACTTGCTGAACTATTGATGGCTACGACATTGCACCCACTCTTTCGTACAAACATGCACAGTGCACTCCTGACTTAATTTATGGATGTAACATTTTGGGGGTATATGTCATTGTGCCCTGTTATATAAAATGATAATCTCACATTCCCACAGCATGTGACACAGCATCCCCCCAAATATGTACTAAGAAATGTATTATATTTAAAGCTATCTGCTGTAAACTCTGAATCTGCTTTTGAAAGAGTAGAGCAGCAAGGGACACGTATGGTAAAACATCCACCAATTTAATGTATTTATTTCACACATTTTGTATAGTGTATGGGCGCTCTCAAGGTATACATGTGCTTTTCAAATACACCAAAATAAGATATATACCAAGAATCATATTAATGGTTTGAATGAGTCTTCTTTACAATATTTGGTAACACTAACCAGGGGGCTCCAGTCTTCTAGTGGAAGGACTGTATTGACATTTTGGATCATTTTCTGCTAGCTTTGGATGGTTATTAGTTTGGCTCGGAGAGGAAAACGTCAATTTTATTAAGTTCATTGGGATGTAAAGGGCAAAGAGTGTTAAGTTTCTTCCAGAATCATTAGAAAATCGGTCAAGAATAACTGATGTATATGAAGAAGCGAAGACTAAACTAGGAAAAAGGTTTGCAAGGAAACAAATGTGATAATGGCTAGATATAGTTTTATACCTAACCGCAACGAGCTGAGAGTGAAATGGCAATTTGGTTGTATTGGAGATAAGTTGAATAGAGATCAGTGGCGTAGCGAGACCTTTTGCCGAATGTCTGACAAAATATCGAAATCAAAAATATCGAAATACAAAAATATCGGGACAAAAATATCGAAGTCAAAAATATAGGAATCCTATCCCTAACAAGGTAAGTACAAAAATATCGAAAAAATAATATCGTAATACAAAAATATCGTATTTAAAAATATCGTTTTTTTAAATGTATTAATAATAATGTAAAAATAATTATAAAATACATATAATGTTACAAATATTAAATAAAAATATTAAAACATAATTAAAAATTTAAAACTAATACATATACATTTAAAATAAATTAAAAACTTAATAATGTAATGTAATTTTATATTTTTTAATTTCATTTAATTGATTTAATTTAAATTAATTTTATTTTTACCCTGTACGACTGTACCCCAAAAACCCAAAACTGACCCTGAACCCTAAAAATACCCCTTTACCCAAAAACCCAAAACTGACCCTGAACCCTAAAAATACCCCTTCACCCATGAACTGAAAACTGACCCTGAACCCTAAAAATACCCCTTTACCCATGAACTGAAAACTGACCCAGAACCCTAAAAATACCCCTTTACCCAAAAACTGAAAACTGACCCTGAACCCTAAAAATACCCCTTTACCCATGAACTGAAAACTGACCCTCAACCCTAAAAATACCCCTTTACCCATGAACTGAAAACTGACCCAGAACCCTAAAAATACCCCTTTACCCAAAAACTGAAAACTGACCCTGAACCCAAAAAATACCCCTTTACCCATGAACTGAAAACTGACCCTGAACCCTAAAAATACCCCTGTACCCATGAACTGAAAACTGACCCTGAACCCTAAAAATACCCCTGTACCCAAAATTAATTAATATTATTTAATTACCAATTAATTATTAATTAACAATAACAATAAAGTAAATATATTAGCACATTTGCTGTAATTAATTTAATTTAATAATTAATATTATTTTGCACAATTAATTAATTAAGAATAACAATAAATTATATACAAAAAAATTACTATAATTAATGTAATTAAATAATTAATAATAATTAATTACCAACTAATTAATAATTATAAATATGTAAAAATTATAATAATTAATTAACTAATTAATAGAAATTAATGACCAATTAATTATTAATTAAAATATGTACAAACATATATCAATTAATTAATTATTATTAAATTACTTCCCACCCTATTCCCCTATAAACCCATAACCCGCTACAGAACATATTTATCTATTAATAAATTAATTAAAAATAATTAAAAATTAATTCTCAATTAATTAATTAATAATTCCTACTAATTAATAATTAATTTAACATAATTAAATTACTTCCCACCCTATTCCCCTATAAACCCACAACCCGCTACAGTAGTAAAAGACAATATTTAATAAAATAACATTAAAAATAAATAATAAAACATAATAAATACAATATAATATACACTAAATTTATTTAAAACTTGATATTAGTAACATCAAAGTTATTAATTTCGATATTATTAACATCGATATTTACAACTTCGATATTACTGATATCATGCCAATATCGATATTTAGACTGTCGATATTACTTACCTTCGATATTTTTGTATCTCGATATTTAAACTTCGATATTTTGTCTTTCCGATATTTTATTTTCGATATTTTGTCTGTGTACCCTTTTGCCACCCGTGGTGGCCACTGTGTTTGCCATCCTGCGGCCGCATGTAGGAGGAGGTGCAGGAGAGTCCTACCGCCCTGGGATGGCTGCAGGTAGGAGCGGGGGGCAGAGGCCTCTGCTCCCTAACCTCATGCTGCCCAGGGCGGACCGCCCACTGGCCGCCTTGCTATGCCACAGTAAGAGATCAACTCACAGGCTGGGTGGCGGAGTGAGCAGATGCATCTCCAGAGCGCTCCAGAGCGCTCCGCCACGACCGCCAAATATTCCTGCATCTAGCTGTGAAAAAACTGCCAGCAGCCCACAAAACCATGCTGGAAACCCACACGGGTGTACTGCAAACTATCAAAGCCTGATGGTGAGAATCTCTACTACGGGGTAGGAAGCGAGTCTGAACAGCGAAGATTCAGGCTCCAGCCCCTCCCCCACTGGACCTCTGCTGTAGGTGTACCCGGTCGGGAGCGCCTGTCCAGCGGCATGCGGTCCTCGCTGCTTATAATCTAAGAATGACCCAACGATCTTCCGGTACCTGCGGAGTGACCGCGACAACACTTGTCAGACGCTTATCAACACCTGAGCACCACCGGGGGGACTCCTGTCATTAGCATGCTGGAGGTGCAGTAGGCAGAGGATGGAAGCCCTCCACAGGACCCCAGAGTACACTCTTCATCGGAGCGGCCTGTCCCGCCATGGATTGGGAGGCGCAGACGTTCTCACGGAATTGCCCCCACCCAAGAATCTGAGAACACAGCCCCCGCTTCTGGGACTGGAAGCGCGAGGTCTTTCAGCCCTTCAACCCCCATGTGCCCCCTCTCCAACAACCTCTGTTGCAATCAAACAAAATGCTGTTGCAATAGAGCAGCAAGACTGCCGGGCAAGAGCGAGGATTTTCCTGCTGTAGAAGACGCCCAAGCGGCGAGCACTCCATTTCGCGCAACTCTTCAAGAGCCACCATGTTTATTGTTAGCAACCTCGATCGGACATCTGGGACCCGTGAGTCCTCTGCAGGTATGGGGGTGCAGTGGTGATGAATCTATATGGCGCTGCCTGCGATACGACGCTCCCGGTCTTTTCCATACCATTCTGAGCCTGGGAGGTGCGCCCGCCCCCTCCCCACCCAACCTCGCTGCTGCCTCCCTTTTCACCAAGACTACTCCCTAACTCCCATGCTCACTTCCCCGGACCTTCTTCTTGCAGATCGACGACTGCGATACCCCCGTGGTCCAGAGCCTGTGCACACATCTTACAACCTTCCGTTTGCCTTTGGTTTTGTGGCTGTATCCCCCCCCTCTGACTCTACTCAAGGGAATCCTGCTCTCTGGGTTCCTCTTCTGGATTCTTGACTTTGGTGACATTTTGTGCATCCCACTATTTTTGGAGATGGTCCCCATCTATACCCATGACCCGGACCCACCATTTTGTTTGACCTTTGTTCCGTTCTTTCTTCCCTCCCCACTCCTCCTGATGACCCATCCATCTTTTTTCTCTTTTTGCTGGACTGACTTTAATATGTATATATGTATTATATAATTGTCCAAGCCTAATCGCTGTTAAAATGTAATACTGTGTGCAAGCAGGAACCAGGAAGCACCGAGGCTCTTGATAGCCAATCACACCGCTGCAATACAGAGTTGTGATTGGTTCGGCACTCAGCCAGGGAATGGGAGCCTGAGCATGTTCTCCACCTAGTCTATAATGCAGCCTGGGTGGAGAACATGCTAAGTGTGCATTAATGTTTGGCCGGCACAAGATGGCCAGCCAAGCATTCATGCGCACTTAGGGAGTGCAAACTGTTGAGTTCTTTAATAACTCCAAACTCGGATTGTCATGAACTCCTTTATTCAGCTTAAACCCCCATGACAGTAAAAGAAATGCAGGCGCAGAGACAGCAGAAGTCTATGCAGAACAGCTACCAGTATAGTTTGCACTCAACCTGCCACCCACACTCTAGAGTATCCCACATCCCAACCCAGTCACGCAGTGCATGCACTCAAGCCATACACAGAACATTCTAAGATGGCTCGAGTGAGTGCGTGAGCACCAACACAACACTCCCCCCATATACATTTTTTTTTTGAGAAAAGAAAAACAAAATAACATTTCAATTAGACTTGACAAGTGTGACATAATCCTCCAATTGTTTAGGCTTGAAGCATATGCGTTTGGATCGAGTAATTGCTATACCATCCTTAGATGTGTTACAGTCCTTATCACTGGGTGTGATAAATTCAGAGTTTTGTACTTCAACATCATTAGCTACAGATTCTCCTTGGTTGGAACAATCTGTAAGAACAGTGTCACTAATGCCATTAGGGTGACCATCAAGGGTATTACTCTGTATATCATCAATCCAATCATACATTGGCATTTTTTTTTCATTGTTGTGCTTTAGATCAACCTGACCTTTTTATAAAGCTATTCTATTGGCATTCCAGACCTTACCATCACTCAAAAGTGCAGAGTTACATAGGATCTTAACTACCTTAAGGGGGGTAGAAAATGAACTCTCACCCTTGCGTACAATTCTTCCTTTTTTAACTTTAATAAAGTCTCCTACCTGCAAATTAACCTTCTTCCTATTACTAGGAATCGTGTGTTTCTCAACCAAGCGATCCTGGTTGGCTTGTAGGGATTGTTTAATACGATCAAAAGAACAAGGAACAATTTTGGTGCAACCTAGCGAACCCATGTTATCTTTGGTACGGGGAAAACGTCCTCTCATCAACTCAAATGGTGAGTGACCTGTGGATTGACACTTAGTGACTCTGTAAGCTCCTACGGTTTTCTGTAACTCAATTTCCCAATCTTTTGTATTAATATTAGAAAGTTCAATATTACCTTTCATAACTCTATTGAAGCGTTCTACACTTCCATGTCCATCTGGGTGATAGTTAGACGTTGTCCTATGTATAATTCCTGTCTCCGTTATAACGTTTGTAAAACATTCACCAGTAAACTGTCCTCCATTATCTGAAATAAGATCCTTAAATAAACCTTCTCTAGCGAATACATCACCCAAAAAGAGTAGTACATTTTCTGTGTCAGCTCTCTCTACTATTTTGTACTCAGGCCACTTTGAAAAATGATCAATTGTGACAAAAATGTATTTCTGTGAACCATCCATGGATTTTACTGGGCCAAAAATGTCAACACCAATTCTATCCCACGACAAATCCGGAACAACAATTGGATGTAAATTTGGTTTGAGTGTGGTTAAACTTTTGTTAGAATTAGAACACTCACAACACTCCCGGACAACCTTTTCTATGTCGCGATCGACACCTGGCTACCAATAAGACTGGTTGATTCTGCATTTGGTTTTAACAATTCCTAAATGACCTTCATGACATAAATTGATAATTTTATTCCGGAACACCTTGGGTGGAACAAGCCTACCACTTCTAAGCAGTAAATCATTTTCAGAGGATAATTCATTCCTAATCTCCCAAAATGGAATGATAGATTTAGCAAGTAAAGACTTGTCCGGCCATCCCTTGCCTACAAATTCACACACAATGGGAAGATCTACATCTTGAGCTATGTTACTCACCCAATCATAGTGAGGAATACTAGCTAATTCTTCATGGAACACACTAGCGACAAACCACTGGTCCCAGTCTTCATTACTATCTTTACCAACAAATAAGGGACATCTACTCAAAAAGTCTGCAATCCTATTGCAGATGCCAGGAACATAAACAACTTCATAGACAAAATACAAAAGTTGTGCAGAAAACCGAGAAATTCTTGGGGAAACGTTGTTAAGCCCTTGTGATGTGAGTACTTTAGTAAGTGGCTTGTGATCTGTCTGTAGTGTGACACTGGTTCCCTAAATAAAATGCCTGAAATGTTTAAGTCCCCATAAACATCTAATCGCTTCTCTCTCTATAAGAGAATATTTTTCTTCTGTTGGGGTAAGAGCTCTAGACCCAAAAGCAATTGTACATTCAGAACCATCACACTGTAATTGGGATAGTACAGCTCCCAACGCTCTTCTGCTGGCATCAGTCGTAATATAACTTTTAAGTTTGGGATCAAACCTTGAAATGCTGGAGCTGAGCAAATGTCTCTATTTATGCTGCCCATGCATCTTTGACATTCATCTGACCAATAAAATGAAACTTCTTTTTTTAATAGCTGTCTAATACAGAAAATTTTGTCTGCAAAATTACGTAAAAACTTTGAATAAAATTCTGCTAATCCGAGGAAGGACCTGACTTCCTCTTTGTTTTGGGGAGAAGGACCCTTATTGATGGCATCAATAAGCAGAGATTTAGGTCTGATGCCGCAAGCGCTGATTTCATGACCAAGGTACGTTACACTCTTTGTGGCAATTTTAAACTTAGATTTTTCAGCAGTTAACCCATTGGACTCTAAAATTTGTAAAACTTTGGTTAAGAACAAATTGTGTTCCTCCAAATCTTTCCCCATAATGAGGATGTCATCTTGAAAAAATAGTACGTTTTTCATGTCTTTAAACAAATGATATATGATACGTTGGAACATCGCCGCAGCTGATGCCAGCCCAAAAGGAACATGTTTAAATTGGAAAATACCAATTGGGGTGACAAAAGCTGTGAGATGTTTGCTGTCTTTGTGTAAAGACACTTGGTGATACGCAGACATTAGATCAATTGTTGAGAACCAAACCATGGGGCCAATTATGATTGCGGTTTTCCCGCATCCTCCGGGCCGGCGGGAGCCACCGCCGGCTCGGAGGATGCGGGAAAACCGCTGCGGAGCCTCCAAAGACCCACCGCCATATTAGGATGGCTGGTGGGTCTGGAATTCCGTCCGCAGCTTTTCCGCCGCGGTCGCCTTCCGACGGCGGTGGAAAAGCTCTAACATGGCTGGCGGTGTCTATCAGACACCGCCATCCATATTAGGATGGTGTAAAAGTCATGCTTTTCCGCGGCGGCTTCTCCTCCATGGAAAAGCATGCAGACTTTGACTTCGGGGGCCCGTTGCGGGCCCCCTGGGTGAAGGGGGGTTGGGGTGCACATGGGGGGTACCTATGGTACCCCCCTGCATTTGCGTGCACAAAGCAGCAGGCACCGCGCCGTGCCTGCCGCTTTGTGCATGCAAATGCGATGCATGCATTTTTAACCTTGTGGCGGGTGCAGTTTGAAGCTGCACCCACCGCAATGTTAAAGATAGAGGATGTGACCGCCACCCTGGCCGTCACATCCTAATCTGCTCGAAGGGAACGCCACAGCCCTTGCGGACGTTCCCTCCTGCTCAGGGGTCACGGACTCAAGTCCGTCCGCAATCATAATCGGCCCCCATGTCTTTAGTTGCAGATAGTAATTTGGTTTTTTTCGGCAGGGGAAACACATCAATGAAGATATTTTTGTTTGGTTCCCTCAAGTCCACATATAAACAGATTTTTCCGTTGGCCTTACGAGCAACGACAAGGGGGGCGACCCAAATGGAAGCTTCTATGCCTTCAATAATGTTTTTTTCGATACATTTTTTAATTTCAGCCTCCACTTAATCCTTAACACTTAGGGGAATGTTCCTAACGCTATGGATACATGCCTTTGCGTTTTCCTTAAGTATCATTTTGTGGCAAAAACCTTTTAATTCGCCAATGTCACCTGAGAATACTTTCTGAAATTTGTTGGTGAAGTCATCATACATGTGTTCAAGATCAGGACCAATACTTAATACTGGATCTTTGTAATTGGGGTTGAGACGTATACCTAGCTCCCCTTGGTCCCTCTAGCCCAAAACACACGGTCCTACAGCAGATACATATAATTTGCAAACTGCTGATCTTCCTTTAAATTCAAATGTGACTGTGTGAAAACCTAAAAGGTCAATGGGTTCCCTTGTGTAGCTAACAGGATGTATATCAGGGATTTCAAGATGGTGGCCAATTTCTTTGCAAAAAAACTCTTCCCATTTGCTTTTATTTATAATTGTGTAAGGCGAACCTGAATCAGCCATTAAGGTTACTGGTACACCTCCCACCTTTATTTCACGCATGGGGTTTTTACTTTTTCCCTCACTGTCATTAATACAACACATTATGTTTGCATCATCATCTGTATTCACAACCTCAGTGTCGTGTTCATACTCATCCACTATGCACTTTACAGATTTGGATGTGTGACAAGCGCGCCCAAAATGTCCTAACATTTTACAGTTAGCACATCTTTACCCAAGGACAGGGCATCTTTTGTCATTAGCGAGATGAGACGTGCTCCCGCAACGGTATCAAATTCCTTTAACATCAGGTAATTCATCTACGTGCTCTTTGTTTTTATATTCCTCCCTTGCTTGTCAAAAATAATTTTTCTTTTTAATCTTATCTATACTAGTGTGGTTAGAAGTTCTAATCATTTTAACAGTATCTTTATTACCATCCAATTTAGCTTTAGCAACAACTGTTTTTGCACAACGTGAGGTTAATTTAGCTTTGCTAATGATTGCAGAAACCCAAGGCGGACTCAAGTGACCTCAAGAACTCCCGGCCCATCTCCCTGCTTATGTCCCCATCGAAAGTCATCGAAAAGATCGTTAACACCCAGCTCACCCGCTACCTAGAAGACAACAGCATCCTGGACCCCTCCCAGTCAGGCTTCCGCAGCAACCACAGCACCGAGACCGCCCTCATCACCGCCACAGACGACATCAGACTCCTACTCAACAATGGCGAGACAGCAGCGCTCATCCTCCTGGACCTCTCCGCCGCCTTCGACACCGTCTGCCACCACACACTATGCACACGCCTCTACGACGCCGGGATACGAGACAAGGCCCTGGATTGGACCACCTCCTTCCTCTCCGACAGAACCCAGAGAGTCCGCCTCCCCCCGTTCCAATCCGGAACCACCAAAACCATCTGCGGTGTCCCGCAGGGATCCTCCCTCAGCCCGACACTGTTCAACGTCTACATGGCTCCCCTCGCTCGCATCGCCAGACTACACGACCTCACCATAATCTCCTACGCCGACGTCGCCCAGCTGATCCTCTCCCTCACCAAGGACCCCCTCACTGCCAAATCCAACCTGCACCAGGGTATGAAGGACATCGCCGACTGGATGGAGACAAGCCGGCTCAAGCTGAACATGGACAAGACAGAGATCTTCTTCCTTGGGCCTAACCCCTCAGCGTGGGACGATTCCTGGTGGCCAGCTTCACTGGGATCCCCCCCGGCACCATCCAACCAACCACGCACGCAACCTAGAAGTCATCTTCGACTCTAAGCTCAGCATGACCACACCCTCCGTATGCTCCGCAAGATCTACAGATGGATCCCGGCAGACACACAAAAAAACGTCACCCACGCCCTCGTCAGCAGCCGACTTGACTACGGAAATGCCCCCTACGCCGGAGCCCTGTCCAAACTCATCAACAGACTGCAAAGAATCCAGAACATCTCCGCACGCCTGATCCTAGACATCCCACGCCTGGACCACATCACCCCGCACCTGAGAGACCTGCACTGGCTCCCCGTCAACAAAAGAATCACATTCAAACTCATGATCCACGCACACAAAGCACTCTAAAAGACCGGCCCAGACTCTTTCAACAACAACAGACTCTCCTTCTACGCACCCAACAGAAAACTCCACTCAGCCGACCTGTCCCTGGCTGCCGTCCCGCGTATCCACAGAACCACTTCTGGGGGCAGATCCTTCTCCCACCGCGCCACCAGGACCTGGAACGCCCTCCCCCTCCACCTACGACAGAACGCAGACCTCCTGGCCTTCAGAAGACTGCTCAAGACCTGGCTCTTCGACCACTAGCTGCTGCTCCACCCCCCCCCAGCGCCTTGAAACCCTTGCGGGTAAGTAGTGCACTTTACAAATTCCATTATTGATTGATTGATTGATAGTTGGGCAAAGGACCTCTCATCCATCGCATGGCTACCCTTCTTTTAGCCAACAGGAGACCAAGAGCTGCAGGCTTATGTATTCCCTTCGGTATTAGTGTGTCAAACCCCAATAACGCAACCAGAGGGGTCTCTGATAGCTCACAGACCAGCATTTTAGAAAGAATACTGAAGACATTGTGCAGAAGGTACGTAACCCCGTACATTCCCCAGCCAAGTGAGTTAAATGTGCATTCCTAGCAGAACGTCTCAGACAAGTGTCATCTTCTCGCAACCCATATCTATATAGCCTGGCCGGAGTATAATAGGTTCTATGAATATATTTAGAATGTATGAGGCGTTGACTACCATTTAGTGAGATCGACTAAACGGTGGCAAAACACCAGGTCCATTGTGCCTCAGTGATGACTGTGGCCTACTTCTTCATCCCAATCTAATTAGAATTTTTGTTTTATTTGTTCTTGGTTATTTGGAAAGAGGGAGTATAGTATAGTGATACCATGTTGCGGGGATTGTGTTTGCAAAAGCAATGTGAGCGATGGCATCCCCACTTGAATATTGAGTTAGATTTTTCTTAAGGTGAGGTTTCCATTTAAAGTTGAAGTTTTCAGTGTGAGTTAGGTGTCCTCAGCAAATTGGTTTGAGTCTTTGCAAATTTCTGCTACCCATTCAATACATAGGTTGAGAGGGTAGGGGGTACAATGGATTCTTTTGGGACTCCACAAATGATAGTTTAGGCTGTTGTTGATTTTTACAATTTGAGAGCGATTGAAGAGACAGGAAGTAAATCATTTGATGACTCAGTCTTAGAATCTGAAGCTTTGTTCCAGTGTTTGGTTAATCCGGAGTGATTGACTGCATATAAGGCTGCGGATAAGTCCAGTAAGACAAGCAGGAAGGATTCCCCTTCATCCAGAATACGGTGGATGTCATCCAGGATTTTTAACAAGTCTGTTTCAATTACATGATCAGCTCTGAATCTTAATTTGTGAATGTAGGAAATATACATTTTCTGCATGGTCACTCTAGATTTGTCGTCTTTTGCTGGAACTTAGAGTTTGATACTTTTGAAAATTCTGTCACTTTAACACTACTAATCAGTGGCTGGGCTCCTCCTTTGAACATGATGGAATTGGCATACACCTGATTGGTATATTTATCCTGCTGATAAGTCACTGCTAAATAGTAAAAAATGTACCCAAAGCCCTCGAAATGTCACTTTGGACTACATACAATGACACCGGTTAGACCCAGTAATACTCAGAGTCTGTGCTTCTATGAAAATATATAACACAATGATTCTCATATTCATATAATAAAAGATCAAGGCATACCAATATCAATGTTTTCGCATCCAGTGAAAAATCTGTTACTTATTATATGATACATATTACTGCAAGAGAGGCGTTTCAAAACATTAAATATATCACTACTATGGTGCAATGTTCATGAAAGTGAACAGGCATGTAAAACTGCACATGACAATATTTTCAAGCCCTTGTGCGCTGCCTGAAGTCACCGTCTTGATGTTCCGGCAGAGCACAGTTACGTGCCAAGGCCACGTAAAGACACACTGTGTGGCTTTTCATGGCCTTGTAGATGTGGTTTGAGGCAATGCAGTCCAAGTCACTGCTATGCCTCACACTGGGATGGAGAGGTGTGCCATCTGTGTTACGGTGGCTGTTCCAGCATAACATCCATGGCATTTGTTACATTCATAGATTTACATTGTCTGTAATCTTGGGAATGCATCAAAAGCCTACACCTCCTCATGGTAGGCGTAGGAGAAGTATCACGAGGAGAAATAACTTTATTTCTCCTCTTTTTTTCCTCTTTCTATGTGTGCTGCATTCAGAAGCACACATGGAAGGAGGAAATCATATCTCATTGATTGTTTTTGTGAAGGAAGGTATCCCTTGCTGCATAAAAACAATAATTCCCACAATGCAGACACCCTTACACCATGGTGAAAGGGTGCCTGCGTTGGCACATGGCAGTCAATTGTGCATCAGCGCTGGGGAAGAGGATAGAATGTCACCGTATCTTATAGATACTTTGCATTCCTGCCCTACGAAGTCTTGCGGCGCTGCCCTATGTCAACATTTTTTAAGTGAGGCCCACAATTTGCTTGTTTGAAGTAATATACTAAGTGAAAACTGTGCAGTCTATTAAAAGTGTATCCCTCTGGTAATTTCTGCAATACAGGTGCCGTTAATATGGGTGTAGAGGTTTTTGATCCATCGGAAATAATTTAAAGAGCTGAGTCTTCATAAAGACAAGTGGATTTGGATACACCATCCATGGAAAAATAAGTAGAGGTCACATAGGCATAATTTTTCAACCACCGGCTAGAATTTGCCAGAGTGATCAAATGGTATCTTATATCATAAGAGAAAGCTGTCTTATGATAGTGTTTGTGTTTGTTGAATGAGTAGCTCCTCGTCTAGCTACACCACTGGTGGAGGTCTTTTGACCCTAATATCATTATGTATGTCAAAGCACATTGATTCACAGATTCAGGCTTTGAGAAGCTTTTTAAGCCCAATCCACACTTTTTTTTAAATAATTCTTTTTATATATTTATATATTTATATTTATATTTATATTTATATATATTTATATTTATGTAGTTTATACAGCGCGCAGCTACCCCCGAGGGGGTGTCCCGGCGCTAGAACCAGACCTCAAAGGAGGAGGGGCGGAATGAGCTGATTACAAGCCAGGAATCATGATCTAGAGAACAGCCAGGTTTTTAGTTTAGCACGGAAGATGGATTCAGACGGGCAGAACCTGAGGTCGGTTGGGAGGCAGTTCCAGAGTTTGGCAGTGAGTACGCTGAACCCTCTGCCGCCCCTTCTGGAGCGTCGAAAGCGAGGTGAAATCAGAAGGCGTAAGTTGTTAGATCTTAGTGATCTTGTGGATTGGGATATTGACACTCGCTTTTTCAGGTAGTTGGGTCCAAGACCGTTGATGGCTCGGAAAGCGAGCGTGAGGATCTTAAATTCAATGCGGCTTCCAATGGGAAGCCAGTGGAGCTCTTTACGATAGGTGGCAACAGATTGACGGTAGGGGATATTGCCAATCAGTCTGGCCGCAGCATTCTGAACGATCTGGAGCCGATCGATCAGATATTGAGGAGCGCCGGCGTATAAGCTGTTGGCGTAGTCCAGGTGAGAGGTGATGAGGGCCTGGGTGATTGTTCGGCGGGCGTCTAATGGGAGGTAGGGAAGGATTTTTTTAATCATGCGTAGCTTCGCGAAGCAGGCAGAAGTGACCTTGTTGACTTGTGCTTTGCATGAAAGTGAGTCGTCGAACTGATAGCCCAGGTTACGTACTGAGTGGACAGGGGAGGGCGCAGGGTCTAGTGCTGTGGGCCACCACAGGGTGGAGGAGATAGGACTTTTCTGGTTAAAAAACAGGACTTCTGTTTTATCAGCATTCAGTCTTAGGTGATTGTTGGTCATCCAGCCACAGATGTTGTCCAGACATTGTCGGAAGTTGGCAAAAGTGGAGTCATTAAACACAAACAAAAAATAACACACTTACAATAAGTGCACTGGATTGCCACTCTGCGCAATAAATCTGATCACATCCTCCTAGTGAATAAAGATCAACAATGATGTCTGTATTCGGGTTCAGGGATCCTCCAGCACTTCTGGGTCTTCCATTGCCACCGGGGGAGTGCATATTTCACCCCTATAAACATTCCAGGGCCCCCAAATATTTCCCCATTTCTTGGGCCTACCCCTTGCCACATACACAGCCCGCTCTCTGAACATACATCAATCCAAATCGTCCATCCATTTCTCGACCGTAGGTGGCTGAACCGCCCCCACAGCTGAGCTATATTACGCTTCGCAATACTACATGCCAACGTGGCCCACATCTTTCCATGGGAGGTGAGATCAGTCTGGTCCCAAACATTCAGGATGCAACCCCATCGCCTCCAACTCAAACCCCACTACCCACACCTCCCTCACCTGGGCATGAATAGCAGACCAATACCCCCGAATGAGGGCACAATCCCACAACACATGAAAGAACGTTCCTAACTCACCACATCCTCTCCTGCAATCGCCACTCACAGCCAAACCTATTCGCACCAACCGTGGGCCAGTCACATAGCAGTGATGGAGAATCTTTAATTGAACCAGCCGAAGCCTCATCTGAATGGCAACGGTCCTCGGAGAGGCCACTGCCTCCCTCCAGTCCTCATCATCCAGAAGCAATCCATCCGCCGTCCACTGGTCCCTCAGGGCCACCAAAGGATCCTCTGCGTGGTTAACTAGCTTTCTATTGATCAGGGAGACAGTTTTTGTCGGGAGATGACCATCCAACACTCGATCCTCCAGCGGGGAGGCCTCCGGGAGCGTCACGCCAAGGGGGATGTTAGCTAGCAGTGCATGCCTAATCTGAAGGTAACAAAACCTCTCGCTCCCCTGCATCCGATAGCGTTCCTGCAGGGTCTCATCCTTGCCCCATAGATCCCCAACTCGGGAGATCCCAATGAGGTCCCATTTATCGAAACCCTTGGATTTCCATAGGCTGCCCAAGCGTTCCGAGTTCCAGAGGGGGGTTGCCAACGTGATCTTCCCCTCCCACCCGAGGGAGCGGGAAGCCTCGTGCCAGACCCCAACCGCCACCGCCATCGGTCCCACCACGGGAAAGCGTCCCCGTCTTGCATATAATGCCCTAGTAAATTCTCCCCCGGGAACCTGGCCACGGTCCATACTATAGCCGGGGTCCAATGGCGAACCGTAAATAGCCTGATTGACCGCCGCCAGCTGTGACGCCCAATAATACTTCCTAATATTAGGCAGACCAATCCCGCCAGCGTACCACGGCAATCTCAATTTCGCAAACGCAATTCGGGGCCTGCCCTCCCAGAGAAGTTGTCTCTGGAGAGCCTCGACCTCCTTGAAGTACGACAGCGGAATCGGATCCATAGAGTTCTGGAGCGCATAGAGGAAACGAGGAATGGCCATCATCTTAAACAGAACAGCTCGACTAAGAAGAGAAAGGGGAAGTGACCTCCACCGATCCACGTCGCGCCTAAGCCGAACCAACGAAGGCAACAGGCTATCGGAGTATCTGCTCCGAGGGTCCAGGGATATAAAAATACCAAGATATTTAAATCCCTCCACTTCCAATTTAACCGGACAGCGTGGGGGAACCTCCGGGGATCAATGCTCAAAGCAAACAGGACCGACTTCGTCCAATTAATGGCAAAGCCTGAGTATCTACTGAACACCTCCAGGACGTCTAGAAATGCCATAAGCGAAGTTCGAGGGGAGGTTAGGTACAGGAGAATATCATCCGCGTAGAGCGATATCTTGTCCTCCCAGTCGGGTGTCCTTCGGAGCCCCCTAATCGATCTATACCAACTAACCCAGGCCACTAGCGGCTCATGCGTCAATGCAAAGAGCAGTGGGGAAAGAGGACAGCCCTGCCTGGTGCCTCTCCCCAGCGCGAAATCAGTCGATCTGTGATTATTGATGACTACTCGGGACAGCGAACCAGAATATAGGAGGCGAACCCAAGAGACAAACTCCGAGCCTAGACCCATCTTACCAAGGGCAGCTAAAAGATAAGGCCACTCCACCCTGTCAAAGGCCATAGTGGTGTCCAAAGATAGTAATATCGACGGTTCGTGTATCTGCGAAGCCCCACCTATTACCCCATGCAACCTACGCAAATTAAGAGCTGTGTTCCGGCGGGGCATAAAGCCCGATTGGTCTGGATGTACCAGCGTAGTAATAACCTTGACCAGGCGGTTCGCCAACAGTTTCGCCAAAATTTTAGGCTCAGCGTTCAACAAGGAAATCGGCCTATAGGAGGAACACTTGGTCTTCGGCTTACCTTCCTTATGGAGGACTATGATATTCGCCATGCGCTGATCATAAGGAAGCCTACCTCTCTCCCTACTCTCCATAAACATATCTTTGATAAAAGGAGCTAACTTATTCGCATTAACTTTATACAGCTCAATAGGAAGCCCATTAGGGCCTGACGCTTTACCAGACCGAACCCCTCTAATCGCCTCTGACACCTCATCATTAGTGAGAAGAGAGTCGAGGAACTCCCTATCTTCGTCCGAAAGAATAGGCATCGGAATGTCCCGGATCATGTCCGCATTCTCGGCCTCCAAATACCGACACTCAGCTGCGTAGACCTTCTCATAGTATCTAGCAAAGACGTCCACAATCTCCTGCGGGTCAGTGACCCTGTCGGCCCCAGGGGACTGCAGCACCGGAACTAGCCGCGACGCCCAATCCCCCTTTTCCAGCCAATCAATCAGCTTACCCGCCTAATCCCCATGCTCATATACTCGACTCTGGGTATCGGCCAATTGTGATTTAGCATTGTCGCTGGCCAGGCACCTGTATTCATCCTTAAGGAGATTCCAACGATGCAGTCCCTCCCCATGGAAGCAAGCGACACCTCTCGCTCCAGCGCAAGCAAGTCTGATTCCACCCTGTCAACCTCAGCGCGCCCCTCCTTTTTCTTTCCTGAAATATACGAATGCAACTCCCCTCTAAGGACAGTCTTATATGCTTCCCTTAGGGAGCACCCGGAGGCTACCGAGTCAACGTTCTTCTGAAAATACCTGTCTGCCACACGCACGATCTCCTTCTTAGCCGCTGGGTCCCGGGACCTCCAAGCACTTATCGGTGCAACCCGGGCTACATCGCGCCCGCCAAGATCTAAGCTGAGCCAAACAGGTGAGTGATCTGAGACCCCTCTTGCCAAGTGCCGCACCTCCCAGAGCCAGGCAGCCTGGGCCGCCAGCACCAGGACGTAATCTATTCTAGAAAAGGATTTGTGTTCAGCCGAGACGTGCGTATATTGTGTCTCGTCGGGGTGCTAAAGCCTCCAACCGTCCACCAGACCTGTAGTGCCCACAAAATCAGCCAACCACCTCTAGGAGGACAACGACTCACGAGCCGGGCATCAATCAACATTCCCATCCATAACAGCATTGAAGCCCCTACCAACAACCAGCAAACCAACCGGCAAGGACAAAAAGATCTTGCTCAGATCGTGGAATGTGTCCGTCTGAAGGGCCGGAGGAACATAAACAGACAAAAAAGTCACACTTCTCCCCTCCCACAAACCAGAGACACCAACGTACCTCCCCCTATTGTCGAGCCATGTGGCCTGTATGGCTAAAGGGAAGGCATTCTTGATCAAGATCCCGACCCCTCGCGACCCAGTCGTAAAACCAGCGTGAGCCACCAACTTATAGCCCCCTCTGTCGAGTGCCATACACCGCTTACCCATAAGGTGGGTTTCCTCCAATAATACCACATCCGGGGAATGCCTACATATCAATTGGCCCACCACACCCCTCTTGATCTTGTCCCCCAAACCATTGACATTCTAGCTCAGTGCGGAAATCGCCACTGCCCCTTTAACGGAGGACATTAAGGAAGCAAAAGCAAACATTGTAATGCAATGGCGCCCAGTGCAAAAATAATTTACATACAAAAATACAATAACTAACCCCTAATCCCCCCAACCCTCCTCCCTGCACCCCTGCATACAGCTTGCACTCATCCCCAACTAGCAGTGTGCCTGTCACCCCCAAATAGCTACGAAAATCTTAAAGTAGAACACAGAGGAGGGCCCACGGACCGGCCCACCCACGCCCCACCCACCGGCACCATAGATGTAGTGGGACGCCATAATTACACAACAAAATCTCTAACAAAAAGTCTGCCCAAGGTCCAAGCACCACTACCCGGAAAAACCAACCCTCGCTACTATCTGCTGCCCCCCATTAAGCCCCACTCAACCACATTATTGTTCCTCGGCCTCCTCTCGATCGGCAGCCTGCCGGTCCGGGCGCCGGAACGTGTCCAGCCAGTCTGCCGCCACCTCAAAAACCAGGCCTTCCCATCGAGTTCCACACGAAGGCGGGCTGGAAACATCATTGCATACCGCATGTTTTTGTCCTTTAATTTCTTTTTAATCGCGATGAACCTCTGTCTTTGCTTCTGAACTGCCTGGGTGAAGTCAGGAAAGAACAGGATCGTCGCATTTTCAAATTTCAGGGGGTCAGCCGAACGGGCCGCCTGCAGGATAGCGTCTCGGTCCCGGAAATTCAGCACTCGTGCAATTATCGGCCGAGGAGGCGCCCCCACCCGGGGCCTGCCACCCGGCACTCGGTGGGCTCGTTCCACGGTGAAGAACTTACTAAGCCCCTTCGGCTTAAGATGGTCATGGATAAAGTTCTCCACAAAGAGGTCCGTGGCCTGCCCCTCCATCTTCTCCGGAACCCCTAAGATGCGGACATTATTGCGTCGAGCCCACCCTTCGTATTCATCCAAACGCCGATCCATGGTCTCCCTCGAGGATCTAAGATCACCCACCTCCCGCTGGAGCTGTCTCACATCGTCAATTAGGCTAGTCGTCTTAAGCTCCAGCGACTTAACCTTCTCGTTGGCCTTCGACAGATCAGCCCTGATTAGCCCCATCTCAACTGACACCGTGTCAAGCTTGGCTTCCAGAGTCTCCATCTGCTGTCCGAAGGACATACGGACCCCGGTGATGGCCGCCATCAAATCCGTTAACGTAGGCTCCTCCGCTGCAGGATTATCGCCGGCGCCGCCACTCGGGCCCCTCTTTAGTTCTGCCGGTGAACCCTTAGGCAGGGTATATCTGTCGAGTTTGTTAGACTGGACCTGCCGAACCCCCTGGTGGTCTTGGGGCCCTGCCGCTCGGAGTCCTTCTTCGTCGCTATTGCCAACAGCGCTAGCACCCAACTCCTCAACGCGGGTTCAGTCCCAGGCAGGATAAGCCAACCACAGCTGAGGCCCAACTCACCTCCACAACAGTCTCAGAGCAGGGGTCTGGCCACGCACCGACCATGGCCGCAGTGTATGCCAATGCACCAGGAAGGGCAGCCGCCCATTCAGGGCCACGCCATCACCCGCAGCCAAACTACAGCGCTCCCACAGGGCCGGACTCCCCAGCTGTCAATATCTTCAGGCGGGGTCCCACTCCTCTCATATGGGGACCCACGCCACCTCGAGGATCCTCAGGGGCGCCGGGCAGGGCCTCCACCAAGATCCGGCACCGACCCCGCGCCGACCTTCAGGCGGAGGGGACCGCCTGTCCCACACCCCCGCCAAGCCACAACAAAGGCAGGCCAACGCTGCTGAGGAGGCCCACTCCAGGCCCCAGGGCACCTCCCCAGACCCAACAATGGCAGGGACAAAGCTCCGGCGCCAAACCAGTCACAGGGGCTCCCTGAGGGCTATTTGCGGCCCCCACCGATATCTGGGACCCCCCCCCATGTCCAGCGGGGGTCCCGCACTGCAGAGAAATGTTCCCGGGGCGAATCGCAGGACGACCCCCCGACCGCCGACCGGGCCGGCAACAGGCAGTCCTGGCGGCCGATGTTGTTCCACTCCGGTCGGGGGGCCCGTCTTCCCGAGTCCCCGGCTTCCATTGCGCGCAGGCTGCAAAACTCCATGCGGCGCTGTGTGGTCCCGGGGGCACGCAGGACTTCGGGGATGGTCTCTCCCGGCACCGTTGGGCTTCCTCCGCCTATTGCGCTAGGCGGGGAACAGGATTGTATGCAGGATAGTGAGCCGGTGGAGCAGGGTCGGCCGGTTGCCAGGCGGCCATCTTGGGCGCCGGCGGTAACTCACACTTTTGACTCCTGAGACTGTAACTCTATTTCCGGTTTTCTGTACGCATGGAGTTACAGTGGTAGCATGAGTTTTTACAAGGATGGAATGAAGAGGTTGTCACTGAGATATTGGTGAACAGATTAGCCCACACTCCAGGTTAGGCACTAAAACTGATATGGGATAAAAACCAGTTTGTACCTGAGTCGCAAACATAACCTAGACACAAACTGCATATGCTTGAGTACTTTTATGCACAAAGTTTCGTACAGATTGTGTGCACTAATAGCTTTCTTCCTGAATTCATGCATCCGGTAATGGAAATACCATGTGTTATTAGCATATTGGTCCCCATTCTGAACTGCATAATTTAGCATGGTGTTTGAAGCATTTCCACACATAGAAAATACCCAACCCAGTACTATCGGTATATGTAAGGTGGGTTGTTTGCATCCGTGATAAAATGCAAAATATCGGCCAATCATTGATGATTTAAGAAAATCATAATGGCCTACATTTTAGGGAAACATTTTACTGACCTTATAAATGCTTTGTGAACACCTAACCTTTTTGGTAGGTGTAGGTGTGAGCAAACAAATTTAACTGAAGGGATAGATATTTCTAATTTGGCATTTTTTTTAACAAAACAACAATAGGGAGGGCCCCTCTGCGAGGGAATCCGAATTCACTACATCAAAGGACCAGGAAATAGGGAAAAACCATTAGGTTTTTTAAAAGAACCCTCACCTACCAACCTAGTTGGTCGTATGCTTCATCATCGGGTTGCCACCTGGGGTGCAGAGTGCATCCCAGGTGTGCTTCGGCGCCTCTGTTACAGCGGAGTGGGTGGTGTTTTTTGTGTGTTGGGCACAAGTTCAAAGTGAAGGTTTTTAAGTTGCCTCAAGTATCCTCCTTCATAAATGAAGTGCTTTAATGATGAGGTCCTGGGACAAGGTTAAAAAGAAAAAAGGGAGTGGCTATTAATAGGACTAAATTGTTCTGGAATATCCTAGTGATGGTCTACATGTTTCAGCCTCTGTTCTCTGATTTACTAGGCTTTCTTCAGGACTAAGAAGTGGTATGAGGACAGATCAAAGGCCTTGTGAAATATCAGTGCACACACTAAGGTACACTGTGAGTGCAGGGGTTATCACTGTGAGTGCAGGGGTTATTCCGTGCTTACGGTTTTTACCAACACGCTATATCTGTAAGACAAAGCAAAAACATCACTGTGCAATGTTATTGTAACTTAGGTAGGTGCTAAGTGATTCTCATGTCCCATCTGTATTACAGACAGTCTGCAATTAGCAACCCACCTCAACATCACCGTGACGTCTGCCATACGTTGGTGCAGGATGTGTTCAGAGAACTATACACGTGGATTCCATGTGACGTACCCAGAAGACCGTTATTTAAATGGCATGTGATCTCTAGATTAACCACAGAAACCTATAGTGCACTGTGATTGCTATGTGATCTTCATAAAACCATGATTGCAAACATGGGCGGGGAAAAAACACAGATGTCGATTACAGGATCAGGGTAGACAGTGGGAAGACAGCGGGAAAACCCATCTTAAATTGGTATCGGACATCTCTTTAAGGGTCCCTACCCTTTGGAAAGTTCCAAGTAAAGTGAGATAAAACTAAATTATGGCAGAGAAATGGGTACACATTCACTATTTTTAAAACAAAATTAAAGTTAAAGTTTCTTACTTTAGTGCAACTGCCTATTAGCAGCATGGGTCCCGGCAGGGGTGGGACCAGTAGTCACACGCTAGGAAATGACAGAAAGAAGGGTGGACCATGTCCGTAGAAAAGTCAGCCTACTTAAATGCAAATTCTTCCCCGGTTTTTACCAACAAACCCCACTTACTTCAAGGTTGACTGCCGCATTGGGACCTAATGTGCATTTCTATGCAACAAGCCATGCGTTTTGATTTAAGTCCCTATCTACAAAGAATGGTAAATTGGATTTGTTCTACAATCCATATGGTCTGGTACTTACCTATGACCCCTCACACCTAACTTTAAACATCAGGTCGAAAGAGAGTCCCCGCCCCGTGTACCCATGCACCCAGGGATTGGACAACCAGACTAGTGTGATTGAGTTTTTGGATTAGGGGGGAGTGACCCCTCCCGGCCGTATTTATTTACATGTTACAAACATTTTTAATGCAAGAAAAAATTCACGCAGAAAGTACAGTTTACATTGATAGACACATGTTGTTGCAAAAGCTAACCTTAACATCTTCTAATACAGAAGGCACTCCTACCTTAAATCTAGCAATGCATGATAAGACTTTCTGCGTGTCCCTTCTAGAGCCTGACGGCAAGGTCAACATCTGGCAGGCGTCTCTCCCCTCCCTCGTTTCAGTCCCAGGGTACTACCACTACTACTCCTGGAGCAAGATTGCGCAGGGGGTACAGCTTATCGGACGGATCTTTCTCCCCCGGGCCCCCCCTATGCCCTGGCCTTGAACTCCAAAAAGGGGTGCCGCAGACTTGCAGCGCATGCGCGTGCGGGGGTGGCCCCAGGCTGACTGGGAAGGATACTCCCCCGGCCCCGGCACCCCGACAGCCTACTTACCGGCTGTCCCTAACCCCGGAGTTACATGGTGTTGACCGCTAAGACCGCAGACTATGTTTACCTGTTGACCTTACCGCCTGACCAGGGACACGTATAAATACGACAATAGCTAAACCAGGCATATAAAATTACATTTATTATACGACACAAAATATAAAAATTTTCAACCTGTGAAAGAAAAACATCACTGCAAACTTAATAAAATCTCGAATTACACCCCAAGTGATCAGTGTAGTCAGAAACTCCTGCTTTTAGGGGATGGAGGGTGGGCAAACGATTATCAGGGACACTTGGGGCCGAAGGCCCGAGAAAGAGCAGCCGCTCGTGGCGAGGACGCAGCAAGAGGAGGAAAGAGGCTGCCTCGCTGCGGGACTCGACCTTTTAACAGGTGAGAGCCCCGAGCTGGCCGGCGTGATAGGCTCAGGAACCGGAAGCACTTAAGTGCTTCCGGTTCACAGGATGAGGATCTGGCGCCTATTGGCTACCGTGCTTAAGGGGTGAAAGCGTCATCGCTGACGCGTCCCACCCCGTTCTTTACTTCCCGGGGTCTAGGACGACCACCATAATGGCGGCCCGTCCCATTCTGCTCCTGGCCTGGCCCATATGGTCTGGTACTTACCTATGACCCCTCACACCTAACTTTAAACCCCTGGTCGCAAAGAGAGTACCGCCCCGTGTACCCATGCGCCCAGGGATTGGACAACCAGACTAGTGTGATTGAGTTTTTGGATTAGGGGGGAGTGACCCCTCCCGGCCGTATTTATTTACATGTTACAAACATTTTTAATGCAAGAAAAAATTCACGCAGAAAGTACAGTTTACATTGATAGACACATGTTGTTGCAAAAGCTAACCTTAACATCTTCTAATACAGAAGGCACTCCTACCTTAAATCTAGCAATGCATGATAAGACTTTCTGCGTGTCCCTTCTAGAGCCTGACGGCAAGGTCAACATCTGGCAGGCGTCTCTCCCATCCCTCGTTTGAGTCCCAGGGTACTACCACTACTACTCCTGGAGCAAGATTGCGCAGGGGTACAGCTTATCGGACGGATCTTTCTCCCCCGGGCCCCCCCTACGCCCTGGCCTTGAACTCCAAAAAGGTGTGCCGCAGACTTGCTGTGCATGCGCGTGCGGGGGTGGCCTCAGGCCGACTGGGAAGGATACTCCCCCGGCCCCCGCACCCCAACAGCCTACTTACCGGCTGTCCCTAACCCCGGAGTTACATGGTGCTGACCGCTAAGACCGCAGACTATGTTTACCTGTTGACCTTACCGCCACAGGCCAGCATAGTTGACCGACTATCTGGACCCCCTCCTGCAGCTAGAAAGGTCCTGTGCCATGTCCAAACTTCCCAACCATGCTATAATGTCGTCCATGAATGCCTGATTCCCCTTATGTGACAGGTGCACCCCATCTCGTAGAAAAAACTGCTCCCCCTTTATGTATCTGTGAGTTATGATTTTCAATCTAGCATTCCTGAATAATTTATCAAATTTTTTGTTGAGACGCTTTACCGCATGATTCAACGCCCTGACTGACCGCCCCCCCCTCCACTGAAACCTCAGTATCATGTGGGACCATGCTATTATGGAGTGAGGACACTGCTTCGCTAACCACCCCACTTCTGTCAGCATATCTTCTGTCAGTATTCTCCTGCCTATTTTTGCCAGATCATTGCCCCCTAGGTGCAGGATCCAGATCGCCGGTGGTCCCGAGCTTGTGCATAAAGCATGGTTCACCAGTTCCCTGAATTGCCCCACGCACAAGCCTCCCTGCCCAAAAAACGACAGTTTTGCCCCTAACTTGTTTACCCTATCCTGAATGGACCCTGAAAAGAAATTCTTCAATCGGCGAACATACGAGAGGCCTAACACCCAGACCTCCTTGTTCTTCTGGTGCGAAGAGTAAACTTGCGTCACCTCTTTAGTTGCTTCGCTGTGAACAGCCGCCGCTTGGAAGGGTGCACGCTTCTTCCCTGAGTCACAGGTTGAAGAAGCTAGAAGGAACGGAAGAAACAGGCCTGGTCAGTGCAGTGCCACCAATGGCAAAACAAAAAAAAATTCACCCTAACCGCTACGGGTATGACAGATTTTAACAAACACTCCCTTCATTTTGGAGTCACAAGAAATTAGGGGTAGGGCAACTGGCTTACTAACGGGGAAGATTTTTGTGACTTCGTACTCTACAGCATGTGCAGCCGCACATATCTTTTATAGCAATCAGAAGTCCATCTGCCAATTCTTTTTACCCGGTCCCTTCCTAAACCCCTCGCCGCTGCTTCTGTGGCTGCCTCTATCCTGAACGAGTGTGTTCCGAAATCTGCAGGATCTAATCCAGCCTCCACTAGTGCCCTGCACATGACTCGTCTGAACTGAAATACTGTGAGGGGCGTGCCATCCCTGTGTATGAACAATGGCCCCCCCAGACATCGCATCCTCTGTGCCATAAACACCTCCAACCTGGTGACCGGGCAGCATGTTGTGTCCCCTGCTTTGTGCAATACTACTGAGTCCCCCCTGCCGTCCTGGTCGGTTTTTGATTTAGCTATGCTGATCATCACCGAGCCATCACCCAGCCGCACGTGTCTGGCCTGTACCCCCCCGTCCAATCCTGCTTATTTCTAGTGACTAGTTCTCCTACCCTGAAGGCGCCGTAGAATGCTAAGCAGAATGCTGCCTGAAAGAGAATGACCTCACCAGGTGACGTGCACAACTTAGGTAAGGCCAAAACCAGCTTTCTCAGTGTCTCTAAGCTCACGGGCTTCCTGCTATCAGGCTGGGCACCCTGCAAACGCTGCCACCCTTTCAAAACCTGTCGTATCACAAAGTGTTTAGAGGGGTCGCCCTTTCCATGCAACTTCGCAAAGCAAGCTATCCCAGCGACACTCCTCCTTGCTGCTGCCACTGTGTGGCCCTGTTCCCACAGAAAAGAGAGATATTCCACTAATGACTCCTGCTCTAACCACTTGGTGTCCCACTGTTCCCCTAGAAGGCCCAAGAAAGAGCAGCCGCTCGTGGCGAGGACGCAGCAAGAGGAGGAAAGAGGCTGCCTCGCTGCGGGACTCGACCTTTTAACAGGTGAGAGCCCCGAGCTGGCCGGCGTGATAGGCTCAGGAACCGGAAGCACTTAAGTGCTTCCGGTTCACAGGATGAGGATCTGGCGCCTATTGGCTACCGTGCTTAAGGGGTTAAAGCGTCATCGCTGACGCATCCCACCCCGTTCTTTACTTCCCGGGGTCTAGGACGACCGCCATAATGGCGGCCCGTCCCATTCTGCTCCTGGCCTGGCCCAGGGCCTCCTCTAGGCAGGAATAACGAGGATAAATGCTTTGCATGTATGCTGCATGGAGCAGCACACATCCAAAGTGGGAAAAGTCTTACAGCTTAGCTTTTTTACTGGAGGGGATCTTTTCCACTATATAAATGATGCTCAAAGAATGTAGGCACTCTTGCACTATGGTGTTTGCGTTGGCACATGGCATCAGCGCAGGGGGGAAACAGAGCAGGGCCACATGTTAGTAGACATGGCACTATTCTACACTCTCCAGTTGACTCAATGCTACACAGTACCTTTACCTCCTGCACTGCATTGCCTGACTTCTATGTAAATCTGGGCAAAGTTATATTGTGAAAATCAGACGCACAAACCTAGGAATTATAGAGCTCCAAAAAGTTGAGCGAGTAGACCCCCTGGAAGTTTACGTTTTTTTAATATTAATGAACTACTAATTTATACTACGTTTATGACTGCTGAGACTCCAGAGTCTGGGGGGAGAAGTCTGCACATAGAACGATTAGACAGGCCTATCTTTTTATTGGCCTGTCCATAGGAGAAACATTTCTTTTTATGTGTGGAGTTCTAAGCCTTGACTGCGGAATCTCCGCAGTCATACTCTTAGTAGTAGCTCATAGTTTGTGAATACCAAGTGTAAGTTTACTTTTGTGAATCAGACCATGTGTGCTCTTTCCACACTGGTGCAGCGTTCAGACTTACCAGCAGGCTTTCTCTTTTTTTTTTATAGGTGAATATTGTCTGTCGGTAAACAAGTTTGTTTTTGGCACGGTTTTTTTCCTTCTTAATAACTTACAATTTTCCACACAGAAGGGAGGCATTTCTGGCATGTGAAGCCATTCTTAATTGTCTACAAGAGAATTCAAACAACTCTAAATTTAAAGCAGAGAACAAATTAGACTCTGCTTTGAAGTTCCCGCAGTTGCTGCGAGTTTGGAAATCAATGCAGACCCTTGCTGTTCCACAGTCCTAATGCTTCTGTGCCCAGAGGGGAGAATGACTTGCTTGTGCTTAAAATAATTAACTTGAGTACATTTCACAGAGAGAGGTTGTTAAAAGCACCCTCCCGGTGATGGATACTGAACAGTGAGGCAACACAAGAGTTGAAAGCCTGTAGAATGTCTGCGTCATTTTCCCATTCATCTCCCCTCCAGGAGCAGGTCTCGTGCTCCTGTGACCACAATAGCACTCTCTTCTACTGGTTAAATTGTGTCCTAGCTGCAAGTGGTGGGCACCAGCGCACACTCGTCTTCTTCAGACTTTGAGTCGGATTAAGAGAGGCATTGGCAAAGTCAAAAGATCCCGCTATTTAAAGATTGTATTATTACATATATATAGCGCTTTATGGGCCAAATGTACGACGAGAATGAGCATGCCCAAACAGGTTTGCTAATTGTGATAGGGTCATGTACAAACACTATTTTGTGACTCGCAAAATAGCGTTTTGCGACTCGCTATTAGGAAGGTGCGTTCCCTTCCTAATAGCGAGTCACCAGCCATGTACCAATGTTTTGCGACTGTAATTGCGGTCGCAAAACACTCGCAAATTACCACCTTCTTCAAGAGGGTGGCAATGCAGTTGCAAATTGGATCCTTTGTGACTGGCTCTGAAATATTTTTAAGGGCAGGCAGTGGTCCAAGAGACCACTACCGTCCTTAAAATATGAAACGAAAACGTTTCATTTTTTTTAATGCGTTCCGTTTTCCTTTAAGGAAAATGGGCTGCATTAAAAAAAAACTGCTTTATTGACAAGCAGTCCCAGACATGGAGGCCTGCTGAGCCCAGCAGTCCTCCATCTCTGGGAGGGCCAGCCATTCCCAATGGGGTTGCAAATTGCGAGTGGCTCATTAATATTCATGAGCCTCGCATTTTGCGACCTCATTGGGAATTGCAATTAGTGTCTCTGACACTGTAGTACATTGTAAATTGCACCTCGCAATTTGCGCCTCGCAATCGAGCGCAAATTGCGAGGCGCCATTTACAAGGGTCGTACATCTGGCCCCAAAATCCATGAGGAGGCCGCAAAGTGCTCTGATTTGCATTGGGTTCCTTTTATCCATTTTGAGTGCTTGGATGATAGGGTGTTGATGTAGTTTCGCCTATGTGGGAGGTGTCAGATGAACAGTGTAAAAATCAGACACATGGTCCTTGAACATAATTAAGAGGCACTGGGAGAGTGTATGACATTACACAGCCTTGAATACCTACTATTTTCAGAGTTGTAAGTTTCTTAAAGGCTGGTGATGGCAGTCAGATACATGAAGGGAGGGAGGGGAGGAAAATAGAAAATAAGCAACATTTTTTCGCCATCTTTGTAAAAATGGTTTGAGAGCCCATATGAGAAGAAAATGTCCTCAAGGGAGGCAGTGCAGAGAAAAAAATGAGCTGCCCAGAATTGCCCAGCTCGGAGAATTGAGGGACACCAATTGTGAGGTGGGTGTAGACATCTTGAACTCACAATTGCAACTTACAATTACAAATATACCCTTCATTTTAAAGCAGTTGTATAGCAAAAGAGCGATAAGTACTAATAACATGTTTCCGTAAAGGACTTCTCTGCAGCTGTTAATTAGATGACCATTTCAAAAAAGGCCCACACAGGAATCAATCGGTCACTGCTGCCAAGCTGACCTGTAAGAAGCAAGCCCACAGAAAAGAACCACCAGAGGTTTGGTGCAGCAGAGACATTTTGTTGGTTTCTAACTAGTGAGTCTGCATGGTCCGTGACCGTTTTTGTACCGTTTTCTGGTGCCAATATCTGGAGATTCTCTTCTTTCACAACCACAGCATAAGTTCTGGTCACATATGCTGTCGCTCATTGTCAAGATTGAGTCACTGTTTCAGCCACCTCTCTAGCCTTTAAGGTTCCAGTGACATCATTATTTTAGGAATATATGACGTAACAACGCAAACAATTACAATGCATACTTTTACAACGAGATTTTACATCGCAACTACCATTACATCGCAGGATTTTACAACACATGCCATTGCAACGCCTTTTTTAAAACTACCATTACAACGCATTCCATTACAATAGATACAATTACAATGCATACCATTACGACGCATAATACGTTTAGGGCAACAGTAGGGTAAGTGTTGGATAGTGTAGGGGTAAACATTACTATTCCCACTCCAGTGAGTGCAACAGTAGGGTAAATATTGGACAGTGTGGGGGTAAAAATTACTATTCCCACTCCAGTGAGTGTAACAGTAGGGAAAGTGTTGGATAGTGTAGGGGTAAACACTACTATTCCCATCTACCCCAAAACCCATACTCACCCTAAAACAAAAAAATCTCCATTACTTACCATATAATGCGTTGTAATTGCATGCGTTGTAATGGTATGCGTTGTAATGGCATGCGTTGTAGTGACGTGAGTTATAATGGCATGTAATGTAAAGGCTGTTGAGTTGTAACAGTTGCGTTATAAAAGCAGTGCGATATAATGACTGCGTTGTAATGGATGTTTCCCTTATTTTTTTTGCATTTGTCCCCAACCATAAAGTGCAGTAAAATGGAACTGAAGCTGAAGTTTTGATTACCAGTGGGAGGCCATCCATTGAAGCATTTTGACAGTGACTGCTAGCTTTCAAGAAACAGACCTCTAAATGTACCACTTCAAAGTAGGTGATAACCTACTAATATATAAGCCACTCAATAGAAAAACTAAAAACAAGTCGGAACTTTAACTGGCTTCAAATACAAGTGAACTGTGTCTTATCCACATACCAATAACTGGACTCTGAGTAACCATTAACCCGGGCATTAAGACTCTTCATTAATTTACTAGGTTAGTACCAATGTTGGTTGGGTGGTGAATTTTGGGAAAGATTGGTTTTGTTTTCTCTCACTGGAAACTCAGCAGTGTCCTCCTATAGAGTTCTCCAGTATTACACCCACAGTCACTGAATAGGATACCAGACGCACAACAGAAAGACTAATGAATAGTATTGTATTTGTCTGGTGTTGTGTAAACTACGACCATGGCACTGTTCTACAAGGTTTGCTTTCCCACCTTCGGGTGACCCAAGTGACTTTAGTTCAATGCACTACCGCTGAATGTGAAAGACACGTTATTGTAGTCCCTCCGAACCGGTATACACCCGTTACAACGGATCTTTTACTCCGCATACCATTACAACGCATTGCGCTGTAACGGTATGCGGAGTAAAAGTCGCGTTGTAATGGTCTGCGGAGTAATAGTATGCGTTATAACGTCATACATCCCTCAGAACCCCATTCAATACATAATTGAAGTGAAGTCATTGCTTTTGCATTGCTAAGAATCTCCGAAAAGGATTCCAGGGCAGCGTGGTAACAGTAAACCTATTTTGCTCTCCACAGTATCACACACACTTTTAATAGGAACAGATAGTTTTAATTAAAAATATTTGTTACAACAGGGCAAATCCGTTTCTTAGTACATCTAAAATAATCACAAAGGGTATCATAAAAACAGTAAGACACGTTGTAAACGAGAATAAAATTAAAATTTCTAACATGGTTAAAATGTTATCTAAAAGCCTAGCATTTTAAAATTTACTTCTATTGGCTACACTAGGAGAGCATGTAGTAAATTAACTTGCAGTCTAGTCTCTCAGGGAGAAGTGGCACATTGCAGACCTAGTTGACTGCTCAGTCTGTCGTTATTGGAAGAGTCGTGGATGAAGCGTCCCTGCAAAAGGCAAACAGTTGCTGGGGTAGCAGCCGCCCCGAATACTTGTCTCTTATCAGTGTCATACAAGATGCTTCATCTTCTCTGAGAATCTGCAGTACTCAACATTGTCTTAGGATGGATCCTGTAGGAGTATCTAGGGTGAAGGACCTCTCTACCTAAGGGGTTGAGTGTTGGTCCTTAAATACTAAATATTATCACAGATGATAACCTTTGATATATTTTCAGGAATGTGGTACATAGTTCACGGGCACCAGAGAAAGGGTTTTAGACATATATTTCATAAGACTTGAGATGAGGGGACATTAATTTGAACTGAATCCCCTTGATGAATTATCTGGGAGGTTTCTTGATGGCCCAAACATATTAATGAGGGAACACTTGTTCCAGACTGAGTATCTCATCAGGTGCTATATCTTTGTCATTATTAGAATGACTTGGGACTCTCTCAGTTCTACGAATGGTAAGGGTGGACAACATTCATGTTATTATTGTTTATAACAAATACAACAGTGAGTTGACAAGATTTGGAAGAATTGTTGTCTGAGATGGAGTTGGGGGTCTGGCTTGAATGGAGTCGAACCCTAGGGTTTTTATGTCATCCCCGTCTTGTGTGTTTGAATATAACATCACAGAGGCATAGTAAACCAGTGAGGAGATGATTAATGTGTACCAGGATTCGTGCTTTCCATTTCGAACTTCATCATTCTATTGGTAATGCATATTTCTACTTAAAGAAATCACAATGCAATTCAATAAAATACCATCTGCCTTTAAGCGAAGTGAGTGAAATTAACTATGGGGTAACCTTCTGTTCCTCAGAACCTGGGCAACATATAATATCACACAAGAAATGGTTCTGTCTGTTTAACTATGCATACATCGAAAAGGCAATTGATTGCTTCCTACACACAACCACAGGAAAGGTAACATGAAAAAATACAAATGTAATGACTGGATCATACTCTTTCAGTAGTACTCAAAAATGTAGATTTTACAGAGAAGTGTGCTCTGTGATTAGTATAAAAGAGCTTGGGCAGTGGGTCAACAGGTATATGATACGAATTAAAGAAAGAAAGATTTTATATACAAATGTACAAACAATATTTTAGCAAGATCACCTGGTCAAAAATGAAGTTTGTTGTAAATGAAGTCAGCAGGCAGATGTAAGGCTTAACTCTTATTTATTAAGCACCATAGAGAAAAGCTGGTGTTCCCATCAGAAAGCAGGAGCTAACTGACAGGACAGAACAAAGGAGTAAATGACATCAGGGAAAATGGAATGTTGGACTTAAAGGGATACATAAAACATAAGTGCAGAGAATACAACATATCCTCTTCCCTTCATATGGAGAAACAATAAAAAAAACGAAAGTAAGTCAAACAAAAACATTATAAGACCATGCCCTTCGTTGCAGAGAGAGACCTTACTTGCAAACAAAGTCACGTAGATGAACTGGAGGTCTTCTCACTCTCTGCATTCTACTTGCGCTAATCTCATTGGCCTGTTCTCTGGGCTCTCTGATCCCCACCGGTTCTCGCTCGGCTTTCTTATACAGAGCCACACGCCTCAAGTTCCAACTCTCCCCGTTAAATAAGGTAACAAACCTCTTGTGCACAGACTTGATCTTAAATGGGCCCCTGAACTTCGTCAGTCCAACACCCACACGACCTGGTTTGACCTTAACCCAATCATTCACAGCGAATTTACACGCGCCATCTGATTCGCAAACAGTGTCAGGCTCACCATGACTAGCAGGAGGATCAGCGTTCATGAGTTCTTTCATCCAAGCAGCCACTAGTTTAGTACCCGCAGGACGTCCCCTCATGACAGAAAACGGGACTAAACCAGTCACTCCATTTTCTGTAGTCCTGTAGGCCCATACCAGGTCATTAACTAAACTCTTCACATCCATGCGGGAAGAAACTGCCATTTGAATGGCACCTTTAACCATTCGGTTGGCCCTCTCCACTATGCCATTTCCCTGGGGGTTGTAAAGTGAGGTCCTAGAGTGAATAATGCCACTCTTTCCCAAGAAATTAGCCATTTCCAGGGAGGTGAGTTGTGTCCCATTGTCAGTAATGATCCTTGTGGGGAAACCTTCCTCTCTAAAGATCTCACCCAACATGGCTATAGTGCTGCTCGTGGTGATCTCCCTCATGAATTTGACTACTAACCACTTGGAAGAGACGTCAACTACCACCAACCCAAACCTCATATCCTGATTCAACTGGTGAAAAGGGCCAATGAAGTCGAGACATATGGTGTGCCACGGGCACTTGGGATCAGCTATTGAGCCACAACCAGTATGACTACCCACCTTAAGTCTCTTTTCACTTTCCAAACACTCCGTACATCTCTCCACCCACTGTGAGATTTCTGAGTCCATCCCGGGCCACCAAAAATTGTCTCTAATTCTCCTCTTGGTAAGGGACTGTCCCAAATGACCCTCATGACCCAGCTTAAACAAAGTAAATCGCACATCTTGTGGAGGAATGAATTTGTCTTCCATTAAAATCATGAATCCCTCATTGTCCAAGATAGACAATTGGTCCAGAACCTTCAAATAAGGACGAAGTGTAGGAGATAGACAACTCTCTCTCCTTGGTCCCTTCGCTATTAAATCTTTGACTTCACACAACACCACATCTTTGGCCATTGAAGAATTCCACAAACTTCTACTGATTGCCCCAGCACACATATCGACAACTTCTTCTACAGCGGCAACAGAACCCTCTGAATTGAGAGATTCAACCCCTAACTTGTCTACCCTCTCCCAAGGTAGTGGAAGTCTAGAGAGTCCATCCGCTTGGCCATTCTTCCAACCGGGAATGTATTCTATAGTGTACAAATACTCCTGGATCCTGGCAGCGAGTCTAGCTAACCTGGCAGAGCCTTTGCCAGCGCCACCAGGCGAAAGTATTTTAACCAGGGGTTTGTGATCTGTCAATAATGTGAATCTGAACCCCCACAGGTACATTCTATAATACTCGCAACCCCATGCCGCAGCCAAAGTCTCACGCTCGATTATAGAGTAGTTCCTTTCAGCTGTAGTGAGTGTCCTTGAGGCAAACGCAACAGTTTTGAGACCAGAATCGTGTACTTGAGCAAGGACCGCACCAACACCTACAGCACTTGCATCTACTGTCAGGACTGACTTACGGTTGGTATCAAACGGTGTCAAAATGCCCGCCTCGCAAATTTCCCCCTTGATTCTTTTGAAGCACTCATCTTGTTCCACACCCCATACAAACTTACATCCACTCCTTAACAGCACTTTGATCTTCTCGGTTTTCTCTGCAAAATCCCTTACAAACTTGGCATAGTACTCGATGAGGCCGAGAAAAGACCTCAACTGATCCTTATCGCACGGAGAAGGTGCATTTCTAATGGAGTCTAATAAGTCTCTTTTAGGTTTTACTCCATCCACAGACAATGTATATCCCAGGTATTCAACCTCCTCCACTGCAAATTTGCATTTCTCTTTCTTTAGAGTCAAACCTGCCTGTTCCATCCTTTCTAAAACGGTTTTCAGGATCACATTGTGCTCTTCAATGGTCGCTCCAAATATCAGAACATCGTCCTGAAAATACACAACATTGTGTACACCTTTTAGTACAACACCCATCATCCTTTGGAATACTCCAGCAGCAGAGGCGAGACCAAAAGGCATTCGTGTGAATTGATATATTCCTTCGGTTGTTATGAACGCCGTAAGTGCTTTGGAGTCTTGGTGTAGTCTTATTTGATGATAGGCGCTACGAAGGTTTAACTTGGAAAAGTACTTCCCCCCTTTTAATGACAGAACCAACTCATTGATGTTCGGTAAGGGAAAGTTGTCCACCACAATGTTTTGGTTCAGAGTGCGAAGGTCCACACAAAAACGAAATTTTCCATCAGATTTGGTTGTAATAACTACAGGGGAAATCCAAGGTGATGTTTCGATCTGCTCTATTACACCCTGGACTAGCATTTCCTCTAACATCTTCTTCACTTCCTCACGTGCAATGAATGGAACCTTTCTGACTTTGTGTTGCATAGGTATGGCATCGTCCCTCAACACGATCTTATGCACATAGCCCCTTAACTCTCCTATATGTTCCTCAAACAAACCATTCATCCCTTCCACTATCGAATCAGTGGTTATGCTGTCTACCACCATCACTTGTTGTGTTGCTCTGGGATTTATTATTATCCCAAGGTCATACTGTTGCCCCCATCCTAAAATTGCAGGACCAGACTTAGCTACATACACCTTCCCTTCAGTTGAACGATCTTTGAATGTTATTGCACACACCATGAACCCAATCACATCTATGCTTTCACCCTGAAAACCACAGGCATTAATGTCACTAGCAGACAAGTGCGCATCCTTCCAATTTGCCAGGAACATATCCTTGGGAATTATGGTCCATAAAGACCCAGGGTCAACCATTAGTTGAACCTCGATTTTATCAATAAGAAACAATGCTTTTGGTCTGAATCTCCTACCAGGTTCACCCTCATTCGCACCGTCTCCACCTAAACATAATATTTTGTTTGCACCTTCAACACTAATGGAGTCTTTTACTTCATCCTTGTTTTCAACAACAGCAACCGTGTCAACGTTTGTACTTCTACACATTTTTGAAAAGTGTCCTTTCCGCCCACATTTCCTACACATTTTGTCTATCGCAAAGCATCTCCTAAAGTCCGAGTTGTGAAAAGTACTCCCACATCTACTGCACATTCTTCCTTGGAATCTGTTCCTGTCATTACCTGAAAATGTATTGTTAAATCTTTTCTGACTACCTCCTCCTAGGTCCACACTCCTCTTGTTCACAACAGCAACTTCATCATGATCAACACATGAAACATCATTGCCTTGAGCATTGCCTTTTGCGTTATCTTTCTTTTCCATTTCCTTCATGCATGCATTCGATTCCTCAACTACTTTTGCTATATCAATGGCCATTTGTAGAGTTGGGTTTTTTGCTGCCCACAATTTTTCCTGCATCTTTTTGTTTCGACACTGTACTATTAGCTGGTCTCTTATCATTTCATCTCTTATTTCACCAAAACAACATTTTATCGACAACTCACGTAGCCTAGCTACAAACTGGTCCACAGACTCTTCATTCCTTTGAGGTTGGGTGTAAAATTTGTGTCGCGCCATCACAATATTTACTTCTTTTGCATATTGTTTTTTCATCCGAGCTTTAGCTTCTGTGTATACATTAGTTATCGCCCTACCATCTTGGTTGACTGCCACAGGAAGATATTTAAAAGAATGTTGACCCTCCTTGCCCAAAGCACTTAACAAGAGGGCTTTCTTCCTAACTGCACTAAAATCTTTCCCATCTAGCGCCTCGATGTAGTTCTCAAAAACATCTATCCATTCATCCCACTCAATGGGTGGATCTCCTGTGGCTTGTAGGAACAAAGGAGGTGCAATAATATTTAGATTCTCCATTTTTTTTTTAGAATAGAGAGGTGGTCAAACTGGATAAAAAATGTCACCTCCTAACATATACTAAAAGAGTGCTTCGTTATTCTTTTTTTTTTTTTTTTCTGTGTACTGCTTACAGTCTCGTTAAAAAAAACGATCTTTAAATGATGCTCTCACCCTTTATTTTTTCCGTTGATGGGGCACGCACGCCTCGTTCCCTCTGCCTGATGTCCGTCTTGCTTTAACCAGTTCTAACTACTGGGTAAACTGCTTGGGGTTATCTAACTATTCGGTAAATTGTTTCACCGAACAATCTCACCTTGCGATATCCGTTGCTAGGATACGCGGTAATCCAAGATGGACGCTGCGTGGTCGCGTCACTGCTGGCACGTTGCCGTTTGAGTCGCGTCACTGCAGGCACATCACTTCCTGCTCCCTTGTTGACGCGGCTCAGTGGAAGAAAGACAATGGTTGAACATCGAACGGTGAGCGTTTCTCGAGGAGTGTGCTCGTGTGCCTGTTTGAAAGATGCAACGCGTATCTCCACTCGATGTGCTGGTGTGCTCGTGCGTCGATTTGAAAGATGCAACACTGTTGGGATCAACAGGTTGGGTACAACGAAAGTCAAAAATTGGGTCACATAGTATGCACACAAGTCATTCCGTTTTTCTTTTGCACAAATCGTTCAGTTTCTGCTCAAGAAGTCGCGTTTACATCCCGATTAAATCTAAGGAGTTTCTCTTTCTTTTAAGAGTGCTGCTTTCACAAACGTGGCGGTTCTTTGGCTGGGTGTAGCCTTTTAGATTAACGTTAAGGAAAGTCACAAGCAGGCACACGACAATCTCTCCAACTCACCGGTCAGTTAGGAAACTTGCAGGCTTCACTTCAGTAATGAAAACGTAAATTGATGCAGGCTTCAGGCTCAAATGTTTCCTGGGATAGCAATTTGTCTCTGTTAGTATGGTTCTTCAAAGTTCTTTTCTCTGTTTCTTCAAAAAAAAATTCGCGTGGTTCTTTTCACCAGTGGAGTTCTTCTCCCTCTATGGTTGTTTAGCTCCTTCTGTTCATCATCGCCATGTGTTGTAAATGAAGTCAGCAGGCAGATGTAAGGCTTATCTTAAATGGGCCCCTGAACTTCAGTTCATTAAGGTCTCTGCAATTGGGACTTTGTACTGGACTCTCAACATCCGTTGCTCCAACAAAATGCCTTTAAGGATTCAGGCATACACAAGGATTCCGTCAACATTTCGACCCACCAGAAGAAAGTCTCAGTACTGCATAAAAAGGAGTCTTCATTGGCATTAATAATAGGAACACCCAGGTCGTCATTATGAAGATAGTAAAACATTTTCTTTTACTGTTTGGACAATTTAGGGGGGCTATAAAGTTCTTCTACAACACTGTACAGTTTTTAAAACGTTTATCAGGAAGGGCTGGCCTCGTTCCAAGCCACAGCAAGTAATATTGATTACAAATAAATAAGAACCTTTGTTCAGGAGATCATGATGTGTATGGTTGGACACAGTGGGGTTTACAGATAAGATTCAGTTCAACCATGGCATAGAAGTGCTACTCAGGGCAGGCAAGGTTATAGAATCACAGAGAAGGGAGTATCGCAAAGGATTTTTGCAATTAGCTGTACTGATAAACATAGGGTCATCCTCATTTTAAATTAAACAAATGTCAGAAAAACTTCAATAAATTAAACAATTGTGTATCATGCATTGCTTCGTACCAGGCCATGGGTTTGTATTTCTGGCAGTTGGAGAAATTAAATGTGGTAACAGGTATAAACATAGTACCATGTATCAACCAGATGACAGGTGGAATGCCACTAACAGTGAAAGGCGCCTTGTCTATTTACTCTATATTCAACAATGTGTATGTGGGCTCCTTTTTTGCCATTGTTCTATGGATTGATGTCAAATTGTAAGGTTCAAAGATGGCTGTTTCGCTTAGAATTTGTCAAGGCACACAACCTGATCTGAGTGTTCGTAATGCCCAATTGAAATATATAATAGCTCACTATTGAGCTTTTATGCTTCGATGCCGTAACAAACGCAGGGGTCCTCTCACAAGGTCTAAGGCTGAGGACAATATACGATTATAGGGGTGGGTGTAACTCGCAGAGTTGTACTCCATGGAACTTCGCGGAGCTACAGAAAAACTTTGAGATTCTGCGAAGTTAAGCTCACACTTTTTTTTTTTTAAAGAGTTTTATATAGCTGAAACTAGACCCGAGACATCGGGTATCAGAGCGCTTTACATGAACACCAGTTTCCTTACAGACGGGCACATTCATTAGGTCTCGCCTATGCAGCGAGCATGCGCTGCTTAGAAAAGAGACCTCTTGAGATCGATTCAGCTTTCCAGGCAAAAACGTACACGCGTTGCATTGCTTTCAATGCAATGCGTGCACGTTTGGCGAATTCCTTGCAGGAGCCAGCGGTGCCATATGTTGGCAATTATTGCGCTCGCTCCCGCAAGGGAAACGCTGCCTGCTCACGGCCACATTCTCCCACCCCTTGCGCGAGCCACGCGCGCTTGTTTTTATGAATGGGGCGCTGCGGGAGCGTACCATTCAGATTCTTGAAGAAGGGAGGGATCAAATTCATTCGCTCCTTCCTGTAAGCCTTGCTAAACCCCTGACTAACTGAAGTATTCACATGACAACTTAAGTCCTGCTTGCCAAGCTCATCGCTTAAAAAGAACGTCCCCTAAGTGAAACCTCCCCGTGAGAGAGACATTCACCTCCCCTCTATCTAACCTGTTTTTGGTACAGTCTAGAATCGGTGACTCATCGTGACGTACATGTCCATATATGGTGTTCTTTCCTCCTGGGGTTCCCACAGCTGCTGTGAACACTGCTGGTCTGTTTCGCTTTGCTGCACCAATTGCTGTCATCTGTATGTGATGTCACTTGCAGGTCATAGGTTCATGACACTGTAAGTCACGGGTCTGAACGCTAGTTTCCGGTCCAGGGAAGGCATGGCTTGGCAGTTCGGGCTGGACTGTTCCCATGAGGCACAGGGTCAGACTGATTTGCATATAGCCATGTCTGAACTGGGGTGGCAGAGTGGGCTAAAGAACAGTGATGGATCAAACCCGGATCTTTTGACTGGGTGTGAGTGTTTGATTGGTTCGGATGCTCCGTCCATCAACACCCCCTTTTGTACCGCTTTGGCCACCATAAGTGTGGCAGGGTATGCTCAGACGTGAGTCCCTTGCTCACTTTGCCACTGGATTCAAGCAAGCCGGGCTGAAGACGGCTGGAATGCCAGAAACCGGTCCTTGGAAGCTTGTTTCCGGTCCAGAGAAGGCATGGCTTGGCAGTTCGGGCAGGACTGTTCCCATGAGGCACAGGGTCAGACTGATTTGCATATAGCCATGTCTGAACTGGGGTGGCAGAGTGGGCTAAAGAATGGTGATCGATCAAACCCGGATCTTTTGACTAGGTGTGAGTGTTTGATTGGTTCGGATGCTCCGTCCATCACCACCCCCTTTTGTACCGCTTTGGCCACCATAAGTGTGGCAGGGTATGCTCAGACGTGAGTCCCTTGCTCACTTTGCCACTGGATTCAAGCAAGCCGGGCTGAAGACGGCTGGAATGCCAGAAACCGGTCCTCGGAAGCTTGTTTCCGGTCCAGGGAAGGCATGGCTTGGCAGTTCGAGCAGGACTGTTCCCATGAGGCACAGGGTCAGACTGATTTGCATGTAGCCATGTCTGAACTGGTGGCAGAGTGGGCTAAAGAACGGTGATGGATCAAACCCGGATCTTTTGACTGGGTGTGAGTGTTTGATTGGTTCGGATGCTCCGTCCATCACCACCCCCTTTTGTACCGAACGCCAGTAGGCCTCTGCGCCACGAGTAGGAAGTTTCGAGCACCTGCTGGAAATCACAGACCCAGCGTAAGCCTTCCTGTTGCACCTACCTCAGACTTTACACTCGATTTTTTGCAAAAAAAACACTTGTAAAGCCAATAAGTCTCGCTGTGCAGCATGACTGAAAGTTTTGAAATATAAAAAAAATGATATGACACGATCGCGTCATAGAGCTTTAAAAAATTTAAATAAACACTTTCGGTCATGCTGCTACTGTGCATCAAACCTAAAACATTGACAAAACCGAGAGGTGGTGTAGGAGAGACCTATTGGCTTTGCCGATCTTTTTTTCTGGTGGGATAGGAGGGAGGACTGGAAGCAACGATGGGAAGGGTGGGAATTTTGGGAACTATACAAAGTAGGGGGAAGCAACACCATGTGGGCAAGTACCAATGCTGGGTGGGAAAGGCAAGCAACAACAAGCATTGGTATAGCCAATAGGTCTCGCCTTCGGAATTATAAGTATTTAGTTATGCAGTACAATATCCTTGGTGGAACAACATCAACTGTTGCATGTTTAAACACTTATAAGGTTCCAAAGGCACGACCTATTGTCTCCCCAGCTTCGAGGTCGACAGCTAGTCTAACCGTAAGGCTACATCCTCTCCCCTACCTTTCTTTATACATGTTGCTCCTCAGTGCCTCACTCATTGCAGTCGTTTAACACTCCACATTGCTGATACTCATATCAGCTTAAATATTGATTGCCGATATTTTGAAGGCCATGAGAAGACGTGCATGGGATAATGCAGTCAAGCAATATATGGCTCGATTGTTGCCGAGAACGTTCATTTAAGATGACGAGCACTTCTATGCGATGCTGCCAAACTCAGTAGGATAGCGGCATTACAGTCAACAGAGAAATAAACCAAATGCAGTGAAGTTTAAACGGTATAATAACATTATTTTTAAATACCTCGACAGACAACAGCGGTTTTCCATACTACAAAGTTAAATCGCTTTCTTTCCTCATTAAAAAAGGACATGGAAGCCTCTAATCAACCATGTGCACTCCCATAACGTATTCTGAACAATGGGGAATGTTAGCATTTGTTGTCCTTTTAAAAGAATGGGTTGGCAGAGTGGCGATATTTGATACCACAGTGTTAAAGGTTGAAGGCAACGTGTGTGTAAACTACCGGCTGCTTTTCTTGTAAAGAAGTCATCTATATAATGCCGCATATTACGGTTCACGTCTGTTCTTGTCTAAGTTGTCGGCTAGTACAGCATGAATATTGATAAGCCCGTTAACCAGTTGGGTGTCTTTCTCACATGATGACAAATTCAATACAACGAGGAGGAATATATTTTTATTTATATACCATCAACCTATTGAGTACTTAATTAACTTTAACTGTCTTTCGGGGAATTAAGTCAATGTGACCCAGGTCAAAGGGAGTTGTTTCACTTTCAATATTAAACAGTTTTAAAGACACAATCCATTCATTCCTCCTCCAGGCACTGATTAACACACAAATCGAACAGGTTAGTAAAAATGAATGTGCAGGCCCTTGGGGATATTATGACGCACATGCACACAGCATGATTTGCACAACTATTGCTTTCTATAAACAATATATTTAAATGGGTTTTTGGAATCACAGAAAGAGAGACCCTGTTTGAGTTTGCAATAATTATTCACTGAGAAACTTTAAATAGAGAAAATATTTCAAAGACAAGCACCCCTTACCTCTCAGCGCCTTGAGTCTGGACAGGCACGGTGCTCAGTCTCGGGGGTGTGGCTACCCTTGGAGGCTGGGGCTCTAGCCTCCCACCCTCCTCGTTAGCCCCTGCCTTGTAGATGCTCTGGCTTACTCCTTCTCTATAGTGTGATGTCTCACTGATCTGTGAAAAGGAAGAACTGCGCATGGCATAATTCCAACTCCTACCCTGGTTAATTTGAATTAATGTTTCTTCTCACACCTTTCCCATCCTGTGGTCCAAATGTAAATACAGAAACTTGTTTAATCAGAGAGTCTGTCAGTGCTCCTGTATTTTTAACATGCTTAGTGCAATAATGCAATAAGAATCTGGGGCCTCATTTATGAGGCCTTGCGTGAGTTTTGTGCTTCCGATGCATCACTTTTTGTGATGCATCGGCGGCGTAAAACTTGCCTCCTGATGCGCACTATTTACAAAGTGACGCATCTAAGCAGATGCGTCACTTTGTAAACCCCTGCGCTACATTATACCTGCGTCAGGTTCACCCGCAAAAAGCCTCGTAATAGTGACGCAGTGAAAACTATGAGATTTCACTGCGTCACTTTTAGGACGCTGTTGCGTCAAAATCTTGCGCCTGCCTCACAGCAGGCGTAAGACTGACGCAAGCCCTTTCACATGGGGCTTTCCCCATGTGAAAGGAAGCATTACTGGAGTTGCGTCACTTTTGTGACACGCTCCAGCAATGCGTCACTTTTGCGCCTACAGATAGGTCAGAAATACTGACGTATCTGTAACTCCTTGCGACATGATGCGTCATATTATTAATATGCCGCATCAATCATGTCGCAGGGAGAGCGCAGTGAAAAGTGACGCATCGCTGTTTTCACGCAGCGATGCGTCACTTTTCATAAATGAGGCCCCTGGTCTTAAACTCAAGTGCCCAGGCACAGATCACTTGTTTTGATGGGTCAACCCTAATCCTGATTAATTAATTTTACTACAGAGTGCCGGAATTGATGAATTCCCCATTGAGAGAGTAACGCGGAACTACTAAATTCCGCCAACTCCGCCGGCAGAGTTAAAAATTCTGCCCACCCCTAGATGTAATGAGTGCACTCTTTTGGAAACTGTATGCATTCCATTGTCAATAACTTTAAAAACTGCTTGTAGTATTTCCCGGTCTACCTGCCTAATGTGTTCTGCAGCCTGTTTCTCTGAGTAGTTATTTAACTCATTATATATTGCTTATATTCATGTTGCCTGCGATTGTTTATTTCTGCTAGGACGTGATCCCAAGAGGAAGTCAGAAAAAACATATTTTCTTTAATCAGGGAAAAATGGTCTTTCAAGGTTGACAGACTGGAGTGCTCAGCCATCTTTGTCATAGTTTGCCTACACTATATGTGGTAACTACTACAGGTGCTTGTGTGTAATAACGGGGATCAGAATGATTATCTTTCAGTCCAAGAGAGTCAGAGTCAGAGTCAAAAATACTTTATTCGATTAATTAAAATCATAAAAGTATACTATATATTTCAGTCCAAGAGAGTCAGAAAGGAAAAAACGCAGGCAGGTCTCTAAATCAAGAAGCTAAACCCTCACCAGGATATGTAGTGGACTTATAGGTTTTATTTTGAACCATTTCATTTATGAGAGTCTCAGACTCTTACATTTGAAGCTCCCATTCAGAGCCCCAGGGAGCGGACGTGCTGGACAAGATGGCGCCTTAGGACTCCGATGACCTCCTTCGAGCCGACGGTGAGTGGGGATTCTGTGTAATTACTCACTTGGCCCATGCCTATCTCTGGAGGGGGACTGGACCTGCCCCTGTTACCATAGGGCTTTCTCGAAACAATCATTGATTCCCAGCCGCTCCTGATCCCAACATGGCGCCCAGGATGCTTTTGCTCAGGGCAGGACCTTTCGGCTTTCTCCAACTGGTGACCTCTTCCCTGGATCATCTTGTAGTAGCCCGGTTTGACCATAATCTCTATCCAGGGAACTGTACTGTCTTTTAACAACAAGGGACTTGAACAACACTCAGGGCCTGACCCTAAAATGGCTGCCACTGATCTCACATGGTCAAGCCTCATGGCTGAAAACCCCCAGCCTCAGATCCACAGTGATCGACAACCATGACCTACCCCTGCTCCTCACCCTTTGCCGGCAGAGTCCGAACCGCATGGCCGATCCCTGTTGGAGCTGCTCCGACAGCTATAGGGGAGACTGGCTCTGGCACACCGCTTTGGCCGTCACCTACCCAGCCGGTCTTCGGACATTTGTCTCGTCTTCTCCTCCGCTGCTGTCTCCTTCCTTTACATCTCCAACTCTCCCTGATCTGTTTTTTTCCCCATCTCTTTGCTCTTTAGTTGTTTTCCCGTTGAGACCTATCTGTTTGGCTGATGCCCGGTGGAGCTACCCGATAGCTAAAGAGGAGATGGGCTGTGGAATTCCTCCTCTGCCGTCACCTACCCAGCCGGACTTTGGGCCGACTCTCCTTCGTCTCTCCATCCTATCTACCTCCTACCCCTTTACCCCACCCCCTTACCCTTCTGAGCGTCTTCTACACTCTTGAATTCTTTTTCTAGTAACTGATGTAACGTGTATATGATGTAATTTTGTAATTCCTGTGGAACCTTATGTAAAGCGCTCTGATACCTCCGGGTCAAGCCAGCGCTATATAAAACTCTCAAAATAATTAAAATAAATAAATCTTTACCTTAAAGTCCTTCATTGTTCCAAATCCCAGAAAGGTAGTCTGTTGTACAGTTTAGTTAAGAAAAATATAATTTCTTTTGGATTTATGGATGTACAAAACAATGTCTCTTTGCCTTAGATCTGCCAAAATGTGGTTACCCAAATACTTTCTCATCACAATTTTTTTCCCAATACTCATATGCCTGGATTGCCATAACTTGACGAAACTCAGTGGCGTAAATTAGTTTGTTAATCGTGATTAATGTTTTTTAAACTGTTTTGGCTCTTGTGTAAAATAAAAAGCCAAAGGGTGCGATGTGTCCTTACTTTGGAAGTAGTAGAACTCCTTTAAAATATTTGGGTGACTATCAGGAGGTGGTGACTCTTTTAATGTTTGCTGGTCATATGTATTTAATAGTGCACATAATGGTGATAACTTTAAATTTCTGGGTAATTAGCTGATTTCAAATAAGGATCATCACTATTTAAACCAGAAAATGCCTGTAAGTCAAACATCATTCATTGAACAGTGTCATCTGAAATGGAAACAGGAATCACGATGTCATTCATTGAAACCTCTTTTATATATATGGTAATTGCAATATCTCAGTGGGCCCCATAATCTGATTTGGACCTTCTCCCAAGCAGTGACCCTGGGCACAGGATAAGCTGTGATGTTAGCAGTGTAGAGGTCTCTGCAAGTTCTGTGGGATGAAGACTGTTGTAGTTTGTGGACCACAGGGGATGCAATTTCTCTCCCAAAATGTCCATTTACTAGCAGTCAGCCGCTGCTGATGCAGGTAAGAGTGGTGGGGCCGGCTGGGAGGGATTTTGATAGATGACCTCGAGAAAATATTAATTGTTTATTTAATATTCCTTTGTTGTCGTTTCTTGAAATCCTTATCCCTCCCCCCCCCCGCCCCCCCCCAGCTGGCCCCAATGCTCTTACCTGCAGCGGCTGCTAGGAGTAGAAAGATGACAATCGCTGTTTGCTATAGGATGAAAAGAAAAGATCCCAAAGTAATCAAAAAATAGGACCACAGTGGAATCAGGTACCTATCACAAAGCCACTTGTAAGCATGAAGCAGACTAGTGCGGTGAGTAACTGGCTGAGTTGCTAAATCTTCTGAAGCATATCCAGAATCATTCTCATAGGCACTGGGCTCTTGAGTTGTTTGAAATGCACCATTTCAAGTGACGTTGCATCAGGTGGGAGTTCATAGCAGACCATTAAGTCATGTTGAATAATAGCAACAGTGGTGATGGCAGTATCAGGTTCAGTTGAGGAATTCAATGTTCTATGTGTATTGATGTGCTCAGCAAACCCCAGCGGGGAACTCAAACTAGGGGTGCTAATTTATTCAAGGAGCATTGTTTTCGGAGTGGGGAGAGGTTGAGAGGTGCTACTCTGAATACTACTAGATATCTGGGCTGGTAGGCTGCAGAGGACTTGCTACATAGTGGTTCTTCATGTGGTCGATGGGCACCTATCAGTTTCTCCTTAAGCTAGGCAAAGGAGGCAGAATGGCAGTTCCATTGCCTGTTACCCCAAGAACAGTCACAAGTGGTCCATAGGGTGGTTTAAAGTCTTGTTTGTCATGGATGTTCTCCTGAACTAGGTCCCTGGTTTTAGGAACCCACCAGTTGGCAGCAGTTATAACCTCGCTTCCTAGGTAGTGTCAGGGTGGTTCACATTGGACACCTTGTCTCTGGCTTTTGGATATTTTGCAAAATATTCAAACATTTCTCCAATTTAAATTTACCATCATCTACCACCTTCCCAGTATTATCTAACCCAGGCATATACATACGAACTCTGAAAAGGAATTTGTATGGTGTGCATCCGCCCAATACTTGTCTAGGCAAGATACTCAATGCTTTCAAGACACCATACAGGTTAGGGCACCAACTAAGACCTGAACTTAGCAAGCTAGCAGTCAAGGCATATTTAATCATGCTGTTGGCCCATTCCACAATGATGTTAAACTCAGCTTTAAACAGGTTTCCAAATTCCAAACAAACTCCCAGTGCAGACATTGAATCCCTGTAAGCCTTGGAGGCAAACACAGGACCTTTATCTGAATAAAATGAATGAACTGTCTCAATTGCCACCAGACACTGCACATCTTTTATTACTGCTGCAGCACATGCATTTCTCTATGACCACATCCATAGGATTCGACAACAGTTGCAACCAATATTCATCAGTATCTATTGACGGAGTGGATTGGACCAACATGGGAATGTTATCGACTGTAAGAGGGGCTGGTGAACATCATTTTACAGAGTTATACTTAATCTGTTGGGAAATGTCATAATGCCTAACATAATCCCTAGTCTGTTTGTATAAATCAGGCCAACAGTAATATTGCTGTAGCATTGCTAAAGTTGCATTGACCCCTGCATGAGCAGATGCAATGCCCTCAATGGGGTTTCCTTATTAAATCTATGCGAGAGACATATTTAGGTATTATCCTTTCTCCTTCTTTAGGAAGAGTAGTAATAGGAACATTGTCTGAACAAAGGTTGTAGGAGTATTTGGGGGAGCCGTCCCACCTGTGGAAGGCATACCACCATGTATGGTTATGGTTATTGCTGTTAAGATATCTGGGTCAAGCTTCGTCTGATATCTGGTTAAAACTGCTGCTTAACCAGTCTAAATTGCAGCCTTTGCATTTTTTAGTGTGTGTACATTACAGACGGAAATCACCATCTTTCATGACACCTTGCACCGCTGCACAGGCTGTGGAGTCCATTTCTTTCCTACAACAGGTTGAGCATAGTCACTGCTGTAGAATACACTCTGGTAAATCTCAATGGGTAGAAGAGATAGAGTAGGAGCAGCCTGTTTTTCATAGTGGGAAAAAGCTTGTGTATGAAGAGGAAGATCATACTGGAACTTTACATCCATGGCACTTAAGGAAGAGGCCCACGGTAAGCACCATGTGTCTAGGGCACACTCATTTTAAATGCTTGCAGGGTGGCTGCCTCTAGTGCTGGTATGGTAGAAACAACAGTCATGTGTTTTCCTTGTGCCAAAGGACTCTCCTTAAAAATTGCTGTTTGTTCAACTACGAGGATTCTTGCAATATAAGCAATACGTGCATCTGTTAGTAAATACAAGCTGGACTTGTATGCTATGGGACCATTCTGTCCCTCATTGTAGGTCAAATAGGTATAACCATAGTCACTGGGTATGATTTTGATAACTGATTATGTATTTCAGCAACAAAACAAATAAACCAGGGTAGCCGCTTTGGTGGAACCAGGCTAGGATATCCCTTTGCTCTTTGGGGACAGAAGTGTGGGAGTCTCCTCTGAGTAAAAGATCTCAATTCTGCAGCGAAGAGGGAGATCTCAGTTGGCACACTTGGAAAATGGATCTTAGTGATCTTCTAAATGTAATTGCAAGAATGAAGACAATAAAAAAATCCTGATAACTAGATTGGTCTTATTATCCCTGGCTTTAAAATCTTTAGTCACAAGCATGTCAGCTTGCAGAGGATGTAAGATAGCAGTGTACACATTTGTCCATTGTTTTGCTAAAAACATGGGACAAATGAGGTTATATTTGGGCTTCGCTCACTCAACATAATGAGGCTAGTAAGTATGCCCCAAGTTGAGAATATCACCGGGTGAGTTAAAGATCATTAAAAACATCAGTTATGATGAAACCATACTATGCCAAAAAGCAGACAAGGGTGGAGCGCTTGTTATAATGGATCGGTCATATTATGAATTACAAATTAGTGAACATCTGGGTGACACCAACCTGTATATGAGTATCTCCTATAACCCCACCAGAGAAATTCAAGACATCCTAGTTCAGATTCTGAATAAAGCAAAGGACAATGGCACCATTAAAGAAAAAAAAAAACAATATTTGACACAGGCGGATCCGCGGAGCCCGTCATTTTATATGACGCCCAAAATCCATAAAGACTTATATAAACCACCATGTAGACCCATAGTATCCACAATCAAGAGCGTTCATGAACCCGTGGGGAAATTCCTCGATAAGTACCTTCAACCGTTTGCAGTGGAAGCGCAGTCCTATATCAAAGACACCACAGATTTTTTGAAAAAACTGGCCACCATCAAAATCACTAAAGAACAATCTATTTACATGGCGACAATAGACGTCAAAGCATTGTATACGTCTATACCTCATCTATCAGGCATTGAAGCAGTGGAAAAAGTGTTGTTACACAGTAACTATGAAGACGCCATGAAAGTTTTTTTGATGGAACTTTTAGAGTTCACTCTAATGCACAGTTATTTCAAGCACGATGAACAGTGGTATATCCAAAAGAGTGGTACATCCATGGGCAATTCGGCTGCTCCGACCTATGCTAATATCTTTATGAGGAACTATGAAGAAACGAACATCTTGAGTCAAAACATATGGAAAGAACACATTAAACTCTACGTCCGTTTCATTGACGACATCTTTATTGTTTGGGAAGGAGCCAAAGAAATTCTATCATCAGAAATTTTGAAACTGAATTTGATAGATGAACGTATTCAGTTCACCTGGGACATCCAAGAGAAAAACATTAATTTTCTAGATGTTAATGTCATTCGAGGAGAGATAGATTTTGATACCACTTTGCACAGAAAAAATACAGACCGGAACAACCTACTAAGTTATAACAGTTTCCATCCGCCAGCCCTAAAAAGACATTTGCCATTGTCACAACTCATGAGGGTGAAAAGAGTTGTCTCGGAACCGCAAAAAGCAGAATTCCAAATGAATGAAATGTCCACACGATTTTTGAAGAGAGGTTACCCTCCATCGATCTTGAATGAAGCCACTCAAAGAATACAAAACATGTCCAGAGAGTCTCTGTTTACCAATAAACCAGCCTCAAATGAGCAACGAATAACATGTGTCAGTAAATTCTCTATAGCCAGCAAAGCTTTCAAAAACATCATAAGGAAACACTGGTCCATACTACGAATAGAACCGGATTTTAAGGGAGCATTTGAGCATGAACCACTGTTTGCTCATACACGTTCAAAAAACATGGGACAACTTTTGAAATTTAGACCTAAGACCAACCCATACTCGATATGGAAAGGAACATTACCATGCATGAATTGTCATAACTGTGGGAACATTGTGAAAGGCAGTAAGCTATCGCCACCAGACTTCAAGGAAACCATTAACTTGCGAGTAAATGGCACATGCGACACGATGAACGTGATCTACATACTGAGCTGTCCCTGTAAATTGCATTATGTTGGTCACACAGAGCGTAAATTGAAAATTCGGCTCACTGAGCATAAAAGCAACATTCGCACAAAAACGCTCAAATCTACTGTTGCCACACATTTTTTGGAAGCCAACCATGACATTGCTGAACTTAAAGCACGGATTTTGGAAATAGTAGATAAGCATGAAGGCACTAACAACAAAACACAACTCTTAAAAAGAGAGAACTATTGGATTTATCGTTTGAGAACCTTGAAACCGTTTGGCCTCAATGAAAGAGTGGAATTTCTTTGTTATTTGTAAATGGAATAACGTTATGCTTCCAATGTTTTTGCGCATGGTGTTCCTTGTTTTATTGTATCATATTCCTCATTCACCAGCATACAAGTACCACAATCCTTAGCGCTAAGCATAGATACAAGCCCCTCCCATCCCCTTCCCATATACCCCTTCGCTACTCCGCGTTGTTTGAACCAGAGTGCAGCAGATTCCTGATAGCGGCCCTTCGCTTTTCCTGGTAAGCGTAGTATGATTCACGGCTAGTTTAAGGATTACGTTCCACAGTATGTTAATATGTCATCTTAACAGAGTCTTGAGCGGGTGTACCTACCCGTATTCAAATCCGTTATGCTTTCCGCACCCGTGTAGCAGACTCTCTCACCCTTGTGACACCATTTTTCACTTTAAACCTCGGGCTGCCCCCTTACCTCCACGTTTTTAGTTTAATTTTCAGCATTCCGCTTAATTTAAACGACAGTATCAAACACCCGTTTTGCACATGTATCTAGCGCGCGTAAAAACATCTTTCAATCTTTAATGTTACGATGCGATATTTAATTTATTGCCGCTGATGTTGCTTTCCTCTATATATGTGCCTGCAAGCAGAGTTTGCATGTAGTTTTGTTGGTTACACACTACGTAGTAGTAATTACCGCTTTTGAATTTGCAGATCCCTTGACAAAGGCGCTGGCTCGCGCCGAAATGCATTGGGAGGCCATGGGAGGCCAGAATTTTGTAAATGAATGATATTTGACAGTTAAGAGCGTGGATTTAGACATTAAATGTGAATTAAACATTTCGGATGTCATGATGAACTATGGATTACAATTAAAGAAAACTCTCAAATGAAGAAGTTAAAATTGTCTCTTTAAACTTCCTGCTGGCTTAGATCAGCACATACTCGTGCCCAGGTATACGAGTTGATTAAGAACTTGTTTGTTTTCAGCCAAGTTGAGAAACCCCAGTAGGGATTGCAATTTCTTCAGTGCATCGGGAGGCTGTAAGGTAGCACGCTTCTGGAAAAAATCAGGAGCTATACCCTTGTTCTAATCAGATAATTCCTATCTTAGTAAGGTCAACATAAGGAAAACAATCTTTGATTTCTTGAAATTCATTTTATAACCATGGGAGGTTAATAAGGTTACAACCCTGCCCAGTCAAATTAGGTGTAAATCTAAATCACCATCTGTGAGATATATTTTATCATTATATGATACTACCTCAGGGTCTGGTTGTAAGATCTCCATAATAAGCGTTGAACTGAAAAGTGCACCCAGTCCAATTTAAAGGGGGTAGGTATTCACTTTATGGTGCTATATGTTATCTTAAGAACCAATTGAAAACATCCAGGGTTGTTTTATGTTTTTTCCTCATCGTGTTAGTTATTAAATCTGTGCTATGCACATTTTGCACTGCATACACACATATGTAAATTCAAATTCCTATAGTCTGTGACTATCCTAAAGGAGCCACCAGGGTTGGAGACAGGATAAAGGGTATGTTTATGGAAGTGAGGCAAGGAGCTGTTATGCCTTGATACTGCAGCTGATCTATCCCACTCTTTGCCTTTGGCTTCAAAGGGTGTTGAGCCTGTGCTTGTGGCTCACTGCGTAAAGGAATAACGTTGAACGGATTCTCTATCCCAGCCCACGTGGTGTCTGTATAAGGCTGGTTCCTGTTTTACAGCCCATTCACTAGTATACATTTTCCTGATGTCTTCTGGTACTATGGGGGAGAAGGCTACTCTGATGAATTCCTCTCCCTGGGGTGCTTTCCTTTCTTAGCAAGACAGGAGGCCAGTCTCGGTGGGCCAGCATGATATCATTATCATCCGATAGATGTGAGCAGAAAACTGCTTTAATTGTTTGTGGTATTTACAACTCAATCTGTATGTTTAAATCATAAACTCTATTGTTTATGATTGTCTAGGATTGACATGTTGGTCTAGAGTTTCAACCGATATATATTCATCAGTTGGATATGCATCTTAAAATTTCTGAAGGGTCTGATGCACTATTGTGGCTTCTGCTGTGCTGTCTAGCAGCACTTTTGCCCAAGTCCTGGTCCACAGGAGGACTTGTAGCTGCATCTGCATGCTTTTTAGAAAGTCCAGCTAGTTTCTTCCTTCTTATTGGAGTTTTTGAGTTCCATCCTTTCTCTTCCCTGTTTATGCTGATATCAGTCTTGCGTCCTACTTTACCTTTTCTGCCATACTCCTCCATTTTTTGATACTCGGGCCAGCCCTATCTCTCAGTTCCTTTACCATCAGTGTCCTGAAAATATGCTATAATGGTTCAGGTGTGTGTGAATAGTGAAAGAACTACTCAAGCCATTAACATAAGATATGGGCTCTTCGCTGGGCGTCAACTCTCGTACAACCTTCGTCGCTGGAGCAGTTTTACAAGTTTTGCTTTTCTATCCATGGGTTACCCAAGTGAACTTAATTCAATGCATCAGCACTGAATGTGAAAGATAGGTTATTGTGGTCCCACAGAATCCTACTTGATACATAGTTGAAATTAAGTAATTGCTTTGGGGTTACGAACAATCCCTGAAAAGGAATCAGGGGCACGTGGTAACAGCAAACCTATTTTGCTCTCCACAGTATCACACAGAGAGTTCTTAGAAGAACTGACACTTTTTACTAAAGCTTTTTATTACACCACGGCAAAATTGTTTCTTAATACATCTAAAACAACCACATAGGATATCATAATAAAAATTAAGAAAGCACATAGTAAACAATGAGTTTATAGTGAACATTTCTACTATTCTTAAAATGTCAACTAAAAGCCTAACAACCTGAAATCTACTACTATGCGCTATCCTAGGAGTGCATGTACTACAGTATCTTGCAGTCTAGAGTTTGTCATGGAGAAGACTGAATATGGACCAGTTCATATAAGGTTAATAAAAAGGACAAACTCTATGCATAATAGATTTGTGCATACCTTGGTGGAAACTGTCCTCTTTGTGAGGTTTCAGAAGAATTCCAATTAGTACACATGTAAATCTATGAAGAATTGAATGAATCCAAAAGTAAGAAAAATTGTAGATTTTAATTTACGATTATAAACCTACTACCATAATCCATTCACCCAACACAAATCAAACAACACTATACATTTCACGTTTTTGAAATGTATGCAATGATTATAGAGCTCTCAATTTTCCCGGTATACACATAAGCATCTCATCAAGTCTAGGGGCCTTATTTATGAAGGACTTGCGCCGCCGGTGCGTCACTTTTAACATGGGAAAAAGTGACGCACCGGCGGCGCAAGTCCTTCATAAATAAGGCCCTAGGTTTTTTGCTTTGCATTCTGGAACATCTAGTCATGTCTTTCCCATTATGAATTCATAAAACAAGTCAGATAATGCAAAGCAAAAATATAGGATTAACAAACTCCTCAATCACGGGCATTAAAACATTTTGGGTGATATTTTAAATGTGAGACAAGGCGCTGTAAAGCTTCTTGGTCATTTAAACATTCAAGAGTAGATACCCTCAAAAGCACATAACTTCACGTTCACATAACCTGCACTTGTACCACGCTCAGCTGCATAAAAAATGGCATAATACTAACCATTACCATAAAATATTGCATGAGCACAGAGAGCAGCCATGGTGAGAGGTCTGCAAAGTAACATTAGGAAATACAAGCTAGCAGATTTATTGGGACATTTAGAGTATGCTGGGAAAGGGACCTCCACCAATAATTGATGGATATAGCTTTAACCCTCTTCTCCGAGCATCCTCTGCATTCAGAGTTTAGTCTTCTCTGCCATTGAGAACCCCCCTGCTGCAAACCCAGCAATAATGGTATTCATTCTGTTCGAGGCGGTCATGTAAACCACGGGGACATGTCCCCATGCACTGACAGAAAACTACCAAAGCATGGAAGAGATTGGTTATGTTATTCTAAAAGAAATATCTGCGCAGGGGGATCTGTATCTGGAAATTATATAAGTGAGGACAAGCCATTTATCTCTTCTGCGTCACAGTTTTAATTTCCCCGAAACGGCTCTTTCCAAGGTGGCACTCACTCCTGGAATAAAACGTCACTCAAAGGCAGCTTGGGGGCAGCCATGTTTCCCCCCAAAAGCGACACAGAAGTTCATCACGTGATTCTTATGAAAACGAAACAAACAGTGACAGCAGGTTTCCTGTGAGATTATGGCATTTCTGAAGACAGACTCTCAAACCTGGGGTCTTCTTTGGGGTGCGGCCCACCTTATGCTAATAGACCCTATTTTATATGGGAAACAACCATTACAACGCAACTTTTACAACGCACTACCATTGCAACGAAACTTTTACAACGCAAAAACCATTACAACGCATGTATTTACAACGCATGTTTTTACAACGCAGGTACCTTTACAACGCATACCATTACAACGTAAGTATTGGTAAGTATAATTATATTTTAAATTTTATATGTTTGGGTTTTTTTAAAGGGTATTTTTAGGGTTCAGGGTCAGTTTTCAGTTTTTGGGTAAAGGGGCATTTTTAGGGTTCAGGGTCAGTTTTCAGTTTTTGGGTAAAGGGGCATTTTTAGGGTTCAGGGTCAGTTTTCAGTTTTTGGGTAAAGGGGTATTTTTAGGGTTCAGGGTCAGTTTTCAGTTTTTGGGTAAAGGGGTATTTTTAGGGTTCAGGGTCAGTTTTCAGTTTTTGGGTAAAGGGGCATTTTTAGGGTTCAGGGTCAGTTTTCAGTTTTTGGGTAAAGGGGCATTTTTAGGGTTCAGGGTCAGTTTTCGTTTTTGGGTAAAGGGGTATTTTTAGGATTCAGGGTCAGTTTTCAGTTTTTGGATAAAGGGGCATTTTTAGGGTTCAGGGTCAGTTTTCAGTTTTTGGGTAAAGGGGCATTTTTAGGGTTCAGGGTCAGTTTTCAGTTTTTGGGTAAAGGGGCATTTTTAGGGTTCAGGGTCAGTTTTCAGTTTTTGGGTAAAGGGGCATTTTTAGGGTCCAGGGTCAGTTTTTAGTTTTTGGGTAAAGGGGTATTTTTAGGGTTCAGGGTCAGTTTTCAGTTTTTTGGTAAAGGGGTATTTTTAGGGTTCAGGGTCAGTTTGGGGGTTTTTGGGTAAAGGGGTATTTTTAGGGTTCAGGGTCAGTTTTGGGTTTTTGGGGTACAGGGGTATTTTTAGGGTTCAGGGTCAGTTTTGGGTTTTTGGGTAAAGGGGTATTTTTAGGGTTCAGGGTCAGTTTTGGGTTTTTGGGGTACAAGGGTATTTTTAGGGTTCAGGGTCAGTTTTGGGTTTTTGGGGTACAGGGGTATAAGGTAAAAATAAAATAAAATAAAATGTAAATTAAATCAATAAAATTAAATTAAATTAAATTAAATTAAATTAAATTAAATTAAATTAAATTAAATTAAATTAAATTAAATTATATTATTTTCAATTATTTTAAATTAAAAAAAAATAATATATACTTACCAATACTTACGTTGTAATGGTATGCGTTGTAAAGGTACCTGCGTTGTAAAAACATGCGTTGTAAATACATGCGTTGTAAAAGTTTTTGCGTTGTAAAAAATTCGTTGTAATGGCATGCGTTGTAAAAGTATGAGTTGTAACGTCATACATCCATTTTATATAGCGCTTCTGTCATTTGTTAGCATCTTATTAGAAGGTGCTGCTGTTATCCAGCTTAATTGGAATCATTATACAGATCTTATAAGAATCGAAATTTGAGTCAACCTTGCCAAAAAGTGTGGTCAAGACTTGAAGATCTCACAAGTTCGCGTTTACCTCACTGAGCCAACTTAAGAAGGCTTACTAGGGTTACAAAACTCCCTCTGAGGTGCCTGTCCACTTCACAAATCTGGACACATTGCATATAGTTCCCAAATGTCATTCATCCTGATTTGACCCAGTTAACCAAAAGGTTCGGCTCACCCTATAACTTTGTTTCCAAGTGAGTTTGTACCCAATGTGAAAGTAGCAAGAAAGTAGTAGGGTATAGCATCACCAGATGAGCAGTTATGGAAAACAGAGCTCTTTGCATGCATGTTATTGCGACATTATGATCGGGAATCGTTTGGGGTGCACACACCATCAGGACTGGCTTGTGAGAATGGTTTTGGACCTCGCACAAAAACCTGGAGGACACATGGAGGCTTCCAACATTTATTTTCCTACTCTGTTCTAATTCTGCAGGGGAAGCAGACCTGTCTATTCATATATGCATGAAATCAAATCAAATAACTTTTCGGTTTCGTTTTCATTTTCATTATGTGGCGAAGAAAGATTTTTTGGTATTCCCATATGCCTTGTGAGGGACTGATAAATTATGAGCTGCATTAGTAAACAAATTCAAAAATATTCTTCCTGGCAGAATAAATAAAAAAAAAAAAAGAAAACTCCACTGAACTAGAAGTTATGGCAGGGAAGAAGCAGACTTTATTGAAATCAGATGGTAACAATACTCTTCTCTTACGAAACATTTCCTTCTTTGTAGACACGAGTTTGAAGGAGCCTTGCCGCATGCGTGGAGCTGATAATGTGTAAAGCCTGTTAACAGTTTGTGAAGTTAATTCACAGGGCAGCAAGAACATTTAACAAGGCACAGGCGTGCCAGTGTGCTTCCCAGGGCGCATTGTTCGGCCTCTGAGTGAGAATATGTGCAGTGCGAGGCTCGAACTAACAATTCCTAATATCCTGCCCTTTCATCACAATGAGGCCCCTCCTGGACTTTGACAAGAACCATGGCTGATACCAGGGCATAGATGTGAAATGTCAATTGGGTGCCGAAGCGATCCTAATACAATATATGAAGCACAATTGAATGGGAAAAGGACTGTAAAATGGATCCCTTCTAGGGTGATGCCAGTCCAATCCACAGAGCCGGTATTACACCTGGGATTGAATGAGGTTAGGGCAGGGGAAATTCCGAAGCATAAGGCTTTATTTTGGCCATTTCATTCCATCTCAGCCGCTACAGCCGGATGCACTGTGCAACAAGCCAAGGATATGAGGCCACAGAGATAGTGCCAATATCAGCAACACTCCTCCGTTCTCATACAGCAACATACATAAATAAACCACATGACACCTTCTTAGTGGAGAAATTTGCTGCAGGTTTATTTGCATAACCAATATGCCAACATGGTGGGTTATCTTACGGGCGATCCCAGGGCAAGCCAGCCCTTATGCCGCCTGCCCGCCTGATGAGCCAAATTACACCGTGCCCATCGCCAATCGGTGATTACCAATCATTGGGAGGGGCCACCCCTCCCATCAGTGGACCGCCAGTCCACTCCCTTACTCACGGCCCCCCAAAGGTGGGCAGAGCGGTCCAGGCAGTCCCCGGTTGCTCAGACCCACAACGGCCCATAAGACTAACGGGGCGTCGTAGTTCTTCCAGAGGACACGCTAAGACATCCCTAGGTACCCTTGGCTTAGCACCCTTGTTGTGCTGCTGCAGTATAGTACCCTTCTGTACCTTGCAGACTCTGGATCGCCCTGTAACTCTTCCTGCAACACAAAACAATACATTAGATTTTTCCCCTCCCAGTGCCCCCTATTGGCCGTCCTCAGGGTAAGGGTAGGGCAGGAAACAGCGAGACGGGCAGCAGTCAAGAGACTGTCCAGTGGGCGGGGGAAGGCTTTGTACCCCTGTCCCCCTCCCATGGCCGGAAGTGACGCGGCCAGCAGACCCCCTGGTCCTTAGCCCAGGGAGCCTGGTCAGCAGACTTCTGCGCCTTCCTGTGGCACTAAGGCAGACGCCCTGTTGGAGGGTCCCCTACGGGGCCCCCCGGGCAGCCTTGGCATAGTGCAAATATCGGCAACACTCCTCCGTTCTCATACAGTAACAAACATAAATAAACCACATGACACCTTCTTAGTGGAGAAATTTTCTACAGGTTTATTTGCATAACCAATATGCGTTCCAGGCAGCCCCCAGTTGCTCAGACTCACAACCCCCGTAGGACTAACGGGGCGCCGTAGTTCTTCCAGGGGACATGCTAAGACATCCCTGGGTATCCATGGCTTACCACCCTTGTTGTGCTACTGCAGTATAGTACCCTTCTGTACCTTGCAGACTCTGGATCGCCCTGTAACTCCTAAGGAGCTCTGGGGTTGGCTACCGTCACAACCAGGCCCCCCCCCAAGGCAGATATTCCTATTTACCCTTGAGAGGTGAACCCCATCCGCCTCCCAGCATCCATTAGACTTGGCATGAAGTAAACCATGTCTGATAAAGCCAAATCCCCTTTGCTTAGTGAATTTATGCATGGCGCTGTTCACTCTCCTACGTGAGATCTCAATGGCGTCTCCAGATCGGGCTCCTTGCCAAACTGGGCGAGGTAACATTTCTGACCACCACAGTTCACATGCCCCCAGCTGAATACTCAACTGGCACATGGTGTCCCTCATGTCTTGGAGCAGTACTCTCCTCCCCAGTGTAGTCAGGTCATTCCCTCCCAGGTGTATGATCAGAATATGAGGTGGAGCGATCCCCCCCTAAGTCTCTCCTGCAGCTTCCTCATCAGCTCGTTCCAGTGCATTCCCGGGTAACCTAGCCACGTTATCTCGGTGGCGGTGGAGCCATGCCGCCACTCTCTGATGTCAGCCCACCGTGCCACTCTAACGATGCTTGAATGGCCCATTAACCAGACCTCGGTTCCTGGTAAATAAAGAGATGTTGTGTTTGAAAACCATATTTATTGTAATGTTTACACACTAAAAAGTCTAAAATTGCTTGACAAACCACTTCACTGCAACATCACTTGGCCAACCGGGCCAAAACTGTACACCTTTATTCCCATAATGCAGGTTGGAACATTGGACCAAAAGTCTTCTCACCACACCCTTCTGTTCAAGGCCTTATATATCGTTTACAGCATTGAGACTCCCAGCGCCCCACCTGTTTAATTCGCTCTGGCGGCATCCCTGATAGGAAGGCTGTGGTTCCCGCCCCGATCCTGAAGGAGTGGCTACTGAATCTCTTGCCCACCCCTGTCTGTCCTGACAATTTTAAGCACGGCTGCATGATGTGTTCTACTTGGTACTTTGTAACTGGGAACCTGTCCTCGTGCACAAGAAAGTAGCCCACACTCCCAGGGCCGAGGGCCAAATAAGCCTGTACCAAGAGCTTAGGACAATACCTAGCGTCCCCCATCCCTTGTAACAGGACCACTCTCCCTTCCCCTGCCTGATAAGTTTTAGACTGTGTCACCACTATCCTGAGGCATGACGTGCTAATGGTCCTTGATGTTCAAAGCCACCCCCGAGGTGTCCTACTTAGATCGCGCCACTAGCTCTCCAATCCTAAAGGCCCCGAAAAAGGCCAGCACAAAACTAGCAGAGAATAGGGTTGCCTCATACCCCGAGCGGGTGGCCCTGTGCATACTGTCCAGCATCCCTTGCAGGATGCTGCACTCCTTGCCCATCCCTTAAGTGCAGCCCTGATTGCAAAGGATTTGGTAGGGTCATCCTGTCCTCTCAACCTGGCGTAATGACTGATGGCCGACAAATGGCCCAAAATCCAAGGGTGGGATTTCCCACCATCCTTGGCCCACAGGATGAACTTTTGCACTCTGAGATCAAGAGAAGACCCCTCCTCCTCCCACGCTCCCATAGTCGCTCAAAATCTTTCTACACAAGTCCTGTATCGCTTCACCGTCCTTGGTGCCAGAGACAGCTCACCCAAGCCCCTCATCCGCTGTTCCACTTCAGAAGATGCCACAAGTGTGGTCGGAAAGGGGTCATCTCCTCTCTTGCTCTCGTTCACGCCTCCCGGAAACGGCGTCACTAAAAACGAGAGAGAGCGTCAGCAGCCACATTCTGCACCCCTTGAATGTGGCGAGCCCTGCATTCCACATTATAGAACAGGCAAGCCCTCACCAGCTCTCTCAACAGGCACAACACCAGGGGGCAGCTCGCTGAGTGTGAGTTGATCGCTTGTACAACCGCTAGGTTGTCGGACCAGAACAGGACCTTCTTCGCTGTCAGCACCCCCAACCAAAGGTGGAGAGCTATCATTATGGTGAAGAGTTCCAACACAGTGATATTGGAAGTGATCTTTTTCTTCTGCCAAGAGTTAGGCCACCTTTCAGCACACCACTCCCTGTCCAGGATAACCCCAAACCCTTCCCTTCCAGACACATCGGTGAACAACGACAACTTTGCGCTGTTAGCCCAGGGTGCACGCCCAATGACAGACCCATTAAAGTTGTCCAAAAAGTCTGCCCACATTAGCAGATCCTCTCTCATGCCTCTGCTCAGTTTCACCATGTGGCGCTTCCTTCCAGCCTGCGCGCAAAGACCCTCCCTGCGGGAATGACCCTGGCAGCAAAGTTGAGTTTCCCCAGGAGGCTCTGGATGAAAGCCAGCGGGGCCTTGTCCTTCCCCACGGCTAGCCAAATCTGCTGCCCCAGGTCCTGAACTGTATCTGCAGACAGTCTGGATTCCCCTAACACAGTGTCCAGTTCAATCCCTAGGAACGTAAGCACTTGCGCAGGTCCCTCTGTCTTGCCCGGTGCTAGGGGGACCCCCAGATGATTTGCAAGGGTCTAAAGGTTAGAGCGTGCCGCCTTGCATTTGTGCGTGCCATCCCAAACCAATGAAAAGGAAATCATCCAAGTAGTGTGAAACCCCTTCCACCCCAAAGGGGTCCTGTAACGCCCATTGCAAGAAGGAACTGAATGCCTCAAAGAAAGCACAGGAGACTGCGCACCCCATGGGCATGCATTTGTCGAAGAAGTACCAGCCATCTAGCCTGAAACCCAGCTGGTGTTGGCTGGTCGGGTGCACTGGTAGCAAGCGGAACGCCGATTCAATGTCTGCCTTCGCTAACCAGGCCCCCTTGCCCGCCCTCCTGACTAAGTCCAGAGCCACATCTAGAGTACAGTATGACACTGAGCAAGTTCCCTCCTGCAGCCCATCATTGACTGAGTCCCCTTCCGGGTATGATTAATGATGAATCAATCTGTAGGACCCAGGCTCCTTCTTAGGTACCAACCCCAGCAGGGAAACTACAAAGTTGTCCAGTGGGGGCTCCCTGAAGGGCCCTGCTACCCTCCCTAGCTCCATTTCCTTCTCGACTTTTGCCTGCACTACTGATGGAAGGTCCCTGGCTGACTTGAGGGTGTCTGCCTCTCTGCAAGACAGAGGGCGGGGGAAGGCTTTGTAACCCTGTCCACCTCCTAGGGCCGGAAGTGACGCGGCCAGCAGACCCATCTGGTCCTTAGCCCAGGGAGCCTGGTCACCAGACTTCTGTGCCTTCCTGTGGCACTAAGGCAACTGCCCTGTTGGAAGGTCCCCTACAGGCCCCCCCGGGCCGCCTTGGCAGTCTTTTCTCCCTTTTACTTATGGACTTCCCAAAGTCCTGCCCTGGGACTTCTGGCAGGGGCGAAGTGTGAGATGCTTGGCGTTGCTTTGTCTGGGGGGTGCGCGCAGGCCACTCTGGCAGCTTTACTTATCCATCTGCAGTGCTGGGTGCCTGTACTCTAAACTTGCCAGCTTGGTAGTTCGCAACACTGCTAAAATTTACAATCATTTGTGAATTTGTGAGTTTTAAGACGTCGTAATCACAAGATAAAACATTACATCAGTTACTAGTTCTTAGGAATCCCTACAATGCATTAGGTTTTCTGGTCTGAAAGGAACCTGTACACATTATCATGCCAATAGGTACTGTCACGCGCCCAGATCTACTCTCATTCTGCTAACAGTGTGTTTCAATTAAGCTTCTGTGTTTAATTTGCCTCAGATGGCTGGCAACCAAAGCAGCAATGAAGTAGGCAGCTACAAAAGATACTTTAAATTCTCAACAAGACTTTTTTGGCTTTACAGTAATTTTTTTATTTGTACCTAGTAACGTCTCAAGAAGATTGATCCCCTTAAAATCGGCCAAAGGCCGGAATGACAGAGATGAAGGTGCATCTCTACATGGCTGTGATCACTTAATCTGGAGACAGTTGACAGTAGAGTCCAGTGTGCCCACACAGAATTTCAAACAGAAATCCGTCCAGAGCTTCTTCTTTCCAGTAGTACAGTTGAGGAAGATAATGCTTCCTACTGACTGTGAGGTGACGGCTTGTGCTTCGGACTCAGGCGATCAGGATAGGCAGAGACTGATCAGAGTTATGGAAACTGGCCGCTGGCACTTTCATTCCAATACATATCAGCGTGTCCTTCACAAGGATACATCTGTACTCTACTACTACTAAACTGAGATAAAATCCTAAACTTACAAATGTTGGTATTCACAGAAGGCATTAAGTAGTAGTAAAGTTAGGACTCCTAACTTTACTACTTCTAAATGCATTTTGTGAATACTGAAAGTCGTAAAGTTAGGATTTTGACTCAGTTTAATAGTAGTAAAGTTAGGAGCCCTAACTTTACTACTACTATATGCCTTCAATGAATACCAAAAGTAGTACGTTTAGGATTTTATCTCAGATTAGTTCTGTGAATCGGCCCCTTTGTTCAATATTTTATTGTAGTCTACGTCAAGCAGAGAGACAAAGAGATAAAGAGAGCTGTGTCAAGTTTAACGAATATCGAAACGAAGCAAACACATAATGCAGCCATTCTGCAGAGTGTATGCCAATAAATCTCTTGCACCTTCAAGTGCTTCAGTTTTGCCTTTTTAGGGCAGTTCTGTGAGCCTCTTTACTTTTTTTGCAATACACCAGGAGGCACATGCACACCACAGAGAGGAGTACATAACTGTCTGACTCTCCAGAAGAGCTAAGTTTTAGCAACCATATGTGTCTGGATTGAATCACGTCTCTTGATGGAACATAAGAACTGAATTTCTATTTGGAGTGCAAATATTCTCAGTAGGACCAAGTTAACCATTTGCATTTAGCTAGTCTAAATATAATGCTCAACTGATGCTAATATTTTTCTTGATTTTTTTCACTTTAATACAGCTTTGGGGCTGATTCCCAAGCCAAGATAACAAAAATAATAAAAGTGTTTACATTCAAGGTGGACTGCTAACCCTAGCAGGCAATCATCCCTTTGATGACTTCCAATCAGAAAGAGACCCAATTTGGGACCTACCCCATTAAAATTCGCGAGATAAGTCTGATTACAACCCAGTACGATTCTGAATTGTATGAACTGACCTATTAGTAGGTTGGTTTGTAAAGTTCTATAATTTGAGCACAAATATAATATCTGGCGACCAGTCTTTTGTACATCTGACTCAATGATGGTTAATAGGACCATGTACTTACTTGCTTGATGTTATGCATGTTGTCCGAGTTTCCCTTGTATCTCACTCCCTGGCTTAGTCTTTGTTTTCATGCATTAGCGTCCCAAAATCCTTTATTCTCAGTGTCAATGACCTTGTGCAACTTTCAATGTCAGTGATAGTGACCCTGTGTGCCTGTAGCCAAAGGTCCTAGTGTTCGTGTCCCAATGTCATTCTCCCTATGTCAGGGCCAGTTACAATATGTGCATGTCAGTACCCCCATATTTGTGTCCAAAGATCAATCTTCACAAATCAGTGTTGATGTCTCCAAATTCACTTGTGGCTCTTTTCCAGATGTTGTGTCCCTGGGTTTGTGCCCGGTGCCTGTACCCTAAGCAGAATGCCTTGGTTATTGTCCCAATCTCAGTATTCTAATGTCAATGTCCCAATCTAATTTTACTGTCCCAATGTGAATGTCCCCCATTGTTTTTGACCTGTGTTTAATTGGCATTGATAGAATTCCCAATATCCTTGCTAGTGAGCTTGTATCAGTATTGTTATCCCTATGCTGCAGCATCAATGTCTCTAAGTCAGTGCTCTTGTATCACCGTCCCTTTGCCTAAGTCCATGTGTCAGAATCCACCAATCAATATTAATTTGTAAATGTTGGTGTCTTTGGGCTTGATTCACAAAGGTAAACGTACACTTTTGTGTAAGTTTATGATTATTTTGCAATTTTCAAAGCAATTTTATGCCAAGTAGCTTTCCGACTGCCTATCCTTTTCCCCCGCAGTGGCTTCAGAGCAGGGGCGTAACAAACGCCCCGCAGCCCCCGCGGTGCGGGGGGGCCACACTCTGGTCAGTTAATTAAGGGGGCCCCATGCCCCCTCAGCTCTTCTGAAAGCTGTGAGAGGTTTGCGCTAGCAAAAGCCTCTCTCCCTCTGTGACTGAAGCAGGTGCAGCCTGCTGCCTGCTCCGAGCCCCTCGCCCCCTCCCTCTGACTAAAGAGAAACAAAGTATCAACATTTGTTTCTCTTCAGTCAGAGCCGGAGGCAGGCCCGGGACAAGGGTGGGGGCCCCAGAGACAGCAGTCTCCACTGCTCCTCTGAGGAAGCACAGAGCCCGGCCCCCACTATCTCCTCTCCACAAGCAAAGCCCACCCCACAAGAGAAGAGAGGGACAAAGGTGGGGTGGGGGCACCACCCCACACATAGCTGCCAAGGTTTCAGACTTCTATGTGTGACATTTTCAAAATTTCAATGCAATTATGAGTGACATTTCAACGAGTATGAGTGACATTTTCTTGCGAGCATTAAATTAAGCAATTTAGACAATGTCACATTTGGCAATCTGAAAACTTGGCAGCTATAGGCAGGCCTGAACCCTCACCTGGGACAATGCCTGACCGGAACTGTGAAAATGACCTTAAGATACTCACTCAGAGAGGCAGATTCGGCTTGATGTGTGCGATAATTAGGCATTGAGGGCATGTATATGTGACCTTTACATCGTAAGTTCTAATCAAGACAGACTTTACTTTCGCAGCTGAGTTCAACTTGTTTGTGTAGACTACGTGCAGAGCTGCAGTATGTAACTGTACGCAGGCTTAATGACATATACTTACTAAAAGTAAATTACAGTAGGAATACAAGAGGAAACCATGCGTGATACTTCACTTACTCTGTGTCAGCGCAGAGCCCCATTGGCCGTACGTGGACATAACACGGGGCAACTGGTGAATGGGCAAACTAAGCTGTGGCGAGGCCCGGTGCGAGCTGCAGCAGACAGCACTGACTGAGCGCAGCACCGTCCGATGTCTGCGCCATGAATTATTTGCAGCATTCCGGCCATGATACACAGAGCTGCCCGCAAAATAGCTACACGCCTTGCAGCTCTCAAAACTAACCCTGCGCTCCGGCAGCAGGATGTGACGTGACGTCTCCTGCGATGACGTCAGGCCAATAGTGAGAGCCGCGCCCGGGTAATGGAAAGCGCAATCATGGTACTGCACCAAGTAGCTGAGTGCAGCTGCCAACAGACTGCTGGAGCAGCACGCCCAAGTCAGAGGGGCAGGCTGTAACAAACTCAGCTTTAATCAGGGCTTTTGGTGGCAGAGCTAACATAGCATATGCGTGACATTCCTTTTCAGTGCGGTAATGCGGAGTGCCACACTGAAATGTGTTAGTGTCACGCCTGATGCGTGACACTTGGCAGAATTGCCCACAAGAGAAGACAGGGACAAAGGTGGGGTGGGGCCCCCACCCCACAAGAGAAGACAGGGACAAAGATGGGGTGGGCCCCCCACCCCACAAGAGAAGACAGGGACAAAGATGGGGTGGGCACCCCACCCCACAAGAGAAGACAGGGACAAAGGTGGGGTGGGGGCCCCACCCCACAAGAGAAGACAGGGACAAAGCTGGGGTGGGGGCCCCAACTCATAAGAAAAGAGAAGAGACAGGGACAAGGATGGGGTGGGGGCCCTACAAGAGAAGAGACAGGGACAAGGATGGGGTGGGGGCCCTACAAGAGAAGAGAAGAGACCGGGACAAGGATGGGGTGGGGGCCCTACAAGAGAAGAGAAGAGACAGGGACAACTTAGGTTGGGGTGGGGGCCCTACAAGAGAAGAGAAGAGACAGGGACAAGGATGCAGTGGGGATCCCAGAGAGTAGGAGGCAGCACAGAGCACTGCTCAGAGTCAGGACCCTGACAAGGGTGGGGGTGGGGGCCCCCAGAGAGAGCATTCTCAAGGGCAAAGCTCATATGAGAAGGGATGAGGCAGCAAAATGGGGCCCTCAGGTAAGCACTCTTGTTAGAAGCACCATGGGCGTCCGCGGGGAGGGGGGGGGCAAGGCAGAGGGGAGAAGGGTGCAAGGCAGAGAGGAGAAGGGTGCAAGGCAGAGAAGAGAAGGGCGCAAGGCAGAGAAGAGAAGGGTGCAAGGCAGAGAGGAGAAGGGTGCAAGGCAGACAGGAGAAGGGTGCAAGGTATAGGGGAGAAGGGTGCAAAGGCAGAGGGGTGAAGGGTGCAAGGGGAGAAGGGTGCAAGGCGGAGGGGAGAAGGGTGCAAGGCAGAGGGGAGAAGGGTGCAAGGCAGAGGGGAGAAGGGTGAAAGGCAGAGGGGAGAAGGGTGCAAGGCAGAGAAGAGAAAGGTGCAAGGCAGAGGGGCGAAGGGTACAAGGCAGAGCGGAGAAGGGCGTAAGGCAGAGAGGAGAAGGGTGCAAGGTAGAGAAGGGTGCAAGGCGGAGGGGAGAAGGGTGCAAGGCAGAGAGGAGAAGGGTGCAAGGCAGAGAGGCGAAGGGTGCAAGGCGGAGGGGAGAAAGGTGCAAGGTAGGGAAGGATGAAAGGCGGAGGGGTGAAAGGTACAAGGCAGAGGGGAGAATGGTGCAAGGTAGAAAAGAGTGCAAGGCGGAGGTGGAGTAGGGTGCAAGGCAGAGAGGAGAAGGGTGCAAGGCAGAGGGAAAAGGGTGCAAGGCAGAGGGGAGAAGGGTACAAGGCAGAGGGGAGAAGGGTGCAAGGCAGAGGGGAGAAGGGTGCAAGGCAGAGGGGAGAAGGGTGCAAGGCAGAGGGGAGAATGGTGCAAGGCAGAGGGGAGAATGGTGCACAATAGAAAAGGTGCAAGGCGGAGGTGGAGAAGGGTGCAAGGCAGAGAGGAGAAGGGTGCAAGGCAGAGGGGAGAAGGGTACAAGGCAGAGGGGAGAATGGTGCAAGGCAGAGGGGAGAATGGTGCAAGGTAGAAAAGGGGCAAGGCGGAGGTGGAGTAGGGTTCAAGGGGGAGAGGAGAAGGGTGCAAGGGGGAGGGGAGAATGGTGCAAGGCAGAGGGGAGACTGGTGCAAGGTAGAAAAGGGTGCAAGGCGGAGGTGGAGTAGGGTGCAAGGCAGAGAGGAGAAGGGTGCAAGGCAGAGAGGAGAAGGGTGCAAGGCAGAGGGGAGAAGGGTGCAAGGCAAAGGGGTGAAGGGTACAAGGCAGAGGGGAGAATGCTGCAAGGCAGAGGGGAGAATGCTGCAAGGTAGAAAAGGATGCAAGGCGGAGGTGGAGTAGGGAGGGGGAGAGAGTGAGGGAGAGTGGGAGAGAGTGGAGAGTGGGAGAGAGTGGAGTGTGGAGAGAGGGAGAGTGGAGAGAGGGAGAGTGGAGAGAGAGAGTGGAGAGAGTGGAGAGAGTGGAGAGAGAGTGGGAGAGAGTGGAGAGCGGGAGAGCGGGAGAGTGGAGAGAGGGAGAGTGGAGAGAGGGTGAGTGGAGAGAGGGAGTGGAGAGAGAGAGTGGAGAGAGGGAGAGTGGAGAGAGGGAGTGGGGAGAGAGAGTGGAGAGAGAGAGAGTGAAGAGAGAGTGGAGAGAGAGAGAGTGGAGAGAGAGCGGAGAGAGACAGTGGAGAGAGAGAGTGGAGAGAGACAGTGGAGAGAGTTTGGAGAGAGAGAGTGGAGAGATTGGAGAGAGAGTGGAGAGAGAGTAGAGAGAGAGAGTAGAGAGAGAGAGTAGAGAGAGAGAGAGAGAGAGAGAGTGGAGGGAGAGAGTGGAGGGAGAGAGTGGAGGGAGAGAGTGGAGAGAGACAGTGGAGAGAGACAGTGGAGTGAGACAGAGAGTGGAGAGAGAGTAGAGAGAGTGGAGATACAGTGGAGGGAGACAGTGGAGGGAGACAGTGGAGGGAGAGAGAGAGATAGTGAGAGAGTGGAGAGAGAGTAGAGAGAGAAAGTGGAGAGAGACAGTGGAGAGACAGTGGAGAGAGAGTAGAGACAGAGTGGAGAGAGACAGATGGAGAGAGACAGAGTGGAGCGAGACATAGTGGAGAGAGATAGAGTGGAGAGAGAGAAGGGAGAGAGGGTGGAGAGAGAGAGTGGAAAGAGAGTGGAGGGAGACAGTGGAGGGGGAGAGTGGAGAGAGAGAGAGAAATATAATGGGAGAGTGGAGAGAGAGTAGAGAGAGAAAGTGGAGAGAGAGTGGAGAGAGAGTGGAGAGAGAGTGGAGAAAGTGGAGAGATTGGAGAGAGAGTGGAGAGAGAGAGAGTGGGGAGAGAATAGAGCCAGAGTGGAGAGAGACAGTGGAGAGAGACAGAGAGTGGAGAGAGAGTAGAGAGAGAGAGAAGTGAGAGAGAGAGACGGAGAGAGAGAGACGGAGAGAGAGAGACGGAGAGAGAGAGACGGAGAGAGAGAGTGGAGAGAGACAGTGGAGAGAGAGAGAGTGGAGAGAGAGTAGCGAGAGAGTGGGGGGAGACAGTGGAGGGAGAGAGTGGCGAGAGAGTGGTGTGAGAGAGATAGTGCGAGAGTGGAGAGAGAGTAGAGAGAAAGAAAGTGGAGAGAGAGACAGTGGATAGAGAGTGGAGAGAGAGACAGTAGAGATAGAGTGGACAGAGTTGAGAGAGAGAATGAAGATAGAGAATGGAGAGAGTGGAGAAAAAGTAGAGACTGACTGACTGACTCAGAGACTGAATAATGACTGACCGAGAGACTGACTGACTGAAAAACTGACAGAGAGAGAGAGACTGGCTGACTGAGAGAGTGACTGACTGACAGAGAGAGAGACTGATTGAGAGTGAGACTGACTGACAGAGATAGAGAGAGACTGACTGACGTAGAGAGATACTGACTGACAGAGAGAGAGATTGACTGACAGAGAGACTGACAGAGAGAGACTGACAGAGAGAGAGAGAGAGACTGACTGACTGAGAGAGGCTGACTGACTGGGAAAGAGAGAGACTGACTGGGAGAGAGAGAGACTGACTGACAGAGAGAGAGAGAGACAAAGAGAGAGAGACTGACTGAGAGAGAGAGACTGACAGAGAAAGAGAGACTGACCGACAGAGAGAGAGAGACTGACTGACAGAGAGAAACTGACTGAGAGAGAGAGAGACTCACAGAGAGAGACTGACTAACAGAGAGAGTCACTGACTGACAGAGAGAGAGAGAGAGAGACTGACTGACAGAGACTGACAGAGGGAGAGAGAGACTGTCTGGAAGACTGACTGACAGAGAGAGAGAGAGACTGAGAGAGAGAGGCTGAGAGCGAGAGCCTTACAGAGAGACTGAGAGAGAGAGGGACTGACAGAGAGAGGGAGAGGGACTGACAGGGAGAGGGACTGACTGAGAGAGAGACTGACTTAGAGAGAGACTGACAGAGAGAGACTGCCAGAGAGAGGGACTAAAAGAGAGAGACTGACTAAGAGAGAGACTGACTGACTCAGAGAGACTGATTGAGAGAGAGAGACTGACTGAGAGACTGACTGAGAGAGAGACTGACTGAGAGAGAGAGAGACTGGCAGAGAGGGACTGAGACTCTGACAGAGAGAGAGACTGACTGACAGAGAGAGAGACTGGCTGACAGAGAGAGAGAGAGAGACTGACTGATAGAGAGAGACTGGCTGACTGAAAGAGAGAGACTGACTGACTGAAAGAGAGCGACTGACTGACTGAAAGAGAGCGACTGACTGACTGGGAGAAACGGACAGAGAGAGACTGTGGGAGACTGACTGACAGAAAGTGAGAGACTGACTGAGAGAGAGACTGACTAACAGAGAGACTGACTAACTGAGAGAGACTGACAGAAAAAGAGAGATAGAGAGACTGATAGAGAGAGGGACTGATAGAGAGACTGACAGACAGAGGGACTGACAGACAGAGGGACTGACAGACAGAGGTACTGACAGACAGAGGGACTGACAGACAGAGAGACTGACAGAAAGAGAGACTGACTGAGAGAGAGACTGACAGAGAGGGACTGACTGAGAGAGACTGATAGAGCGAGAGAGACCGACTGACTGACAGAGAGAGAGAGAGAGAGACTGACTGACTGACAGACTGACTGACTGAGAGAGACTGACTGAATGAGAGAGACTAAATGACAGAGAGAGATAGACTGACTGACTGAGAGAGAGACCGACTGACAGAGAGAGACTGACTGACAGACTGACTGACAGAGAGACTGAATGACAGAGATAGACTGACTTACTAAGAGAGAGACTAAGAGAGAGAGACTGACAGACTGACTGACTGACTGACAGACTGACTGACGGAGAGACTGAATGACAGAGAGAGAGAGAGAGACTGACTCACTGAGAGAGAGAGAGAGTCTGTGATGGAATTGGGGTCAAAGTGTGTATGAAGCTATGCAATGCCTCTTAAGATTGCTATTGTCTACTAATAAAAATGTATTATGAAAATTTGCTCTTTGTAGTTACATCTGCTTTTGAAATACTGCATTGTCGCATTGTCTAATGTTTTAAAATGGAAATGAGAAGGAGCAGTCGATGCACTTTTGTCAAAATGAGTGGGCCCGATGTTGTATATCATGACAGGAGTCTGCATCAGGAAACCCACCTAACATTGGGCAAACTCCCCCGGTCTACCGATGGCACGGACCCTGTAATGACTGGACCACCACCTATGAAAGCCTGCGGGCAGACTAAGCCCAACCATTGACTCCACCATCCAGTGTTACTTATAACGGGTGCATTGGTGAAAGTGGCGTAACAATCGCCCCGCATCCCCTGCAGTATGGCGGGTCGCTGGCCTGTGAGCTCTAGACTGGCACGGAGGATGGGAGGGGGGCCCGTTCATGTAGTTTGCTGGGGGGCCCCCTCAAGTTTTGTTACGCCACTGCTTCAGAGCAGAAACCGTTGGCAGTGTTGCTTTTCCAAATGTGTCAGTTAGTGTCCTAGTGTCAGTATCAGTGCCTGTGTGCTTATGTCAGTGTTTCAAGGTAAGTGTCCCTGTGTCAGTATCTCAGTGTTAGTGATCACTGCCAGTATCCAGAGTTCAATACCCCATTGTAGTACCCCTCCACTCAGTTTGCATGTGTTAGTGTTCCTGAGTCATGTAGCTGTCCTAGTGTTTTGTTTGTTAGCATCTAATTGTCAGAATCCTAGTTTTCCTACTTCAATTTTGTAGTCATATCCTCATGTCAGCAATGGTGCTCCTGTGTCAATGACCCAGAAACTGTGCTCCATTGTCTGTGCCCCAGTACCAGTGCCCTTGTGCCTGTAAACAATCCTAACCACGAAACCGTCACCCTGCATGTTGTTACAACGTCGTTGTTACAATGACAATGTTGTAACAACACATACCATTACCCTGCAAGTCGTAACAATGACTTGTGGAGGAGAGAGTAGGTGTTGGATTTAAAATCCACCACCTTCCCTGCTGTCCGCATGGACTGGAGTTGGAACAGTAAATTATACTATTCCAACATCCAGAGGCCCCCTCTGCAATGTGCCAGTGTCCCAGTGTCATTATTTTCGAACCATGTAAATGATCCATTATTACTATCCTCATGTCAATATCCCCATGACAGTGTTTTTACCTTTGACTCAGTGTTCCAGTGCTGTGCGCTTGTTGCAGTGTAACAGTGTCTCCTTGTCAGTATTCTTATATCAGTGCCTCCTGTCAGTGTGCATCTGTCAGTATACTGATGTCTCAATCTTTCCATCAATACCCATATGTCATGGCGCTATTCTGGTATAGGGTCCTAATGTCTTAATATCTGCATCTTTGTAAACTAGCAACTAAGTATCAGTTTCCAAGTAAAGTCCTCCATGCCAGTGTTCTAGCATTACTATTTGTGTTGTCATGTCAGCATTAGTGTGCCTGTTCAGTGTCCCCTCTGCGAGTGACGTATTATCAGTGTTGATTTGCCTGCACCAGTAAGGTAGTGACAGTGCACACTGGCCTGTGCCCGTGTATCTGAGTCCCCTTGTTAGTATCCTAGTGTCAGTGTGCCTTTGGAACTTTGCACATGTCAATATTCCTGTGTCAGTGTTGGCACTACTGCGATACTGTGACAATGACAGAGTTGGTGCCCTGTGCCGGTGGCCCGGTGCCATAGTTGGATCCAGTATGTAAGTTTCCTTGTGTCAGTATGGGCTGTGTATGTCAGTGTACCAGATTTTAGGCCTCATATAGAGTTTGGCGGATTAGGTTCCTTCATCATATGCCGAATTTTCCGTCCGCCATATTACAACTCCATTATATGCTATAGCACTTGTAATACAGCAGACGGGATAACCGTCATGTTTCTGACAGAGTAACCCATCCACCGAATTCTAAACGAGGCCCTTTGTGTCCCACAAGGCATTGCTTGCTTATGAACTACTTATACCACCATAAGACCACTGGGAGCACTAAGGGAAAGAGTGAGCACAGAGGGCTAAGGATAAAGATATGCAGAGCTGACCCTAAACTCCCCCAAAGTTATGCCCCTCTAAGGCAGTGGTTTTAATTCACTAGTTTTTGCTATAGTGATATACAGTATCCAGTAGGGATGAGCAGGCTGCAGCTTTGGGATAATCCATTTGATTAGAGGAACCATGGCGCGTTTGGGTGAAATATTATCATAGGGTGAAAACTTGTAAAATTCATATATTCACATTACATAAATTGACAAGACGTGCCATTTGGCAAAATGTTTGATCAATAGATGTAGAATTTTTGATCCATAAAACACGTCTGCCATGTCTGAGAGTCATTTTAAACCACAACCAGTCTCCTACTTGTGTCTTGCATGACACTTTTTCGAGATTTGCCTCTGCATACAATTTTCACACAAGGTACATGTACATTTCACAAAATTGTGTTTCATTTTATCAAAAAAGTACTTATATATTGCAAGAACCTCAATTCCACCTAAATCTAACTACAGCATATATACCGTAGTTAGGTTTCGGTGAAATTGAGTTTGTTGCGACATATGAGTACTTTTTTGATAAATACCCTGCCACCCAAATACCCTTAACCACCCTAAAACCTAAAATTACCCTTGCCACTCAAATACCCCTACCAACCCAAACACTAACATTACCCTTACCACCCAAATACCCTTACCAACCCTAAACCCTAAAATTACACGTGCAACCCAAATACCCTTACCCACCCTAAACCCTAAAAATACCCTTGCCACCCAAATACCCTTATGAACCCTAAACCTTAAAAATACACTTGCCACCAAAATACCCTTACCAACCCTAAAAATACCCTTGCCACTAAAACACCCCAACGCACACTAAATGTGAAAAATACCCTTGCCACCCAAGTACCCCTACCCAGGTTAAACCCTAAAAATGCCCTTGCCACCCAAATCCCCATACCCACCGTTACACCTACAAATACCCTTGCTACCCAAATAACCCTACCCACCCTAAACCGAAAAAGGGCCTAAAATTCCCCTACCCACCATTACCCCTATCATGCACATAAGGGCTTTAAATTTACCGGTGAAATACTTACATTTTATTTGTATTAGCATGCGCTGTAGGTATATGCTTGGTAAAATTGTGTGTGTTAAAGACATGCATTGTAAAGACCTAAGCATTGTTAAGGATGCGTGGTAATGATATTGCATGGTAATGGCTGCATCGTAAAAGCTGCTTCCCAAAAAGAGTAGAAAGGAACAAATGTAACATCACCTCTTGAAGTAAGCCTCTCATTCATACTTGGTATTGGTTCATCTTTTTGCAGAACCGTCTAATTTCTTGTAGGTGTCTCGTCATGCTGAGCTGTCTCTCTCATTGGAGGCAATACTTTGGAGGACATACCCTTTAATTGGGTGATTGTTTCACTTCTTGGAGCACACTGTCATGCATGTCCCATGCCTTGCATCACAGTTTCACAAGTTTGGTATGAGTTCGACTTACTTCAGTGCATCTCGCTCATTTTTGGAGCATATTCTCAGTCAGTAAATGAAGGTCTCACATTTTGGTCATTTTGGTACACTGTCTCACTCATCTGGTGTGCAGTGCACATCGTGGATCACATTTTTTCTCACTAGGTGTGAGACCCATGCCAATATTTGGATGTGAGTGTCACCTTGGCACACAGTATCAACAACTGGATATACGTTTCTTTTCTTGAAACCCAATGCCACTGAAGGAATGAATCTCCTGATGTGGTGCAAGGCTCACTGTTTAATCTAACTTTTATAGTGTGAGCTCCAAACCTTGGTGCACAGTGTCATTCCTTTATTTCAAATCCCACACCCTGGCATAGCAACTCACTGACTGGGTGTGAGTCACACTTCTTGCCATCGCATCTTAATCTTTGCTATTGTTGACTGTCTCTTCACATTAACAATGGTAGGAAGCTAGCACCCAGCGAGAGATTGAATACTGAGGTGTGGGACTCACCAAATGTCTGAAACACTGACCCATGTTGTGACAACACGAGTGACCCAAGGTCTGAGACATAAACTTAATGAATGTGCTTGGGCACCTAGGTTCAGTGAGTAACTTTATGATATAAAAAGTGAATAATTGAGTATGGGTATATAATAGATACTTGACAATTTAGAACAGTCACAGAAAATATCAAGGGTAAAAAAATCCAGTGTTAATGGCTAAGTTTGAAAACCCAGAAAACAACTCAATTCTAAGAGAGTCCAGGTGTAGATTGTTCTGCCTGTTTTGAGTGGGCAAAAGATACATTTTGTTCTCATGGTTTATGCTCTTTTGCTGGATCCGGTGATGGTGTGGTAGCCTTGCTTTAATAGCCAGCACTGACATCATCAAGAACCAGAGATTCTATCTCTGTCCCAGGTGCTCCTGCAGCCTGTGAGTCTGCCTGTGGCATCAATCCTATTCCTTCCCTGCTAACCTCCAGAAGAGTCTTTAAGAAAGAATCATGTACCTTCCCTTATGCATTGAACACATAATAGTCGCAAGCAGTCCAGGCGTGATGGTTGTGTATGGTCTTCAAGAGAACAAAGAGCCAAATTCTCCATCTTCCATGTGAGACTATATTTTCATGGCTTTAGCGATTCCCCAGAACCCTCCATGGGTTCGTCAGGCCCATGGGGCTGGATCTGAGCGGAAGCACACAGTGTACACTGCAGCTCTCCTCCATTTACTGTCTAATTGGGCATTGATTGTGGAGTGGTGTGGCTCACTGGTTAGAGGCGGCAGACCTGGAAGCAGAGAACGGCCCGGGACCAGGGTTCAATTCCCGACACAGCAGGGTCGTGGACCAGGGTCAGCGGACTTGATAATTCTCGCCTCGGTGCCTACTCTAACCAGGGATCACACTCGGCAACTCTGGGCATTAGCTTGCCTCATCTCTACAACGGCCCCCCACATTCGCTGGGTATGCCTGGTTTCACCTTGGAGATACCCAGTAGGGACCATCTCACAGGGATAACCAGGACGGGTTCCCCAGCGGTCTACAGCGCCACGACGCCTCAGGGCAGCAGTGCGCTTTACAAGACACATACATTTACATTTTACATTTACATTTACATTGTATCCGAGGATCAGAAGTCGGAAGAAATGTAGAAGGCTGCTAACTGCACCTGCATGGAAATTTCGCATCAGCTTTTAGGACTGTATTAACTTTCTGAACTTGGATCTTGAGGTATGGAGTGGAGGCCAATTAATACATTCAAAGGTAGGAAAACAAATTATGTCAGATGAGCAATGTTTAATGATACTTTCAGCTTTGCCCCCACAAAGGATTGTGCCAAATTTGTCCACAAAGCTTTGCTGACCAAGCGCACAAAACCGCTAGCAACCAAATCCTTAAATGGAAAAAAACACTGCTGCTCTGATAAAATAATGCCAGCTTCACCCACACAACAACAACACTGAATGTGCCAGCTGTGAGCAGTGCCAAAACACACACACCATTGCTAACTTTGCAACACAGAGAACACTGTTGCTTTACACATTCATAATATTTTCGACTTTGGACATAGACATCAGTAAAAATGTATGCCTTGCATTCATCCTCGAGGAGCATCAAGAAAGTAAAAGCAGGCATTGTATAAATGCAAATGTTTATTTTTACAATCATTAGTCCCGACTTCCACACACATACAAAAATAAAGATACTTGCAAGAGTATCTTCTGAGAACACAGATAACTATTTCTTCCTCTATTTAATGGATGATATCGTATTTTTAATTTGCATACATATGCATATGTATGTATTTTAATTTTTGAAAGGCTTATGAGGAAGTGAGTAAGCACATTATGTTTCTAAATCTAAATGTGAGTGATATGGAATGGTATTGAGTAATGAGTACACTCCCTCTAAAAGAGTTAGGATACAATCCCCACGTTGTCCATGTCATCCTTTTTTCTGGATGTAGGTACATACATCAGTTGTTACATCAATTCACCCCATCCTCTCTGTCCCTCTAAATGGTATGAGTGTTATTGAATCAATTTTCTATATTCAAAGGTGAGCAGAAACATTGGATAGCACTTCTATTCTGCTTTTCTTCTTCTTTTTCTTCTTTTCTCTCTGTCTGTCTCAAAAAGTGGGTGATGACCTTACCCATCCTATTTATTCAACACTTTTTCTCGCCAACAAACTGTTACCTAGTTACAGTATAGTAAAGAAGAAATGCTCCACAAGTGGGAAAAGCAAAGAATATAGACAAAAGCCATTTAGAGTCACAATGAGCTAGACAAGAAAAGTATCCAATCAAGAGCAAAGGGGTAACCTATAGTCGACCACATTCATATATTTTAATATATTAGAGGCAATAGGTATTCAACATTTTGCAGCTCAAGCTGCCTGTTTGTGAGACCTAAAAATAGCAACCTATTGGTAATATCACATAGGAGACATACAGTGACAGTGAATACCAGAGGGCTGCAGAAAATGATAAAAGAAATTCACTGTCTCATTCTGCAATGGATCGCACTCCGCTAGCCCCTCCTCCGGGTCGCCCCTAAGCACTCTGGTATTTGAAGTGCGTGTAGTTCGAAGAATAAAAGTCAAGTTCATAAGTGGTTCACCAAAGTTGGTGCGAGTAGGTACTCGTTGTTCCCAAAATCTCTAGACCCAAGACATGGCTCGGGTTTCGGGATAGTTTCCCTCATCAGTAGAGAACAAGTATGGGGTGGATGAGAAGGCCGCCAAGTAACCGTCACAGGCCTCGATGCCTCTCTGGCTCGCAGGGCGTCTCCAGAAGCTCGTCAGCTTGGCGCTCAAGGGAGCGATAAGTAGAATTCTGCAATGGATCGCACTCCGATAGCCCCTCCTCCGGGTCGCCCCTAAGCACTCTGGTATTTGAAGTGCGTGTAGTTCGAAGAATAAAAGTCAAGTTCATAAGTGGTTCACCAAAGTTGGTGCGAGTAGGTACTCGTTGTTCCCAAAATCTCTAGACCCAAGACATGGCTCGGGTTTCGGGATAGTTTCCCTCATCAGTAGAGAACAAGTATGGGGTGGATGAGAAGGCCGCCAAGTAACCGTCACAGGCCTCGATGCCTCTCTGGCTCGCAGGGCGTCTCCAGAAGCTCGTCAGCTTGGCGCTCAAGGGAGCGATAAGTAGAATTCTGCAATGGATCGCACTCCGCTAGCCCCTCCTCCGGGTCGCCCCTAAGCACTCTGGTATTTGAAGTGCGTGTAGTTCGAAGAATAAAAGTCAAGTTCATAAGTGGTTCACCAAAGTTGGTGCGAGTAGGTACTCGTTGCCAGAGAGGCATCGAGGCCTGTGACGGTTACTTGGCGGCCTTCTCATCCACCCCATACTTGTTCTCTACTGATGAGGGAAACTATCCCGAAACCCGAGCCATGTCTTGGGTCTAGAGATTTTGGGAACAACGAGTACCTACTCGCACCAACTTTGGTGAACCACTTATGAACTTGACTTTTATTCTTCGAACTACACGCACTTCAAATACCAGAGTGCTTAGGGGCGACCCGGAGGAGGGGCTAGCGGAGTGCGATCCATTGCAGAATTCTACTTATCGCTCCCTTGAGCGCCAAGCTGACGAGCTTCTGGAGATGCCCTGCGAGCCAGAGAGGCATCGAGGCCTGTGACGGTTACTTGGCGGCCTTCTCATTCACCCCATACTTGTTCTCTACTGATGAGGGAAACTATCCCGAAACCCGAGCCATGTCTTGGGTCTAGAGATTTTGGGAACAACGAGTACCTACTCGCACCAACTTTGGTGAACCACTTATGAACTTGACTTTTATTCTTCGAACTACACGCACTTCAAATACCAGAGTGCTTAGGGGCGACCCGGAGGAGGGGCTAGCGGAGTGCGATCCATTGCAGAATTCTACTTACCGCTCCCTTGAGCGCCAAGCTGACGAGCTTCTGGAGACGCCCTGCGAGCCAGAGAGGCATCGAGGCCTGTGACGGTTACTTGGCGGCCTTCTCATCCACCCCATACTTGTTCTCTACTGATGAGGGAAACTATCCCGAAACCCGAGCCATGTCTTGGGTCTAGAGATTTTGGGAACAACGAGTACCTACTCGCACCAACTTTGGTGAACCACTTATGAACTTGACTTTTATTCTTCGAACTACACGCACTTCAAATACCAGAGTGCTTAGGGGCGACCCGGAGGAGGGGCTAGCGGAGTGCGATCCATTGCAGAATTCTACTTATCGCTCCCTTGAGCGCCAAGCTGATGAGCTTCTGGAGACGCCCTGCGAGCCAGAGAGGCATCGAGGCCTGTGACGGTTACTTGGCGGCCTTCTCATCCACCCCATACTTGTTCTCTACTGATGAGGGAAACTATCCCGAAACCCGAGCCATGTCTTGGGTCTAGAGATTTTGGGAACAACGAGTACCTACTCGCACCAACTTTGGTGAACCACTTATGAACTTGACTTTTATTCTTCGAACTACACGCACTTCAAATACCAGAGTGCTTAGGGGCGACCCGGAGGAGGGGCTATCGGAGTGCGATCCATTGCAGAATTCTACTTATCGCTCCCTTGAGCGCCAAGCTGACGAGCTTCTGGAGACGCCCTGCGAGCCAGAGAGGCATCGAGGCCTGTGACGGTTACTTGGCGGCCTTCTCATCCACCCCATACTTGTTCTCTACTGATGAGGGAAACTATCCCGAAACCCGAGCCATGTCTTGGGTCTAGAGATTTTGGGAACAACGAGTACCTACTCGCACCAACTTTGGTGAACCACTTATGAACTTGACTTTTATTCTTCGAACTACACGCACTTCAAATACCAGAGTGCTTAGGGGCGACCTGGAGGAGGGGCTAGCGGAGTGCGATCCATTGCAGAATTCTACTTATCGCTCCCTTGAGCGCCAAGCTGACGAGCTTCTGGAGACGCCCTGCGAGCCAGAGAGGCATCAAGGCCTGTGACGGTTACTTGGCGGCCTTCTCATCCACCCCATACTTGTTCTCTACTGATGAGGGAAACTATCCCGAAACCCGAGCCATGTCTTGGGTCTAGAGATTTTGGGAACAACGAGTACCTACTCGCACCAACTTTGGTGAACCACTTATGAACTTGACTTTTATTCTTCGAACTACACGCACTTCAAATACCAGAGTGCTTAGGGGCGACCCGGAGGAGGGGCTAACGGAGTGCGATCCATTGCAGAATTCTACTTATCGCTCCCTTGAGCGCCAAGCTGACGAGCTTCTGGAGACGCCCTGCGAGCCAGAGAGGCATCGAGGCCTGTGACGGTTACTTGGCGGCCTTCTCATCCACCCCATACTTGTTCTCTACTGATGAGGGAAACTATCCCGAAACCCGAGCCATGTCTTGGGTCTAGAGATTTTGGGAACAACGAGTACCTACTCGCACCAACTTTGGTGAACCACTTATGAACTTGACTTTTATTCTTCGAACTACACGCACTTCAAATACCAGAGTGCTTAGGGGCGACCCGGAGGAGGGGCTAGCGGAGTGCGATCCATTGCAGAATTCTACTTATCGCTCCCTTGAGCGCCAAGCTGACGAGCTTCTGGAGACGCTCTGCGAGCCAGAGAGGCATCGAGGCCTGTGACGGTTACTTGGCGGCCTTCTCATCCACCCCATACTTGTTCTCTACTGATGAGGGAAACTATCCCGAAACCCGAGCCATGTCTTGGGTCTAGAGGTTTTGGGAACAACGAGTACCTACTCGCACCAACTTTGGTGAACCACTTATGAACTTGACTTTTATTCTTCGAACTACACGCACTTCAAATACCAGAGTGCTTAGGGGCGACCCGGAGGAGGGGCTAGCGGAGTGCGATCCATTGCAGAATTCTACTTATCGCTCCCTTGAGCGCCAAGCTGACGAGCTTCTGGAGACGCCCTGCGAGCCAGAGAGGCATCGAGGCCTGTGACGGTTACTTGGCGGCCTTCTCATCCACCCCATACTTGTTCTCTACTGAGGAGGGAAACTATCCCGAAACCCGAGCCATGTCTTGGGTCTAGAGATTTTGGGAACAACGAGTACCTACTCGCACCAACTTTGGCGAACCACTTATGAACTTGACTTTTATTCTTCGAACTACACGCACTTCAAATACCAGAGTGCTTAGGGGCGACCCGGAGGAGGGGCTAGCGGAGTGCGATCCATTGCAGAATTCTACTTATCGCTCCCTTGAGCGCCAAGCTGACGAGCTTCTGGAGACGCCCTGCGAGCCAGAGAGGCATCGAGGCCTGTGACGGTTACTTGGCGGCTTTCTCATGCACCCCATACTTGTTCTCTACTGATGAGGGAAACTATCCCGAAACCCGAGCCATGTCTTGGGTCTAGAGATTTTGGGAACAACGAGTACCTACTCGCACCAACTTTGGTGAACCACTTATGAACTTGACTTTTATTCTTCGAACTACACGCACTTCAAATACCAGAGTGCTTAGGGGCGACCCGGAGGAGGGGCTAGCGGAGTGCGATCCATTGCAGAATTCTACTTATCGCTCCCTTGAGCGCCAAGCTGACGAGCTTCTGGAGACACCCTGCGAGCCAGAGAGGCATCGAGGCCTGTGACCGTTACTTGGCGGCCTTCTCATCCACCCCATACTTGTTCTCTACTGATGAGGGAAACTATCCCGAAACCCGAGCCATGTCTTGGGTCTAGAGATTTTGGGAACAACGAGTACCTACTCGCACCAACTTTGGTGAACCACTTATGAACTTGACTTTTATTCTTCGAACTACACGCACTTCAAATACCAGAGTGCTTAGGGGCGACCCGGAGGAGGGGCTAGCGGAGTGCGATCCATTGCAGAATTCTACTTATCGCTCCCTTGAGCGCCAAGCTGACGAGCTTCTGGAGACGCCCTGCGAGCCAGAGAGGCATCGAGGCCTGTGACGGTTACTTGGCGGCCTTCTCATCCACCCCATACTTGTTCTCTACTGATGAGGGAAACTATCCCGAAACCCGAGCCATGTCTTGGGTCTAGAGATTTTGGGAACAACGAGTACCTACTCGCACCAACTTTGGTGAACCACTTATGAACTTGACTTTTATTCTTCGAACTACACGCACTTCAAATACCAGAGTGCTTAGGGGCGACCCGGAGGAGGGGCTAGCGGAGTGCGATCCATTGCAGAATTCTACTTATCGCTCCCTTGAGCGCCAAGCTGACGAGCTTCTGGAGACGCCCTGCGAGCCAGAGAGGCATCGAGGCCTGTGACGGTTACTTGGCGGCCTTCTCATCCACCCCATACTTGTTCTCTACTGATGAGGGAAACTATCCCGAAACCCGAGCCATGTCTTGGGTCTAGAGATTTTGGGAACATCGAGTACCTACTCGCACCAACTTTGGTGAACCACTTATGAACTTGACTTTTATTCTTCGAACTACACGCACTTCAAATACCAGAGTGCTTAGGGGCGACCCGGAGGAGGGGCTAGCGGAGTGCGATCCATTGCAGAATTCTACTTATCGCTCCCTTGAGCGCCAAGCTGACGAGCTTCTGGAGACGCCCTGCGAGCCAGAGAGGCATCGAGGCCTGTGACGGTTACTTGGCGGCCTTCTCATCCACCCCATACTTGTTCTCTACTGATGAGGGAAACTATCCCGAAACCCGAGCCATGTCTTGGGTCTAGAGATTTTGGGAACAACGAGTACCTACTCGCACCAACTTTGGTGAACCACTTATGAACTTGACTTTTATTCTTCGAACTACACGCACTTCAAATACCAGAGTGCTTAGGGGCGACCCGGAGGAGGGGCTAGCGGAGTGCGATCCATTGCAGAATTCTACTTATCGCTCCCTTGAGCGCCAAGCTGACGAGCTTCTGGAGACGCCCTGCGAGCCAGAGAGGCATCGAGGCCTGTGACGGTTACTTGGCGGCCTTCTGATCCACCCCATACTTGTTCTCTACTGATGAGGGAAACTATCCCGAAACCCGAGCCATGTCTTGGGTCTAGAGATTTTGGGAACAACGAGTACCTACTCGCACCAACTTTGGTGAACCACTTATGAACTTGACTTTTATTCTTCGAACTACACGCACTTCAAATACCAGAGTGCTTAGGGGCGACCCGGAGGAGGGACTAGCGGAGTGCGATCCATTGCAGAATTCTACTTATCGCTCCCTTGAGCGCCAAGCTGACGAGCTTCTGGAGACGCCCTGCGAGCCAGAGAGGCATCGAGGCCTGTGACGGTTACTTGGCGGCCTTCTCATCCACCCCATACTTGTTCTCTACTGATGAGGGAAACTATCCCGAAACCCGAGCCATGTCTTGGGTCTAGAGATTTTGGGAACGAGTACCTACTCGCACCAACTTTGGTGAACCACTTATGAACTTGACTTTTATTCTTCGAACTACACGCACTTCAAATACCAGAGTGCTTAGGGGCGACCCGGAGGAGGGGCTAGCGGAGTGCGATCCATTGCAGAATTCTACTTATCGCTCCCTTGAGCGCCAAGCTGACGAGCTTCTGGAGACGCCCTGCGAGCCAGAGAGGCATCGAGGCCTGTGACGGTTACTTGGCGGCTTTCTCATCCACCCCATACTTGTTCTCAAACTGATGAGGGAAACTATCCCGAAACCCGAGCCATGTCTTGGGTCTAGAGATTTTGGGAACAACGAGTACCTACTCGCACCAACTTTGGTGAACCACTTATGAACTTGACTTTTATTCTTCGAACTACACGCACTTCAAATACCAGAGTGCTTAGGGGCGACCCGGAGGAGGGGCTAGCGGAGTGCGATCCATTGCAGAATTCTACTTATCGCTCCCTTGAGCGCCAAGCTGACGAGCTTCTGGAGACGCCCTGCGAGCCAGAGAGGCATCGAGGCCTGTGACCGTTACTTGGCGGCCTTCTCATCCACCCCATACTTGTTCTCTACTGATGAGGGAAACTATCCCGAAACCCGAGCCATGTCTTGGGTCTAGAGATTTTGGGAACAACGAGTACCTACTCGCACCAACTTTGGTGAACCACTTATGAACTTGACTTTTATTCTTCGAACTACACGCACTTCAAATACCAGAGTGCTTAGGGGCGACCCGGAGGAGGGGCTAGCGGAGTGCGATCCATTGCAGAATTCTACTTATCGCTCCCTTGAGCGCCAAGCTGACGAGCTTCTGGAGACGCCCTGCGAGCCAGAGAGGCATCGAGGCCTGTGACGGTTACTTGGCGGCCTTCTCATCCACCCCATACTTGTTCTCTACTGATGAGGGAAACTATCCCGAAACCCGAGCCATGTCTTGGGTCTAGAGATTTTGGGAACAACGAGTACCTACTCGCACCAACTTTGGTGAACCACTTATGAACTTGACTTTTTTTCTTCGAACTACACGCACTTCAAATACCAGAGTGCCTAGGGGCGACCCGGAGGAGGGGCTAGCGGAGTGCGATCCATTGCAGAATTCTACTTATCGCTCCCTTGAGCGCCAAGCTGACGAGCTTCTGGAGACGCCCTGCGAGCCAGAGAGGCATCGAGGCCTGTGACGGTTACTTGGCGGCCTTCTCATCCACCCCATACTTGTTCTCTACTGATGAGGGAAACTATCCCGAAACCCGAGCCATGTCTTGGGTCTAGAGATTTTGGGAACAACGAGTACCTACTCGCACCAACTTTGGTGAACCACTTATGAACTTGACTTTTATTCTTCGAACTACACGCACTTCAAATACAAGAGTGCTTAGGGGCGACCCGGAGGAGGGGCTAGCGGAGTGCGATCCATTGCAGAATTCTACTTATCGCTCCCTTGAGCGCCAAGCTGACGAGCTTCTGGAGACGCCCTGCGAGCCAGAGAGGCATCGAGGCCTGTGACGGTTACTTGGCGGCCTTCTCATCCACCCCATACTTGTTCTCTACTGATGAGGGAAACTATCCCGAAACCCGAGCCATGTCTTGGGTCTAGAGATTTTGGGAACAACGAGTACCTACTCGCACCAACTTTGGTGAACCACTTATGAACTTGACTTTTATTCTTCGAACTACACGCACTTCAAATACCAGAGTGCTTAGGGGCGACCCGGAGGAGGGGCTAGCGGAGTGCGATCCATTGCAGAATTCTACTTATCGCTCCCTTGAGCGCCAAGCTGACGAGCTTCTGGAGACGCCCTGCGAGCCAGAGAGGCATCGAGGCCTGTGACGGTTACTTGGCGGCCTTCTCATCCACCCCATACTTGTTCTCTACTGATTAGGGAAACTATCCCGAAACCCGAGCCATGTCTTGGGTCTAGAGATTTTGGGAACAATGAGTACCTACTCGCACTAACTTTGGTGAACCACTTATGAACTTGTTTTTTATTCTTCGAACTACACGCACTTCAAATACCAGAGTGCTTAGGGGCGACCCGGAGGAGGGGCTAGCGGAGTGCGATCCATTGCAGAATTCTACTTATCGCTCCCTTGAGCGCCAAGCTGACGAGCTTCTGGAGACGCCCTGCGAGCCAGAGAGGCATCGAGGCCTGTGACGGTTACTTGGCGGCCTTCTCATCCACCCCATACTTGTTCTCTACTGATGAGGGAAACTATCCCGAAACCCGAGCCATGTCTTGGGTCTAGAGATTTTGGGAACAACGAGTACCTACTCGCACCAACTTTGGTGAACCACTTATGAACTTGACTTTTATTCTTCGAACTACACGCACTTCAAATACCAGAGTGCTTAGGGGCGACCCGGAGGAGGGGCTAGCGGAGTGCGATCCATTGCAGAATTCGAAATTCACTGTCTCTACTGTCATCATTTTTCATTATATGAGCAAGTTTGGTATAGTGTGGTCAGCTGTACTGTGGTGTATTAATAGGTGCATATGTATAACATCATGCTTAGGTCTGGTATCTACTCCTAAAGGAATACTTGTACAATCTTTTGAGAGTAATGTTGCTACTTCACCAGTCCCTACACCTGTGACCTCCCAAACATTTAATAGCCACGGCCATCTATCCCCAGTGGCGTAACAATAGGCACTGCAGCCCCTGCAATAGGGGGGGGGCGAGCTCCAGGGGCCCCCCTCTGGCACTGTGCCCGAGCAGCCTGAGTGCTCCTGACAGGTTCCGGAGGGTGAGAGGCCCCCTCCAGGCACTTTGCAGCCCCCCCCACTAGTTTCATTACACCACTCTCTATCCCTAACTAAAAATAGAAAGAAGCTGACTGCATTATTAGTTTTGAAGAGAAGGTGGGAAATGAATAGTTCTTGCGGAAGACAGTGAAAGTGTGCTGGTGGATGGATGGCCATACAATGTTTTTTATTATCAAATTATGTAAACAATAATAATATGTTTTAAATAACATCAGAATTCAGAAACAGACATTTAAGTAGCAAAAATGAAGGTTAAAACATGGAAGTACAATCCACAGTGAGTGGTGAGAGGTGTGGCGCCGCAGCCAGGGCGACTGACGCTGGAATCTGGGGACCACGGTTCGATCCCCGGCTCCGGCGGCAGGTTAGCCCAGCACCATGTGACTCTGGGCAATAGCTCGCTTAATCTTCCCGACGGCCCCCAGCGCCTAGAGACCCTTACGGGTGATTGTGCACTTTACAAATGTGGACTTGACTTTACTTTACATTCCTAAATAAGTGCAACAGGACTTCTCAGGTTTATGCTGTTTAAGAATACATCTGAAAGAGGATTGGTTCAACATATGATTTCAAATTGAAAATAAGCAGAGAATGTTGACATTGTTTAGTCTGGGGACAGGTCTTGTCATTAACTTCAGACATTAACTTCAGCTCATAATACTGATGCCTGGTGTGAAGTTTATGCAAAAACAACAAGGTGGTGGATGGAATGCTTGAATTAATCAGTCACTGTCAATCACTCGAGGCCGCATCCCATCCCATTGTTTTTTGTCCACCATGCCACCTCAGTTTGGACCAGCCACATGCAAATCCGTCTTGACTGTGCCCCTCATAGGAACAGTCCAGCCCAAACTGCCAAGCCAGGTCCTTTCCTGAACAGACAAGCAATCTAGGACCAGTTTTGCTCTAGTTAGGACTCTTCAGCCAGGTATAGCTTGGTTACAGAGGCGCAGTGAGCCTGGGACCCACATCTGAACATACCCGGCACACTTAGGACAACAAATGCAAAAACAACAAGGTGATGGATAGAATACTTTAATTAATCTCTGCCACTCTCAATTGCTCAGGCTGCATCCCATCCATCACCCTAAGTAGGACAGGTATCCCCAGATGTGGGTCCCGTGCACACAGTGTTAATGGAACCAAGCTGGACCCACCTAATGAGACCATAACTAGGACACAAATGGTCCTGGATTGTTTGTGTTTCAGTTCATGGAGGAGCTGACATTGGCGGTTTGTGCTCGACTATTCATATTGGAGCAGGGTCAAGGCTCATGTGCATATAGCTGGGTCCAAATTGAGGTGGCATGGTGTGCAGAATAACAATGGATTGGGATTTGGCCCTAGTGTGTACCAGTGGCTGAGATTAACCTGTTAACCGAGGCGGTAATTCCGCCGCAGTGCGGTCGTTTCCATGCGTGGACGGGGCCGCGTCGGCCGTTGGACGTGCCCAGCACTACGAAGGTAGTGCTCGCGATGGCAGCACGCAACGGGTTAATTCAAGCATTCCATCCATCACTTTATGTATACTTTTCGTGTCAGCCTAAGTGGGACGCGTATGCCCAGATTTGGGTCCCGTGCACTCTGTCTCACTGGAACCGAGCTGAACCCGGCTGATGAACATATGACCATGGAGAAACCGGTCCTAGGCTGCTTGTGTTCTGATTCAGAGTGGTCCTGGCTTTGGCAGTTTAGGCTGGAGTGTTCCATTTAGAGCAGGATCAAGACTGAATTGCAGATAGCTGGGTCCAAACTGAGGTGGCATCGTGTGCAGAATAATGATGGATTGGGAAGCAGCCTGAGTGTTTACCAGTTACTGAGATTCATTTAAGCATTCCAGCCATTACTGTGTTTTTTTATACCTTTGGTCTGAAGTTTACACACAGAAGACACTAAAACCCTGGCTCCATTTGGTCTGGGTGTTACACCAGTGATGAGTTCTCTTTCCTCCCTACCTGGAGGACTGGCTAGTTAGCACACCTTCATGCCAATAGACACAAAGGTCACAGGATAGTCTGTCAAATTGTGAGCATCTTTTGCTCCTAGGGATAGTCTAACCTGGGTGTTGTTAATGAATTCTCATATGTTGAAATTGCGATAACACAAATGTTAGTGAGAAAGGGCAGCTATAAAAAACTAGGGCTTAAGAAAGAAATGTACAGTAATTAAACCCCAGAACCCAAGTGCACTGAGAATCCCAAAACAGAAGGATTCTGTAGGGCTCAAAGACATTCATGACATTGAACTGTGAAGGTCATGTGATAGTTTCTCAGGGTTTAACCAACTCTTTGGGAGATGAGAAAATCATCCAGTGTGGGTGAACAGTTTACAAGTTTAATTGGAAGCCAAAATAGACCATTTATTCTTGATGACTGTTCGTCGAAGATGTCCTTCCTATCCAGAGTGGTGGAAAGGATTATGCACCCCCAGACAAAGCAACTGTTCTCCAACCCCATTTGCCATCTCTAAAATTTCAATAACATTAGCAACTTAATGTGGGATTCTGGCACCACTGCTGCCGGCAACTTGGTTCCCCTAATTTTGAAATGTCACTCTCCTTTTTGTTTTAGAAAGAGCTTAGAGCTTCTCAGTTATGATATTATCAGGCACTATCAAATCCTCTTAGCAAGAGGTGTGCACTTATATATGAATAAACTCTTTTTGGTATTTTAAAGGTCATCATTTTGGTTGATTCTCTATTTTTTTCTGTGGTCTCATGTTTAGTATTGAAGAAGCTAATGAATTAATATGCAAAATATTTAGAATAATAGCTATATGTGCAATGATAAATTAAAATTTAAAAATGAAATTAGACATATTTTAAACATGCAAACTGCACTAGGCAGACATAGTTATTCACATAGGCCGCAGAAATGCTTAAATGCAAGATTTATTTTAGCTAGAAGTGAACTGGACAATGTTGAAATGTCCACAATGGAATTTGGCGACTCTACCTTAATGTGACATGCTTAGAAGTATTTGTCATAACTGCAGAATGTTCCGGTTTAACAAATGTATTACATTTTGCTAAGAAACATCTGATTGTAATAACTAAACTTCCTATTTACTCCATATTTCACATAACGCTTGAACAAAATAGTTGCACTTTTTTAAAACTGTATTTCTTTTTCGTGTTAATGACATGCATTACTGAACAGTATGATTGCAAGTTGATGTGTCTCTTCTTTAGTATAGTTCCTTGTTTGTGCAATACAACATTAACATTAGAAGATTAAACTGTGTTCGATGCCTATGGGAATGGAGGCCTGTGAATCAAGAAGCTACATACGTAAGAAGTCTGTAGCAAACTTTGTGATAAAACTTTGCAAGCTGCATGTTATGTTGTGGGAACGGAAGAGCTGAACTCAGTTCCAGACAAATGCTGTTGCCTGATTGGATCTGAAGAGGAGAGACCTGCTATACATTTTGCAACATTAATTTTGCCTTTTATATTAGTGCGTGCTCCTAGTCTCTACAAACATCACCCAGCTCATTTTCCCACACAGATAGTCCCAGAGACCCATTTCATTGTCCCTTTTTGACAGTTGTGACTACTGCTGCTGCCGTTCTTCCAATGTCGTATCATTGATGCTCAATTTGGACATATTACTACTGAAACTATATGCTTTTGCTTGAATTATCGAGACTTGATTTTGAGTTTTATGCTCTCTTTATCTCACTATTTTCCTTTATATTTGAACTCTTTATTTGTTTGGCTACCTCCTACATTTTGGTACTGTTCATTAGAATAGGGTATTTGCCCTTCTTTCATTTCTAAAGACCTGCAGAAAACAGTGACTACCTCCCTTGTTCTCTCAAGAATAGATTAATGTAATGCCCTTTTCGTTAACCTTCAGAAAAAGTGCTGAAATAAAATTCAGATCTTACTAAATGTGGCAGCCCGACTTCTTCTGAGCATCCCCAAATGTGAATCTGTATCATCAGCACTTAGGCATCTTCGTTGGCATCCCACCAAAAATGCATAGGGGCTCATTTATGAGCCCTTGAGTCACTTTTACGCCGCTGGTGCGTCACTTTTAGTGACGCACCAGTGGAGTAAAAAATTTGCCTTGTTGCACCACATTTACAAAGTGATGTATCTGGGTAGATGCGTCACTTTGTAAACCCCTGCGCCACATTATACCTGCGCCAGGTATAATGTATGCAAGGGGGGCGTTTTGTCGCAAGAAAGAGTCATAGAAGTGACGCAATGAAATCTATAAGATTTCACTGCACCATTTCTTGGACGCTAATGCGTCAAAATCTAATGCCTGCCTCATGGCAGGCGTAAGACTGACGCATGCCCTTTCATGTGAAATTACACATTTGTGGAGTTGCGTCACTTTTGTGACAAACTCCAGCAATGCGTCACTTTTGCGCCTAGAGATATGTCAGAAATACTGACGTATCTGGAACTCCTTGCAAGATGATGCGTCATACTGTAAATATGACGCATCATTAGTGTCGCAGGGAGAGCGCAGTGAAAAGTGACGCATCGCTGTTTTCACGCAGCGATGCGTCACTTTTCATAAATGAGGCCCATAGAGTTTAAAGCTCTCTGTATTTCCTTTAGGCCATTGCATGTTTGCAGCCCTGGATTCTCCTGGCAAAACTTTCGCTGGTACATTCCATCTAGAACTCTCCGCTCTGCCACACCTTTCATCTGGTGGTTCCAAGATTTTAAAAGGTCTCAATGGGGTGGAAGGAGTTTCATATTCAGCATCGCACGACTCTTGAACTATTTTCCCATTGAACTGAAAAAAATACTGAATTGCTCTCATTCAGGAAAGATTAAAAAACCTGGCTTTTCTATCATTAGTCACCCTCTTATCAATTGCAATTCCATTAGCCACCTCCAATGAGCACAGCTCCTAGACACACAGGGTATTAGAGCACTTTACAAATCTCACTTGCAACAAGATGGGAGGGGGTGAATACGGGAGTGAATGACAGAAACAGCATCCATTTTATCCAACATGTTGTTTTAACATATATCGGGTATAACTAAATCATGTTACAAAAACACACTTCCATTCATCATTTTAAACTTGTTTCAGCTGTAATCATGTTAACTCATCATTTGCGTATTGACTTCACATAAAATTAGATCTATTCATTATTATTTATCACAAAAATAGAGGTTTGGAAAAACATTTCTACAAGATAAAGTAAACACTAGGGAAACGCTGAATTTAACAAGGTCTGCTGATATGAGCATAAAAGAGAAATTGTAGGACAGTGAACAGTCTTAACTTGCCTGTGAATGAACATAAGGTGTATTTGCAAAGCACACGTTCACCCCCAAAGGGCAATCTTAGCACTGAATAACAGATGTTTATTGTTATCCAACTAAATGGTACTCATTTTGTAAACCTCAGAAAGGATGAGAGGCTTAGTGGGCCTGCTGGGATTTGAACCTTTGACCATGAGGTCAAACACATGTCCCCCAGTGGATGCATTTGTCCACTAAGCCACCAGACCCGGTATGCAGCCACTTGATTTTCTTTTAATGGCACTTTCATTTACTTCATGTGCTTTGTAGAGCATCCTCGTTTTTTTCTTTCTATATATCTATGGGTTTCGATCCAAGGCCCTGGATTTCCAGAGAGAATTCATTTGCCATACACATATGTTTAGGATTGTCACTTTTGATTCATGTCAGCCACACGACATGAGGGGGATACAGGCCCTTACTCCCACCTGAACAAACATTTCCAAAGACCCAAGTACAATATCGGCCGCTGTAGAGCAGGTGCTCCCCATCAGCCAAACAAAGATTTCCAACGTTTCTAGTTCATTGCAGGTTCATCTGAGGTCAGTTCTCTCTTATCCAAACACTTCTATCACACAAAAAAGACTATTCTGATACTTTTCACGTGAACAACCCATTGCCCACGAGCTAACCTACTGTCGGCTACATAGAAAGACATTGGCTCTTGGGGCAAATATTTTCTCGAATCCAAAAAATTGGCCACTCAAATATCCATTGATTCACAAAAAAGGCACAAACTATGATATACGTAATTTACAAAAGTCTGATTTGTAGAACAGTTATTTATGCAAACCATGAAATATCCACATAAATTCCTGGAATTCACAAAAATATACGGATGTGTGCATATTTTTCTAACTCATTTAAGCGTTCTTTAAAAATTACTTCCAGAACGCATGACTAGACTTTTGAAAACGTTAGGACTTTCCCAAACATTGTTTGATTTAGTCCACAAAGAATAGGCTTCTTTTTTCCATCCCACACACGCCTTCTGAAAAGCAGGGGATTTTGTGATCTTTGCCACACTTTATCCATTACTTACACTGAGATCTTTTAGAGGCTGCTTAGATCTGCTGAAAATTATGGTAAATGCATTGACACAAGTTTTTAGTTTGCCACTAAGACCCTCATTCCACTTACCTTAGTAATTTAGATTTAGTCACAACCTCGAATTCCAACCTGAGTTAGTAGATTTGTGGTAATGACTGGACCTGCTGGTTTTTGTGGGAGAGGTGTGGGACAGTGGACAGAGTTGCAGACTCGGTAGCGCAGGGACTGCGGTTCGATTGCCAGAGGCAGCTTAGCATCATGTGACTCTGGGCAATAGCTCACTTAATCTCCCAAACGGCCCCCAGCCCATACCCTTAGGGGTGATAAGTTGTACTTTACAAAAATGAAATTCTTATAATGCACAATTTTCACAGCTGGCACAACTCATTTGGTCAAAAACTGACCGTCAGACCAAACCTATGCACTCCAAAGCTGCAGAAACAAGCTTTGGCATAGCTAATAGGTCTCGCTTTTGGGACCTTATAAGTGTTTAGCCATGCAACAGTTGATGTTGTTGCACCCAAGGATATTGTGCTGCCTAACGGCGAGTTGCAAACCTGATAAGTGTTAGGAAAGTGCGTGGGGCAGGGGGGGTAAGCACGGCCAGCTTTGAACCTGATGATAAGTGTTAGGACAAAGCGGGGGCAGGGGGGTAAGCACGGCAAGGTTTGAACATGATGATAAGTGTTAGGACAGAGCGTGGGGCAGGGGGATAAGCACGGTGAGCTTTGAACCTGATGATAAATGTTAGGACAGAGCGGGGGACAGGGGGATAAGCACGGCGAGCTTTGAACCTGATGATAAGTGTTAGCACAGAGCAGTGGGCAGGGGGGTAAGCACGGCGAGCTTTGAACCTGATGATAAGTGTTAGGACAGAGCGGGGGCAAGGACAGTGAGCTTTGAACCTGATGATAAGTGTTAGGACAGAGCGGAGGGCATAGGAGTAAGCACAGTGAGCTTTGAACCTGATGATAAGTGTTAGGACAGAGCGAGGGGCAGGGGGTAAGTACGGCGAGCTTTGAACCTGATGATTAGTGTTAGCACAGAGCAGTGGGCAGGGGGGTAAGCACGGCGAGCTTTGAACCTGACTATAAGTGTTAGGACAGAGGGGGCAAGCACGGCGCGCTTTGCACCTGATGATAAGTGTTAGGACAGAGCGGGGGCAGGGGAATAATCACAGCGAGCTTTGAACCTGATGATAAGTGTTAGGACAGTGTGGGGATAAGCAAAGCGAGTTTTGAACCTCATGATAAGTGTTAGGACAGAGCGGGGCAGGGGGATAATCACAGCGAGCTTTGAACCTGATGATAAGTGTTAGGACAGTGCGGGGGGCAGGGGGATACGCATGGAGACCTTTAAACCTGATGATAAGTGTTAGGACAGTGCGGGGGCAGGGGGTTAAGCATGGCGAGCTTTGAACCTGATGATAAATGTTAGGACAGAGCGGGGGACAGGGGGATAAGCACGGCGAGCTTTGAACCTGATGATAAGTGTTAGGATAGAGCGGGGGCAGGGGGGTAAGCACGGTGAGCTTTGAACCAGATGATAAGTGTTAGGACAGAGCGGGGGCAAGCACGGTGAGCTTTGAACCTGCTGATAAGTGTTAGGACAGTGCCGGGGGCAGGGGGGTAAGCATGGCGAGCTTTGAACCTGATGATAAGTGTTAGGACAGAGTGGGGGGCAAGGGGGTAAGCACAGCTAGCTTTGAACCTGATGATCAGTGTTAGCACAGAGCTGGGGGCAGGGGGGTAAGCATGGCGAGCTTTGAACCTGATGATCAGTGTGAGGACAAGGCTGGTGGCATAGGGTAAGCACGGCGAGCTTCGAACCGGATGATCTGTTTCAGGACAGAGCAGGGGCAGGGGTCTAAGCACGGCGAGCTTTGAACCTGATGATGTGTGTTAGGACAGAGCGGGGGCAGGGGGGTAAGCACGGCGAGCTTTGAACCAGATGATAAGTGTTAGGACAGAGAGGGGAAAAGGGGGGTAAGCACGGTGAGCTTTGATCCTGATGTTAAGTGTTAGGACAGAGCGGGGGCAGGGGGATAAGCACTGCGAGCTTTGAGCCTGATGATAAGTGTTAGGACAGAACGGGGGCCAGGGGGTAAGCACGATGAGCTTTGAGCCTGATAATAAGTGTTAGGACAGAGCGCGGGCAGAGGGTGTAAGCACGGCTAGCTTTGAACCTGATGATAAGTGTTAGGACAGAGCGGGGGCAGGGGGGTAAGCACAGCGAGCTTTGAACCTGATGATAAGTGTTAGGACAGAGCGGGGGGTAGGGGGGTAAGCATGGCAAGCTTTGAACCTTATGATAAGTGTTAGGACAGAGCGGGGGCAGAGGGGGTAAGCAAGGCGAGCTTTGAACCTGATGATATGTTAGAACAGAGCAGGGGCAGGGTGGTAAGCATGGCGAGCTTTGAACCTGATGATAAGTGCTAGGACAGAGCGGGGGGCAAGCACGGCGAGCTTAAAACCTGATGGTAGGTGTTAGGACAGAGCGGGGTGCAAGTGGGGGTAAGCACGGTGAGCTTTGAACCTGATGATAAGTGTTAGGACAGAGCGGGGCAGAGGGGGTAAGCACTACGTATTGAGGGTAAAGTGGCCGCTTCTATGACAGGAGCTGCAGAGCGAAGCTGCTAGCAGACTCTGACCTTGAAGACTAGAGATGGGGGCCAGAGCAGCGAGCAGCCCAGAGTAGAAAGGAAGACAGGGATACTTGTTTTCAAGAAATGAAATGCACTGTTCATGAACTATTGACACACTTCCATGGCATGAATAGTGGTGAGGCTTGCAAACAGGAGCAGTTTCCCTCCTCCCTGTCCAAAGGGAGGGGTCGAGAGGGGAAAGAACAGGCTGGTGAAGGTCCGAGCTGGGTTGTTTTAAACTTTGGAGATAAGGAAAATGGAATGCAGAGGGAGGGAAGAACATCCAGGGCGTGTGACCCATGACGAGAGAGGAAAGCCGTATGGCACCTCTGCTCGTAAGCGTGTACCCGCGCACATGCACGCAAGCTCTAGGCCACAGTGGTAGAATTTTCTGAAGCTCTTACTAAAAGTCTCGCCAGAGCACAGCGCATGCGCAGCTCTAGGCTCGACCTAAAAGGGACTATTTATATATTGTCTCTCTTTCTAAGGTGTTGAATTCAAATTATTGTGGAACACTGCATTCGCGAAATATTCCACCTTTTGTTATCAGTATTTTAATGGGTGCAGCATCACCACTGGAAATAACAGTCAACTCAAAATGAGACCGCAATTCTAAGCTTAATGGACGTTTACCACATTTGCAATGATTTTCATTGATCACATATCAAACATCCCTATCTGGAATACATCCTTGTATAAACTAAATGGAAAACTACATGAGCATAATCTATGCATAAGTGTAAATTCCACGGCATCAGCCACATACATGTACACCCTCTTCATGAATCAGGTGCAAATTATGCATCGGGTGTTATGGCTTTCTACAGTTAGACGTCAGTCCAACATATGGAGAAAGCTTTAAGAATAATCTCAAAATGTTCAAAGGGCATTGTGCTCTGCTGCTCTTTGCTAATCTCTCTGTGGGTTTTGCCACTTGGATCATACATTTCTGCTGGATAGATACGTCGCAATCATACAAGCTGCTATCAGTGCTTAATTTGATGAAGTGGTTTCCGGTTCTCAGCACTGGCACTGAATCATCAAACTCTGGTGCTTTTCACAAGCACTAGTTAAGGACACATTAATTTACAGGGAGATTAACCGCCATATGTATCATCAAACAATTTTGCATTTCCTAAATAGCGAATTTTAAGGAATCGCTATTTAGGAAATGCAAAACGGTATGTATGTACAAAATCGCTATTAAATAGCGATTCTTTACCATTCCTAATTTGTGATTAGCAAATTTCTAATCGCAAATTACCCATTCATTTCCATGGGCCAGGAGGCCCATAGGAATGAAGGTGCAATTTGGATTAGCAATTAGCTAATCGCAAATTAGGAATTTTTCCAAGGGTGCAGGGGTGTTTCAAGAACACCCTGCTGCACCCCTGAAAAAGAAATTTGGGGGCATGTGGCGCCCATACATGCCCTAAGGGCATGTATGGGCGTCATATAGCACCTTTTGTTTTTTTGAAAAAAGCTTTTTGAAAAGAATTCGCAAATTACCACCAACTAGAAGTTGGTGGTAATTTGCTAATCCTTAATGGCATTTTTTGCATATTTTTTGTTTGATACATTGCATTTAAGGAATCGCAAAATTTGCAATTCCTTAAGTGCAATCGCAAAATAAGGAATAGCAAATTTTGCTATTCCTTATTTTGCATCAAACATGTTTGATACATACCATTTGTCTAATTAGCATTCGCAAAGGCCGAAATTCGCAGAATTTCGGCCTTTGCAAATGCTAATTAGCTTGATACATATGGCCCCATGTGATTTGTCCAGAGTCACATGATGTTGAGCCGATGTTGAGATTGGAACTTGGTTCCCTAGCTTTGAAGTCTGCAGCTCTGGTCATTACGCCCCATCCTCTCCTCACTTTCATGGTTAGCAGTTGATTCGGTTTTAGGCAGCACTAACTGGAGAAATGGGCTGGTGCAAGCTTCCTCCTGACGAGAGCCCTGACCCTTATGTTTTTTTTTTACAAATTACCCACTGGCTGCTTTCCTTAGAGACCTACGATTCTGCTTACTCTTGGCCAGCATGTCCAAGTAACATTTGGTCTTTAAACCAATGGGTCATTTACAATCTGCCCCAGTTCAACAATAATAGCTGAAAATAACTAACAAAGGTTGTAACTGTAATATTGCAGACCTGTCACTATTGACTTAAAATGTCCCTGGCTAGATACGGGGCTGGGATTTGGGGATATAGGGACCTAGCCCCGATACAGAAAGAAGAGAATAGGTCCATGCGCTCTTTATTGGGTCTACCACAGTCTACACCCACTTTTTCCGTTTTGTCGGAAATAGGGCAAGGATACATCGAGGACACTCTTAATCTGGCGCCATTACTTCTTTGGGTGAAACTATGGCTGAACCCCAGCTTGACTCTAAACCGCCAAATCATAAGGGACTGCATGGGGAGGGACAGAGTTAAAGATATAAAATGGCTGAACTATATTAAATCTGTTGCTACTCAATTGGGCCGTACTGAACTGTATAGTAATCCGGAAAAGTTATGTAAAGATGATGTTAGATGGATTAAAGCTCACTTTCCAAAATATAGAAACATGCAACGTGAAGCCCAGGAAATTGAGAAAAACACTGTAAGGGCTCACTACATTTTACTTTCAACTATGTCCATTCAGCCTTACTTGATGGTAGTAAACAGGCCATATCACCGGTGGCTTCTCACGAAATTCCGTTTTAATCAGATGCATCTCCTTCTGGGTGAATACCAGAAATGGAATAAGCCAAGGGATCACGCCCCATGCAAATGTGATGCTTTTACAGACCAAGACCTGATTCATTTTGTATTTTTCTGTCCTTTTTTTGCGGAGGGGAGGGAAAAATACATTCTACCACTTTTGAGGAACAGGGGATTCATGCAAGTGAAACCCGCCCTGTTGTTTTTACAACTTATGGAGACCCCTATTGTAATGTTTGGGGTAGCCAACCTTCTGGTAGCAGCAATGAGAGCCAAACGGCTTAGATTATTGAATATTTCAATTACTGAATGTACTCTGTAAATAGCAAAGTTTATATCAACCATTCCCCTTATGTGTTGTACATTTTTTCCCTGAAAAAATTAAAATAACAGGTGAATGACAATGAAATTATTTATAGCATCCAAAAGTGACGGATTAATTAAGGTACATGATCTATTGTTCATAAAAACAAAAAACAAAAACAAAAAAAAATATAAAGTAATAATCGAACCTGATTTTTCCTTGCATAAATGTTTTTTAACTGGTTTTTTAATGTTTTTTTAAAAAAAATATATAGCTTGTTTTTTATTGAATATTATTGTTTTATAATTGTATGTTTATCTTTATTTTTATTCTTTGTGTCTGTAGTATACTTTTATGATTTTAATTAATCAAATAAAGTACTTTTGACTCTGACTCTTGACTCTGACTTAAAATGTCTCCGCAGGTAAAGGCTGCAGGAGGTACAATGTGGAAGTGACCCTCTGTAACAAAAGTACCTCCAGTTGTTCTGCAAAAGTAATGGGCATCCTCTAAATATGGGGGTAATGGATGTTGGTCATGCTATTAGTTCCATGAACCCTAATGCTGGATTTAATGGCAAGTTCAAATTTCGATCCAGAGATTATCTCTTTTGCCTCCTGCCCTTTTTAATGACCCTATAGTCATTTTCTCCCTCATTCTGGATACTTTAATTATGACTATAGACATATTTACATTGAGGCTATAGATTGAGACAGTGACCACTTTCAAATCCAATGCCTGGAATGAAGGAATTGGCAAAGTTTTAAGTTTTCTTGCAAACTCGGGAAACTTCCCACTTCTGCTAAAGTTTTCTGACTTCAACAAAGGTGAATTTTGGCCCACCCTGACAACTGCTGGTGATGATTTACTGCTGCAGGTTGTCACTGTCCTTGAAAAAAGGACATCTTTCAGCACATTCAAAGACCTGTTGTGAGTCCCCTTTGCCCCTGACCCCCAGTGTGCTGAAGTTGACCTCAAATGTACCTTAAGGTCTCCCCAGTTCTCCCTTCAGGCCTGAAAGAATATCCATTAGGTAGTTATGCAGGGCAAAGCTGACGGGAGCCCCCAAAGAGCATACCATATTAAAATCTGTGCAATGGTTGTGAAATGATTTCTAAGCACCCTCTGCATAGGAAAACCTGACCGTGGGCAGCAGTTTTCTAGTAGAGCGCCATTGAACACCAGCAGTGCTGCAAAATCATAACAGCGATAGACAGCTTTGAAGAGATTGCCTTTTTCAACTTTCACCACCGTTGGGCCTGCGAAAAATTGTGGTCAGACAATTGAGCAACATTTTTAGTAGCATTAAGGACCAGTGACATTGTATATTCTTTTAGAATCAGTTATCCTTTGTTTGAGTTGGAGCTTCAGCCTGTTTGGTGTGATGGGCTATAGAGTAGCACAACTCATGCAAGTGCAAGGTGGAGGCACAAACGTAGCCCATAGGTTTGAGAGTGGTTCACAATCCTTTGGTGCAGCATCATGCATCTGAAAAACTTTTTTTATTTTCATCCTCAGCTGCTCTTAGCAACCTCTTTGTCACATAAAAGAAGACTATGCGTGCATGATCTCCTGACTGCAGGGAAGTGGTAAGCAGGTCATGAGAGAGCAAAGTATGCAGCGTTCATTAGCACATGTAAAACCATACACAAATGTATGCACTAGATCTAAATAGTGCCCAGTTCGCTAGGAAGAAGCTTGACATTGTGAACCTTGTGCCCAGTCCTTAGAAGGGGGTTTGCTTCGTGAACACTGTATCACTCACCCAAGGACATGGACTTTTATATTAACCTTGTGAGGAATAATCTTTTACAGTTCTCTTGTATGGAAGGGGCTAGAGGGATACAGGTGTCAAAGTGTAACCCCATACGCCAGTATTTAGACATGAACCCTAATAATCATATCTCACATTTACCTCAGGAAGTTTCACTTTGGGTACGTGTGTAAAAGAGCACCTTAGCAAACATCTGATTAGCAGAGTATCATGAATAAATAATTAAGACCACTCAATAATTGAGTTCTATAAAAGGGGAAAAGTTGAAGGGTTATTACAGAAATCTCCAAATCCAGCATTGCAAAATAAATGACACAATGAAGGCTCAAATGCAGAGCTATACAGACTAGTCAAAATCAGAAATAATTCAAAGTCCCAAATGAGCAGCAACATCAAGAAAACGTAGGACTGCATCCCAAGTAAGAAAATGTAAAGCTTCTCCTTTCCCCCAAAATCAATGGGCTCTTATATATAACTCTTGCATTAGAAAATTAGCTAACAACACATATTCAGCGTGGCATGGCCCCATGTATCAATCCCTTGGTGAATCAGAGTAGTCCACATAGACTCCATTATGCGTTAGCACTATTCCATTTTCTAAGAAATATTTCAAACAAAATATGCAACATTGAACAAAAGCTACTCACAAAGGAATGCGAGTGATCTGAGCTGCAGAAACACAGCATAAGCACCTTGGGATACTGTTACAGTTAGAAACACCAGAAAGTTAATTCAGAGCACAACAGGAAAATTACATCCACTTGTCTTCTTTCTGCAGAGCTATGGTGAGAGAAGATATGCAGGGTAACCTGATGGGAGGGGATGAATGCATGAGTGAAATCAGAGATAGATGAGGGAGAAATATCAGCCAATAGTTTTTAGAAACAGTGCTTCAGCACTATCCAATGTGGAGGTTTCCACCACAATGTGACGTAAGTAAATCATGTTGCCAAACACACTTCTTGACCTCATATTATACTTGTTTAAACTACAATCCTATTAATTCAGTATTGGCAATTTGGATCCAATATAAAAATCATTATTAGCTAATATTTGTCACACAAATATATGAACTTTAATTCATTGCATTGTACTTCCTAATTATTCTATGTTTAGTATTGAAAGTAAAACCAATGTCTCAATTTGTTGCAGTATTGTGTTTTACTACTCTTTCTGCTGAGTTCTGAGTTTCTTAGCATACACAACTTCCTTATGAAAGATTTAGACTCCTCTGCCAGTCTAGTCAGAGTGTTAAGTGCTATATCGGGTATACCTTGTGCTCGACTTTGATTACGATTGCCACCTGGCTAGTTTTAAACTGGCACCGCCAGTATTTTAATGTAGCTTCTGGAGCAATAGTTGGGGAAATCACCTAAAGCCAGTATTATGTCTCCTCATAAATACATACTTTCAACTCATTGTCCTACATCACACTCAAGACATGGAACGACCTCCCTCAACACATCAGAGCCTCCTCCTTACTTTTTGAGTTCCGCAAGAAGCTGAAGACCTGGCTTTTTATATAGGCACCTTGGGGTCCACACACCTACACACCTACCCAAGCGCCTGTGCACTTAACAAATTAACATGACATAACAACAGTAAATATGATAACAAAACATCTTAAAATGTGTTCTACAACTGACTTAGTGACCCCTGACAGGTAATTAAAGTAAACAAAGACAGAAAGAATAGGTTAAAAATTAATGCAAATGATTTCATATAAAATTTGCTTAAGTACTGTGAATAGGCCTTTAGAGAGTCTTAAAATGTGAACAGATGACCAATATGTTTCTCTGGGATAAGTAATAACCCTAGTTTTGGTCAAGTAGTAAAGTCACCCCAAGATACTAGAGATAAAACTTATGAATATGGGCTAAATTATAAACATTAGGGTAGTTAGTGAATGTGAACGCATTGATAGAGGTCTGCTCTCCTCTTTGGTGGAATTCACAATCAGAACTCTGCCTCGTTAATATGAGTGAGACAGAATTCTGTAAAGCCATCCTAATGTAAAAAAGTAAATGTGCAAAACCATCAACTGCTTTGTGACTTGACCTTTTGTTATTCCTCTGAAATGTACACAAATGTCGTCTAGTTGAGCGTATACAAAGTCAAAAGGTAGCTTTATTCGATTTCAATTAAGAAAAATCACAAAAGCACAAGTAAATATACATTAAACATTAGTAAAATTAATTTAAAATTAAGAGAGAATACCTAGAAGTAGTCATAATAATTCAGTTCATTGTTAATCTACATCTAATTACACATTTTAAAAACATGGCTACTAAGTACGTAGACTTCGCATCTTCTAACATTTGCAGTTTTACAAATGCAGGTCTACATTGTCTCAAGCCCCATTGCTTCAATAAGATTTTTAAATATTTATTCCTTGGAAATGTGTAAAATTTGCAAAACAGCGTACAATGTATCAGTGACTGGTGCGATATATCATCACAGGGGCAGAGTATCAAATCTTTCGACCAGCTATTAGGTTCAGGAAAAGTGATTAATCTAAAGAAAGTCCCCCCCTGAATCGTGTCAGTAGCATCCGGGTGTAAGAACTCTGAGTATGTGTCAAATATTTCTGTATACCCGGTCCCTGTAAAAGTATTTGATTCTCCCGCACAGAAACCTTTTTACTCTCTAGCAGCCACCTTTAGTTCTCTAACAAAGTGAGGCAGATATTTTTCAATTTTTATCTTGAAATTGATGCTAGCAGATTAGGAGAATCGAAGAATTCAAGGTGTCCCATCTCTTTAAGAAAACCCTTAACGTATAAGAACCAATCAATTTTTTGAGCCCCCTGTAGCTTAAGGCAATCCTGAATATTATTCCTATTTAGGTTGGTTTCATCCGAGGTTCATACCTTATGCCACAATAGGACAGGACTCAGGTTAATAAGGTCTGTTACATAGTCCAGACCTAGTTCCTTGTGGCAAACATATGTGAAAGTTGACTTAGCAACAGGTAGCAAATATTTGAGGAAGGCATTTTCACATAATTGAATTTCGTTAGTGTCTACAATTCCCCATAATCCTGCTCCATATGTGGCAGTGGACAGACATTTGGATTTATAAATGTCGAGCAAGATATGTACTGGTCTGCTCCCCAGTTTGGTTGCGAAATGTTTTACTGCCCCAATTGCGTGAGAGAACGCTAGTTTCCTCGTATTAGCAGCTACCGACCATGTCCCATTTCTATCGAAATTAATCTCCAAATAGGAAAAAGTATTAGTTAGTGCTATCTTTGATTTTCCTAAGAAAGTATTACACTGGACGTTTCTCTTTTTCGAGCAGCTCATACTAAAAGTTTTTCCAATGTTGATTTTTAGCCCTCTGTCTCCCATATAAGCCGAAAAAGAACTAAGCGTTCTCTGTAGGCCTAGCTGGGTCCTAGCCATAATGACCGCATCATCGGCATAAAGTAAAATGGGAGCAGGGGTACCATCAATTTGGGGAAAATCCTGTTTTTCATTTGATAAATGGCTTGCCACGCTGTTTATGTAGAGATTAAATAAAAAAGGTGCTAATATGCAACCTTGACGTACTCCTTTTTTTATTGGAAATTTTGAGGTACATTGACCCTCATTACCAAAGCGTACTTTGGCGCCCGCCCCTCGATATAAATTCAGCATATTGAGCTCAATGCCTAAGAGTGACAGGGTATCCCACAATATTTTGTGGTTCAGGCAATCGAACACCGAACTTAAATCGACGAAGGTTAAGAATAAATTACCATCTTTTGCAACCACATGCTTGCCTATAATTATTGCCAAGTTCAACCCCTGTTCCACAGTGCCCACACCAGCTTTGAACCCATAGTGGAACTTTGAGAGGGCTCCTGTATATTCTGCCCATGTCTGGAGTCTGTTTAAAATGACTCTCCCGGCCACTTTCATCAGAGAGTCAAGCAACGAGATTGGCCTGTAGCATTTGGGGGTCGTTTCGGTCCCCTTTCTTAAAGATGGGGACCACAATTGCCTCTTGCCATGACTGCAAAATCCCTTCTTCGTTGCAACTGTTTAAAACATTGGTCAGAAGAGGTGCCCACAGATCCATATTTGTCTTTTAAATATCTACGGGGACTTTTCCTGCAGTGCTTTCTGTAATAGCTTTTTCAACTTCAGATAACGCGAAATAAATGTTTAAAGGAAAAAATACCTCTAGTTTCTTCTCAGGTAATATGGCAATTTCTACATTGCTGGTCCCAACTGAAGCATCTAATTTATATAGTTCAGTAAAGTGGGTTACCCATGTGTCCTCATCAATGGCCATCTCTATGGTGGCTGTGTTCCAATCTGCAAAGAAAGGTGCGTTCACCGCCTTCCAAAACCCAATGTGATCTTTGGAAATACAGGCTTGGTGTAGAGCTTGCCACGCTTCCTGCTTCAAAACCTTTTTCCGTTGTTTTATGGCTGCATAATAAATAGCTCTTGCTTTTCTTTTTTCGGGGGGGGGGGGGTTCGGTTCACTTTTCAGTGTCTGCTTCAACACAGCATGTGCTTTCCTACACTCAGTATCAAACCAACCCTTAACCTTTTTGCCTAGGCTCTTCTTCGCGGGCCTAGAGAGGGCTTTATTTATTGCTTCTGAAATGCCACGAAAGGCCCTAATGACTGCGGCACGGTCATTATTGTCCGTTAAACAAGTCATAAAATGTTTGTAATTATTTTTAACTAAATCCTGAATAAACTCAGTTGGCTCCACTTTATTCCATTTTATGGAGTAACCGTTTAATTTTGCCAGGGTTAACTTGTGGCTGTAAAGATGATCTGTGACGTCATTATTCTTATAATTCGTAGGTGTAAAATCTAATAACAGGCTGATAGGATAATGATCACTTAGTACAATATTCCCTGTTTCAAATTTTAGGACGTGGCAGTAATAACTACTTGATATCAAAATATAATCAATCAGAGAATTACAACCGCTGCCAGTAAAAGTCGGTTTAAAGGCCACTTGTGGGTTACATAATTCATTAGCATATCCCAGATCTAGTTGGAAAAGCAAGGTGTTCAGTGAGTCCCCTGTGGTAGTGTGTGCGAAATGAGTGCAAGGGTCTCCTTTCAAATTTTCCAGCCACATACCCCCGATTGACTAGTTGTACACAGATGAGAATTAAAATCCCCCACCCAAACTACACAGTTCCCTTTCGGACAAACATCACATACATTTTGCATGCATCTTGATAGGTCACCTAGGACATATGTTAACTCTGTTTTTACAATGTTGTTATAAAAATTAATCAAATTGATATTTTGATTTCCTCCCACATTTAGTATCAAAGACTGGAAATAATGTTTTTTTGACCCTATATTATGTGATTTGACCTTGATGTTTACAGTATTTGATATGTAGGTGCAGAGCCCCCCTGAGTTTCTGCCCCTAATTGTAAGCTTAGCAGGTGTATGAAAGGTTCGGAAATCACATATATGAATAGCTTCCTGTTCCCAACACTCTTGGAAACAGATGATCGAATATTTATTTATAAGGGGCATGAATATTGGGTCATTTAACTTACTAGATAAACCAGCTACATTCCAGGAAAGTAGAGTTAGCACATCACTCTTATCTGTGTGCTTGCTTGTGGGTTTTTCCCTCGTAGAGTTGACTGGACTGGTTTCAGAACCTTCATAGTCCAGGCAGGCTTCTAGATCCTGTTGATGATTTATTATAAATTGCTCCTGCTCCACAGCTAGAAATAACGGGAGCGGGTTACAAGGAATACCTGTCGTAATCTTGTCAACGACAGGGACTTGACTCGAGCCCCATTCATCTATTTTTACTTGAGTCTTTCGGGTGTTCTCCTGAGTAATAGCCGTCATGTTTCTCTCTAGTGATATGGCCATTTGGGAGGTTGTTATCCTCTTCCTTTGCTTCTTCGTTTGTATTACGTTCTCTGCTCAAATGGAGTCAATCCACCAGGTCTAGAATGCTAAACCTATTTTGGGTGGGTCTGCCTATCCAGTCAGTAAATGGTGCAAATCCCCGATTTTCTCTTTGGTCACGCGCATATTTTGTCGCCCGTGTCCAGTCACCACCGGGGTGACATGTGCTAGGTGATGGGTAAAAAAAACGAGAGTGATCGGGTTTCTATAGTTGAATTTGTGTTTTCTTTTCCCCAGGTGTAAATATGATCCACCGTACGGGGATCTCTAAAATTTACCAGCACACAGTCCCCTGGGATTGTTTTCGGACTGTTTCCCACCCATCTAATTCTCCTTAACATCAGTATTTCACTCGTAATATGTGGAGGTAAGGGTCTATTTTCGTTGAGCCAATACGACATTTTATTCTTCAGGACATATAAGATTCATAAGTGGTGTTCTCTAGTTCTGGGACTCCGGTCAATACCACCAGGTATGGGCTAGAATCTGGTGGCAAATTAAAACTACCACCCTCTTGGAATTTCCCACCCTCTAGTGGCCCTCGGCGCTCTCTGTGAGGGGCTTTAGATGTAATAATCCCTCCCGTAGAGTGCAGGATGGATTTAGCAGGTCCTACATGTGGAGTTATCTGTGGTACAATAGGAGCATTAGAACTAGATTCCGTTGCCAATTGGGGAGGTTTGTGAATAACTTGTGCTTCTGGTATCGTACTTAATTGAACAGTGTCCGAGCAGGTCGCCTTTGTGTTTGTGGCGATTAACATACCCCTACTATTCCGTTCCAGCTTGGAGAGCTGTTTCTCAATACCTAGGAGTCTAGATTCCAAAGGTTCGAGTGAAGACTTTATCAGAGCCCCCAATTTTTTTAATAGAGCTTCATTTTGCTCTTCGGTTCTTCCACCTATTGCATTAACATCATCACCGGGAGTTGAATCTTGAGTTAATAATACCGGGGGTTGATGAAGTTGCCTAATCGGGGTGTTCTGGCTGCTATCTCCCTTTCGCTCAGTGGTAATATCACTTTTACCCATACCTTTAGCTACCTTTGGTTTCCTACCTCCTGTGTTTATTGTATGTTCCCTCTTGCGCTTGGGGATAGCGCCTTCGTGTCTTTCTCGTAATTTTTTAGTGTTCAATATCTCCGGTGATTCCAAACTATTTGGAGTTAGGACAGTCTCCAATGTCACAAATATTTGTGAATTATTCGCAGGTAAAGAGTGTGATTGATCGTGGGAAATAGGGGGGTCGTGTACAAGTGCTTGGGCGATGATAGGATTATTTTTTTGTGGAGTGGTCAGGTGAGCGTGCTGTCGCAAAGTGGGCCATAGATGATCTTTTGTCCATCGCCAGATCTTGTGACACACGGCGTTCCATTAAAATAATGCCTTGGTCAATTACCGAGTTAGCCCTTGTTATGAAGTTACCCAAGGTGCCCGTTAGTACAGCCCCTGCACTTGCAGCTTTACTTCTACTCTCCCGTGCAGACATTTTTAATCAAACTTCAATATAAGCGGGATAGCAACTCAAAAACCAATACAAAATTAATTTTCGGAGATAAATGACAGAGGGTGGGCCCGGTCTGGTCTCTCTCGGGTTCGAACGGGCTAAAACGGGCCCACCCTTGGCCCGGGCTTCGCCTGCACGCGCCCGCGCACGTCCTGCGGGACGCTGAAGTGAGTGGGGCTAAATACGAACAGGGGTGGGCGGGAAGAGTCCCAGGTGCCGGCAATGTTGTAACGCTCGGGCTGCTGGTCCTCGCAGTCCCACAGCGCAACTCCCGCAGCAAAGGCATTCCCAAACTTTAAAATCCGAAGGGTATGTTAAAAAGCAGAGTCACAGCCCATGAAGATACTGCTGCGAGCGGCTCCCGCGAAGCGGGGGCCGCGAGCAGTTATGCGATGCAGTCAGGGGTGGGCGGAAAGAGTCCCAGGTGCCGGCAATGTTGTAACGCTCGGGCTGCTGGTCCTTGCAGTCCCGCAGCGCAAGTCCCGCAGCAAAGGCAATCCCAAGCCTTTCAAATCCGAAGGGTATGTTAAAAAACAGAGTCACAGCCCACGAAGATACTGCTGCGAGCGGCTCCCGCGAAGCGGGGGCCACGAGCAGTTATGCGATGCAGTCACTGGTGGGCGGGAAGAGTCCCAGGTGCCGGCAATGTTGTGACGCGCGGGCTGCTGTTCCTCGCAGTCCCGCAGCGCAACTCCCGCAAATCCTGCAGCAAAGGCAAGCCTTTAAAATTCGAAGGGTATGTTAAAAAGCAGAGTCACAGCCCACGAATATACTGCTGCGAGCATATACATTCTTCCATAAAAAATCCTGACTAACTTTGGTTAGTCAACTAATTGGATTTCCCAAAGTCTTATGCACAACATGACACAATTCATTAATATGAGTGAGTGAGTAAAGGGTTTATATGGCACTGCATTAATGCATTTAACTGCTGAAAATCAGCAGTTTCATTTAACATACTCATTTGCCAGGCTGATCTAAATAAATGGATTAAAGAATGGAGGAGCGCTCCGCATGTCCCTTGGGTAGGTCATGTGTTTTCAACCACAAAACAGAACCCATGATCACCAAAATAGCACTAGATTAGATCATTTAAATGTCACCATTCACAAATGTCAACAAGGACAGTGAGAAAACTATTCTCCAAGGCTTATATCCACATGACATATTCGTGCCTATAAACCTCACAGGCATAACAAGGGGACCAATTCACCAAAACTTTACGCATGGTTATATCACAAAAGTGACTCAAACTGATGAAAACTGGCACAAAGTGTTTCATAGGGATTTATTATACAGAGAAACACGTGTTTTACACTAGTAAATAACTATGAAGTAACACAAAGTAGAGCTATACTCTAGTTTCCATCAAGGGGGCATATCAGGGGTGATACATAGGCATTCCAATGCAACTACCCATGGATTTTGAAGTTTTATTTTCTCCAAACTTTTCAAACATTAAATGTTTATGTGCTGTACTGTCCATTCCCGGGACAAGAATGGGAAAAGTCTTCAACTTTGTCAAATCTTAGTACTTTTGTACTGAAAGGTTCTCTTTACACTACAAAACCTATACAGGACATTGTGCACACACACTTGCATGATGGTGAAAGGCACCACACAGTGCACCAGCAGAGAGGGAGAGAGAAGTTGTGTTGCTGTTCCACTCTTTCTCTTTCATGCAATGTAGCACAGCAAAGCAAGGGACATATTTATCAAAGGGTTGCGTCGCTTGAAAGTCACTCAATGGGGCACAAAAGCAACAGTCCTTAAGTGTGATTTATCAAAGCCCTGAGTGGCTTCATAAATCTGGAGTAACGCAACGAAGTGCAAATCGATGTGTTGCATTACTCTGCACCAGGGAGGCATTAAATGGGTGTGTGGGGGTGTTCCCATGTAGCACCCATGGACTTTGGCGTACTCCCAGAATTACAATAAGTGGTAGATCTGGAAATGCGTCAAAACTGCTACGCTCCCAGGGGAGGCGTAACAAGGAGAAATATGTTTTGTTCTCGTATTTTCCTCTTTCTATGTGAGCTGCATAGATAGAAAGGGGAAAATGCCTCAGGGGATTGTTTTTTTCAGGAAGGTGCCCCTTCTTGCACACAAACAATCCTGCTAACAACGCAGGCACCCTTGGGTGCTCACGTGGGCGCTAGGCAGCACTTGTACACCAGTGCAGGGTGAGGATAGGAATGCACTGTATAATTTTGAATGCGGTGCATTCCTGCACTTTCCCTGCTACGCAGCACAGCAAGGTGACTTGTTGATAAATATGTCCCCAACTTTGGCTGTTGAGCGGTATTACATGAAAATTGAGTTAATCTTGCCCTGAGTCTCCTGCTTGACCCAACATCCTTGTTCTCATCGTGGGCGTTTTGTGTGTATGGATGCCAATATACTGCAAAATAAGGAGGTGTAGGCTCTACACATAACCCCAAAATCAGATTTCCCTATGTCTAAGCAAACTTTGATGTGTCCTATCGAACTTGCCAGCTCCCTGGTGCTAGTGATAGTTCGATCATTTCCATTTTAATCTGCACAAATTGTATGCTGGAGTACCCAATGGGGTGAGAGTCCATCTTTCCTATGTACAAAGTTAATGACACAAGGCTTGATAAATGCATAGTCTACTTATTACTGGTATGTATCAGCCTATCCGCCCCCAGTGGGCCAACAAACTGGCAGAGAAATATTCAATGGGGAGTCTTACCTTTTGTGCTTAAATTTATCTTTGAAATTGCAATCCAGCATTGCCGACCATTTCATGACCACCGCCTTCAAATAATAAGTGACATCCAATAACTTCCAATAACATCATGCTGATTAATCAAATCAATGCATCTGCAGATCTGTATCATCTAAGAAGAGAAATGCTGGTGTCGGAGGGCGAGAGAGAGAGAGAGAATGTTTGTGTGTAAATGGTTGAGTTTGTGAATGTGTCAGTGGTTGGAAGAATGCATAAATGACATTGTGTGGGTCGATGCTTCAGTGATTGAGAGGGGGAAAGGATGGATGAGGTATGGATTGATAAACATGTGAGTAACAGCTTGAATAGATGGCCTCATAAACGGATAAAAGGTCGAGTGGTGGGCGCTTGGATTGAGGACGGAATGAGTGCATGCTCGGTACTATGGCTGTGTTACTGAATGCAGGAATGTATGGATGAACGCGGCCTGCCTCAAATGTTTATATAGGCTGGAGGAGTAGCTTACAATTAAAAGTGAGAGGTAAGTGACTTCGGTTCTCTCTTCCTCAATCAGATACACTAGCATGTAATTGGTAATTAATGCCAATGGATGGCAAAGATATGCTAGGAATTCTTACCATGATGCCAAGGCCAGCAGTATGACAAAAATCAGTACAATCATGCAATGGTTGACAGGGCCATCATCATGTAAAGTAAGTAAAGTAAGTAAGTACCAGGTGCCAGGTGTGGACATCATTATATTAAGACTGTTCACATTATGCCAAAATGTAACACCGTTATTCCAAGCCTGGGCACATTCATGCCTATTTGCTGATAATATGCCAAGAATTACAACATAAGGTCAAAAGTGGAGGCTGTTTTGCCATAGATTCTAACATTGTCTAACCCAGGGTGGTGTGGAGTGGAAAAACGATGGATTTGGGCCCAGATCTTTGGACTGGGGTGAATGTGTGACATTGATCCACATTCTGTCCATCATTGTTGTGTTTGCAGTTACCGCTCTAAGTGTACTGGGGATGCTCAGACGTGAGTCCCAGGCACTCCACACCACTGGAATCAAGCTAGCCGGGCTGAAGAGAGGTGTTACCTCGAAACCGGGCCGGTCCTCGGATGCTTGTTTCCGTTCTGGGAAGGACATGGCTTTTGTAGTTCGGACTGGACTGTTCCCATGGGGCACAGGGTCAGCGCTGATTTGCATATCGCCATTGTCTAACCCAGGGTGGTGTGGAGTGGAAAAACGATGGATTTGGGCCCAGATCTTTGGACTGGGGTGAATGTGTGACATTGATCCACATTCTGTCCATCATTGTTGTGTTTGCAGTTACCGCTCTAAGCGTACTGGGGATGCTCAGACGTGAGTCCCAGGCACTCCACACCACTGGAATCAAGCTAGCTGGGCTGAAGAGAGGTGTTACCTCGAAACCGGGCCGGTCCTCGGTTGCTTGTTTCCGTTCTGGGAAGGACATGGCTTTTGTAGTTCGGACTGGACTGTTCCCATGGGGCACAGGGTCAGCGCTGATTTGCATATCGCCATTGTCTAACCCAGGGTGGTGTGGAGTGGAAAAACGATGGATTTGGGCCCAGATCTTTGGACTGGGGTGAATGTGTGACATTGATCCACATTCTGTCCATCATTGTTGTGTTTGCAGTTATCGCTCTAAGTGTACTGGGGATGCTCAGACGTGAGTCCCAGGCACTCCACACCACTGGAATCAACCTAGCCGGGCTGAAGAGAGGTGTTACCTCGAAACCGGGCCAGTCCTCGGATGCTTGTTTCCGTTCTGGGAAGGACATGGCTTTTGTAGTTCGGATTGGACTGTTCCCATGGGGCACAGGGTCAGCGCTGATTTGCATATCGCCATTGTCTAACCCAGGGTGGTGTGGAGTGGAAAAACGATGGATTTGGGCCCAGATCTTTGGACTGGGGTGAATGTGTGACATTGATCCACATTCTGTCCATCATTGTTGTGTTTGCAGTTACCGCTCTAAGTGTACTGGGGATGCTCAGACGTGAGTCCCAGGCACTCCACACCACTGGAATCAAGCTAGCCGGGCTGAAGAGAGGTGTTACCTCGAAACCGGGCCGGTCCTCGGAAGCTTGTTTCCGTTCTGGGAAGGACATGGCTTTTGTAGTTCGGACTGGACTGTTCCCATGGGGCACAGGGTCAGCGCTGATTTGCATATCGCCATTGTCTAACCCAGGGTGGTGTAGAGTGGAAAAACGATGGATTTGGGCCCAGATCTTTGGACTGGGGTGAATGTGTGACATTGATCCACATTCTGTCCATCATTGTTGTGTTTGCAGTTACCGCTCTAAGTGTACTGGGGATGCTCAGACGTGAGTCCCAGGCACTCCACACCACTGGAATCAAGCTAGCCGGGCTGAAGAGAGGTGTTACCTCGAAACCGGGCCGGTCCTCGGATGCTTGTTTCCGTTCTGGGAAGGACATGGCTTTTGTAGTTCGGACTGGACTGTTCCCATGGGGCACAGGGTCAGCGCTGATTTGCATATCGCCATTGTCTAACCCAGGGTGGTGTTGAGTGGAAAAACGATGGATTTGGGCCCAGATTTTTGGACTAGGGTGAATGTGTGACATTGATCCACATTCTGTCCATCATTGTTGTGTTTGCAGTTACCGCTCTAAGTGTACTGGGGATGCTCAGACGTGAGTCCCAGGCACTCCACACCACTGGAATTAAGCTAGCCGGGCTGAAGAGAGGTGTTACCTCGAAACCGGGCCGGTCCTCGGATGCTTGTTTCCGTTTTGGGAAGGACATGGCTTTTGTAGTTCGGACTGGACTGTTCCCATGGGGCACAGGGTCAGCGCTGATTTGCATATCGCCATTGTCTAACCCAGGGTGGTGTGGAGTGGAAAAACGATGGATTTGGGCCCAGATCTTTGGACTGGGGTGAATGTGTGACATTGATCCACTTTCTGTCCATCATTGTTGTGTTTGCAGTTACCGCTCTAAGGGCCAGATGTAGGTAGGCATTTACCGGTCGGTAACGGCCGAATTCGGCCGTTACCGACCGGTAAATGCAATTTGAGATGTAGGGCCCTGTATTTTACAGACTCGGTAAATTTACCGATAGGTAAATTTACCGATTATGTAAAATACCGAGTCGGTATTTTTACGGAATAGGGAAAATTGATATGTAGGTGGGACTCTTCTGAGTCCCACAAGCATTAAAAAATCGGTATTTTACCATCAAATACTATTTGATGGTAAAATACCGATTCTGGTGTGCTTGCACATGTGTGCATGCACACCTATGCCATATGACAGGCAGACCTGCCCTTAGGGCAGGTATGCCTGCCACATGGCACCCGAGCCTCTTTTGGGGGTGCCAGAGGGTGTCAAAGTGACACCCCCTGCACCCTTGTGTCAATCGGTATTTACCGATGCGGTAAATACCGACCGGTAAATGCCCAATCATTCCTATGGGCTTTAAAGCCCATAGGAATGCATGGGCATTTACCGGTCGGTATTTACCGCATCGGTAAATACCGATTGTTTCCGAATCGGTAAATGCACATCTGTATTTACCTACATCTCGGTACTTTTATTTTACCACTTCTTAAATACCGAGTCGGTATGATGCGGTATTTAAGAGGTGGTAAAATAAAATTTACCTGCATCTGGCCCTAAGTGTACTGGGGATGCTCAGACGTGAGTCCCAGGCACTCCACACCACTGGAATCAAGCTAGCCGGGCTGAAGAGAGGTGTTACCTCGAAACCGGGCCGGTCCTCGGATGCTTGTTTCCGTTCTGGGAAGGACATGGCTTTTGTAGTTCGGACTGGACTGTTCCCATGGGGCACAGGGTCAGCACTGATTTGCATATCGCCATTGTCTAACCCAGGGTGGTGTGGAGTGGAAAACGATGGATTTGGGCCCAGATCTTTGGACTGGGGTGAATGTGTGACATTGATCCACATTCTGTCCATCATTGTTGTGTTTGCAGTTACCGCTCTAAGTGTACTGGGGATGCTCAGACGTGAGTCCCAGGCACTCCACACCACTGGAATCAAGCTAGCCGGGCTGAAGAGAGGTGTTACCTCGAAACCGGGCCGGTCCTCGGATGTTTGTTTCCATTCTGGGAAGGACATGGCTTTTGTAGTTCGGACTGGACTGTTCCCATGGGGCACAGGGTCAGCGCTGATTTGCATATCGCCATTGTCTAACCCAGGGTGGTGTGGAGTGGAAAAAGGATGGATTTGGGCCCAGATCTTTGGACTGGGGTGAATGTGTGACATTGATCCACATTCTGTCCATCATTGTTGTGTTTGCAGTTACCGCTCTAAGTGTACTGGGGATGCTCAGACGTGAGTCCCAGGCACTCCACACCACTGGAATCAAGCTAGCCGGGCTGAAGAGAGGTGTTACCTCGAAACTGGGCCGGTCCTCGGATGCTTGTTTCCGTTCTGGGAAAGACATGGCTTTTGTAGTTCGGACTGGACTGTTCCCATGGGGCACAGGATCAGCGCTGATTTGCATATCGCCATTGTCTAACCCAGGGTGGTGTGGAGTGGAAAAACGATGGATTTGGGCCCAGATCTTTGGACTGGGGTGAATGTGTGACATTGATCCACATTCTGTCCATCATTGTTGTGTTTGCAGTTACCGCTCTAAGTGTACTGGGGATGCTCAGACGTGAGTCCCAGGCACTCCACACCACTGGAATCAAGCTAGCCGGGCTGAAGAGAGGTGTTACCTCGAAACCGGGCCGGTCCTCGGATGCTTGTTTCCGTTCTGGGAAGGACATGGCTTTTGTAGTTCGGACTGGACTGTTCCCATGGGGCACAGGGTCAGCGCTGATTTGCATATCGCCATTGTCTAACCCAGGGTGGTGTGGAGTGGAAAAACGATGGATTTGGGCCCAGATCTTTGGACTGGGGTGAATGTGTGACATTGATCCACATTCTGTCCATCATTGTTGTGTTTGCAGTTACCGCTCTAAGTGTACTGGGGATGCTCAGACGTGAGTCCCAGGCACTCCATACCACTGGAATCAAGCTAGCCGGGCTGAAGAGAGGTGTTACCTCGAAAACGGGCCGGTCCTCGGATGCTTGTTTCCGTTCTGGGAAGGACATGGCTTTTGTAGTTCGGACTGGACTGTTCCCATGGGGCACAGGGTCAGCGCTGATTTGCATATCGCCATTGTCTAACCCAGGGTGGTGTGGAGTGGAAAAACGATGGATTTGGGCCCAGATCTTTGGACTGGGGTGAATGTGTGACATTGATCCACATTCTGTCCATCATTGTTGTGTTTGCAGTTACCGCTCTAAGTGTACTGGGGATGCTCAGACGTGAGTCCCAGGCACTCCACACCACTGGAATCAAGCTAGCAGGGCTGAAGAGAGGTGTTACCTCGAAACCGGGCCGGTCCTCGGATGCTTGTTTCCGTTCTGGGAAGGACATGGCTTTTGTAGTTCGGACTGGACTGTTCCCATGGGGCACAGGGTCAGCGCTGATTTGCATATCGCCATTGTCTAACCCAGGGTGGTGTAGAGTGGAAAAACGATGGATTTGGGCCCAGATCTTTGGACTGGGGTGAATGTGTGACATTGATCCACATTCTGTCCATCATTGTTGTGTTTGCAGTTACCGCTCTAAGTGTACTGGGGATGCTCAGACGTGAGTCCCAGGCACTCCACACCACTGGAATCAAGCTAGCCGGGCTGAAGAGAGGTGTTACCTCGAAACCGGGCCGGTCCTCGGATGCTTGTTTCCGTTCTGGGAAGGACATGGCTTTTGTAGTTCGGACTGGACTGTACCCATGGGGCACAGGGTCAGCGCTGATTTGCATATCGCCATTGTCTAACCCAGGGTGGTGTGGAGTGGAAAAACGATGGATTTGGGCCCAGATCTTTGGACTGGGGTGAATGTGTGACATTGATCCACATTCTGTCCATCATTGTTGTGTTTGCAGTTACCGCTCTAAGTGTACTGGGGATGCTCAGACGTGAGTCCCAGGCACTCCACACCACTGGAATTAAGCTAGCCGGGCTGAAGAGAGGTGTTACCTTCAAACCGGGCCGGTCCTCGGATGCTTGTTTCCGTTCTGGGAAGGACATAGCTTTTGTAGTTCGGACTGGACTGTTCCCATGGGGCACAGGGTCAGCGCTGATTTGCATATCGCCATTGTCTAACCCAGGGTGGTGTGGAGTGGAAAAACGATGGATTTGGGCCCAGATCTTTGGACTGGGGTGAATGTGTGACATTGATCCACATTCTGTCCATCATTGTTGTGTTTGCAGTTACCGCTCTAAGTGTACTGGGGATGCTCAGACGTGAGTCCCAGGCACTCCACACCACTGGAATCAAGCGAGCCGGGCTGAAGAGAGGTGTTACCTCGAAACCGGGCCGGTCCTCGGATGCTTGTTTCCGTTCTGGGAAGGACATGGCTTTTGTAGTTAGGACTGGACTGTTCCCATGGGGCACAGGGTCAGCGCCGATTTGCATATCGCCATTGTCTAACCCAGGGTGGTGTGGAGTGGAAAAACGATGGATTTGGGCCCAGATCTTTGGACTGGGGTGAATGTGTGACATTGATCCACATTCTGTCCATCATTGTTGTGTTTGCAGTTACCGCTCTAAGTGTACTGGGGATGCTCAGACGTGAGTCCCAGGCACTCCACACCACTGGAATCAAGCTAGCCGGGCTGAAGAGAGGTGTTACCTCGAAACCGGGCCGGTCCTCGGATGCTTGTTTCCGTTCTGGGAAGGACATGGCTTTTGTAGTTCGGACTGGACTGTTCCCATGGGGCACAGGGTCAGCGCTGATTTGCATATCGCCATTGTCTAACCCAGGGTGGTGTGGAGTGGAAAAACGATAGATTTGGGCCCAGATCTTTGGACTGGGGTGAATGTGTGACATTGATCCACATTCTGTCCATCATTGTTGTGTTTGCAGTTACCGCTCTAAGTGTACTGGGGATGCTCAGACGTGAGTCCCAGGCACTCCACACCACTGGAATCAAGCTAGCCGGGCTGAAGAGAGGTGTTACCTCGAAACCGGGCCGGTCCTCGGATGCTTGTTTCCGTTCTGGGAAGGACATGGCTTTTGTAGTTCGGACTGGACTGTTCCCATGGGGCACAGGGTCAGCGCTGATTTCCATATCGCCATTGTCTAACCCAGGGTGGTGTGGAGTGGAAAAACGATGGATTTGGGCCCAGATCTTTGGACTGGGGTGAATGTGTGACATTGATCCACATTCTGTCCATCATTGTTGTGTTTGCAGTTACCGCTCTAAGTGTACTGGGGATGCTCAGACGTGAGTCCCAGGCACTCCACACCACTGTAATCAAGCTAGCCGGGCTGAAGAGAGGTGTTACCTCGAAACCGGGCCGGTCCTCGGATGCTTGTTTCCGTTCTGGGAAGGACATGGCTTTTGTAGTTCGGACTGGACTGTTCCCATGGGGCACAGGGTCAACGCTGATTTGCATATCGCCATTGTCTAACCGAGGGTGGTGTGGAGTGGAAAAACAATGGATTTGGGCCCAGATCTTTGGACTGGGGTGAATGTGTGACATTGATCCACATTCTGTCCATCATTGTTGTGTTTATAGATTCTATAGTGTGCGCCACTTACCACCATCATGTCAAGGCCATCAGTGCGCTAAGGGTGTGTACCTTCATGACAAGGAGGACCACAGTAGGGCAAGAATTACCATCATTATGTGAAGAATAAGCACCACAATGCCACTCTCAGTATGTAGAGAATAAAACCCCCTTATGCAGGTATCAAAATTCTTGTGGAGGTGGGTAGTGGCACAATCATGTGGTAATTGCTGGTATTAAGGCAGTCAATGTTGCCGTTATGCGAAGATGCATCACCATTATGCCATAAGTTAGTCCTATCACAAGTTTATCATCAAAGAACTCACTACTACATGCATAGTATAAGATAATCCAGGGAATGTTCTTACGCCTGCATGTTCCGATTTCCTAGCAGACCTCAAGCATTATCCTGGCCGGGCCCGCTGCATTAATTTCTACATGGAACAACTACATCATGCATCGACATGTGTAGTCTCACCCTAGGATCATTCTCTCTTGAGACTTCATTTATCACTCAAACACAAGAGAACCCAGCTGCAACTCATTCGCTTCAGGACCTGAGCCATATACCGTTTTTTCCAATGGACACTTTGTTCCATGGATTCTGAGTTCCTGTTGGTTTACAATTATGTAACTCTTCTCTCAGGCATGTTATTTCTGTGTCCTGATGATGATCCTGTGATCTTCTATGGATCGAAACATAATCGACTTTAGTACGCAAACCCCATTGTATGGTTGATACTAATGTAAACACGGGCAGTAGTACTTCTGACTACACCTATTGAGTTTAATTGTGAAACTCAAATGCCTGAGTCTTTGAAGTTAAAATTGACTGTTCTCCGTTTTGGTTTTCCTTCCCACCCTATTGTTTGATATTGATGCAAATAAATAAACTATAAACTGTCCACTGGACAACAAATATAGTATCATTGTATTCTTATTGTATTCAATTGATTACATCTTTTTCATGAGTGACCACTGTTCCTTTACAAAAAGGTCAACATGTGAATGGCGCAACAACCAAGGCTGAAGGTGATTGACCATTTCTTCTTTTTTGTTATCATGTATTCTTAATATAAGATACGAGATTTAGATATGTGAAGGTGCACAGAACACAACCAGCTAACCATTCTTTAATTCTTTGTTGATCCACAACATTAGCAATGTGCCTATTTTCAAAATATGCTGCCACCTTTGTCAAATGATATGCTTGTAAAATAATATGAAAACATATCCCATTTACTCAAAATCTCCAGGCAGTACTTAGGATCTCATGGCAGAATGAAACCTGAAGGGGCAACATTTCTTTACCTTAATAAAAATCAAATTATAAGAGAAGTGGGCGTCGAAAAGTGAAAGCATCCATTGAAACACTAATGAATATAGATTAGCAAGTGCAGGCATTTGGAGAAGCTTGTTGATTTTAATTATCTTTGTGAAGTTCTTTCAGTTGACTTAGCATTTTTTGGCCCACCTTTAAGATGAGAGAGAGTGCTCCTGGAGATGGATTTAATTTCTAAGAGCTATTTACATAACATGAGAATGGGAATCCTTGTAGAAGTTTAGGGTCTTGCTTGTGATCCATTCCATTGCTTCAAAGCAGAAAGACTTCCATTAAGGCTCGGGAGTTCATGTTTCTGCTGTGAGACTAAATTAGACCTTGTCTTCGATTATCTAACCTGGGACTTTCATGTTCTCTCTGCCTGTTTAGAAGCTACAAGTGCTGAGTGGAATACCATCAACCACTGTCAATCTAGTCTAAGCCTCTGCAATACTAGCAATCATGCTTAGAGAATGACGCATTACTGGAGGAAATCCGTGTTTACACAACATTTCATTTCAGTAGCTCAGCTCTCTATGTCTTTCATCAATTACATTTGGAGCATCATGACGCATTGCCTCTTTTAGTCTCTGGGAGCTAGCCACAAGACTGTTTATTGTCCAGTTTAAAGCCTGGAGCCGACCCACTCGACTCGCTCTTGCTTTCATAAAGTTGACAGAGCATGGGGAAGGAACCCTGGGGCATGACAATTTGTTGGGAAGTGCATATTACAAGCTGATCGAGCTAAAAGAGCAGTTATTTTAATTCCATGTCCCGAAATAGTACTAGTTCAGATGTGTGTGCAGCCGCCACTTTTTTTTCAAACTATGCATCATTTGTGACGTTTGTGCAGTTTAGGAAACACAAAACATCATGAGAATATATTAGTGAAAAGTGCATTTATTGTCTCGCCAAAAAATAATTAAAAGAAATCTCTCACATAAGAAATCCGGGGGAAATTGTGAGACCGGGTAAAGTTTGTAAACTATGTGAAGTGCGATTTTACCAATTGACCTCACCTCTTGGAGGCCGAAGTTTAGATAATTTCTCGCCCAATTAAAATTCTAGAGAAGTAAAAAAAAAAACGCTTGTACATTGGGATTATATATATTATTGATATCGTTATTAGATTTGCTGTTTGACCAGCTCTTCAATCTCTATCTAGCCAATGTACAACCATTTACAAATGCTCCATTAACCTTTACATTGTGTGCAACAAAGTAATAGAGAAAGCCCCTTATGGTAAATCTAGTGCTTAAGTCAAAATAATAAAATGTGATCTATAAAACCACAAATTCGGATTAATTTTATGATAATGTTTTATTTGCTTATGGTTGATGATTTTGTCATCGGAAATTCTGTCAGTTAAACTAATACATGAACAGTGCTTTTATGATGGGACAGGAAGAATGGAATGCTAAAAGGTGCAACTGACTTATGAGAAAATGTATTTGTGAGCGAGAGTTTGAACATGTTGGCAGGGGTTGCTCCTCCATTTGAGTATCGCCCCACAAACCAAAAGGCCCAAATATAAAGTTAATTTATTGCCATTTTATTTTTCATCCACCTGTCCGGAACAGAGGGTTAGGACGGGACGAGGCGTGCTTGATGACAGCAGTAGGGAGGAGGGTAGGCTGCCTGGCCACTTGAGTTCAAAGTGCGCATGTCCGTTTGGCTGGCCGTCTTGCTACGTAGTCTGTTTACGCTTATTATTTCCACTAAGAGCATTTTTTCTTTCCATTTTGACATAATTAAGTATATTTACAGCAAGCCGAGTTTGAATTGGAAATATAAAAGCAAAATACATTATATTCACCACTTAAGAAGAATGTCCAGCAGCTAAAACCAGTTGTGAGAGTGGTTTTAGGCCTCAGCCACACTATTTCCTGAAGCTAACCCCGCCTACCTGACAGGAACTGTAAATGAGCTGGAACTGAGAGAACGGAGAAGAGCAGCTGAAGAAGAAACAGCCTTAAAACCTGACTGTAAACTTTTCAAAACGAAGCGCTGTGGTTGCCAAGCTGCCACACAACAAACAATGCAGGTAAAAAAAACAAGCCTTCATCATAAAATTTGCTTGCCCTCAAACTGGCTATTTGGAGTATTAGCAGAGCACGGCCATCTTGTATCACAGGCTTGCGTGACTCAGCAGATCACATAGGAACAAACATAAAGACTTCAGGCACTGTGCTCATGTTTGATGCCCTGACTACATCACAGGAACTTCCCACCTGCATCGCCTGATTAACTTTCCTTTGATCAGTTTTTGAACATGATTAATCATTTGGTTGTAGAAGGCCTGATACTCTGGCCAGTGGGTATATGATGATCTCCATAGCGAAATGTTATCTCATATTTGAGCTTTCATTATTTTTCTGGCATAGGCTTCTGTGGTTCTAAGGTACCATTAAATCCCCAAATTCTGATATTGTTATTTACTTATTGCACCCTACTTGCTAATTTATTAGGTAGCATTTAGGGAAACATGAGTCCTCCTGAATCTAGATTGCAATGTGTTCTACTTTATTAGCAATTAGCTTGCAAAGTTTTGTTTCTATGGAACAATCGGCATTTGGTCAGCTATTAGGTGACCTGATATATATTATTCCCTATCTTTAGATATGAACTGATATTCAGAATGGCCAAACCACAAATATGTAATTCACAATCTGTTGTGGTCTCGTTTTTAGGTCTCACCTGAGCCAGCACGCATGTGCTGCTCTGCAAGGCTTTTAGTAAGTGCTTTAAACTCGAAACACACGCTCATGCGTGTGCCTTTTTTAAAATCTCCCACTATTGGCCTTTGCATGTGTCTTTCTAAGAAAGACACCACGCAACTGGCCCAAGGTATGTGCATGTCCCGCCTCCACTGTACCCTGGCCTAGGGTGCTCGGGAGCGAGCAGCAGTGCGGCTGGGTGGCAGCTGCATTCCTGACATTCCTTTCGCTGCCACGTGGCTGCACTTGTTTTTGTAACGTTCTAGTGGCTGATCGTGGGTTCTAATCTTGGCGTTTCTATTGTAAAGCACGCTAACACATCTATGTAATGTCCACGTTATATAAACTTGCATAACTGAATTGACTGCTCACCCTATGACAGCTCAATGAAAAGTTAGAGTACTTTGAGAAATTAGAGGGGTAGGCGGCAGCTAAATGCTAAGTAAGCCCCTTTGAGAGTTTTAACAGGGAAGCCCTCCTGTGTCTTTTCACCGGGCTCATGTATCTGGTGCACTGCCACTGATCTACCTATCTTCAGTTCCGTTTCAATCACAGTCGCCAGTCCAAAACCATTTCAAATCCAGGGCGCGCAATGGCTCACTCGATAACGTCGGAAGCAAGAGAGATGCGCTGTGCACTCTCTAGCAAACCCCGGCAGTTAACGAGGAAAGGCGGTACGTTTGCAAACATGTTACAATGTTGCATTTTATTGTTTGTGGAAACATGCCATAGCCTTACGTTTTAACCTTATACAAATTCAATATAAACATGCAATATTCTATGAGTAACGTTTGCTTCATGTTTAATCCTTAACACAATTTGCAATAGAAACCATATCTGTGGATAATTTTTTCCCTAACAGCATTATACCTCTACCTTTCTATAACTGAACATGGACATCTTGCAGTCTTTAAATGGCGAAATGTACATACCTCGAAATTTGCTTGCTTTATTAGTCTATCTTCTGTGTCAAACAAGCTTTGTCACTCTGCCCAGCCTCCTTTTTGTATTTGACTCTTTACAAAAAGAAATAAACACCACCCCAGCTATCTCAAATTGAAACGTTTGCAATTTACGCGTTTAAAATGCAGACATTTGGCTTGTTAAGAGCTGCACAGGAAGCCATTGTAATGCGGGGGGAACAGGGTTCCGTGAAGTCTGGTCTCCACTGGGGGCATTCAAGGACAGGGTTGCCACGTTCATAGAGCTCTGTCTAAGCCCCTGCTGGGACACTGGTGGTCCCTTGCTTTTATCCACCCAGGTGGTCAATTTAATCTGCTTTAAAGGGATTAAACGCCCCTCCCACATGTGAAAATAACTGGCGCCGAGCTCTCACTTTTCGCAGTTATTTCCAATGAGCTGCTCATTCAGTACGACTATTTTTATTGACATTTTGGCAATGTTTTGCTCATTATTAGACAAAGACTACGAGGCCCAGAATGCAGAGGAGAACAACGGACTGGTTTAGCTACTCACAGATTTACATGGCAGCGTTGACAGCGGCATTGGAGCATCTTTAATTTTGGTGTGAAAAGAAAATGCTATGCCCACCAGGGTATGTTTTCCCCCTCCCCCCAACCAACAAGTATCTATAATATTTTGGACAGGATGGAAATAATTTCAGGCCAGTAGCACTCAATGATGGGGCAAGTCCACATCATATGGATGAAATCACTTGTCACTCGTACACCTAGGGCATGTGGGAGCAGGGAGCGCACCCATCTTTGTAGTCGCCTGGGAGTAAAATAGGTGACCTGCAAGTATTTCAGTTAAACAAGATGCCGGTGGGAAGGGATAACCAGTTCCCGGGAGGGGGCATCTGACCTCCCACCAATTTCACTCCTTTAGGGAGCATATCCAGCCCTTCCATTTCTCCCAAAGGATGGTGAAAAAGTCCAACACTTTGGTGAGTAGAGATTTATACACCCATCAAGTGCCCTCTCGACCTAGCAAGGACAAGATGACTTTAGGTTCATAGCCACATTCAGAGAGCTCTGTCTAAGCCCCTGCTGGGGCACTGGTGGCCCCTTGCTTTTATCCACCCACGTTGTCAATTTTATCAACTTTAAAGGGATTAAACACCCCTTCCACATGTGAAAACTGGCGCCGAGCTCTCGCGTTTTGCAGCTATTTCCAACGAACTGCTCATTCAGTCTGACTATTTTTATTGACATTTTGGCCATGTATAGCTCATTATTAAACAAAGACTACGAGGTGCAGAATGCAGAGGAGAACAACGGACTGGTTTAGCTACTCACAGATTTACCTGGCAGCATTGAGAGCAACGTTGGAACATCTTTAATTTTGGCGGGAAAACAAAATTCATAGAGGTTAAAAAAATAAAGCCAAGAAGAAGACAGCGCAGACCAAGTGGGATCAAAATGGAGCAAATGAACTGCCTGCAAGGTGACTTTCATGCAATCTTTCTCTTTTTCGGCCAAACACCCCCCAGGAAGCATGCTGTGACTTGTGTCACTACTTTTTCTCCATTATCAACATTGTTTAACCGAGCATGCTCCGTGATGATAGTTTCCATTCCCCTGCTCCTCGATTCCTCCTGCTCCTCCCCTCCTCCTGCTCCTCCACTCCCCCTCTCTTCCTGAACCTCCACTCCCCCCTCTCTCCTGCCACTCTCCCTCTCTCCCACCACCTCCACTCCCCCTCTCCGCCTCCACCCCTCTCTCCCTCCACCTCCTCTCTGCCCCTCTCTCCACCTCCACTCCCACCTCCCTACCTCCACTTCCCCTCTCTCCCTCCACCACCACTCCCACCTCCACTTCACCTCCCTCCACTTACAACCCCCCTCCATCTCCATTCCCCCCTCCTACAACCCCCCTCTCTGCCCTCCCTCCACCTCCATTCCCCCCTCCCTGCACCTCCACTCCCCCTCCCTACACCTCTACTCCCGCCTCTCTGCACCTCTACTTCCACCCTCTACCTCTACCCACTCCACCTCCACTGCCCCCTCCCTGCACCTCTACTCTCACCTCTCTGCACCGCTACACCCACCCTCCACCTCTACCCACTTCACCTCCACTCCCTTTTCCCTTCCCTTCCCTTCCCTTCCCTCCACCTCCCTCCCCACCTCTCTCCCTCCACCTCCACTCCCCCCTCCCTGCACCTCTACTCCTGCCTCTCTTCACCTATACTCACCTCTCCCTGCACACCCATCCCCCACCTCTACCCCCTCCACCTACACTCCCCTTTACCTTTCCTCCACCTCCACTCCCCCTCTCCACCTCCACTCCCACCTCCACCTCCACTCCCTCCTCCCTCTACCCCTCCACCTCCTCTCCACTTTCCCTTCCCTACACCTCCACTCCCATTTTCCACCTCCACTCCCACCGCCACCTCCACTCCCTCTCCCTCCCTGCACCTTCACTCCCACCTCCACCTCCACCTCCACTCCCTCCTCCCTCCCTGCACCTCCTCTCCCCTTACTTCCACTACCACCCCCCCACTCACTCCTCCTTCCACCTACACTCTCCCATCTTCACTCCCCTCCCACTCCCTCCACCTCCCTCACTCACCCCCTCCCTCCACCTCCACTCCCCCAACCCCGCCCTCCCTGCACCTCCACTCCCCCTCCTCCCAACCCCATATTCCCTGCACATCCAGTCCACCCCTCCCCAACCCCCTCCCTTCCTGCAACTCTATTCCCCCTCCCCCACTGCCCCTTTCCTTGAATGAACAGAACTAGAACACATTATTGGAGTTAATTCTGGTTTTTATTAGGATACTTCGGTTGTATATAATGTTTTCTAGGTTATATATATATATAAGGTGACAAATGGTTACACTTTTTTAATTATGACTTATAACTTTTAAACATGCTGCACAACATTCACAATGTTGTGCAACACACATTAAAAACATTAACAAAGCCAATAGCTCTCTCTAAACACTTATAAGGAACCAAAGGTGAGACCTATTGGCTATGCTAATGGTTCTCCAGTGTTCCTCCAGTCTCTCTCCCCCCTCTATTTCTGTCCTAGACGCTCTCAAGCACTCTACCAACCATTGTCTCTCTCACCCTGTCTCCCCTCCCCCTCCCTGTGTGTGCGCCCCTCTGTTTCCTCTTTGACTGTGTCCCTCTTATCTCTCATTGTCCTCTTTTCAGTAGCCCCCCCTTCTCTGACTCACATTTTTCTGACTGATCCTCTGCCCTGTGGTCTGTCTGTGACCCATAGTCACAGCGTTTCTGCATTTTTTCACTATGGCTATCATCTCGTCAAAACACACACACACTTTTATTGTGAACTCTCTTTCTCCCTTCAGCTCAATGTCTTTACCCTTCTTTCTCTCTCTTTCCTGTACTTGCGCGACCTTTCTTCAGCTCCCTCACACACACTCTTTCATAACAAAAATGCTTAACATTTTTTATTATAACTTTTCAACATGATGCACACAATGCTCTACAACATAGCCAAAAGTTTTGGCTAAACACATAAGGTCCCAAAGGCGAAACCTATTGGTTATGCCAATGCTTGTTTAATATTATGTTTGCTACCCTGCCCAATTTGTATTATAATGCTTCTTGTTCAACCAGCTTAGCTATCAAGCAGCCCTACTCTTGATCCGTAAAAGACTCATAAAAACCTCATTGGCATTACCTGTTATTACTATACACCACACTTTAATCCAATGATAACACCCAGTGGCTCCACCTGCCAAGATATAACTAACACACAAAATGCCTACTCCATTCTTACTTTACAAACTATATGCTTTGAGGAACAAACAAAACTGGGATTCCTGTTATTCATTCGATTTCACAGAATCAATCTTTATATTTATTGTATGTAGGTTCATCCTACTCAGCTATGCTGTTATTTCTGTATTTGTAATTTGGAGTTATCAGATTCGCCACTGTCGATTATTTTTCCTTTTATCAGGACAACCTTGACGATCTTAAGAAAGGCCACCTTGATTTTATCCGCACAGTGTTTGGCTGCACGCCTTGCGCTGCTTCTGTTACTTCCGACTGTTCCTTAACTTCCACACTTCGTCATGAAGGGGCCCACTGCACTGCTGTATTCTGCATTCCCTGCTTTCTCAACGACCGGGCTGGTAGGATTCATACAACTGCAGTGTAACAGGAATCCCGGTTTGCCTAATTGAAGCAGACATAAGTGACAAAGCCCTGAGGAGAATCCGGGAACTTGTTTCCCCGGTTTCGAAACGCGTCGGCAAATGTGAAGGAGGGATTAACATCATTCATTGTGGAAACCAGCAAGTGCTGGGTTCGCAATTGGTCGCCCTGTGGTGGAATTACCTCTTTTCTATTTGACTTTGTCCTTTGAATTGTTTGGATATTGTTTTGCATATTGATCAGTTTTTTAATATAAAACTCACAAAGATTAATTATTTGTTAGTTGAAACTAGTACACGTAGGATGTATTTGGTCTAATGTAGACGTGGAATGTATATATGTGTATGTAAAATATTGTTGTATATATGTATAGATTTTGTTGAATGTATTATTGTTTCTTTTCATACATGAAAACAAAAATAAAATCATAAAATAATTGAAATTCTAAAGGGTATAAATAAAGGTACCCGAACAGACTAAGAATCAGTTTTGTTTGTTCCTCAAACCATATAGTTTGTAAAGTAAGAATGGTGTAGGCATTTTGTGTGTTGTTTGATATATATAAGGTCCAGCCTACCCCATGTCCCGGGACCTAACTCCTTAGCTTTGCGAAGATATAACCAACAAGCATCAGCAAATCCAGTAGGTATTGTCAGTGAAAACAATTGGCTTTACCAATGCATTTTTGGGTTGAATATCAACAGCGAAATCAGCATGCATTGACAGTGGCCATCTTGGAACTTGAATTTGGTAAAATATTATGAATGCATTAAATGCTGGCTGCTTTGGGTATGCCTGTATCCACGGCAGACACCTTTGAATTTATTTGTAAAATGTTATTAAAACCCATTCAAAAATGGGAGCCAAGAAGGAGCACAGGGATATGCAATGCAATAGGTAACTGCCTGAGTGATGCACACCAGGACAACAGAACAGATCTGTGGTAGTGTTTGGTCAAAACATCACAACCATTTCCTTCATGATTGTTTCAAAGATAGAACAGCCCACCTGCTTGTTGCCTATTTTCTAGTGGCAACTGCAACTTTACAAACACCTTTCTTAACTCTCTGATCAATGTAACTAAAAAAGTGGTCAAAGTAATATTTGAGATAATCGACCAACAAAAAAACCCTCATATCACAATGGCATTACATGAATTTGCCACTTTTTTCTCATAAAAAGTAAACACAATTAGATATAAATAGAACATTTCAATCCCTCAAATATATTGTAAGCAAATTTACTTAAAGTATAACATCATGGAATAATTCCATTCCCCTCACTTAAGAAGTGCTGATCTCAGCCACATCCAACACCAAGCCATCAACATATACTGTAGAACCACTTCAGGACCAGTGACCAAAGTCTTCTACCACACTAGCCTTAAATGACAAGCTTATATTTAGAGCACTGCATCATTCCAGGGATCATATTATGAAGAGGGCGCACTTTCCCTCTTTGCACCACAGCGCACCTTAAAACCGGTGCACTGGCCTCAAAGAAGGAAAGTGTACCCTATTACATTGAATGCACTTCCCCCAGGGCAGCCGTGAACTCACGCTGCACTCAGAGCAGCATATTTAAGTGAGAAACTGTGCAGGCAGCCCCAGCCTGCACTTTTAAGAAGGGAGAGAGATCCCTTGCAGGCAGGTGCAGTGAGTGACTGCACAGGGATGTCTGAGGGTTCATTGGACCCACTTTCCCCCTTCTAGACGGCTGCCATCAGGGTGACACACTGACAGTGTGCCACCTGTTAGGTGTCACACAGTCATTGCGCCTCCTGACAGCTTCTTGGTCTCTGTGCCTGCATCTATAAGACAGCAAGGATGCAGGGGAAAAGTGGTTCCCTCATTTTCGTTTGGCCACAACCCATACAAATGAGTGAATGCCTTCTGGTGATTGGGCTGGCTCTATATGTGCACCAGCGCTATCTGTATTACAGAAGGGGCAGCACAAGCATCTGTGGCCCCTTCTGTAATACCAAAGTGCCCTGGGGCACTTCCAAAAACAGCCCTAGTTGGCCTACAATTGGCCTTGTAAGGCCTCTTCTAGAGAACTTAATGCAGATCCAATTCCCCCTGAAAACCTTTGTCTCATCGTTGGTTTTCTTTTCTTGGCTTCCTTTGTTGGCTAACCAAGGATCACAGAGAGGTGCCATCAACTCACTTTAAGCCCTTATACACCTTGACAGTGATTAATGATGCTCTACACAAATTTGATAACAACCACTCATGTCTTCTTAACCTTTAGGATTTGACAGTGACCACTGAAGCAGTAGATTAGGTATGCCATCCTCTCTATAATGGGCAAAGATATTACAGTTTTGAAAAGATTACCACTGAAGCATTGTGCTGTCTTCCAAAATTCACCCAATTTTTTTTCAATAATAGTTTTGAATTTGGTCAGATCAAAAATCTCTGATTCCTTACAATTTATAAAAATTATTAATCTACTTTTAGATCCTATTTCCATGCCTGGTGATATCCCTAAAAGCTCCATTAAGGATTAAGGGCCAGATGTATGAAAGCATTTTGCATTTGCAAACTGTGTGAATCGCAAAATGTGTCCGTTTGCGAATGCAAAATGGCCTTTCCTTATGTTTGAAAGGCTTTTGGATTTGCAATTTAGATGCAATTACCTAAATTGCGAAATCAAAATTTGGAAATCACTAATGCACATGTATGAAGCCAAGCCTTTCCTAGATGTGAACTGTGCATTTAGGAAATGCTAATTACCATCAACTTCGAGTTGATGGTAACCATGTGCACAATTTACATTTTGGGGGTGCTTCAGGGGAGTCTTTGGCCAACAGGCACCCTTGGCTTTGCATTTGCTAATTTGCAATTACCAATTAGGTAATCGTAAATTAGCGAATGCAAAACCATTCACATCTATGGACCTTTTAGCCAATAGGAAAGAATGGAGTCATATTATCTAATAGCGATTTGCTATTTACCACATCGCTTTTGGGTAATATTAAAAAATCACAAGAATCTTTGCGATTCCTACATACACGGCATTTTGTGAGTCTCAAATAGCGATTTGGGAAAAATCGCTATTTGGGAATTGCAAAATGCTCTGATACATCTGGCCCTAAAAGTGTGCAAAATTGCTTTTGCATATGATGAAGCATGATTTTTGTGAAAATAAAGTCATGCTCGATCTAATCTACTCATACATGTCAAAATAAGTGGCTAACAGTTTGAAACATGATTTACATCAGTCCTTTAAAAGATGTTCATGAAAAAAATGAGCAAGAACAAGTGACGTGTTTAATTATCAAAGTTACACGGCTCACCGTGCAGAAAGTATTCAAATCATAGAGTTTTTATGAAAAATACGATATGTGGAAAGAGACTTGACTAATATACATTAAAACTCATAAAGTAGAATTATGACAGGCTTGCAGAAAATGTTTCATGAATACTTTTTTTCCAACAGAAAGAAAAGGTGATTAATAATAAAATAGTTTGCATCTAGTTATTAGATTATGCTTATGAGTCTAATTAGGAAAATGATTTATTTAAAGAAACTATCATATACATATTTATTTTGTCTTTTAAATAAAATGTGTTTTATATTTCATCAGAAAATGAGAATTATAGTTTCTCTCAGAAGTCCTGCTAAAGCTATTCTCTTTTTCTAACATAGGCCACAGAAGAATGTATTTTGTCCTTCATATTTTCTAAATTGCTAATTTATTTGTTTAGCTGTGCACAAGGCATATCACTAGGATTTCCTTCCTATGGTTAGAGTATTTCTTTCTATGAATATTGTGTCAACTAATGTTGCAAGCTGATGTTGAGGTGAGCGCAAAGATTTGAAAAAGCTACCAATTCTTTTCCTGCTTCCGAAGGCCAATAATGACATTCGTTTTAACAAAGAACTCTAACAGAGGAATCCAGATGAGCAGGTTGCAACAATGGTCACCTCATAAACCTGTCCAATGAGATAATGTGGACCTGAAAAGTTGAAACATTGGGAAAGTATAATTGTTACCGTGAGAAAAGAACTTGGCAGTAGCTGTTTCTTTGAGAAGAAAACCTTGCTGTTGTATTCTCTATGCTACTCTGACTGGCTATTATCCTGGCAAATCCTGATCAAGACTGTCCTGATTAATTGCACTTTATCGGCTGGTGATGTTGCCAAGCAATACCTTTTCGGCCAAAGGGTTAGCGATTTCTAACTTTTGCACACTGTCCATTAGTGTCTTTGATCTAGGTTCGTATGAGAAATTCTAAATTGCATAACTGATTTCTAAATGATCTATTTTTCTTGTCTCTCTCTCTCTCTTGTTATTAATTTGATGTATTATCATGAACTGTGTTTCACTATTTTGAATTTACCTTTATCTGTATTAACAGGATGCTAAAGAAGAAACTGATTCTTTATGTACTTGTGTATTGACCATTCATATTTTGAAATATAAGATAAAAGTAATTTGCTAAGTATTCAGAGTTTGTCTTTTATTGATGAGTTATTTGACATGTTATATTTTGTGACTATGATTATTGGTTAGGCATTTTCTTCATTATAGGTCCTCATGAAGGAAATAGCATTCGTCTCTCATTGCCGAGTCCCTATTAACTCTACCAAAGATCTATCAGAGGACCTGGTAATTGAATGTGGATACTGAGATATCTACAGGCCCAAAAACTAGGATTCATGTCATACTATAGAGATATGGCAGATGAGTAAAAGCCTTTTCTAGCCGCTTCTGCTGGATCACATACTTATGTGAAATTTAGGAAAAATCACATGTAATTACTTGAAGTGCGAATTCATTAATTTCACTATATTTTAGGTAAAAATACTTCTTTGCATCAAATTTGGGCAAAAGGATGAATTTCATATTAAAGAAAATAGCCAAAAAAACAAAACCATTGAGAGCAACAGGCATTCGTATTCTGTTATAAATTTTTACTCCAAATTGCGGGTGGACCTTACATGTTCTCTTCAATTAGTGCATAATTATGGTAATTGGGATAACTTGTGGAATTTGGCTTAATAAGTGTAGCATGAAGAACTGAATTGGAATGGAGGAGAACATGGCCACAGACGGCTGAGCTGCCGTGGTGCTCCGTGATGCGGGCTTCTGTTTACTTTACCCGGTGACCCAGCCTGACTCAACCCGACCTGTTTTAACTAATGAGAAGCACTCGTCGAGATAATTTCACCGCTTTAAATCATTGCTGTCCGTTTCATCGTAGAAATGTAAAAACCTGCAGACTTCGAATTGAACTATATACCTCAGAAGCGGGAGTCTTTTCACCGTGTCTATGCCCTGCTGCAGCGGCCGCGTAACTGCGGCAGTCTTCCAGGATTCGGCGCCGGCATCGGGGGTCGATGATTACGGTACGGCGGCACATCTCTTTGACCCGGCGTCTGTGCTCGATGACCGCGATGCCACGGTAATTTCCTTTGATGTGGCTGGAGTCGGCGGAGGTGAGGAGACGCTGCACTCTGTTTTGAGGAGCGAGCTTCCTCCTGTGATACTGCGGCGGTGGTCTGCAGCAGCCCTGGAGCTGAGGAGGGGGAGGAGAGCCCGAAAGTTGGTGAGAGTTTCTTGTGGCATTTCCACCAGAAGTTGTGAGTTGTCAGCGGCAGTACCTTCTGGGAGAGTGGCTTCCGAAGTGGTGGAAGGGTGTTTCAGCAGCAGTAGGGAGGACCCCCAAGAGGTGGGCAGCCTAGAATTGAGTTCTCCCACTCAGATTAAGACTAGGTCTAAGGGGCAAGGTGGTAAGAGAGGAGGGAAAGTGCTAGCAACCCCCTCAATTAAGGAACCAGCACTGAAGGAAAGTGGATCTTCTTTTTTAACTACAGAGGTGAAGAGTAAGGGCACTCGCTCAAACACTGCTAAACTAAAGGCTAAAACCAAGGCAAATACTAAGAGCGTCATTGTTACAGAACTAGGTTCTAAAATTACACCATCATTGCGCTCATATTTTAAGGCTTTGCCGCAAGTGTTACGCCTCTCTAAGAACCAGGAAATGGCAGCCCTCAACGATGCCGTATATGCTGGCCCATCGCTTGCAATGGAACATGATGCTGCTTTTAACTCTCTCCCTACATTGAGCTTGTCTTCGGCTCCATCTACTGATCCAGATTTGGGCACAACTACCCTCCCGCCTTCAGCATATGAAGGTGTAGTACCTACAATACCTACAGTGCCTGTAATGCCTCAAACTGAATTCCCTGCTGGTATTTTAGACTCTCTAGGAAATGGGAGTGTATTACTTGCAGCCTCGAATTTGGTTGAAGAGGGGACGAACATGAATATGAACAGCGCCGGAAGCCCAAGGGGTGGTACAGGTCCTGATTGGCAAGAACAGATGGTGCTGGAGCCTCCCGTTACGATTTTTGCTGAACCTATAGAGGAGTTGGTAACTGGAACAAGAGGCGAATGCCCCATAGTAAACAAAGTTGGAAATGAGCTCCCATTGCAGACTCCTGCACAGAGTGCTTCTGCTAGTTTAACACAAATAGATACCGCAGTTGGCATCACAGCAGAGTCGTTGATGGCAATGTTCTCTGCACTTTCCCAAGATATAAAGAGGGGGTTTGAGGAGTCCTCGGCTAATCAAGCGGAGATGAGGAGTTATTACGAGTCCCTTGATACTAAACTAGAGAGCCTGGCGTCAAGAACAGGCATACTAGAAGAGAATATGGGAGCATTGTCACTGCATGTTGACAAAGCTGAAGAGGACATAGTGAAGTTAAAGAGAGAGGACCAAACCCTTCAGGACAGGATGGAGGTGTTAGAGAATAACGCCAGACGCAGTAACATACGGGTCCTCAATGTGCCTGAAGGATCTGAGGGTTCTGAAATTAAACAGTTCATGGTCCAGCTTTTGAAGGATTCACTAAGCCTAGGATGTTCAATAGAGGAGCTCACCACTGACATCCAACGGGTGCACAGAGAACCCTTTAAACATAATCCACAAAGGACTAAACCTCGTAAGATCCTGATTAACTTCCACACATATGCCCTCAAGGAACAAATTCTCAATCAAGCCCTTAAACAGAAATCTCTATCAGGGAAGGGATTCTCTTTTCAAATAAGATCAGACCTAGCCAGGGTCACACTTGAGAGACAATGGGAACTAGGTAGGCGCTTAGACGCTTTCAGGAGGGTGGGCGCTACAGCGAAGATAACACTTCCCGCAGCGTTAAAAGTTATGCATAATAATAAGATGTATAACATTAGGACAGTGCAGGCAGCGGATGAGCTTTTGTTGGAGCTGGGCAATAGGGCTTCTGCACTGTAGGGGAGAACGGGTTTTAAAGGGCCCTTAGTAATGCAACTTGTGATGTCTCCCTTCTTTGTTTAAGAATACAGTTAAAGGTTTGGTGCTTGAAAAAAAAAAAAAAAAGAGAGTAAAACGGGATGGAAAAAAGGAAAAAAAAAACTGCCAGTTACACATATATATACACTCAATGAGAAACATAAAAAAATAAAAAATAAAAATAAGTGAGGATAACTTTTGGTCATTCTATTACCTTTATCCTTCCATACCTCCTTCTAGCACATAAAATATGCTGCAATGGCCTGTACACAAAGGGTTGGGCTCCAGATTAGGTTGGGACTGGGTGGGTGAGTCGAGGTCCGTAGGGGAGTGCCATCTACTGGATTTGATCCGGTTAGATACATCTAGGAGGGGGGGTGGGAAGGGGCGGGGAGGTCGGGTGGGGGGGGGTTAGAAGTAAAATAATTATCATTTGTCACTTTAATACGTTGTTCTATGAAGTTCAGTGGGCATTGTATGGCCTGGAGATGAGTCTGTTCTGGTCAGAGCCCTGTTTAAAGTGGTATAGCGGTATTCCCGGATCTCAGCACTACTATATGGTAAGAACTTGGCTGATCTTTTTTTTTCTTCGTTGGGGATGGCTAATCTAAAGATATGTTCCTGGAACATAAATGGCCTGCGGACTAAACCCAGAGCTAGAAAATTGTTTCAGTATCTCCGGGATATGGATGTGCAGGTTATTCTGCTCCAGGAAACTCATCTGACCCAAGCTGAGTTAGCTGTTTGGGTGAAGAAAAATAGGTGGATCGACTTTGCGGTTTCCACCTCCCAAAGTACAAATACAAGGGGAGTATCCTTGATTTTTAAAAAACAGCTAAAGGCAAGATTGTTAAATTCCATGGCTGACCCAGGGGGCAGATGGGTCATTGCATTATTAAACATCTTGGGGGCTCAATTTACCTTTGTGGGGTACTATGGCCCGAATCAAGATGACCCCTCAGTATTAGAGACCATCTTTTTTCACCTTTTATCTTTCCCTGAGCCAGTAATATTCGCAGGTGATTTTAACATCGTACTTGATCCAATTTTGGACAAGTCCCAAAACAATCGGTCCCGTATCCCCTCAAAATCTAGGTCTTTTTTGCTTAGCTCGATGAAGCAGTTTGGGTAAGTGGACGTTTGGAGGGAAAGGTCTGGGACTCAGCAGGGGGTCTCCTTTAGAAACTATAAATATCATCATCAATCTCGGATTGATTTCGTACTGGTCAGCCAGAGTTTAGTGGCTGGCGTTAAAGATATTCATTATTTACCCATACACTTATCTGATCATGCGGCTGTGGTATTGGATTTATTAGTAGCTCCCAATGCTTCATGTAGGAGATGGACATTTGATCGTTCCCTGCTCTCCCACCCCGATGACATCTTATCTCTTAAAACGGAGGTCCGGCATTTTCTTAATGAGAATGTTGGGTCAGTTGACAATGGTATTGTCTGGGATTCCCTAAAGGCATTTTTACGAGGCCTTATCACCGCTAAGGTGTCCTATAGAAGGAGGGAATATAGGGAGGCCGTTGCTTCGGTTGAAGCAAACATAGCTAATGCTCAATATGATATTGATACCAACGGGGCCTCCTCGGCAACTCTCTTATCAAATCTACAAAATAAGCTTCTCTCCCTAAAGAGGCAATTAACCTCAATCTTAAACCAGCGTGTTCAAGAAAGATGGGACGCTAGTAAGATCGTCCATTTTGAATACGGTGAGGGCGCAGGGAAATTATTAGCCTGGAAATCCAAAACCGATCAAATTCGTAACAACATAGATTTGATCACGGTTGACAACATCCCAAGATCATCAGACATGGATATAAGATAGGCTTTTAGAGACTTTTTCCAGGAAATTTATCATGAAGACAAAATAACTGAACCTGACCAAATTAGGAAATGGCTGAATCAAATAGCTTTGCCGACTCTATCGAGTGAACAGAGTGAATATATGGATAGTATAATCTCAGAGGGAGAAGTTGAAAAAGCCGTTCAATATGCAAAAAAAGGGAAGGCTCCAGGACCGGAAGGTCTACCAGCAACAATCTATAGAGCATTAGTGCAAGAACTAGCCCCCTTTTTGACAATTTTATTTAATCAAATTCTGCAAGACGGTATGCGCCCTCCATTATCTTGGGATAACGCCTCTATAACCCTAATCCTAAAGCCTGGAAAGGCGCCTTCCGCATGTGGGTCGTATAGACCCATATCAATTCTGAATGTGGATTATAAGATCTTTACCACAATACTTGCTAAGAGACTGGCAACGGTGGCCCCTGAAATCCTTCATTCAGATCAGAAAGGGTTCGTGAAGGGACGACAATTATACAAATTAACTTAGGATTTAATAGGGGCAATAGATATGGCCTCTCTGGAGTCCCTCCCCTTAGCGGTCCTCACGCTGGAAGCAACCAAGGCCTTTGACAGGGTGAACTGGGTTTACCTGTCGGAGGCCTTGGCGAAGTTCAGCGTGGGTGAAAAAATGCGGACAGCAATTAACCTCTTATACCAGAATCCGAGTGCTTGTATTTTGGTAAATGGCATTCTATCTGAGCCTTTGAGCATCTCGAGAGGTACTAGGCAGGGCTGCCCTCTCTCCCCACTCTTGTTCGATCTGTACATTGAACCATTTGCCCAGAGTTTAAGGGAGAACGTTAACATCCGACCGTTCATGTATAAGGGGTGGGGGAGAAAGGTGGCCCTATACGCCGATGATATTCTGGTATACACCTCAGAGGTACATACCGAGCTTCCAGTAGTTTTAAAGCTGGCCTTGGAGTTTGGAGAAATCTCTGGGTATGAGATCAACCCTGACAAAACAGAGATGTTGATTTGGAATGTAGATCAGATTCCAGCAGATATCACGATACGCCCGGGGAATAAGTTGAGATACCTGGGTATTAACATCATCAAAGATATCAATCAGATAGCCAAGATCAATTTTGTTGCTGTAGCTAAGGAATGCCGTAAATTATTAATGTCATGGGCACAACTTATCGTTATCATTTTTAGGAAGGGTTAATTTAATTAAAATGTCTATTTTACCTAAGGTTTCTTTTCTTTTTAACACAATTCCGTTATATTTTGATCCCTTATTAATAAATAAACTACAATCGGATATTAACTCCTTTATCTGGAGTAACCGCCTTTCGAGGATCTCCTGGAAAAAGCTTAGGAGGCGCAGAGAAAAAGGTGGAATCGCGGCCCCAGACTTTCAATTATATGCATGGGCATTTCAACTATCACATGTCAGAGTGCTTCTTAAAAATCCATCAGGGTATGGGGCCGGTTCTTTGTATTCCACCCTTCTCACAGGTGAAGGGGTTAGCCATTCAGGGTTTTTGTTTAAGTTTGGGGACCCCAAGTTAAAAAAAAAAATTAAGTTGAAGATCTTGCAAGGAATGGCAAAAATGTGGGCACAGATAACTAAAACCATTAAGGTAGGGTATTACAACAGCAGGACTCCACTGTGGGATCTCCCTGAGACCCCCACCTGGTTGAGAGACAGTCTAGCGATACCAATTAAGGAAGCTGGATTGGCTGTTTGGGGGGATTTGTTCACAGAAGGAGAGCTGCTTCTGTGGGAGTGTCTTAGAAACATCATTGCCATAAACTTTGCTAGATTTAAATATTTGCAAATAGCGAGCTGGTCCCACGCATATGCTTCCTGTATAACGCGTGGAAATAAATTCCCCACAGGAGGTTACAGCCAAATAATATCATCCTTGGTTGATAAACCTCCCGCTAAAAAGGAAATCTCAGCATGGTACAACCTGATCATGGAGGAAAGGGATGGAGCTTTCTCATTGCCAGAGGACCTTTGGTCATCAACCATAATGGGGCATAATTTACAAACGCTCTGGAGCCTATCCTGTGGAATGTTGTGGGATGTAGTGAAACCATCTTGGCTCCGTAGAAATCACATCTTTACTATTCACAGGGCCTACTACTCTCCATTAAGGCTTTCAAAATTTACACAGGGGAGCCAGGTAGCATGCCCTAAATGTGGTGAGGTAGCTGTTCCGGACTGTCATATGTTTTTTGAGTGTCCCGTTTTGTCAACTTTTTGGGAGGACATAAAAAGAACTTTGTCTCTATCTTTGAACTCGAGCATAGTCCTCGATCTCCCACTGATCATCTTTGGCATTATGGAGGGTCTCCAAAGCTCAGAGAAGAAGCTAGTTTTCTAATCTATCTTGCTTGCCAGGAGGGAGATATGCAGAAGATGGAAAGACTCTTTGCCCCCTACAATAGAAGACTGGTACTCCTCGATTCTATCTGTCTCCAGATTAGACCTGGGTAGGTCTAGTAACTCAAATAAAAAGGCGTTTTGGTATCTACTAAATTGGGCACATTGAGTTTCCGGTTTTTTTTTTGTTCCCCCCCCCCCCGGGTCCAATGATTAAGCCACTTGGATATACCCCAGGGCCAGGCATTATTGTGGAATCTTCCACTTTTTTTTAATGGTTGGTTTTCGTTTGGTGAAATAAAGTTGGTTGAGAAGGAGGAGCTGAGGGTTAAGTATCGAAAGTTAAATCTGAACCCCAGCAGCTAAAATATCTGCTGAGACAGCACCCCGCTCGTATACCACTCGACTTCATCATGGAAACAAATCATTGTGGCAAATGAGGACAAAAATAAATAAATAAGTGTAGCATGTAATTTCTGAAATTGCATGATTTACACTAGCGAAATTTAAATTTAGCCCAGGCCTAGTGAGGACAGCATTTTGTTCAATCTTTACGTGGAGTTTATTAGGGAACTACGGCTAGATCTTGCAGTGTGATTTCAACAATAAAGAGATGAAGCTATGGATGCCATTTAAGAGCTGATGACCAAAAGACACCTGAAATGTAATACCCTTAAGGAGAATTTATATTTCTCATTCTTAATGCAACTATTTCAATGAGACCCTACTAGGTAAATCAATAGGGGAAATTAGCATCTCCCTTTGTGTGACCACCTCTACGCAATGGCCAACTTGAACAGATTTCCTTTACAGTAACTCAAAAACCTTGAAAACATATTATTTAAACAGAATCTCAAGGTGATCTTTGTGACAGTAGTAATACCTCATTGCATTACACTGTGCTCTGCCAACAGGCCTCTAACAAACTGCAGTGCACTATTGAAGCTAATGTTGCACTCTGCATCTCAATTCCTAAAAATAAAGAAAATCAAAAAAATCTTAGTGCTGCCTTTGCACCTCTCAAATGGCTGCTCATTAAGAACTAGCAGTCTTTCAAAATAGCCTGCCTCCTCTGCAAAGTGTTAATTATCAGCACTCCTAAAGATCCCACCTAGAAACTCACAATTTCTGATGGTGCCCGGAAACTCAGAAGCGTAAATAATTAGGGGTCAATGAAGTTGCATGATCTGACAACTCACAACACCACACATTTTCAAACTAACTGCAGTTACGCTCAGAGAGTAGATATTCATAGTTAAAATATACTTTGGAATCTCTCAAAGCAAGGTGGTTGAAGGAAAACGTAGGACTAATAATGCTTTAATTACTTACTACAACCTTTCTTCGAAGCTGTGGGACTACTAAAAGACAGTCTTCTGCCCAGAAGCTGCCTAAGGAACCAACAAAAAGGATGCTATGCTTCCTGGATCCCTATCCCACTCCTTTCACCCAGCCCTAATGCCGGCATGATCCCTGACATTCTCCTATTACAACCTATGCGACTTATGAGTGATATTTATGTTCAATAACTTCAACCTGGTGATGGGGGGGAGAGGAGTAATTGAAGCAATACACTAATTTTAGGTTATTCATTTTAAAGGTACTGAAGCTCTTTTAAAATTTTGTAAAACTTACACCTCGGATCAGATTGCAGCATGAGTCCACTGTCTGGTCTGCATCAGGTAAAGCTTTCAAAAGGTGTGCCTTGTGCAGACCAAGATACACTCTTGTCATGAATGCACAACCCACAGGGATGCCATGAACTCTCTGCTGCCCAGGGAGTCGTGCATTCAGTGAAAGACAGATTGGCTGCTTCCAAGCTGACCTTTGTTTCACACTGCAAGTGGCAGTCACTTGCACTTCGAGGAGGAGAGAGAGATCCCTCTGTAAGAGGGTGCAGTGAGTGACTGCACCCAGTAGCAGGGGTATTTCGGGGTGTCCACGGGATCCCGTCGGCCCACTTCGAGAGGGCTGCCTCTGGCAAATCACTAACAATGTGCAGACGTTTTTGTGGCAAATTATCAGTGTGCCTACTAAGAACATTTTCCCTCTTCGCCCGCACCCATATTGGAGCTCAGAAGGAAAGTGATTCCCTCATTTCCATGCTTCAATGCAAATTGGGGAATGCCTTCTCAAGATAGTGCTGGCCCCACATATGCACCACTGTCATCTGTATTTTACAGCGTCATCAGTCCCTACTGTAATTCCATAGTGTCCCAGGGGCATAGAAAACAGGCTCACAAGCGTGTGGAATTGTTTCTGTGATTTATCATAATTTTGCGACCACTTCATAAATTGTAATAGTGACTCTATTTGGTAAACCTTTTTAGATATTTAGTCATTTCAGTCACAAATTTATGATCCCTTCTTTTTTCTTCTGTGGAAAATTAAGAAATCCTTATGATTCATGCTTTGGTACATTGTTAATTCCACTTTTTGAGATTGCACAACAGATTGTGACCGATTTGCAATTTGTAAAAGGTTTTAACACCAGGCCCCTTATTCCAAAAGTGGCAGACTGATGAAATGATGAATCCCTAGAAAATGTCTTTCAAAGTGCAGGCAACACTGCATACTTAATAATGAACTTCATCACCTACTGTTTTGGGATTGCTCCTCTGTGCCCATCTGATTGTTCATGCTATTTTTACTGCATAGGTGGGGCTGTGCATAACATTGAGCCCACTAGCAGTTTCAAATTTACCTCTTCCAGTAATGGTGCGATAAATGCCACTATGCTTTTGAATGATGGCATTTGTGAGGTAGCTTGTAATGAGAGGGTGAGAAGACTTTGTGGCGCTACAGTTTGGGCATAGAGGCATACTCTTTTAATTTCATCAGATTTTTAGCAGTACTTGCTTAGAAATGCCTTGTGGAGTATTGTACTGCTGGCTTTAAAATTACCCACTTTGTCGAACTGGGATGACCTACGGAACTGAAATCTAGTACTCTACATTGGAGAAAGACAATCCCTAGCATCTAGCCCTCAGCACTATGAATTGTTGCAGAGTCTCCTCTTCCGCTTACATAAAGACACTTCACAAATTACCATACAGGCAAGTGTTGAGGTTTTCCTGCATTGAGGGTGAGTCAAGGGTCACACACCTAGGGGTCGATTCCGATTCGGGAAAAAAAACGTCCGTATGGTTTGTATCCGGAGCCCTCTCCGTACGAATCGTACCCGTCCGTCAGAGTCGCGAAGTACGATCCGTTTTCCGTGAATCCGTCCGAATCGTCGCGATCCGTATGTATTGCAAGGCTGAAACCGTGAACCGTACGACTCGTACACATACCGTACGACTCGTACACATGCCGTACGACCCGACGAGTACGATCCAGACCGGGTTATGAGGACGCGATTTGTACGGTCCACGTCAGGTAAGGGCGAGTCGTACGGAAAAGCACACAAACACATACACACCGTACGGTCCATACACCCCATGATCGCAGGGGTATGCACCGTACCCCTGCGATCATGGGGTGTATGAGCCGTACCCCCATTGTACGATCGGTGTACGAGCCGTACCCCCATTGTACGATCAGTGTACGAGCCGTACCCCCATTGTACGATGGGTGTACGAGCCGTACCCCATGTACGATTGGTGTACGAGCCGTTCCCCCATTGTACAATGGGGGTACGGCTCGTATACCGATCGTACATGGGGTACGGCTCATACACCCATCGTACACCGTACCCAGGGGGGCCGTTCCGTACCTGTTTTGGCGCAAACTCTGCTTTTACGGCTGCTTTCAGCTCCCGTAGAAAAAGGGTTGTACGGTTCGTACCCGACACGTATCGTACTTGCTGGGTCGTAAATACCAGCCGCGAACCGTACAGATGTCGCGTACAGCGGGTTCCGAGGGAGAATTGTACGGAGATTAGAGTCGTACGGTGTCTTGTACGACTCGTACAGAGTACGCCTCCTGGTACGAATCGTACTTCGTCGTACGTACGGGGGACGTTGCAGGGTATGATTTGTATGGGAAAAACGCTCCGAACGGCTATTCAGAGCGTTTTTTCCCGAATCGGAATCGACCCCCTAGGGTCCACAGTGATAAAGGTGCAGATTTCACCACATTTTTAGTGGTATTTGCCTTGAACACCCTTGGGCTGAAATAAGTTGTTGGTTTCATATTTCCCTTTCCGTTCTTAAAGAGTTTTTAAGATTTAAGTCCGATCTTCTGTAAAGTTAAACTACAATTCATAGTATTCCATCACCCACAATGTGGACCGTAGAAGTGGGAGAAGGACAGGAATGTGCCATATCATGTAGCTATGGTGCATTCCCGCCCTTTCCTTTTGTAGCACAGCAGCACAGAAGGAAGGCCTGCTGTGCTGTGGTGCATCAAAAGTTTGTAAATTAGGCCAATTGTATCAGGATTCTTCTTCCATGGGCCAATAGAATGGCAGTCTTCTTCGGTAAGCAGGTTCAGTTCCTCGATTCCCACATAAATACATGTGGCTCGTACACAAGTATAACAAGGTTAGCTGCAGCCAGTCTTGCATAGTTAGATCCAGGAAACATTGGACTTGGTTCCTATATGCCATAATTCTTGACATTTATTTAATAAAGGGTTGCTTATAAGATAATACATTTGTTAAACCGGATCATTCTACAGTTCTGGCAATTTTTTAAGAATGCAATTTAAGATCAAGCTACTAATTCACACTGTGCACTTTTCAGCAATGTTAGTTTTGCTTCTAGTTAAAGGCAAATTGCTTTATAGCTTTTCTATGGCCTACACAGGTAACTAAGACTACCATTGCAAATCAGCACATTTCAAATGCATCTCTTTTTCTGCATCACGTTTTGCTTTTATCATTGCACCTCAAACTACTTGATTAATAATTGTCATGTTAATTAATTAACTTTCCCACATCCGAAAGAGGATACTCCTCAGACCTGGAATTTTGCGACCTAAAGGACCTTAAGGAGAATTCTCCTTAAGCACCATTTAAAGACCGTCATACCTTTTGACTTGAGTATATAGTGTTGGAGGATGTGTGATGGACTGACAAAATCCTCTCACTCCCCTTCTGTTTTGTTATAATTGAATCTTTGACATACATAGGCTGACACAGTAAAGTTGCATCTTTTAAAACAGTTGCCAACAGTGTAAATTAAGATTATTGTGATTTATAGAGAAAGCTGCTAATGACATGATGGTGGCTGATGCCATACTTGTGTTGTAAGTTTTGAATCTCTGACAAGGTACTATGGAGGAAAAATGGCTCATATTTCTGAACATCATGATAGTACTATCTTTTACCATACATTAGGTAGACTATTCATGAACTGTGTAATATTCTTTATTGGGTGCCTACTCATAATGTATCCTTAATGCATTTATTTGCATTTGCTATAGGTGTAACATACCACTGTGCCGTTGACTTCAAAACTATTACTAAAAAAGTTTGTTGAAAACATCCAGCGTCTAATAATGTGTTGGCAGGAGACAAGCATAATTTTAGTGCTGAGCAATGAAATGAGTTTAATATTACAGAGAACAGCTACTAGTAGGAATGATGCAGTATAAGAGATAGCCTGAAGGCAAAATTGCCCGCCCCAAACAAAAAACTGCCCCCACCCTACTTTAAAACAAGCATTTACAATGCAACAGTCTCACCTTTGCAAAAGTTAGAGCTATTGGCATTGTAAATGACAACATTTTTATTTATGTGTTGGTTTTGAAAACAGATAAATAAATGGCATTGTCATTTACATTGCCAATAGCTTAATCTCTCACAAATGTGAGACCTATTGCATTTGCACACACACACACACACAGAGCCACACACACACACAGCGCCACACACACACACCCAGAACCACACACACACACACACACAGAGCCACACACACGAAGAAACACACAGAGACACACACAGAGCCACACACACACACACACAGGCACACACTCAGAGCCACAGACACAGAGCCACACACACAGACACAGAGCCACACACACAGACACAGAGCCACACACACACAGCCACACACAGAGCCACCCACACAGTCATACACAGAGCCCCAGAGCATAATTCCAAGAACCAATGTAGTTTAAAAACTACTTGTGAAGAAGCATCCGGGGCACTGTGGAGGCGCCGACAGCTCCCACCTATCTTGACAGGTCACTCTCCACCCTTCTTGACTGGTCACTTTCCACCCAACTTGTTATGCCACTTTCAGTCCATCGTGATGTATCACGCCACCTGTCGTGGCAAGTCACTTGTCAGGCGACCCTCCATCATTCACTTACAGCTCTTCCGGACAGATTGCGTCCACCCGTCCTGACAAGTTACTCTGAGACTCTCCTGACAGCTGCTGTCCTCCAGTCGTCGTGACAGCGTGAACCCATCCTGACAGGACGACTCCCCCTGCAAAGTGCCCGCAGCACTCACTCCTCTCAGTGCTGGGGCAGGGAGCACAGCTCCTTTAAGTGGCGGGCAGCACTGTAAGAGAAGGCATGTACTCACCAGGGGCAGGGCAGCCGCCAGGGGCGGCAGGGGTGTCCGGGGCGGCGGCTGTCCATGCCAGGGCAGGAGGCTGGGTGCTGCTGGAGGCGCTGCTACTGGACAGGGAGTTCTTCTGTGCTCTGCCCCGCGGCCTCTCACTGCCCCTCCTCCTCCTTTCCTAGCCCTCCCTCCCTTCCTCCCGGCAGCCGCTCGCGCTTCCTGAGCCTAGGTGCGGAGGTAGCGGCCGTAGCGGCCGGTGCACCGTGCACAGTGTGCAGAGGCCCAGGGCACAGGCAGAGCTCGAGCCGGGACAGGCGGCGCGCAAGAGAGCGGGCTCAATGCCACAGAGGGGCGCTGCATAGCGGAGCCCGTGGAGGTACTGATGCTGTGCAGCGAGGGGGTATACTGGAGACATTGCAGAGACTCCGAGCTGGGAGGGGCGGGGCGTATGTATGTATAAACCATTTTATAGCGCGCTCTATTACTTGGGAGTATCCTGGCGCGGTGAAGAAAGGCAGAGAAAGTCAGAGAGGGGACCAGCTTATGCCACACCGGTAAACAGATGAGTTTTCAGACTCTTCTTAAACTGACCCACGCACTGAATGGAGCGCAGGTGAAAGGGAAGGGCATTCCATGCCCTGGCAGCCACCACGGCTATGGACTGACCCCCTAATCTAGTCCGCTTACAGCGAGGAAGAGTCATTTTAAACAGGGAGGACGATATAAGGGCGTGTGAAGGGGCATAAAAGATAAATCGTTTCTTCAAGTAGGATGGCCCTTGATCGTGAGTTGCTCTAAAAGAGAGCACTAGGGATTTGAATAGAATGCGCTGTGCCACTGGCAGCCAATGAAGGCTGCACATGTGGGAGTGAACGCTCTTCCATCTCGGAACATTAAACAAGAGGCGGACAGCGGCGTTCTGGATGACCTGTAAGCGTTTGACCAAATAAGCAGGGATACCGCTGAACAGAGCGTTCGCGTAATCCAGTCTCGATAAAATGAGAGCCCGGGCAACAGTCTCTTTTGCTTCCCTGGGGAGCAGTGGGAAGAATCTTCGCAGTGCTCTCAGGGTAGCAAAGCATGTCCCCGATAGTTTCCTTATATGGTCTTCAAATCTTAAATCCTCCCCAAACCATATCCCAAGATTGTTTGCGGGCCCCCCAACACCTTAGGGCAGGAAATGTTCGGAGGCCACAGCGAATCTTTAAAACTGGAGGGAAAAGAGCCATAGAAGGGGTTGTTAAAAAGGAGTGAGCAGTGGATCACCCCTAAACAGAATGGGAGACACTTTGTGGGGTTAGAGTGTGTGGGGGGCAGCTCTAAGGTGTCGAATGGGGGGAGAAAACTGAATGCAACGGCAGGAGATTCCCAGCAACATGCTGGGACCGTGCGTGAGCCGGAAGGAACACACGGTAACCAGGGACAAGAACCCCAGGTTCGAGCCGAGAATACAGGGTCCCTTTGCGGAGTGTCAGGAGGGCTGAGAACACCGGCGGCCACAGCAACAAAACTCGCAAGAACTGAGGGCCCAGTAAAGGCATCCATTGGGAGATTCAGGTGCAGGCTGCAACAGCAGCTCGCCCCCAAGAGCCCAGAAATAGCCCTGGGGCAGAAGGGGGGTTAGGGACCCAGAACTCAGGCTCCCCTGGAGGAGTCCAACAAGGCAAGAGCCCAGAACTAGGGCTGGGGCAGAAGGGAGGGGGCGTTAGGGTCCCGGACACAGACTGCGGAGTCCAACGAGGGAACCTCACACCTAAGAAGCCTCTCTTTATCTAGCTGCCAGGAACCTTTCCCTGCCTGGGCCAGCCCCTGCTGTGCCGGCTCCACTTCATGTCTTATTTTTATATCCCCCACCCCCCGCACAAAATCCGGAGACACTCGCACTTGCCCACACCTGGCATCCTGCCCCCGGGCAGTGCAGGCCAGCCCTGCCAGGTCACATTTCTTCACAACAAACGTATTCAAAACATACAAACGTTGTTTTTTAGGTGAGACAACAAAGGCCTGATTGTTGTGAAGGACGAAGTGAAGAGTGAAGGATTTCTCTCCCTCCCCTCACCCCATACAAACCCTTCTGGGCCCTGGGGGGAACTCATCGACACAGGCCTACAGCACAGGCGCATACCGGGCAGGTACTGTCAGGCTCTAGGTACACACATTATATATAGTACAGCACTAGGGTCATCTGCAAAGCCGCCAAGGCTTGCGTGGGACAGTACCAGAGCGGCCCGCTCTCAGGAGACCGATGGCACAGACGCCTGCAGCAGAAGCTCGGCGCTGTTAGGACTTCACGGACACCCAATCCCCGGCGCTGTCGGGAGGGCAGTACTGACGCCCACAATAGAGCCTCAGTGCTGCTGAAAGGGCACTTGTGTGTGACGTTCTCTTCGCCCGGTGGGCACAAAAAGTGCACACACACGTTCGAGCTGGCCCTGTGGCACTGGTGACTGCTAAACACAACATTACTGGTAGTTTTCAGCCAGGCCACAAAAGTGGTTACAAGCAATTCAGCCACATGGGGTTAACCACCTCCGTTCGCTTTCACTTTTCCACTCAAGACTACAAGGGAGGTGATATAAATTACAGTCAGAAAATAACCTGAAAAGGCGAGATCTCCATAAAGACACCTGTGCACCCCCCACTTTGAACGAAAGTGAGTTGAAATGCCCATGTTCCCCTTATAAAGGCCCTTACCCGCTTCAGCACAAAAAAGAGGTGCCTCACCCTCTCACCCCCCTCCCTTAAAAGCAATCCCCACACTCCCTTTTGAGACGGAAATGACAAAAGCCGGCCCTTCACTGGCTCTAATGGCAGAGTCAGATGTGAGCGCACAGCGGGGCTCCCGTCGAGGTGTGTACGCCTGGTCTCTGGGAACATACACCCATTCAGGTGGATGAGAGGAGACGGTCTTCAGTTAGTTAGCATGGCACCCCAAATAGCGTTTGAGCCAGCATCTGAAGCTCCGAAGAACAAGCATTGGCCATGTTAATTTTCGTAAAAAAAAGTGGAAAAGAAAGTAATTACATGGCGCACAACAACAGAAGAACTCGAAAGTTTCAAACCGGCATCCCGGAGCGGCCACGTCCGCTGGTTCAAGACAGCACTGCGGAGCTTCGCAAGGAAGCTACTGCCCAGGTGCCATCTTCGGAGGAATGACAAAAACAAACCTTGAAAAAAAAACAAAAAAAACAAACGCCCACCGCTCCATGATGGAGAAAAGGGGCGGAGCTTTAAAAAACACAGACACGCCCACGAATCTGCTCCCACAATGATTAACACATCTCTCTTCCAATGGCTAGCCTCCATTTATGGAGCTAGCCAATGGAAGAGAGAGGCGGGTTAAAGCCACAGTACTGGAAAACAAACATTTTCGCCTGCGCAGTGAACGCCAGGCGAAACCTAAACAGGGAAAAAACTAACTTTGGAATGATCCCAATATACTTTATTTTTTATCAACCTGGATTTAGGAGTAATACAATCTTGTATAAAATGTATAAGTGAAGATCCTATTAGAAAATTATTACCATTTGTTTGTTTTTAAACACGCTAAGAGTATACGCATTACTATGGTGGTGCATTTTGTACTTCACACTTTACATCGAATCATTACATAAAGCTGACTTTCCTTGTTATTACTAGAAATATTTGTGAACCTATGCGAACACAATAGGAACACTATAATTTATGAACACATTGAATTGAATGTCAGTTTTATGTAATCATGGTATCTTCATGCAACAGAATCTATTACAAAATATGGATACTGCAACCCCTTTGAGCAGCACTGCAGGTAGTATACATACCTGCACCCGTGATTTGTAGTACATGGTAAATACCTCACAAGCACACAGTATGTAAAATGCATTGACTTCTCCAACACATCCTGCAGTGGTTTACTTTTTTTTTTTTTTTTATTGTCACGAACTTTGAATACACAGCTCCAGGCCTACAACCTCAGAGGGCCGGCCGCAGTATGTACATAGCAGGAAACCAGTAATCACATTCATACACAGCCCATCAGCCGACAACCCGGAGGTCCGGCGGCGTGTACCTCTTAGGAGCTAGTAGGATCACAGTTATTACTGCCCAAAGAGCAGAATGTAGTTGTTGTGCTCATTTTCGGCTTTTAACTCAACAGATTGAGCCCGCCCTTCCCCTACTTCCCTTCGCAGTCAGATTTAGAGACTTGAGCGTTCGTGACTAAAATTAAACTAATACAAACCCCCAACTAGGTCTATAGCTCTGTCCCCCCCCCTAACCTCCCTCCTTACATTCACTCCATGGGATAAAGGTGTGTTCGTCAGTGTGGCGCCTAAGTCCGAACCGCCTCCCCTGCACCCTCAACATGTCCCTGAACTACGCCTGTGTTCCCATCTGAGTTAGTCTGTCCGGAATGTCCGTCCTCGATGTAGTGTGCCAGCTAGACTGCCTGTATGCAGCACGCGCTCTGTGCCACCGTGCCCCTCTAACTGGTGTGTTCTTCGCTTTGTGCCCCAGTCTCGTCTCCTGTCATATTTTCCAGATTGAGTGCATCACGCCCCTCTCCTCCCAGCAGTGCATCAGAATCCGAGTCATCGTTAGCCTGCCTACTAGGGGACCCCCCCACCAGGCTATCAGAGTCCTCTCGCCCTCTCCCCTGGACATACGTTTGGTACAGAACCCAGAAGTGTTTCGGGCGGATCTTGGGGGGCAAAAGCTCACTGTAATTCTCCGCCTGTGTGCTACAATACAGCATGTCTCGCGCCCACTTAGACGGCAGGGAGCGGGCCTCTCATCCAGCAGTGTGCTACCACTCTCCTAGCCATCAGCATGCCCATGTCCGTGAGCCTACGAAGAGCAAGTGGGAGCCGTTTAGGTTAGCCAATAAGAGCCAAGCCCGGATCCGGGATCAGGTCTACTTCCAATATTGTGCTCATTTCCGCGAAGACAGCGCACCAGAACGAACGTACCCCCGGGCAATTCCAAGCTAAGTGCATGAAGTCAGCATCGGCAGCATGGCATCGTTCGCATTCTGCCGTTTGTCGCAAACCGTATCTGTGCAGTCTCTCCGGGGTGTAGTATACCCTCTGCAGAAATGTAAAGTGGATCAATCTGTGCCTTCCATTGACGATATTCACTTCGTGCTCTAACAGCAGTACCTCCATGTTGCGTCATCTAAAGTGATCTCCAGGTCTCTTCGCCATGCCAGTCTTGCTTTCATAAACTGGTGCTCTCCTTGCGACCTAGCTATCCTGTACAGGTTTGTGAGGAGCTTCCGCGGTTCCTTGGTCTTGATAACATAGGACAATTCAAGGACGTCCGGGGGCCCCGCCATATCCGGGCCAAGCAACTCCGAGAGAGCACATCGCGCCCTGTGGAATTGGAAGCGCTGCAGCATCGGGGTCTCTCTGCGATCGTCGCGCACCTGATCTCAGGCCTCCCATATCGTATGGCAATGTAAGTGTAGACCACTTTACACGCGGCTGCTTTCCCGCCCACGCCAAGCTAATCATAAGGCTCGTCAGTTGCTGAAAGAAGGCCTTGGATAGCACTATTGGAAGTGCCCGAAAGAGGAATAAGAACCGCGGCAGGACCACCATCTTCATAATGGCTACGCGGCCCATAAGAGTGAGGGGTATTTTACTCCAGAGCTCTATGTCATCCTCCAACTTGCTAATCGCTCTGCCGTAGTTGTGACTGATGAGCACGTCCGGGTCCGGGTGTATTTGTATTCCGAGATATCTAATAGGTTCATTGGACCACTGAAGTGGGTATTCCATCTCCACCTGCCTGGTCACCGGCGTGAGAGGCAGCACAATGGATTTAGCCCAGTTAACCCTAAGACCGGAGAGGGCCCCAAAGCGTACCACCTTCCTCAACAGCGGGGGAAGGTTCATCGCAGGGTCGTTTACGTACAGGAGCTTGTCGTCCGCGTACATGGACACTACAATTTTGTAGGTCGGGAATCGTATGCCCTCATGACCATGGCATTCTCTCAATGCACAAGCCAGAGGTTCTGCCGCTAGTGCATATAACAAGGGGGATAAGGGGCAACCCTGACGAGTTCCCCTGCCTATGTAGAGAGGTTCCGAGATCACATTTCCAACTCGCATTCTAGCCGAGGGTCCAGTATAAAGAGCTCCCACCATTTGTAGGAAGGGCTCCCCAATCCCCATCCGACGTAATACCTGTAGTAAACGGCCACTCCACCGAATCGAACACTTTTTCCATGTCAAGGAAAATGGCAGCAGCAGTCACGTCCTGCTTAACGTGCTGAATAGTTCCCAGCACTGTTCTGATATTGTATGACAAGTTCCTACTTGGTATAAACCCCGCTTGCTCAGGGGCCACTAATCCTGGGGCCAGCAGTGCCAGTCTGGTTGCCAACACTTTGGCATACAGCTTAGTGTCAACATTCAACAGCGACAGTGGTCGGTATGATCCGCACTGATCATGCGACTTACCCGGCTTAAGAATAGTGACAATCATCGCCTCTCGCATAGTGCTCGGCATCCTACCCTGGATACAGATGTCGCTCATCAGAGTGGAGATATGCGGCAGTAGCTGCTCTGGAAAATGCCTTGAAAAATTCCACTGTCAAGCCGTCCATACCAGGCGCACTACCCGATCGCATGGAGGCCAGGGCGTCTCTAATTTCGTCAAGTTGTATAGGATAGATGAGGAATTCCCTTTGAGAGTCAGAGAGGAACGGGAGCTGTATGTGTTCCAAGTAATCTAGGATTTCAGCTGACAGATCTCCACACTTCGAAGAGTACAATTTTGCGTAATAATCTCTAAAGATAGCGGCTATGTCCGCCTCATCTGTGATGCTGTGATCATCCGCGTTCTTTATTTCAGAGATCTGCGGTTTCCCTCTCTTGCCTTTCAGGATAGTGGCCAGAACTGAGCCAGGCCTCTCCCCTTCACCGTATGTGCGGGCAACAGCGTATTTACCTAAGTGTTTAACCTCTCTGTCCGCCTCATCATGGTACTCCACTAGAAGACGCTTGATTCCCTCCCCTGTGGCCTCATCGGGTCTGATACGCTGCTGCTCCTCAAGGGCTTGCAACTGCTTTTCTAACTACGTCTGCATCTGATCGACTTCAGGACGTTGGAGTGCTTAGACATCGCTATACCCCGTATGTAGACTTTAAACGCCTCCCACACGGTCTGAAAGTCCTCTACAGACCCAATATTCTTTTCAAAAAATAATTCAATAGACTCTGCCAATTCACCTCGGAAAGCTGGGTCAAGGAGCGAGTATGGCGGAAAACTCCAGGTAAAGGGGGGGATCCTTCTGACCGGGGCCTCCAGCATCAGCAATATGGGGGAATGGTCTGACAGCATAGATGGTAGCACCTTACAGTGTTTAATACTACGGGCAATCCCCGAGGTGGCAAACCAATAATCTATTCTAGTATGTACTTCGTGGTATGCTGAGTAGTGCGTGTATCCACCCGGGCCCGCATTTCTACTTCTCCACACATCGTCCATATCCAGCACGAGCAATCTAGCCATCAGCATCTGTGCCGCCGCTGACGGCCTGCGAGGAGGGCCTGAGGACCTGTCTATGTCAGGGTTAAATGTCAGGTTCAAATCCCCCCCCCCCCCATATTGTGTGAGACTTACCATAAGTGTGCATTTTGGCCGCTAAGGATTCGTAAAAGTCTGGGGAATAATAGTTGGGACCATAGGAATTAACAACCAGCATGTCCAGCCCCATTCCTTTACAAGTAGCTATCACGTATCTGCCCTCTGGATCAGCGCTTAGCGTCTGTATCTGGATCTTCGAGCTCGGATTGACCCATGTGATGACACCCCTGGCGGGTGTTGTAAACCCAGCCACAGCTATCCGCCCCTCCAGACCTCTGCTGTGTAGCATCCTACTTGATAGTGGTAAGTGGGTTTCCTGCAGCAGCGCTATATCTACCTTGTGTCTTTTTAAATACCCCAAAACTTTCCTCAGTTTTCTGAAGTCATTCAATCCCCTGACATTCCACGTGAGGGTGCAAACAGTGGTGGGCTGTGTCTGTTCTTGTAAACCCGATGTATCAGTCATAGTGGTAGGGCGTGATTGGTGCGATTGGCCCCAGACTTACAAAAGTGACCCTCGTCAGCATGGCATCCCGTGTAGCTTAACGCATCGTGTAAGTGGACCATTCCATAGTGAGGTGTCAGTGAAGCAGGACGTGTGGGACAAAGAGCAGACCTCCTAACGCAAAACATTTTCCTATTTCCCCTATGCCCCCCCTCCCACAGCAGACCTACCCCAACTCGGCCTAGACTGAATAAACATTCCCCCCCCACAACATCTCAAGAACCCCATGTAGTCCCTCTCGGGGCTTTTAAGTGCATACAGCGCTAGGGCAGAGGTCACCAGAAAAAGTACAGGTAGCAATTGCATGCTAATACACCTCTCAGTCATGCTCCTAGCGCCATCACCACATTAGTGTAATTTAACGTGAGCCAATGTCCATGGTTCCATGTGTCACTCTAACCTTTCCCCCAACCCTGTGCAATTAGTCCCCCCACAAATCGCAACCAGAGGCCGCGCGTGTCTGCATCTCATCACCAGAGCACCGGGGCCCACTCTGTGTCTGTTAACTGCAGTCACTAGCATTCAAAACAGTAAAGGGTAACTTGGAAGGATCTCACCAGGCTTTCAGGACTTCCCCGCCCTCGCATGCTCTTCGGGCTCGCTCCACGTCCTCTCCACAAGTCAGCAAGAAGCTCGGCTAGGCGATGCACAGTGCCCCCTCGGGGGACAGGTCTTGCATCCGCACACCGAACCGCCAAGCAACAACGAGGTGCAGAGTTGCTATTCCTGCTCATCCAGTCCACTGGCGTGTTCCTGCTCTCCAGCCTGACCCCTAGGGCTGCTCTTTTGCTCCTTGGACCATGTTTTCAGGACCTTTTGTAGGGCTTTTGGATCAGTGAAGAAGTGGGACTGCCCCTGGCGATTGATCCGCAGTTTAGCCGGATACAGCATGGCGTAATCCAATCCTAGGTCGCGAATTTGCTGTTTATACGGGGTAAAGTGCCGGCGTTCCTCCTGCACTTTCGCCGTGAAGTCCGGGTATAGGGAGATGGCAGCCCCCTCGAACTGTAGCGTACCCTTCTCCCTGGCCACCCGTAGCGCAGTGTCTCTGTCTCTGTAATTGAGGAGTTTTGCTATGATTGGCCTCGGGGGAGCTCCCGGGCGCGGGCGTGTGCCTGCTCTCCAGCCTGACCCTTAGGGCTGCTCTTTTGCTCCTTGGACAATGTTTTCAGGGCCTTTTGTAGGGCTTTTGGATCAGTGAAGAAGTGGGACTGCCCCTGGCGATTGATCCGCAGTTTAGCCGGATACAGCATGGCGTAATCCAATCCTAGGTCGCAAAGTTGCTGTTTATACGGGGTAAAGTGCCGGCGTTCCTCCTGCACTTTCGCCGTGAAGTCCGGGTATAGGGAGATGGCAGCCCCCTCGAACTGTAGCGTACCTTTCTCCCTGGCCACCCGTAGCACAGTGTCTCTGTCTCTGTAATTGAGGAGTTTTGCTATGATCGGCCTCGGGGGAGCTCCCGGGCACGGTCCCAGCGAGCGATGCACCCTATCAACTATAAACATGGGTGAAAAGACGTCTTCTCCCAGTATCGTGGTCAGCAACTTTTCTACAAATAGCTCCATCTTCCCAGTGTGCGTCGTCTCCGAGATGCCTGTGATGCGAATGTTCGAGCGCCGAGAGCGGGCTTCCAAATCCTCCGATCTATCTTGTATGACCTGAAGTAGCTTTCCAATTTGTTTACGGTCTTTGTCCAATTCCATTTGCACCTCCTCAACCTCGGTCAGATGTCTCTCCGACATGTCAGTCTCTCTGCGTGCTTATCCACTCTTTCCGACATCCGGTCCATGCGGTAGGTGAGGGCGTCGATCTTCGTTCCTATCGAAGCCATACTGTCCTGCAAGTCTTTCTCCATACTCACCAGCAGTTCCTTAATGTCTGAGTAGAAAGAACCCTCTGGGCCCTTGTTCTGTTGCGTGGGCTCGGGGTCCCAACCCTCCGGGGCTTTGGCTCGTCGCTGCTCAAAAGGGAGCCTGGTTTGTGTCTTGTCTCCTTTGCCCATGGTGACCTAAATGTCTGCACTGTCGAAGGGCTCCTCCGACTGCCACCCAGAGCTAGCCCCCGGCCCGAAGCTCCTTCAGTAGGTCTCCGCTCAGTTGCTCCACCAGTATCAACCAAGTCCCCCCCCCACTTGTTAGCGAGGGTCCCCTTGGTACCTTCGGGCGTAATGAAGGCGGCTGCCTCCAGCTATAGACCCAGGCTCCCAATCAAGCTGTCAAGGGCAGAGTCACCAACACGCAGGCACAGGCAGGGCCCGCGCGCTAGCCCCAACGCTCCCCCCGAGAGGCTTCCAGTATGTCCGAGTTGCTGGTAGGGGGGCCCCCGATGAAGTCCGGGGGGGGTCAGCCAGTCCTCGCCCACCCCAAGGCGCTCCCGGCCGTCCACCAGGCCGCCCACAATGTGCTCAGGGGTCAGGGCCACTGCCCGTGTATCCTCATCAAGAAATGCCCAGTGAGAATCAACTGGCCACTATAGCATATGAGTGTCCGGGGGCGGGTTGTGGGGGGACCACCCGTCTCCCCCTGGGGGTTGCAGCCATTAATGAGTGCGACCGCGGAATCGCACCCCTCTGCAGGCGTCACACTCCCCAGCCGATGCAAATGTATGGCCTGTCCCGGCTGCGGGGGGGGAGAAGTATGGGCCCAGTCCTGATCAGTACCCCCACCGTACGTGTGCAATGAGGCCTACTCCTCCTGGGATGATAGGTACCTGTAGACTCCGGGGCTCCCTGCCACAGTCCAGAGCAGAAACTCGTAGCTGACCGCAAGTCCCGAGCCGCCCTCCAGGGGACACACCAGAAGAGGCCCAGGCCCCCCGGCCTAGCGTGCCGTGTCTCCGCCGTCTCGCCTCACCGGCCCAGGCCGACTGGTGTTGCCCCAGGGAAGTGTCGCTGGTGCTTCCAGCGTCCGGGGGAGATGTCCCGTCAGTGCAGAGGCCCGGGGGGGGAGCGACTTTCTGACACCCCCGGGAGGTGCACCGCAGCCGCAGCCGCACGCAGGGTGACGCACACTGGATCGCGTCTCAGGCGAGTCCGGGACTTCGCGGCCTTGTCCGCCCGAGCAGCTGTCCGCCCACAGCCTCGTCTCGGATCGTCCAGGTGCCACGAATTTTCAAACCGGGCATCCAACTAGCACCGGAGGCCGTGCCCTTGCGAATTCAGCGTTTTAGCTCCGTTAATAAAAGGATAATTTGCCGGATTGTTAAGGTGATAGCACGGAGCTCCACGCTCAAGCGTCCACCATCGATGCTGGCAAGCTCCGCCGTCCTGCAGTGGTTTACATTATACCTGTAAGTGCAACGAGCTCCTATAGATGGGTACTGCAAGATCCCAGGAAGAGCCTGGTATCCTGCAGAGTATCTCAGTGTCCATCTTCTCCTAGGTCCTCTTCAACCTCTATGTGGATTCTTCCAGAAGTATATTCCCTGGAAAAAAAACAAGATCCATCATTATGTAAATTACACTACTGGACATCAAAATCTCAACTACAGACATTCAGCTACTTAAAACCTGCCTTGAGCTAATCGAAATTTGAGTTTCATGTAAGCACCTAAAACTCAAACTAACAAAGACTCCGTGCTTTTTGTTTACCGAGAGGCCCATATCAAAAACAGATTAAAATCTGGCTACCCAAAGGTGCATCTTCACACACCGGCGACAGACAATGCAAAATCAATTGGATTCTTTCTTAACACAGACTGTATGTTCAAAGAACACTTTTTCAGGAAAAACTAAGAAAGTTCTGCCTGCAGAATGCAACGACATAATCACCTCCAGCCCACACTACGAACAAGTACTCGCCATAATTTAGACAAAAATTTGTAAAAATGAATAAAATTTGAAAAAGTATAAGTTGAGAAAATGACAGCTAAATGTTTTCAGCAATAATACCAACAATAATACTTAAAGAAAGCATGAGAAAGGAAACAGGAGCGCAAAGGCAATAGAATTCTCAAAGAGTTGCAAACTTCTCTGGATATGATTACTCACTTTTAAATAGCAGAGCCATGATCACTCTGTTAACCCAGAATCAGTGAATACTAAATTTAGCATTTCAACAATGACAAGGGCCGCAACTAAAGGTAACACCACTCCGAAATAACTTGCTCTTCTTAGATTTGATTTTTTTCTGTTTGTGTATATTCTCTTACACTGTACAGTGAGAGAGCCCCCATGCATGGTCCTCGATCACCTGGTACCTTCCAAAACAGTAAATAAATTGATAGCTACTAACAGACAGGAAGAAACGCGAGGAGCATGCACAATCCTTGCACCATTGGAAACTGGATGTTCACTAGTAAGGGCTTGTGTACATGGCTTAAAAACAGGGCCACTGCAATAACATACCACGGGGAGGATCAAATTATGAGGCAGGGTTGACTAAATTATGCAGCAACCAAAGGCAATTATGTGGCATAACGAGGCCCATTTTATGATAGTATTACTTCATTATTTTGTCATTTTAACACGTTAACATTATCAGAGCAGAGGTTTAACCCCATTAGAACCAGTTTAACACTCAAAGACAGCAATAAGCAACTGAAATGGGACCAATCAACCTTTCCAAAGGCCCTCAATTGAGCCCCAAACCATGTCACTCCTTTTTTAGTAACTTTTAATCCGTTGGCGCTAGAAGAAAAGTTTCTTTTGCTAAAATCTGCAAATTATGCAGCAGATGTCAGATAATATGTCAAATGCAGCAAATACATAATTATGCGGAAAATGCTGCTGAGGCAGGATAACAAATTCCAGTGGCCCGACTTATAAACACACTTATGATCCCAACAGGATCAAGCTAGTTACCTGGACCTGAGCCAGAGGCAATACTGGCAAGGCATGCATACTTCGGTCATTGATTGAAAGACTAGACAGGCATATCAGTAATCAAACAGAACATTTATAGAGCACGCTACTCACCCATGAGGGTCTCAAGGCGCCTGGGGGGGTGGTAAATCAGCTCCTGATCAAACAGCCAGGTCTTGAAGAGTCTCCTGAAGGTCAGCAGGTCCTGGTTCTGTCGCAGTTGGATGGGGAGGATGTTCCTGGTCATGGCGGCAAGGTGGAAGAATGATCTGCCGCCGGTTATCATTCGGCGTATGCGTGGGATGTTGGATAGGGTGAGGTCTGCAGAGCGAAGCTGGCGGTTCAGTGTGTAGAAGGTGAGTCGTTCTTTTAAGTATGCCGGTCTGGCATTGTGGAGTGCTTTGTGGGCGTGAGTGAGAAGCTTCAAGGTGATCCTCTTGTTGATCAAGAGCCAGTGTAGGTCTCTCAGGTGGATGGTGATGTGGCTGTGGATCCCGAGGATGAGGTGTACAGAAGCGTTTTGTATACGTTGGAGTCTTTTCTTGAGTTTGGCTGTGGTTCCCGTGTAGAGTGCGTTGCCGTAGTTCGGCCTGCTGCTAATGAGGGTTTGGGTGACCGTCCTCCTGGTGTCAGTGGGGATCCATTTGTAGATCTTGTGGAGCATGCAGAGGGTGTTGAAGCAGGACGAGGAGACAGCGTTGACTTGCTGGGTCATAGAGAGCATTGGAGTCCAGGATGAAACCCAGGTTGCGCGTGTGATTGGTGGGTGTCGGGGCAGTTCCCATGTGGAGAGGGTGGAGCAGAGGACGAGGACTTCCGTCTTGTCACAGTTCAGTTTCAGAAACATAACAGTGTCTTGGCATGATGCGATAAATGTTGAAGTGATGAGACAATGATTACCTGTGATGACAACCTCCAGTCCTCTACTGGCACTTTGTGAAGGGGTAACTGAATGCCATATGTTATGGCAAGAGAACACTGCACACAGTAGAAGGCTGTGTACATTGTCAAGAGCCTGCTGCACATGGTAGAATGATCTATGTAGTGGGTTTTGGGAGAATCAGGCCTGGGTGGATTCCAGGGAAGACCACACTGTGCACAGCCAAAGGCCATGCACAGTGTATATTGGGGGTACTGGCAGCCGCGGCCGGTAGTGGGAGTACCGGCCGGGCGGTGACGTGGAGAGGGGGAGGGGCAGGGTGGGGGGTAGTAATGTATGGATTACGGACTTTAAAAGGTAAGTAAACATAAATATAAATAAAACAAATTTCGTTGCACACACTGCATCACCAAATGCGATGCAGTGTGTGTAACGAAATTCGTTTTATTTATTTGTATGTTTACTTACCTTTTAAAGTCCGTAATCCATACATTACTACCCCCCACCCTGCCCCTCCCCACGTCACCGCCCGGCCGGTACTCCCACTACCGGCCGCGGCTGGGTACTGGAGCTTAGCACAATGTGTTGTTGGAGGCCACATCCCATGCAGAGAGTTTTCTGAGCACTGCCATAAATCATGGGTAGCGGTTTCAGTGAGGATGATGCTGGGATAACGGATTAGCTGGAGGGCATACCCGGTACTCAAAGCCTACCGCTGAACGGTGAACACCAAGTATACTGGTTCTGAAGTTACAGAGACTGCATGAAGGACATAAGCTTTTGTCACACCCCACATCTAAATCTCACTGCAAATGGCATGAGCTGGAGCCTATTCTCAGAACCACTATGCCCAGCTGGGGCTGAGTGCATGGTGTTGCTGAAGGCCTTGAACTAAAGGTTTTTCCTGGTGCAAAGGTCACAAAGAGCCTCATTACGAATAAGGTAGCCATAATGCAGGTGGTCCACGGTTTCCAGCCTGTAGCAACTTCCCCAGCCTGGGTACCCACAAAGGACTTCACCACACATGGGTCTTACTAATACACATCTTTAGCCTTCTGCTTGTAACTGTGCACTCAACATTTTAAACCATCCTTCAGTACATTCTACTCTAACATTTGCTTCACAGTTCCACAGAGTCCATCTGGGGCTACAAGGTTTCCATCTAATTCGAAAGCCACTACATCTCCCTCTTTGTTAAATACAAAATCTTTTTTTACAAATATTCATGTAGATGGACACATACATTCAAATCTCTCCAATCAATCTTCTTGATGCTGTAATTGTTCAACCTGATCTTGTTCTGGGAAACTGGGAGGTGCGATCATTGATGTCCAGGATCTGCATCAATGGTGTAGAAGGAACAACAGTTGCAAATGTTTCAGACCCAGTCTCTCTTTCAACTATTAGATCTCATGAACGGTTGGTCAAGTGCCTGAAATGAGAAGAGTCTTGGGTAATAAACTTCCTAGGTCACTGGGCAGTCACCATGTGTCCATTAGTAGACACCACTTGGAAAGGCTATGCATAAAAAGAAGTATCAGGTTTTATTTTATGCATTTGTCGAATGAGGACTGGATCTCTTCTCTGAAAGATGATGTTCTTTGCTTGTCGTCATTTGTCAGCATACACTTTCATCTTTTGTGTGTTAACCAAGACCTTCTCATTAGTTGCTGTCTCATCTTTATTTCTCTGATTGGTCCATTGAGATAACGTGGTCGTCATGATCTACCAAACAGCAAAGTAGCAGCTCTTTGACCTTTGGTCAAGTGGGGTGTTGAATGATAAGCTCTCAAGGTAGAATTCAATACAGTTTTTAAATTGAGCTTCTCAAGAGTGGCATGATGCACTGCTTTCTTTAGCGTACTGGTAAAATGCTCAACAGGTCCATTGGCTTGTGGCCACAGAGGTGTGCTCTTTTGATTCTCTATTTTTAAATGCTCCAGGAAATAGAAATCTCTGAACTCTTGACTATTGAAAGGTGGGCCATTGTAGACTTCACTATGGCTGCAATGCCCCATGTCACAAAGATGCCATCTAGTCTTTCAATGACTCGTTCTTGAGTGATAGATGAAGGAACTTAAATAAGTGGAAATAGTGAATACTCATACATAATCACCAATAGATGAGGTCCATTGTCAAGTGAACTGAAAAAGTAAATGGCTATTCTCTCCCATGCATGCTTTAGGAGTTTTGACATGTTCAAGCGGTGATTGATAGTCTTTGTAGAAAGGCAGTTGCATAAATGACAAGCCTTTAATTCCTTTTCAATCCTGTCATCAAAGGTAACACATTTTCCCTCTGGAATTCCTTTCTCATTCTTAACCACTCTTCCAGGAGACTTCCTGGTCTCCTGGACCCACGTCAACGACGACCACACCATCAAGACCATAAACACCATCCACTCTGGCTCACCATCCGACCCCTACCCTCACCACATCTTCAACAAAGCTAACCGCATCATCGCACCCCAACTCCGGAAGATCATCAACAGCTCCTTCGAGACTGCCACCTTCCCGGAAAGCTGGAAGCACACCGAGCTCAACACACTACTCAAGAAGCCCACAGCTCACCCAAAGGATGTCAAGAATTGCCGGCCCATCTCCCTGCTCTCATTCCCGTAGAAAGTCATCGAAAAGATCGTCAACAGGCAACTGACCCAGTTCCTCGAGGAGAACAGCACCCTGGACCCGTCCCAATCAGGATTCCGCAGCAATCATAGCACCAAAACTGCCCTCTTCACTGCCACCGATGACATCAGGACCATGCTGGACAACGGCGAAACAGCGGCCCTCATCCTCCTAGACCTCTCGGCCGCCGTCGACACCGTCTGCCATTACACCTTTCGCACATGCCTCCACACCGCAGGAATCATCAAAAAGGCCCTGGACTGGATCACCTCCTTCCTCACTGACAGAACCCAGAGGGTCCGCCTCCCCCCATTCCGCTCTGAAGCCACCAAGATCATCTGCGGCGTGCCCCAAGGATCATCCCTCAGCCCGACCCTTTTCAATGTCTACAGGGCTCCACTCGCCAACATCATCTGCTCGCATAACCTCAACATCGTCTCCTACGCCGACGACACCCAGCTGATCATCTCACTCACCAAGGACCCCGCCATCGCCAAAACAAATCTACACGAAGGACTGAAGGCCGTCGCCAACTGGATGGAGAACAGTCACCTGAAACTAAACTCAGACAAGACAGAGGTCCTCATCCTCGGCTCCTCCCCCTCTGCCTGGGATGATTCATGGGGGCCGGCCGCGCTGGGAACTGCACCACCACCCACCGACCACGTATGCAACCTGGGGTTCATCCTGGACTCATCACGCTCAATGACCCAACAAGTCAACTCTGTCTCCTCCTCCTGTTTCACCACCCTCAGCATGCTTCGCAAGAACTACAGATGGATCCCCACCGGAACCAGAAAGACGGTCACCCATGTCCTCGTCAGCAGCAGACTGGACTACGGCAACACCCTCTATGCTGGAACCACGGCCAAACTCCAGAAAAGACTTCAACATATACATAACGCCTCCGCACGCCTCCTCCTTGGCATTTCCCTCCACACGCACATTACTGCCCACCTGAAAGACCTGCACTGGCTCCCAGTCAACAAGAGCCTTCAAGCGCCTCACCCACGCTCACAAAGCACTCCACAACGCCGGACCAGCATGCCTCAACAAGCATCTCATCTTCTACACCCCAAATTGCCAGCTTCGCTCCGCCGACCTCGCCCTCGTAACCGTCCCACTCATACACAAAACCACCACAGCGGCAGATCCTTTTCCTTCCTTGCCACCAAGACGTGAAACACCCGCCCCACCCATCTGCGTAAAACCCAGGAACCACTGACCTTCAGGCGACTTCTCAAGACCTGGCTGTTTGAGCAGTAGCTTCACCCCCCCCCAGAGCCTTAGGACCCTCATGGGTGAGTAGTGCTCTATACAAATGGATGATTGATTGATTCCTGGAATGGCACTCACTAAGTGTGGGCAGAAAATTTGTTCCGCTCGCGGAATTTGTGGATTTTCCGCAATTTCGCGTTCCGCGAATCTCGTGAAATCGCAGAAAATCCGCGAATTCGCGAGCGGGATGAATTTTAATGGAAGCACTTACAGGGTTACAGCAGTAGGTACACAAGTTGAAGTTAATTTCTTTGTAACCATTTACAAAAGGGTTACAAAGAAATTAACTTCAACTTGGGCACCTGCTTCTGTAACCCTGTAAGGGCTTCCTGGTGCCTCGTTACCTACTTGCAACTATTCTCTGACCCTGCTCTGACCCTCGAAGCAGGGTCAGAGAATAGTTACAAGTAGGCTACGAGGCACCTGTCCCAAGAATTAAACCTCAACAGGAAGCACTTACCGATATAAAAAGTAGGACAAGGCAATGATGGAGGGGGGAGGGACAAGACATCTGGTTTGCACTCAAGAACATACACAATGCTGGGTTTGGTGGCGGTAATTTACACCTTCCTGCCCTTTTGAGTTATTCTACACCTGGACTGCACAGGGTCGGGCATTGCTGTGGTATCGCCGTAATTTTAATCATACCAGTGAGAACCAGGTGAAGGGAGGCGCAGGCCTCCGCTCGTTGTACAGGCATTTAAAAAAGCAGAAGATAAAAAATACCCAGAAAAAAACAGGAGGAGGGAGCTCGAAAACGTAAACTGCAATGGGTAGCATTGCTGAAAAAAGCAAACACTGCCACCTTACAGGAAGGCAGCCGTGGCAGCTCGGCTAGACTGCCAATTAACACCAGGGCGCACATGTAGGACTCCGAGACACATGCACCCCGTCACTGTGACCCAAAGATCAGCTATGCTCTGAAAGGGAAGTCACCAGAGTGTTTGTTTAAAAGCCCGCGCTCTGCGCCCGTCATCATCCCATTACAGCTCCTCAACTCCTACACCAGTTTAAAAAAGTTGCGCACAGCCTCAGATAATATCAAAGCGGCATGAAGCACTGAAGGCGGCATGCACCCGCTACATATAAAAACTTAACACTGCCAGCCCCGGGCGCCTTTACATGGAAATAAAATGCACAGGCCCCTGGCTTTGGAGTTTGCGGTGCAAACCGGCTCTTAAATGGTGAAAACGAATGCAGAATGAACAAACACCCTGGAGAGTGCACGACGTCTCCCCCTGGGCAGAAAGGGAGGGCTTTTGATATAATTCGAGCATGTTACATCTCCTTTGCCATTGGATCCTCAAGTGCAGCAGTCCTACAAGAAAGCAGCATTTCTGCTACTCAGTATATCGATATATTTAATGTATAAGAAGGCCTTCACATGTTGATGTTAAGCAAATAATTGAGCTTTGTGATAACCGGGATGGCTGGTGAAAGATAAAACGTGTTTATGTGCTAGCGTGACACCGAGCAAATGTTTAACAGATCATCAACTATCTCTTTCTTTCTTTCTTTCTTTCTTTCTTTCTTTCTTTCTTTCTTTCTTTCTTTCTTTCTTTCTTTCTTTCTTTCTTTGTTTTTTCTTTCTTTCTTTCTTTCTCTATTTCTCTCTCTCTCTCCATCCCTCTCTCTCTCTATCTCTCTCTCTCTTTCGCTCATTCTCTCTCGCTCTTTTTCCCTTCTCTCTCTCTCTCTCTCTCTCTCTCTCTTTCTCTTGTTCTTGTTCTTGTTCTCTCTTTCTCTCTCTCTCTCTTTCTCTCTTTCTCTCGCTCTCTTTCGTAGACTCCCCCTCACTGGGTGCCTAACCGCCCCTGTTATGTGGTAGATTCTAGTCATCCATCCGGACCAGTCATCAGTAGTCTGTGCCCTGAGCTGTGGTCGCAGTGAAGATAAGACCTTATTCAAGGGGGGGGGGAAGGGGGCAGTATATCGAGCTGGGCTAGTGGCTTACTTCAAAAGAACCTAAAGGCGTGTGGCTACCAGAGCAGGATATCAGAGCTCTCTGGTTTCCAAGTTCTTTGCACGAAAAGTTTATGCAGCCAAGCCCTGTCTGTGCACTATGGCACGGAACAGTATTGTGCCTTTTACACCAGTGACCAGGGGAATTCAACTTTGAACTAAGTATGGGCGAAATTTGCGAATTCGCGGTCCGCAAATTCGTGCAAAATGGCACAAAAATCCACGAGTTCGTGAATTTTCCCGCGAACTCGCGGATTTTTGTGGCATTTACACAAATATGTGATCACGTGTGCCTGTAACTTTGCCAACGCACCAAAAGGTGCCGAGGTCCCTTGAGTGAGCTGGCCATTATAGTGGGGACGGGCGGGAAGACGTTTCATACCGCTAGTGTATGGTGGACGGGGCCAAAGGGGCGGGTCTTCTATGCGAGTTCACATGCATCTTGTTTATAAAGGGTCAGAGACCGAGCAGAGCAGCAGATGAGGAGAAAGCAGCCTCCTGGTCACAGGAGCTACACAGGGATTGCGCTCGGGAAACTCATGGATGCAAAAATACGTTTGTCACAGGACCCCAGAATCCTTCAGATGTCCAATATAGCTCTGCTGCGCATTTTGGGACAAAGCCATTCTGACCCTGCTCAGTGGGTTCAGGCGCATACAGCTGCTGCTGCTGGACAATGCCCCGTACAGACATATGCTGGCGCTGGGCAGTAGGGTACAGTGGCATGCGGATGCTCCACGCCTGGTACATGCGCATACCGGTGCCAGGGGGGACATGTGTTCATTGGTGCTGTGTAGCAAGTTATGCAAGGGCCAATGGTCCTTGACAAGGAGGAATAGCGCTTATAATGATTATAGGCCACAATATGCACTATAATGAACAGATAGTCCAGCCGGACTATAGAATTTATTCAATAGTAAAATAATGTAAATCCAACAACCAACAATAAAGCAGTAGGACACAGTCCTGTATCCACAGTGCTACACAAACAGTACAAAATACACTTAACTAGGGTATTTCAGGCATTTGCAAAAAGATAACTTAGTAGTATAATTGCTTCACATATGTGGAAAACACATGATTTTTGGCACATCATAGTGAACTAGTGTTTAAACACATATTAAGTCGACGGCGTTTCGATCCAATCCGCAATAATGGATCATCATCAGGACATTTGGTTGATTGCCTGAATTAAAAAGGCATAGGCATGGGGGTACTTCAGATTCAAACGTTGGCTGGTTTCCAGTTGAGGAACCAGGGAGGGTCGAGTTGAAGGGTAGGTTCGACTGGCCAGAGGGTAGGCGTGTAGTGCCTTATAAATTAAGTTGGCGCATAACCTAAGGCAGTTGGTCCACAGCATAGGTGGATGACCGGGGGGCTGGATTTAACCTCACAATGCGGTTATACCTCACAATAAGGTAAACCAGAAGAGCAGGGAGTTAGGCACCGGGCGCTGCCGCTGGGATTTCGGTGATCGATATGCCATGCGGTTACAATTGTAGATCCAGGTAATTACCTACGGACTCGAGGGTTCCCAGCCCTTTGCTACGGAGCGCGATAGCTGTAGTCAAGCTCCTAAGGTTCACAATGGAACTCGCAGGAACATCCCGGTGCACATTCGCGCCGTGGACCGCATTGTGAGGTTAAATCCAGCCCCCTGGTCATCCACCTATGCTGTGGACCAACTGCCTTAGGTTATGCGCCAACTTAATTTATAAGGCACTACACGCCTACCCTCTGGCCAGTCGAACCTACCCTTCAACTCGACCCTCCCTGGTTCCTCAACTGGAAACCAGACAACGTTTGAATCTGAAGTGCCCCCATGCCTATGCCTTTTTAATTCAGGCAATCAACCAAATGTCCTGATGATGATCCATTATTGAGGATTGGATCGAAACGCCATCGACTTAATATGTGTTTAAACACTAGTTCACTATGATGTGCCAAAAATCATGTGTTTTCCACATATGTGAAGCAATTATACTACTAAGTTATCTTTTTGCTCCTCTTTTTTGTAAATGCCTGAAATACCCTAGTTAGGTGTATTTTGTACTGTTTGTGTAGCACTGTGGATACAGGACTGTGTCCTACTGCTTTATTGTTGGTTGTTGGATTTAAATAATTTTACTATTGAATAAATTCTATAGTCCGGCTGAACTATCTGTTCATTATAGTGCATATTGTGGCCTATAATCATTATAAGCGCTATTCCTCCTTGTCAAGGACCATTGTCCCTTGCTTAATTGATACCCCAGGTCCTTGCTTACTTAGTGGGTTCCCTTGTCCTTTAGTAACAGTGTGTAGCAAGTTATGACTTTACATTTTGACTGCACCAGGCGGTGGTACCACCTACACAGATCAGGAGCATCCAGGCACCAGACTTCATGATGCAAGAGCATAATGGTGCTGTGCGGTACAGGTATATATGTACTGGGGGCAGGGGGGGCACTTAGCACAATGTGTGCTCACACAAAGAGGGCTCCCAGGCAATTGAGCACGAATGATTTTCACACTGAGAGGGCTCCGGGGCAGTTCAGCAGCACAGGGGCTCACACCCACTGGGCCCTGGGGCAGTTCAGTAGCGCGTGGGCTCAAAACCCCTGGGCAGCTCAGCAGTGCGGGGGCTCACACCCACAGGGCTCCCGGGCAGTTTAGCAGCACCACCCTCTGGTTCATCACTGCCACCCTCTGGTTCACCACTGCCACCCTCTGATTCACCACTGCCACCCTCTGGTTCATCACTGCCACCCTCTGGTTCACCACTGCCACCCTCTGGTTTACCACTGTCACCATCTGGTTCATCATTGCCAGCCTCTGGTTCACCACTGCCACCCTCTGGTTCATCACTGTCACCCTCTGGTTCATCACTGCCACCCTCTGGTTCACCACTGCCACCCTTTGGTTCACCACTGCCACCCTCTGGTTTATCACTGCCACCCTCTGGTTCATCACTGCCACCCTCTGGTTCGCCACTGCCACCCTCTGGATCATCACTGCCACCCTCTGGTTCATCACTGCCACCCTCTGGTTTACCACTGCCACCCTCTGGTTCATCACTGTCACCCTCTGGTTCACCACTGCCACCCTCTGGTTCATCACTGCCACCCTCTGGTTCATCACTGCCACCCTCTGGTTCACCACTGCTACCCTCTGGATCATCACTGCCACCCTCTAGTTCATCAATGCCACCCTCTGGTTTGCCACTGCCACCGTCTGGATCATCACTGTCACCCTCTGGTTCATCAGTGCCACCCTCTGGTTCATCACTGCCACCCTCTGGTTCATCACAGCCACCCTCTGGTTCACCACTGTCACCCTCTGGTTGATCACTGCCATCCTCTGGTTCATCACAGCACCCTCTGGTTCACCACTGCCACCCTCTGGTTCATCACTGCCACCCTCTGGTTCATCACAGCTCCCTCTGGTTCACCACTGCCATCCTCTGGTTCATCACTGCCACCCTCTGGTTCATCACAGCACCATCTGGTTCCCCACTGCCACCCTCTGGTTCATCACTTCCACCCTCTAGTTCATCACTGCCACCCTCTGGTTCACCACTGCCACTCTCTGGTTCACCACTGCCACCCTCTGGTTCATCACAGCACCCTCTGGTTCACCACTGCCACCCTCTGGTTCACCCCTTGCCACCATCTGGTTCATCACAGCACCCTCTGGTTCACCACTGTCACCTTCTGGTTCACAACTGTCACCCTCTGGTTCATCACTGCCATCCCCTGGTTCATCACTGCCACCCTCTGGTTCACCACTGTCACCCTCTGGTTCACCAATGCCACCCTCTGGTTCACCCCTGCCACCCTCTGGTTCATCACTGCCACCCTCTGGTTCACCACTGACACCCTCTGGTTCACCACTGCCACCCTCTGGTTCATCACAGCACCCTCTGGTTCACCACTGCCACCCTCTGGTTCACCCCTGCCACCATCTGGTTCATCACTTCTACCCTCTGGTTCATCACTGCCACCCTATGATTCACCACTGCCACCCTCTGGTTCATCACTGCCACCCTCTGGCTCCCCACTGCCACCCTCTGGTTCACCACTGCCACCCTCTGGTTCATCACTGTCACCCTCTGGTTCCCTACTTCCACCCTCTGGTTTACCACTGCCACCCTCTGGTTTATCACTGCCACCCTCTGGTTCATCACTGCCACCCTCTGGTTCATCACATCACCCTCTGGTTCACCACTGCCACCCTCTGGTTCACCACTGCCACCCTCTGGTTCACCACTGCCACCCTCTGGTTCATCACTGCCACCCTCTGGTTCACCACTGCCACCCTCTGGTTAATCACTGTCACCCTCTGGTTCATCACTGCCACCATCTGGTTCATCACTGCCACCCTCTGGTTCATCACAGCACCCTCTGGTTCACCACTGCCACCCTCTGGTTCATCAGTGCCACCCTCTGGTTCATCACAGCGCCCTCTGGTTCACAACTGCACCTTCTGGTTCATCACAGCACTCTCTGGTTCATCACTGCCACCCTCTAGTTCACCACTGCCCCCCTTTGGTTAATCACTGTCACCCTCTGGTTCACCACTGCCACCCTCTGGTTCATCACTGCCACCCTCTGGTTCACCACTGCCACCCTCTGGTTCATCACTGTCACCCTCTGGTTCATCACTGCCACCCTCTGGTTCATCACACTACCCTCTGGTTTACCACTGTCACCATCTGGTTCATCATTGCCAGCCTCTGGTTCACCACTGCCACCCTCTGGTTCATCACTGTCACCCTCTGGTTCATCACTGCCACCCTCTGGTTCATCACTGCCACCATCTGGTTCATTACAGCACCCTCTGGTTCAAAACTGCCACCCTTTGGTTCACCACTGCCACCCTCTGGTTTATCACTGCCACCCTCTGGTTCATCACTGCCACCCTCTGGTTCGCCACTGCCACCCTCTGGATCATCACTGCCACCCTCTGGTTCATCACTGCCACCCTCTGGTTTACCACTGCCACCCTCTGGTTCATCACTGTCACCCTCTGGTTCACCACTGCCACCCTCTGGTTCACCACTGCCACCCTCTGGTTCATCACTGCCACCCTCTGGTTCATCACTGCCACCCTCTGGTTCACCACTGCCACCCTCTGGTTTACCACTGTCACCATCTGGTTCATCATTGCCAGCCTCTGGTTCACCACTACCACCCTCTGGTTCATCACTGTCACCCTCTGGTTCATCACTGCCACCCTCTGGTTCATCACTGCCACCATCTGGTTCATTACAGCACCCTCTGGTTCACCACTGCCACCCTTTGGTTCACCACTGCCACCCTCTGGTTTATCACTGCCACCCTCTGGTTCATCACTGCCACCCTCTGGTTCGCCACTGCCACCCTCTGGATCATCAATGCCACCCTCTGGTTCATCACTGCCACCCTCTGGTTTACCACTGCCACCCTCTGGTTCATCACTGTCACCCTCTGGTTCACCACTGCCACCCTCTGGTTCATCACTGCCACCCTCTGGTTCATCACTGCCACCCTCTGGTTCACCACTGCTACCCTCTGGATCATCACTGCCACCCTCTAGTTCATCAATGCCACCCTCTGGTTTACCACTGTCACCCTCTGGTTCATCAGTGCCACCCTCTGGTTCATCACTGCCACCCTCTGGTTCATCACAGCCACACTCTGGTTCACCACTGTCACCCTCTGGTTGATCACTGCCATCCTCTGGTTCATCACAGCACCCTCTGGTTCACCACTGCCACCCTCTGGTTCATCACTGCCACCCTCTGGTTCATCACAGCTCCCTCTGGTTCACCATTGCCATCCTCTGGTTCATCACTGCCACCCTCTGGTTCATCAAAGCACCATCTGGTTCCCCACTGCCACCCTCTGGTTCATCACTTCCACCCTCTAGTTCATCACTGCCACCCTCTGGTTCACCACTGCCACCCTCTGGTTCACCACTGCCACCCTCTGGTTCATCACAGCACCCTCTGGTTCACCACTGCCACCCTCTGGTTCACCCCTGCCACCCTCTGGTTCATCACTGCCACCCTCTGGTTCATCACTGCCACCCTCTGGTTCACCACTGACACCCTCTGGTTCACCACTGCCACCCTCTGGTTCATCACAGCACCCTCTGGTTCACCACTGCCACCCTCTGGTTCACCCCTGCCACCATCTGGTTCATCACTTCTACCCTCTGGTTCATCACTGCCACCCTATGATTCACCACTGCCACCCTCTGGTTCATCACTGCCACCCTCTGGTTCACCACTGCCACCCTCTGGTTCACCACTGCCACCCTCTGGTTCATCACTGTCACCCTCTGTTTCACTACTTCCACCCTCTGGTTTACCACTGCCACCCTCTGGTTCATCACTGCCACCCTCTGGTTCATCACTGCCACCATCTGGTTCATCACATCACCCTCTGGTTCACCACTGCCACCCTCTGGTTCACCACTGCCTCCCTCTGGTTCACCACTGCCACCCTCTGGTTCATCACTGCCACCCTCTGGTTCACCACTGCCACCCTCTGGTTAATCACGGTCACCCTCTGGTTCATCACTGCCACCATCTGGTTCATCACTGCCACCCTCTGGTTCATCACAGCACCCTCTGGTTCACCACTGCCACCCTCTGGTTCACCAGTGCCACCCTCTGGTTCATCACAGCGCCCTCTGGTTCACAACTGCACCTTCTGGTTCATCACAGCACTCTCTGGTTCATCACTGCCACCCTCTAGTTCACCACTGCCCCCCTTTGGTTCATCACTGTCACCCTCTGGTTCACCACTGCCACCCTCTGGTTCATCACTGCCACCCTCTGGTTCACCACTGCCACCCTCTGGTTCATCACTGTCACCCTCTGGTTCATCACTGCCACCCTCTGGTTCATCACACTACCCTCTGGTTCACCACTACCACCCTCTGGTTCACCACTGCCACCCTCTGGTTCACCACTGCCACCCTCTGGTTCACTACTGCCACCCTCTGGTTCACCCCTGCCACCATCTGGGTCATCACTTCCACCCTCTGGTTCATCATTGCCACCCTCTGGTTCACCACTGCCACCCTCTGGTTCATCACTGCCACCCTCTAGTTCACCACTGCCACCCTCTGGTTCATCACTGTCACCCTCTAGTTCACCACTGTCACCCTCTGGTTCATCACAGCACCCTCTGGTTCACCACTGTCACCCTCTGGTTCATCACAGCACCCACTGGTTCACCACTGTCACCCTCTGGTTCACCACTGCCACCCTCTGGTTCACCACTGCCACCCTCTGGTTCATCACTGCCACCCTCTGGTTCACCACTGCCACCCTCTGGTTCATCACTGTCACCCTCTGGTTCATCACTGCCACCCTCTGGTTCATCACAGCACCCTCTGGTTCACCACTGCCACCCTCTGGTTCACCACTGACACCCTCTGGTTCACCACTGACACCCTCTGGTTCACCACTGACACCCTCTGGTTCATCACTGCCACCCTCTGGTTCATCACTGCCACCCTCTGGTTCATCACAGCACCCTCTGGTTCACCACTGCCACCCTCTGGTTCATCACAACGCCCTCTGGTTCACAACTGCACCTTCTGGTTCATCACAGCACCCTCTGGTTCACCACTGTAGATTATGGGGAGAAAGCACACCTGCCCAGCCTCAACCGGGGGCTGGTTACTGAATTTGAGCTTCAAGTCCGGCACCTGCTTCCTTATCTGTAAGTGCTTCCTGTTGTGGTATATTTAATTTTTGTGATAGCCTGGAGCATTGTGCTATACTTGTAACTATTCTCTGACCCTGCTTCGAGGGTCAGAGCAGGGTCAGAGAATAGTTGCAAGTAGAAACAACTCTGGAGGCTCTGCTCAGGAAGCACTAACAGGGTTACAGCAGGTGCCCCAGTTGAAGTTAATTTCTTTGTAACCATTTTGTAAATGGTTACAAAGAAATTAGCTTCAACTTGGGCACCTGCTATAACCTGTAAGTGCTTCATGTACTTCAGTTTTTGAAAATCCGTCCCGCACGCAATTTCGCGGATTTTTCTGCAATTTCGCGAGATTCGCGGATTGCGAAATTGCAGAAAATTGACAAATTCCACGAACGGATTTTACGCCTATGCTTACTTTGAACAAGTCTGTTCACGACACTGCCTTCACACTTCCCACTTTTACTAGCATTGCATACTTCAAGAGGTTTTGTACTGGGTAGCCCATCAGAAGATCGTGACTACAAGTACCACAATGCAACAACTACTTCCTCGAGGCATAGGGACCTGTGCTTCATTACTACATGAGGGGTAACAAGCTCTATATAAATGCAAACCTTTCCCCCTCTTCTATCCCCCCCAACCCTTCTCAATCCAAATAACTGAGTAACATATCCACCACTCAAATTACTTTCATATTTCACTATACTGATTCAACACTGATACTTCATGGGTTCCGGAGTAGCGTGCTACTCGCCAAAAATGCGCTTCAACACCCCATCACGGGTAACAAGCGCTATAGAAATGCAAACCTTTTTTCCCTCTTCTATCCCTCTGCTTTCCTTCTCAATCCAAATAACTGACTAATATCCACCATTCAAATTACTTTCATATTTCACTATACTAATCCAACACTAATCCTTTATGGGTTTCGGAGTAGTGTGCCACTCGCCAAAAAAGTGCTTCAACACCCCATCAGGGGTAACAAGCGCTATATAAATGCAAACCTTTTTTCCCTCTTCTATCCTTCCGCTATCCTTCTGAATCCAAATAACTAAACTATCCACCACTCAAATGACTTTCATATTGTACTATACTAATTCAACACTAATCCTTTAGGGGTTCCTGGAGTAGCGTGCTACTTGCCGAAAAAGCACTTTGATGCCTCGTCAGGGGTAGTAAGTGCTATATCAATGCAATTACAATACAATACAATGCAAAACAATTACAATGTGGGAGCATTGGGATATGAGATAAGGGCCCTGCTTGTAGGGTTACCGGGAAGTCACCTTGCTGCTAGTCCTGGGCTTACATTTATAGAATCAGTGCATTCTGGGAATTGTAGTCCAAGTTCAGGCGAATAGCTCGGCCTAACTCATCAGAAAATAATGCCTTGTACGAGGAAAGCCCAGGACAAGAACAGCTGTGCCTGGTGACAAGGAGTAATGTAGCCTTTTACTACACTGCAGCTGCATAAAGGGCCAGAAGATGTGTCTTCAGTGACCACGTGTGCCTGTAACAAACTGCGTGTTTGTTACAGGCACACATGGTCACTGGAGACACATCTTCTGGCCCCTTTACGCAGCTGCAGTGTAGTAAAAGTACTATACATTTACCCAACGAGGGAGCACTTACTGGATTACCCAGTAAAAAGTACTCCAGTGCAAATCGCAAACAAATACGCAAATTTGCAAATTTCACCCATACTTACCACTCACAACTCTATCATTCAACAACATTTGGAAATAGAAGCTCTACTCAGAATATGTCAGCACTTATGTGCATATCTGATAAACCATGTCAAAAATAGAATAAAATGTACAATAAAAAACACAAAGATCATCATGAACACCATAATAATAAAATTATTAAAAACATATGAGGAAACTCAATTTTCACAATTGATCTGAAAGCAACACCCCGGACAGGAATAATTACACAAGACAGTACATTTTATCTTGTAACTGTTAATCCGAGACTTGTTGTAGTCCGCACCCAGCAGGGGAAGAAAAGCTTCCATGTGTTATTTAATGGCCGCTGACTCTCCTCAAATTTAACATGAATAGCGTTGACGCGTTTCGGAGGAGCAATGTAAATAAAACCCCCTTCTTCAGGACTAACAATTTTGTTTTCCTTATCCCAATAGCGTTTGATTGTGCAAACCTTCCACAAAGAGGACATTTTAAAAACAAATACATACACCTGACTGAGGAATAAACATGAAGATCAGGTTCATCTTCATCATTCTTCAATCACGTTGTTATTCTTGCCCTTATACTGAAGCAATCCCCAATGATGAGTGTTTGTCTCCACCCAGCTGTGCAACACAGCTCGGGTTGGAGACCTTTAAGTTTGCATGGCGGCTTGACAGTCCTAAGACAGCCGGCCAAACTGACATGCACACTTACAGTGCCTCCTCCCTAGCTGCTGCTGACATTGAATGGCCCGCCCTCCCTAGATTCATTGGACTCGGCTGAGATAGTGAAAAATAAAATGATAATAACATTGCTTTATTATCATTTAAATTATTTTGTTTGTTGCCCTTCAGCAGTGGGGCGATGCTCCTCCACAATAGCGATGGAGCCACCTCAGTTAGATTAATTGAATTTATAATGTCTTATGAGTGCTAGTTTCACCAGCTTTCTGGCCTTCCTGGTTGAAGATGTAGCTGCATAGAAGTGTAATGCCGTGAAGGCTGGTATAGAATGTTGAGTTCACTGTTACACTCAGAAGAATGAAAACGTGTCTCCCTACCCTAACTCGTTGCCAGTTGTAGCCTTGTCCCCAGCCTCGGTCCCCACCCACCCACTTGAGAACCAGGGGCTGCAGTGCAGACACAGCTCCCCCCAGTCAGGCCACAGTCGACCCTCACCCGGGCACCATCACTGCTCTCTGCACCATACAGCAACCCCAATCTACATGTGCCTCTTCTAATATTTGCCTGCTGATGAGAACTTGCTTTAAATGCTAGCACATTTCTCCCTGAAATCAGGGAAAACCAGTGGGAAAAGACCTGGTAATTCTGGATCCACGTAGTAATTCCCCACTCCAGTGGCAGAACCTGTCATGGTCAGATGTAAATGTGAAGATCTTGGTTAAAATTGGAGAGTCAGAGCCTCCAATACCTCCATGCCTCAATATGGCCAATTGTATTGAGGGTCAAAATATGGATTCAGTGTTGGGCGGAGCCAATTTTGGCAGATAGGTCCCACCGACCGTGCTTGAGCAAGACTGGGCACCGAGCACTGCATGAGGTCTTGTCCTGCACCCGAGCCTACTGCACACAGCATCATGCTGGGCACAGTGATATCATACTGCTACTCACGGATCTAGAGCCAAAAGATTATGGACCATGGATCCTACGGGCATGGACTCTGAGCAGAGAACATTGTCTGAGGCTAAGACCTGCACCCAAAGTTTGCTGGACACAACTAAGCCCTGCATCCAAAACACATTGTACACAGCTGAAGACAGACCACATTCATTTATGGAGTAGGGGGGGTCTATGCAACACGTAATAAGATACAGTAGTTATATACAGTTCGATACAGTAAGCAGCTAAAACTCATTCCCATTATGCTTATCAACAGAGAGAAAGTCAAGTCAAGTCATGAAATTTATATAGCGCACTACATACCCAGAGGGTTTCAAGGCGCTTAGGAAGGGGAGGAGGAATATTTGTCAAATATCCACGTTTTAAGCTGCTTTCTGAACGCTAGGTGATTCTGGGTTAGGCGAAGGTAGGCGGGGAGTGAGTTCCATGTTTTGGCAGCCAGGTAAGAGAAGGATCTGCCTCCCATGGTGGTCTTGTTGATGCGAGGTACAGTGGCGAGGGCTTGGCTGGAAGAGCGGAGTTGGCGGGAGGGGGAGTAGAAGGACAGTCGAGAGTTGAGGCAATCTGGTCCGATGTCGTAGAGTGATTTGTGTGCGTGGGTGAGCAGTCGGAAAGTGATCCTCTTATTGACGGGTAGCCAGTGGAGGTCTTTAAGGTGACCAGAGATGTGTTCGTTGCGTGGGATGTCTAATATGAGCCTGGCTGAGGCGTTTTGGATTCGTTGTAGTTTCTTCTGGAGTTTAGCGGTGGTACCTGCGTAGAGGGTGTTTCCGTAGTCCAGTCGGCTCGTGACCAGAGCATGGGTGACTGTTTTCCTTGTTTCGGTGGGGATCCAGCGAAATGTTTTTCTGAGCATGCGAAGAATGTTAAAGCAGGAAGAGGATACGGCGCTGACTTGTCTGTTCATTGATAGTGAGGCATCCAGGATGACGCCAAGGTTCCGTGCATGGTCTGTCGGGATGGGTGCATTTCTGAGGGCTTCCGGCCACCAGGAGTTGTCCCATGCAGAGGGGGATTTACCTAAGATGAGGACTTCTGTTTTGTCTGAATTCAGTTTCAGTCGGCTTTGTTTCATCCATTCGGCGACTTCTTTCATTCCTTCGTGAAGGTTAGTTTTGGCGGTGCTGGGGTCCTTGGTGAGAGATAGGATCAGTTGAGTGTCATCCGCGTAAGAGATGATGTTGAGGTTGTGTTGGCGGGCGATGGCCGCGAGGGGGCTCATATATACGTTGAAGAGGGTGGGACTGAGTGAGGATCCTTGTGGTACGCCGCAGATGATTTCAGAGGCCTCGGACTTGAATGGTGGGAGGCGGACTCTCTGGGTTCTTCCGGTGAGGAACGAGGTGATCCATTCCAGTGCCTTTCCTTGGATTCCGATGTTTCTGAGGCGGTGTAAAAGGGTGCTGTGGCAGACTGTGTCGAAGGCTGCAGAAAGGTCGAGGAGGATGAGGGCGACTGTGTCTCCATTGTCCAGTAGAGTTCGAATGTCGTCTGTTGCTGCGATGAGGGCGGTCTCAGTACTGTGTTTGGCTCGGAAGCCAGATTGTGAGGGGTCGAGTGAATTGTTGGCTTCGAGGAAGGCGGCGAGCTGGTTGTTGACAGCTTTCTCGATGACTTTGGCCGGGAACGGAAGAAGCGAGATGGGGCGGTAGTTTTTGAGTTCGGTGGGGTCTGCTGTTGGTTTTTTCAGAAGGGCGGTGAGTTCAGCGTGTTTCCAGTTTTCTGGGAAGGTGGCGGAGTTGAAGGAGCAATTGATGACGTCTCGGAGGTGAGGAGCTATGACGGAGTCTGCTTTGTTGAAGATGTGGTGAGGGCATGGGTCTGTGGGGGATCCAGAGTGGATGGAATTCATCAGGCGGATGGTGTCCTCAGTGGAGATAGGGTTCCAGGCGTTAAGGGTGTTAACGGGGGGAAGATGGTCAGCTGAAGGTAGGGTGGGTTGGCTTCCGGGTTGGTTGTCAAAGCTGTTGTGGATGTCAGCAATCTTGTTGTGGAAGAAAGAGGCTAGGGAATCGCAGAGGGTTTGAGAGGGGGAGATGTCGTTGGCGTTGGCCGAGGGGTTGGAAAATTCCTTGACGATGTTGAAAAGTTCCTTGCTGTTGTGGGCGTTGTTGTCAAGTCGATCTTTGAATGCTGTTTTCTTGGCTTTTCGGATCAGTTGGTGGTGAGTACGGATGGCGCTTTTGAAGGCGTCTTTGTTGCTGGTGGATGGGTCTTTTTTCCAGGCCTTTTCGAGGGAGCGGCACAGTTTCTTGGACTTCTTGAGGTCATCGTTGAACCATGAGGCCTTCTTGATGCCAAGTGTGTGTTGACGTTTTTTCATTGGTGCTAAGGTGTCGGCGGTGTTGGATAGCCAGAGGGTGAGGTTAGATGCGGCTTCGTTGGCGTTAGAAGAGAGGGCTGGGGAGGTTTGAAGGAGCGATGTGGAGATCTGCTCCGTGGTGATTTTGTTCCAGTTTCTTTGTAGAGTTATTTGGAGGTGGGTGCTGGGTTTCGGTTTGTTGTAGGTGAAGTGAACGCAGCTGTGGTCGGTCCAGAGGAGATCCGTAGTGTGGCTGAAGGAGACATGATTGCTGGAGGTGAAGATGGGGTCGAGTGTGTGACCTGCGATGTGGGTGGGGGAAGTGACCAGTTGTTTAAGTCCGAGGTTGGCTAGGTTGTCCAGGAGGGTGGCGGTGTTGCGGTCGTTGTTCTTTTCAAGGTGGAAGTTGAGGTCTCCCAGAAGGATGTAGTCTTTGGAGGGGAGCGCGTGTGGGGTGATGAAGTCCGTGATGTCTTCACTGAATTTTGCGCGGGGTCCTGGTGGTCTGTAGAGGAGGGTGCCTCGGAGTGTGGTATTGGGGTCGATGTGGATCTGGAAGTGAAGGTGTTCGGAGTTGGCGAAGTTGGCGTCAGAGCTGGTTGAGATGCGGATTGATTTCTTATGGACGATAGCGATTCCACCTCCTGTATGGTCAGTGCGGTCCTTGTGTGTGATCTTATAGCCATCAGGTATGGCAATGGCGATGTCAGGGGCGGAGGAAGCGTTCATCCATGTTTCCGTTAGGAAGGCGACGTCTGGAGAGATGGTGTCTAGTAGATTCCATAGGTCAATGGCGTGCCTGTGGACCGAGCGGGTGTTGAGAAGGATGCATTCTAGGTGGTTGGGGTCGGGGGTCAGTGTTGTGGTCGCAGCGGAGATGTTGTTGGTGCCGATGAATCTGCAGGAGAGGCAGGAGAGCGGGCCATGGGTGCGTCCAGGAGCGGCTTGGACGCAGTTGGGGGCGCGACCGGGGTTAAGGGCTAGGAGGGTGGCAGCATCGTAGGTAATGCGGGAGGGATGGGCAGCGCGAGGGGCAGGGGGTCTGGCGCTGGGCGCGGTCCAGGCGCGGACGGGCGTAGACGGGCTTACCTTTGGCGCACCTTCGGCGCGGGTTGGGCGCGGTCGCTGCGCGTGATCGCTGCGCGCGGGAACTACTGTCATATATGGGTAGTGGAGGGGGGGAGGGGCGAGGGCGGCTCAGCTGGGAGGCGTGGCGGGCTCAAGGGAACAACAACAACAGTAACAGAGCCAAAATGGAGGGGAGGGCAGAGCAGGGCGCCGATAACACACGATGTCAATTACACGATGCAGGAAAGTAAAGGAGCGACCAAGCAAGCATCCGGTGAAGCAGTGACCAGGCGGTGGGAGATGCTAATGAGTCCTGGCGCTGTTTAAATAAATAATTAAATGCTCACACGCTATAGAATCTTTGCGCTATGCAAATACAAAGTAAAGCAACTCTGAAACGCTGAAACGATATGGCGCTATTAAAATAAATGAATCACTCAGCTTTGCAGCACAATACCGCCTTTCAGCAGCAAGCAGGCAGGGGAGCGACCACTCGAGGCAGGAGCAAGGAGTGGATCACGTCGTAGAGAGGTCAGAGGGCGCTCTATATTGTTAGTGGGAGGGCGGCTCAGCTGGGAGGCGTGGCGGGCTCAAGGGAACAACAACAACAGTAACAGAGCCAAAATGGAGGGGAGGGCAGAGCAGGGCGCCGATAACACACGATGTCAATTACACGATGCAGGAAAGTAAAGGAGCGACCAAGCAAGCATCCGGTGAAGCAGTGACCAGGCGGTGGGAGATGCTAATGAGTCCTGGCGCTGTTTAAATAAATAATTAAATGCTCACACGCTATAGAATCTTTGCGCTATGCAAATACAAAGTAAAGCAACTCTGAAACGCTGAAACGATATGGCGCTATTAAAATAAATGAATCACTCAGCTTTGCAGCACAATACCGCCTTTCAGCAGCAAGCAGGCAGGGGAGCGACCACTCGAGGCAGGAGCAAGGAGTGGATCACGTCGTAGAGAGGTCAGAGGGCGCTCTATATTGTTAGTGGGAGGGCGGCTCAGCTGGGAGGCGTGGCGGGCTCAAGGGAACAACAACAACAGTAACAGAGCCAAAATGGAGGGGAGGGCAGAGCAGGGCGCCGATAACACACGATGTCAATTACACGATGCAGGAAAGTAAAGGAGCGACCAAGCAAGCATCCGGTGAAGCAGTGACCAGGCGGTGGGAGATGCTAATGAGTCCTGGCGCTGTTTAAATAAATAATTAAATGCTCACACGCTATAGAATCTTTGCGCTATGCAAATACAAAGTAAAGCAACTCTGAAACGCTGAAACGATATGGCGCTATTAAAATAAATGAATCACTCAGCTTTGCAGCACAATACCGCCTTTCAGCAGCAAGCAGGCAGGGGAGCGACCACTCGAGGCAGGAGCAAGGAGTGGAGAAAAATGAGAAAAGATATTACCCAATATTACCGTCTCTTAGTACAACCTTATTTGTTTACTTTGTCTTGGGTCTGTTAGTTTTTGCTTTTCTTCTAAATATGATATTTATAGAAATTCCTACAACAAATACCAATAACTCAAAGGTAAGAAGATTCAAACATTGTGGGAAAAAACATCAGGAAGAAAATGTCCTTGCACAAGATTTCAACTAGTCATCCCATATTGTAGAAGAAATGTTGCTGTTAAATTCACAACATGAAACATGTTTGCACTGAGCGATGACATTTAACTGGATATAATTGTCTGCATTTGTCTCTGTTCACATGTCTCTCGGCGCATATTGTTATTTCTGAATCGTAAAACAAGTAGCATATGTTGATGGTTGTTTTTCATGTGGTACTTTGCACATACCACATATATAATGCTTGGTTAGGTTTAGTTTAGCATTCAAACACATTCTCATATGTGATGTCCCGAACAAACAGAACTTTGGTTTAGTTTCTCACATAGCTACGCATTAGAAGTGGCCCGTAATTAAGCCTGGGCGGCCAGCTACGCTCCGTGCACGGAGTGCACGGAGTGCCGCCTCCTACGCATTTTGCGTAGCCGGCGTTGCCAGGCGGCACTACGCGCGCTCCGCAGACGGAGCGTAGCCGGCCGCCACCCGCCTCCCTCCCGCCCTCCCTAAATACATAAATAAATGTATAAAAAGCTTTTTAAAAAACTTACCTTGTCTGCCGCGTCCCCGGGGCTCCCTCTCGCCGTCCCGCGATGCGCGCCGCCATTTCGGATCCTAATGCGCATGCGCGGGCGGCCGCGCATGCGCATTTCTCGTGAGGAATGCGCATGCGCGGCCGCCCGCGCATGCGCATTAGGATCCGATTCGGTGGCGGCGCGAACGGCGGGACGGCGAGAGGGAGCCCCGGGGACGTGGCAGACAAGGTAAGTGTTTTTAAAAGCTTTTTATACATTTATTTATGTATTTAGGGAGGGCAGGAGGGAGGCGGGCGGCGCGGAGTGGGGCTACGCGGAGTGCGCGGGTGGGCGTAGTTGTGCGCCCACTTCGCGTAGCTCCGCGGAGCCCCACTCCGCACACTACGCCCAGGGTTACCCGTAATTCAAAATGGGACTGATAAAGGAAGTCAACAGACCTAATCGGAGTGAAACAGTTGCGCCGAAACACAAAGGGCCATATTTATCAAAGGGTTGCATCGATTTTGCACCACACAATGGGGAGCAAAAGCGACACAACCTTTAAGATGTGATTTATCAAGCCATTCAAAGCCCCCTTGCATGGGCCGGAGTGGCTTGATAAATAAATACAGGGTAACGCAACACAGCACAAATCACTGTGTTGCCTTACTCTGCCCTATGAAAGCTTTCCATGGGTGGTGCATGCACAAACCCTGGATCTTGACCATTCCCATATTTACCATAAGTGGTAGAACCGCGAATGCGCCAAAAATTGCTACACCTCCCCAGGTGAGTCATAACGAGAGGAAATAGGTTTATTGCTCCTCGTTTTTTTCCTTTTCCTATGTATGCAGCATTCTGGAGCTCACATAGAAAGAAAAAAATTACTCAGGGCTTGTTTTTTGCACAGCAACGTTTCCCTTTTTCTGCAAATAGACAATCATGCTAACAAAGCAGGCACCCTTGCACCATGGTGCAAAAGTGCTTGTGTTGGTGCTAAGCAGCACATAGTGCACCAGCACTGGGACAAGGGAAGCCTGTGCTGTACAATGCATTCCTGCCCTTTCCCTATCACATAGCGCAACAAGTCACTTTGTTGCGCTGCATGCTATAAAGATAAATATGTCCCCAAGGATCTAGAGTTATTCTCCAAGGGGCATATTTATCATAGGGATGCAAAAGGAAGCAACCTTTAAGTTGAACGTATCAAGCCACGCAAGGCCGCCTTGCATGGCCCTAAGTGACGTGATGAATCCAGAGTGACACAACACAGCGCAAATCACTGAGTTGCTTTACAGTGCCCTTGGAAGGCATTCCAGGGCGGACCATGGGTGTTCCTTCACACCACCCATTATATTTACGGCGGCAAATTATTGTGTAATTTCTGGCATTTAGTGTTATGATTGTTTTGCAAAATGCCAGAGCATATATCACCATGCCGTGTTGTGTAATTCAGACTCCGTTCATGTAAAACTCATATGTCAGGAGCATGAGAAGTGTACAAACAAACAGAATGAAAGCAGATGTTGTTTGTGTCTTGCACAATTTCGCACTTTTTGTTAGCACAAAGTGCGTCTTTGAGCCCCAAATGGAAATGAAGGCCCATTTTCCACAACAAAAATTGCAAAATTGTGAAGCTGGAATTACAAGTAATAATACATCATTTTTGGGAAATTTTGGAACATTAAAGGGATTTTGCTCAGTTCTTCGTGATTGACCACCTCTTAAATTATTTGTAGGCGGTCATCACCTCTTCCATCTGTGCAAAGGCACACTCTATGGTGTTTGTAGAACACCCTGATGTGACAGCTCTGATATTTAAAAAAAGTATTTTGTGCATGTACAGAAATAGTGGTATGTGCCTCTCTGAAAACAATCAAATCTATGCACCACTTTTTTCAGAAAAAGGTTATACTTGTATATCCAATAAAAGTAATTTGTTTAATCTTTCACCGGATCCTCTGACAGTGATTGAATATCTCCAGCTCCCAAGCATTGACAGGGTTGGTACTCCTGCCTGGGATTTGTGAGTCTTAGAAACTCTCTGCAGATCTCGTTTTTTGAATGGATCGCTTCATTCCTTGTTTTCTACAACTCGATGGCCAGAGAACTTTTAAGGGCACTTCCTTCCTTCCTACCTTCCTGCACAAAACTAATTCTGTGAGGTATTCTACATGTGCTGTAGAATGCAGCACACATAGAATAAGCAAGTAACATGCAGAAATAAAGATATTTCTCCTTGTTACACCTCTCCTGGGGAGGTGTATCTTTTTGACGCATTTCCAGGTTTACAACATCTTGCAGGTCTGCGAATGCATCAAAACCAAAAGTTGCATGGGAACATCCACACAACACCCATGGAATGCCTTAGTAACACCAACCAGTGATGTGTGCTGCGTTATTCCAGATTTTTGGAGCCACACAATGTGGCTTTGCGTTGTTTCGGAAATCTGACTTAAGGTTGGCGTCGCTCTTGCACCACATTGTGTGGTGCAAGAGTGATGCAGACCTGGTCGTAAATATGGCCCTTTGTTTTTTTATACTAAGCCTACTGATGGTTGAGAACCATCAATATGTAGTCAGCACACACAGCTCTCCCAATAGGCAAAATTTATGCATTTTCACTGAAGAAAAGTTGAAACCTGTTTCAGAAAAAAGTAGGTCACAGTTATTATTGATTTACTTCTGGAAGGACACTTTAACCATTACTTTTTGAGCATGAAATATGTGCTTTCTCTCTAGATGTAGGTGCTGTTTTTTGCAAACCAAGAAAGGGTGGAAGAACAGCTGCTTCCCATAGCTGCCAATCTTTCAACTTTCCTGGTGATACAAAGGTCTTGCCTGGACCAGTCTTTGTGGGAACAGCAAAAGTATAGAAGTACAGGGTACCAGTCACAGAACTTCGAGGGAGTGTGCCAGTATTTCCTGACCAGAAGCCATAGGCCCCACATCAGTGAGTTGCCTACTGGAATCCAAAGATATAAGAGATCTGCTGCATCATGCTGCACCTGGAGCATCCGACATGCTAATAAGGTCCAATCACCATCTGCTGCCAAGGAAAATAAACATTTGCAAGTACCAAAGGAAAATCTTTGAACACACAGGAGTTTTCACTGCTGTGACGCGGGGGTGAGGGCACCTTGCTTATTTTGGTGGAGTGTTTTGAGATTGGGCCCGAGGAGGAGCTCAACAACAAGAACTCCATGACTACAATAACTCCACACATTTTGCTGCGATCTCCTCTGGACTGGTGCTGATGCTGCTGTGACTTAACAGAAGCATGATCTCGTAAGCTGGGCTGGGGCAATGCTCTGACATCCTGCTTTCTGGGTCATGCAGGATTCACACCACATGGAGGGTTGCTTCCCTGCGAATCAGGAATGTGGGCAGGTACTGCCTGTCTGTAAGATTTCACAAACTGCGCAGATCAGTAGGTACTGTGGCATTGTAACCCAAACAGGAAGGGAAGAATGCATACAGGTTTATTGGAGGGACAATTCAAAGCTTAAGCTGTGAACAGCATGGTTCTGGAAGTTGCCTTTCCACTACAGACTCTCTAAGAATCCTCTCACAGGGTCGAGGGCAAATACACATTACCACTAAAGCTGTCCCAAAATCAGAGTGGGTCTTGTTCTCATTTGTACCAAGGATAGGTGCACTCTTGATTATGTGTAGTATTTTATATTGTGTGCAAAGTTTTATTAAAAAACTTTTCTTTTTCATAAATTAAGCTGGACTATGAGGGCTGACTAAGGGTCTCATTACAATGTCGGTCGGAAAGCGTTCCGACCGACTCCATTTCAGAATTGGTTCGATCGACTCGGGTTTGGCGAGTCCGACAGATCAGTTACAATGTTTCCGAAACACAGTTTGGTCGGACTCCTATTGACTTCAATGGGAACCTGTGTTCCAACCGACAACACTGGCTCCCATTGAAAAATGGGGTGGTTACAGAAAACCTTCCACCCTGACACAGGCATCCAATGGTTGGAAAGAGGGCTCCCGTGGGTACCCCCACAGGCCCCAACTGGTGGCCTCTGAGTGAAGGAGGGCCTGCTACGAGCCCCCAAAGTCAGTTTCCGACTGCCGTTTCATGTCGGACAGACCGATTCGGAAAGGCTTTCCGAATCCAACATCATAATACGTTGGTCGGGAACGCGGTCAATAGACCTGTACAATTCAGCTCCGACTGACTCGGAGTCCCCGAATGCCGGTCGGAACCAAGTTGGAAAGACTGAACGGTTACCTTCTATGTAATCGGTCGGTTGGTTGGAAATGTTTCCGATTCGGTCAGAAACATGGGTTCTGACACGGGTTAGGAAAATCCAAATGCTGTTCGAAGCCTTTCCGGCCGATATCGTAATGAGGCCCTTGGTCTGTAATACCGTACCACCTTCCTTAGTAAGCCTTGGATGCTCAGCTTCAGTATGCTAAGGACAATGTCCTAAAGGCGGGTACTTGTTGTTCAGTTAAGAGCTCAGTTGTAAGGTTAAACCCTAGAACACTAGTGGTAACAGGTTTTTTCTACTACGATCTGTAAGGGAGTGAGGAAGTGTCTTCTACAGCTTGAATATCGGACCAAATGGGAACCAACATAAGTCAAAATATTTTGACAATGTGTTTGGTTTTAAGATGTTTGTTGCTACCCCATAACTCTTTTACATTTTTCTGTCATATATTTATTGTGTGGGTTTGCCGCTTATCCAGCTGCCTACAATCATACTCTTTATACTGGGAAATGCCAGACATCCTCCAAGGGTACATCAAGCGGGTGTCAGCCTGTAATTAAAAAATGTAAATGTACCCATTGCCAGAGGAGGATGCGTCATAATGCCACTTCACAGAGGTATCGCATGTAGCACCATGAAGCTGAGTGATCTGCATCTGCTGTGCTTTTCTGTGTCACCACAAGACATTTTCTTTGGGGTGAAAAATGTGTATTCCATCCTGGGACAAGACTGGCACTCCATAGGCATGGTGATGAGGTGAGATTTTGGGCAGTAACATTTTCTTCGCATACATCTAACTGCATTGAATTAACCCACTGCTGGGTTGATACGCTTGGTATACGACACTCCTGCAACCGTTTTAATTATTAAAGGGCATATACTCTATTCTATTTTCTGACCAGTAACCTAAAGGTGCAGGCATACGTGCAGGCTGCAGCAGTGAAGGGGGGGTGCAATGTACAATAAGGAGTACTTTTTGTGAAACTAGGCCCTCCATAAAGCTTTGTTATAGCATTGTGATGATAAAGGATATTTTTGTTTCCACCACTCCAGAGTCATTGTTACACTTCCCACAACACCAGGTCAAAGCTGATTGTGGAACAGTTCCTTTTCAGTAGCAGAATTCACCTCTCACATTTAGGTGATCCATGGCAAGTGTGATGAGGGGCATGGGTCAAAGAGGTCATGACCTTGAAGTGGTTCACATAAGCTGGTCTCTGGGAAAGGCATTGTTACAATATGGCTGTTTTTGCATGTTTGTATATACTTTTTATCCTACGTGGAGCGAAGGTGAGCTTTTGACCTTCCTAATACCTACCTGCTTTAGGAAGCTTTTGAATTTTTGTATATCCTGTAATTTTAGCCAATCTATCATTTCAGTGCCTTGAACCATTGGGAGCCCCACCCTTTCTGACAGAGTTTTGCGCCTTGGAGCGATATACTTTCTAGCTCCTACTAGGTAACTTATGATTATTCGGCATAGTGTCCAGTACGTGCAGTAGCATAGGTATCTTGCAATAATGGATAATTGATACCTGACAAATATTTTTTAGGTGTTCAAAAATTCGGGAATATGACTTGAAATTATTCCTTACAGTCCCGACACAAGGGTAAGCATTATTGCCCCCTCTATGTCTCTCACTGTGGCAGAGAAAATAATTCTATATACAATATATTGCAACAGCCCTATTTTTAATTTCCTCTCCATAGGGTAATTGAACTAGCCCTTGGTTGTCCCATCCCTTTCGTCCTGATGAAGACTCGCACAGCCAAGGACTAACTAGCCTACTGGCCATAAGACGAGTCGAAACGTCGACGCCTCTGTTGTTCCTTACCTGGACCTCACTACTTTATGATTTTTATGTGCATATATCATTGGAACAATATGTCCATTTGTATTTGAACATCATTATAATCGTGTACATTACTTTGGTGGCCAGGTTGACTGGGACGGTGATTAGTTTAACCGATCCTTTATATATTAAAAATTGTACAAAAAGATTTTATGTCACTATTTCTATGATTCTTTCTCTCTATTCTTCTATTCACCCAATACACTCTAATCACCCAACTTTTATAGTGCACGCTCTCTTTGGGGCAACCTATGCACTCTTGAATTAAAAGAGTATCGTACTTTTAGAGGCAATGAGTTAAAATTGTTTCTATTGTGGCTTGTTGCAATTGTTTTCTTGACTGAGATATTGAACTGCTAGGAGCGTGAACAATGAGAATGCTCCTTAATTTAGTTAAATTGATAACTCTGTACTGATTTAATAAGGTTTTGCAACTATAGGTCTAGGACCATTGTTTCTTATATCCTATGAATAGGATGCGGCACAGGCAAGGTAAAATAGAATTTCGCCAAAATTAGCAGTAACAAGAAAATAAGATAGCATGCCTTTTAAAATAGAGCTCCTCTAAGGCTGGTTTATAACACAAAGGACGTTCTGAGGCACTTCTTGCATGGAGCAATGAATAATACATGAGAGACTCCGGCCTCTAATTTATTATTATTATTATTATTTTGTATTTTTAGGGCACCCAACAGGACTGTGGTGAATCATTTTTAGTATTGGCCCCAAGGAGAACCCTCTGGGACTCACCTACAAGGGCTGAGGGGCAGAGTATCTCTACCTGAAAAACCAGGAATCCACAGTGGCTGCACATTTCAACGACAATAACCACAACATCAGACAACTCAGATACATGATACTTTAACAAGTACCCATAGTGACGGGTCGAGACAATACTTGGTTCTTACTCCAAAGAGAAATATTCTGGATTAACCATTTGGATACAATAAGTCCAAAAGGACTCAACGATCACATGGACTTCAATTGTTTTCTTTAGGTTGGAAAGTATTGATGTGCCATAATTAGTAACCATTACTTGTCTGGTATTTACATGATTATGTACATGATTATACATATGTACTTTCTTGTCATTATGAATTACAACAGTGGGAACTTTCCTGTAATGCGCCAGTGGACCATGTTTACACACATATGTAATTTAGGGCTTGTTGTAATATCGTGTTAACATTGCATTATTTCTTCTTTAATCTCTTTTTTCAATCTTTTCATTATAGCACATACTTTTTATACATTCACTAACCCCTTTGGTTTTTGTTTTACATTTTTACGCTTTTTCGTTTTTGTTTTATGTTATTTATGAGGTTGAGTCATTTGTGCACATTATGGAATCCCTTTCGACGTCAGCGGTTTACGGGGTGAATACTTCCGGGTGAAGTGACCTTTTTAAGCCAGATCACAACATACGCTTTAACAGCTTTTCTTCACATCGACTGGCACAATATTCTTTGGCGCGATTTTAACAATGACGGGTAAGCGGTCGGACAGTGTGTACATAATTTGCTATAATTTCGCTTGAATAGGCATCATTTTTTATGCTTTGACGTTCTCACTTTTCAGGCTGAACAACTGACGGATGTAAATTTAGTAGATTGCTCAGTAAGTCATTAGTTTTATGAGCGGGTAACAACCACCATCTCACTTTTATTTGGGACACTTGATTATCACTAAAGGTACCATCACCATGGACAATTTGGCCAGCATGTTAATTTTGGCACGATTTCCAATTGTCCTACCTCTTAAAGAATATACTTCTTTGGATTATTGGCTTTTCTTGGTCCTTGCATTTTTGTCACATAAATATATTGTCAACACGAGTAGTCACCTGAGAACGCTACTCTCGGCACAGTTTTTTTCTAACCTTTGAATGAATGCACACTTTTGGACTAATTGTCTTTTTCGTTTCTTGCATTTTTTTCACAAAACTAGCATGAACATTATTCTTTTGAACTGGTATATAGAACCATCAGTAAATGGAAAGCATGGCCCGACATAGTTCCACTCGGATGTAATAATCATTACCACTTTGACTATTATCCTTACGTGTACTCTTTAAATCAGTTTCTTCTATTGTTGTAGGAGCAAGTTCCTGATGAAGGGCATTGCCCAAAATACATTGGGCACAATTTTGATTATGGATTAACAAGTGTATGGACATATCATTTGGATGGAATTAATAGAAATGAAGAATTATGAAAAGAAATTATAAAGTCAACTTGATAACAAAAATGATTTTGGAAGATTACATTTCTTACGAGTGAGGCTTGGGGACGCCACCTATTGTGTAAGGGAAGCGCTACTATAAGGTTCAGGTGGGTTTAACCACATCCACACTGCCAAAGGTGAGATCAGTTGATGGTGGAAACAGCACAACAGAGTGTACGACCTGTATATAACATCAACAACATCAATATTGATTCACCACAATATCACAAAAAATATTGATTGCCAAAATATTGTCATTCCATACATAACCAAAAACATGCAAATATCGATTACAGTAAAATAGCTCCCTTGGTTCCTCCATTGCTTTCCCTTGCCTTGATTTGTGCCCTGCTGTTTTGGGTTTTTGTCTTGCTCAGTGTGACTCAGTTAGTTAGATTTTGATTTTGTGTTAATTTTTCCAGCATGATTTCTACCAGTTTTTTCCCTCCCGCCATCCTCGCCCACAGCCTCCCCATGACCCTTCTATCTCCCAGGACCTACTTAATGAAATTTGCAGCACGACTTCACAACAGAAGCATGCAGTGGATGCGAAGCTGGTGCGTCCAAGTTGGGCAGAAGGCAAGGCCATCTGCGCCCGTCTGTGTGTCGACCACGACCAGCGCAAGAATCCTGGCCCTCCAGTCACACATAGATACTCCTGCACAGAACTCCAAGCCCTGGACCCTGGACACCACAACAACTGCTGCTTCGTAACTCCACCTTCCAAAGCAGGACCATTCACCTGCCACTGCTGTCTCTTCGCCTGCAAATCAGGACCTCCTATCCTCACAGCTACTCCTGCCACTCTCACTCCGTTGACCGAGACTGTCCCAGAACCACTCAGATGCCTCTTGCTCAAAGCCCAATCTCTCTGCAAAAATGCCAATGAAGGCTGGGATGCCATCTCCACCCTTGTCCCAGATGTGATCTTCATAACTGGACCTACTTAATGGAGGTCACAAGGCGACCACACAGTAAACATGCGCTTTGGTCTTATCAGTCCATGCAGTGCAGGAACTGTTTTGGGTGTTCCCATTGCAGTGCCTATTCTCAGAGGATTGCTGTAGGAACATCAAAAAACAGAGCCCACCACACAGGAATAAACTCCTAATCTGGCAGGCGGCCTGACCAAAGCTTGGAAACATGGTTTAACAAGCTTGTAAATGATTCTATGATATGTGGCCCGGCAATCTACCCATATCTCACTGAAACATGTATTTGGGGTTCTTGGTAATAGGCACAGCCTGATGTCGGAGGTTCCAACCTGTGCACAGAATGTGGTGTAAATAACCATCACTCTTGGGCAGCAGGTTTGGTGGGATTGGAGTAGGGCACAGCTGGAGGGCATGCCCTGCATCCAAAGCCTACTGCTAAAAAGTGACTGTCAAGTGTAGCTTATTCTGTGGATCCACAGACTGCGTGAAACACATAATCTTTGGTGACATGCATCTAAGCCCAGCAAATGGCCCAGGGTTAGCCAAACTTGTGCCTAGAGACTAGATCCTGTGCCAAGAGCCACAATGCAGAGATGGGTCTAAGGGCATGGAGTGCTAAAGGTCTTGAGGGTTTTGGTATACACGTCACAGAGACCCTCTTCTGAATATGGCATAGGAGTATACCCAAGGGAATTCCCTCTGCCATATTAAAAGTGTCAGTTCTCCGAAAAAACAGATCAGTACAGTGTGGGGTCTACCGGCCTACTCCAAAATCAGGGAAAGCAACGTTCCTTCCAGCTGTGCCATAGCCTCCCATCAACTTAGGCAGCAACTCTATTCTCTGCTCCCCACACCCAATGGCAAAATCTTGTAAAACAGGCCCAGAGTCTGTTCCTCCATTTTCTTCACGCCTCAATCAAGCCAACTTGTAATGAGGGCCAAATTCTGGAATCGGTGGAGACAAATACTGAATCTAGATTCCACTGTGCATAGGCACTAGTGGGCACAGAGCATTCCCAGAGGTCTTGTCCATTGGTTCCAGAGACATAATGTTGTTGACCAAGGGTCCTACGGGTAAGGCATCTGGCCATAGAGCATTGTTAGAAGCTACGCCCTGCACCCAAAGCTTACTGCACACAGCTGGGTCATGCATCCACATCATGTTGTGCACAGCCAAAGACTACACATTTATGTCACCTGGTTCTCATATAATGAAAGAACATGTTGTCCTAGTCATATACAATATGTAACAAAAACTCATTATCATTATATTTATGTGCATAGTAACATAGAGAAAACATGTATTATTAGCTTATATTGGCGTCTCTTAAAGGAATATTTTTTGCCGAGGTTAACTTTTGTGCTTTTAATTTTTGTTCTTATTCCAAATGTGCTATTAAAAAGATATTGCTACAACAACTAAGTATAACAATAACCTAAAAGTGAAAATTGTACCCAAAAAAAAAAAAAAAAAACCATTTACAATGCAACGGTTTCGCCTTTGGAAAAGTTAGAGCTAATGGCATTGTAAATGACAACTTGACTTCCTTCCCTTTGCGTGCATTTCTCTGCCCTCATTTGTACCCCCTTATCATTAGGATCTCCTAACCTGTCACTTTTTTAATGTTTTTGCCTTTTCTCTCCTTGCTCCCTGCCCTACCTTTCTCTGTTGCACTCTTATTTCTTGGCCATCTGTTCTCCCCACATGACTTCTGCTCTGACGATCCCTTCCAGTCTTCAAGCGCCCCCTTACCTCTTTCTGCTCTCATTTGACCTCCCATGAGCTCCCCAACATACTTTCTTCTAGAAACTGGTGCTTTGTGTGCCTTCCTATATACCTTTAGTCTCACAATTGTTGATTGGGTAAGTGTTCCATGTACCTTGGGATTCTCTCCTCCTCTCTGTGTCTGTTTATAGCTCGTTGCTTGTGCTTGCTGTCCTACCCCCTCGTTCGTTGTGCTTGCTCTTCTGCTCTGCTATTGGCATTGTAAATGACAATGCCATTTATTTATGTTTAAAAAAACAAACATAAATAAAAATAATGTCATGAGCAATGCCAATAGCTCTAACTTTAAAATGCCGAGACCATTGCATTGTAAATGCTTGTTTTTTTTCTTTTTGGCAAATCCACTAGTTCTCCTTTGGTGACCGAGTTATAGTTTGCATGACTATTTTGCAATTTATGGATTGTTAATGTCAGTGGGATTTTTAGGCTTTAATTCACAATCATAACTGCACCGTGCGTGTTTTTGTGCGTTTCCAGTTTTTTTTTATCAAAACAGTTTTTGGTGCGATAACCTAACCATAACTTCACTTCAATAATTTTCATGAAACTTTACCAAAGATAGTTCATGTAACTAAAGTTAATTAAAAAAAAAGGCTTATGCGAATTGATGAATACATATTGAAGGGGAGAGAAGGAATTCTAGAGCTGAGAAATAGGTTGTATTTGCCCTTCATATTCCCATAAGAGTATTTTGCCACGCCATAGCTAAAAAACGCTTAAGTGAATGATTCCAAATTAGCACAGGCGCTAATTTTTTGTGTTCCTATATACATGAATAATTGGTTACATCAATGAATATTCAGAATCGCTGGCCTTTGACCTACAGAGATTGTCGGGTATCGAATGCCAGATAGAGTCTACTCTTCCACTGTGACTAACGACAGTTGCTGACCTCCATGTGCTTTTTCTCATATGTAGCAAATAAAAAAAGATGCTGACCGTTGATACCATTTAGGCTGTAATCTTTAAGCTCTTTCATATATATAATACCTTAGCAACCAGCCCGCCTCTCTGATGGATTTTTGTTGGGGAAAGCTAATAAAATCCCCAGATTCAAATTTAGTTTTGTACTACTTTTGTCAATGCCAATCCGTTAGCTCGCCTTGAAGGCTTGGAAATAATGGATGGGAACTGAATGTTGTTACACCAGGATGTTTAGTGATGTCATCTGATGCCTCTTCCGGCATCGATACAAAGCCAGCGTACCACTAACAGCAGTCTGAAAGCTTTGAAGTTTCCGTATCCAGTGTGATCCTTGGGATTATTCTAAAGGTAAGAAATCTGCAGGTAGACCGAGCATCCACCAGATAGGTCGTTACCACAGGCATGTAACTTTTTCTTCACATACTCACAATACACATGTTATAGGGGGAGTCTAGGGTAACCGCTGTGCACCTTACAAAGTATATTGAGAATAGTACTCCTAAATTGACAACAAATGTTTATACTGAACAAAATAGAACACATGTTGCAATGATTCCCATTTGCAACAAGAGTAGGAGGCCGAGTCTGCGAAGCTACTGACACTGCAGTGAGCCAGGCAGAGGAATAGGGAAGGAGCTGGGGCTGTCATGAGCCATACATAAACCGGGGGATCCAAACGACTGAAGTGTGCAGACCGCAGGCCTATGGTGTATGTGTTGGAGGGTGGAAGCAAAATGTGAATAATGCAGAAACAGACCAATGGATGAAAGGAGCTATCCCAAAGGTCTTATAAGTACATTAAATATGAGAGGGTAGAGAAAGCACACAGACTACGGAGGGTAGGCAGAGCACATGGACAAGGAAGGGTGGGCAGGAGAGGGTAAAGAAAGCACACGGGCAACAGAGGGTGGGCAGAAGAGGGTAGGGAGAGCACGTGGACAACGGAGGGTGGGCAGGAGATGGAGGGGAGAGCACATGGACAACGAAGGGTGGGCAGGAGAGGGTAAAGAAAGCACACTGGCAACAGGGTGGGCAGAAGAGGGCAGGGAGAGCACAAGGACAACGGAGGGTGGGCAGGGGAGGGTAAAGAAAGCACACTGGCAACAGAGGGTGGGCAGGAGAGGGTAAGGAGAGCACATGGACAACGGAGGGTGGGCAGGAGATGGAGGAGAGAGCACATGGACAACGAAGGGTGGGCAGGAGAGGGTAAAGAAAGCACACTGGCAACAGGGTGGGCAGAAGAGCACAAGGACAACGGAGGGTGGGCAGGGGAGGGTAAAGAAAGCACACTGGCAACAGAGGGTGGGCAGGAGAGGGTAAGGAGAGCACATGGACAACGAAGGGTGGGCAGGATAGGGTGAGGAGAGCACATGCAAAATGAAGAGTGGGCAGGAGAGTGTAAAGAAAGCACACTGGCAACAGAGGGTTGGCATGAGAGGGTAGGGAGAGCACATGGACAACGGAGGGTGGGCAGGAGAGGGTAGGGAGAGCACAGGTCAACAGAGGGTCGGCAGGAGAGGGTATGGAGAGCACATGGACAATGGAGGGTGGGCAGGAGAGGGTAAAGAAAGCACACGGGCAATAGGGGTGGTCAGGAGAGAGTGGGGAGAGCACACGGACCTCGGAGGGTGGGCAGGAGAGGGTAAAAAAAGCACACGTCAACAGAGGGTGGGCAGGAGAGGGTGGGGAGAGCACACGGACATCGGAGGGTGGGTAGGAGAGGGTAAAGAAAGCACACGGGCAATAGAGGGTGGGCAGAAGAGGGTGGGGAGAGCACACGGACATTGGAGGGTGGGCAGGAGAGGGTAAAGAAAGCACACGTCAACAAAGGGTAGGCAGGAGAGGGTATGGAGAGCACATGGACAATGGAGGGTGGGCAGGAGAGGGTAGGGAGAGCACACTGACAACGAAGGATGGGTAGGAGATGCTGGGTCAAGGAAAATGACAAAGGATGAAAGGCAGGAACAGAATGAGTGAGAAACACAGAGGGGGAGAAGTACACAAGGGAGCCAGCTGGAGGAAACACGCACTCTCATAAAGTGGTGCTTAAATAAAAAGAAACAAGCAATTCAAAATGCAATAGGTCTCGCAATAGAAGAGTTTGACATTTTTCGTTTTGCAAATGGATGAGTGACACCTATAGCATTTGGAATGCAACATGTTTTGTATTTACGTGACTTATATGGCAGCTCTGGTCGTTATGCTACATCTCTAGATAGTTTTATCTTTCGCAAATGTGACACCTATTGTAACACAATATGTGTTGTGAGGGTGAGTGAGGGTGAGGGGTTGAGGGTGAGGGGTTGAGGGTGAGGGGTTGAGGGTGAGTGAGGGTGAGGGTGAGTGAGGGTGAGGGGTTGAGGGTGAGGGGTTGAGGGTGAGTGAGGGTGAGGTGTTGAGGGTGAGTGAGGGTGAGGGGTTGAGGGTGAGTGAGGGTGAGGGGTTGAGGGTGAGTGAGGGTGAGGGTGAGTGAGTGTGAGGGGTTGAGGGTGAGTGAGGGTGAGGGTGAGTGAGGGTGAGGGGTTGAGGGTGAGTGAGGGTGAGGGTGAGGGTGAGGCTGAGGGGTTGAGGGTGAGTGAGGGTGAGTGAGAGTGAGGGTGAGTGAGGGGTTGAGGGTGAAGGGTTGAGGGTGGGTGAGGGTGAGGGGTTGAGGGTGAGTGAGGGTGAGGGGTTGAGGGTGAGTGTGGGTGAGGGTGAGTGAGGGTGAGGTGTTGAGGGTGAGTGAGGGTGAGGGGTTGAGGGTGAGTGAGGGTGAGGGTGAGTGAGTGTGAGGGGTTGAGGGTGAGTGAGGGTGAGGGTGAGTGAGGGTGAGGGGTTGAGGGTGAGTGAGGGTGAGGGTGAGGCTGAGGGGTTGAGGGTGAGTGAGGGTGAGTGAGAGTGAGGGTGAGTGAGGGGTTGAGGGTGAAGGGTGGAGGGTGGGTGAGGGTGAGGGGTTGAGGGTGAGTGAGGGTGAGGGTGAGTGTGGGTGAGGGTGAGTGAGGGTGAGGGTGAGTGAGGGTGAAGGTGAGTGAGGGTGAGGGTGAGTGAGGGTGAGTGAGGGTGAGGGGTTGAGGGTGAGTGAGGGTGAGTGAGGGTGAGTGAGGGTGAGGGGTTGAGGGTGAGTGAGGGTGAGGGGTTGAGGGTGAGTGAGGGTGAGGCGTTGAGGGTGAGTGAGGGTCAGGGTGAGTGTGGGTGAGGGGTTGAGGGTGAGTGAGGGTGAGGGTGAGTGAGGGTGAGGGGTTGAGGGTGAGTGAGGGTGAGGGTGAGGGTGAGGCTGAGGGGTTGAGGGTGAGTGAGGGTGAGTGAGAGTGAGGGTGAGTGAGGGGTTGAGGGTGAAGGGTTGAGGGTGGGTGAGGGTGAGGGGTTGAGGGTGAGTGAGGGTGAGGGGTTGAGGGGTTGAGGGTGAGTGAGGGTGAGGCGTTGAGGGTGAGTGAGGGTGAGGGTGAGTGTGGGTGAGGGTGAGTGAGGGTGAGGGTGAGTGAGGGTGAGGGTGAGTGAGGGTGAGTGAGTGTGGGTGAGGGTGAGTGAGGGTGAGGGTGAGTGAGGGTGAGTGAGGGTGAGGGTGAGTGAGGGTGAGTGAGGGTGAGGGGTTGAGGGTGAGTGAGGGTGAGTGAGGGTGAGTGAGGGTGAGGGGTTGAGGGTGAGTGAGGGTGAGGGGTTGAGGGTGGGTGAGGGTGAGGGTGAGGGGTTGAGGGTGAGTGAGGGTGAGGGTGAGGGTGAGGCTGAGGGGTTGAGGGTGAGTGAGGGTGAGTGAGAGTGAGGGTGAGTGAGGGGTTGAGGGTGAAGGGTTGAGGGTGGGTGAGGGTGAGGGGTTGAGGGTGAGTGAGGGTGAGGGGTTGAGGGGTTGAGGGTGAGTGAGGGTGAGGCGTTGAGGGTGAGTGAGGGTGAGGGTGAGTGTGGGTGAGGGTGAGTGAGGGTGAGGGTGAGTGAGGGTGAGGGTGAGTGAGGGTGAGTGAGGGTGAGGGTGAGTGAGGGTGAGTGAGGGTGAGGGGTTGAGGGTGAGTGAGGGTGAGTAAGGGTGAGTGAGGGTGAGTGAGGGTGAGGGGTTGAGGGTGAGTGAGGGTGAGTGAGAGTGAGGGTGAGTGAGGGGTTGAGGGTGAAGGGTTGAGGGTGGGTGAGGGTGAGGGGTTGAGGGTGAGTGAGGGTGAGGCGTTGAGGGTGAGTGAGGGTGAGGTGTTGAGGGTGAGTGAGGGTGTGGGTGAGTGTGGGTGAGGGTGAGTGAGGGTGAGGGTGAGTGAGGGTGAGTGAGGGTGAGGGTGAGTGAGGGTGAGTGAGGGTGAGTGAGGGTGAGTGAGGGTGAGGGGTTGAGGGTGAGTGAGGGTGAGTGAGGGTGAGTGAGGGTGAGGGGTTGAGGGTGAGTGAGGGTGAGGGGTTGAGGGTGAGTGAGGGTGAGGGTGAGGGTGAGGGGTTGAGGGTGAGGGTGAGGGTGAGGCTGAGGGGTTGAGGGTGAGTGAGGGTGAGTGAGAGTGAGGGTGAGTGAGGGGTTGAGGGTGAAGGGTTGAGGGTGGGTGAGGGTGAGGGGTTGAGGGTGAGTGAGGGTGAGGGGTTGAGGGTGAGTGTGGGTGAGGGTGAGTGAGGGTGAGGTGTTGAGGGTGAGTGAGGGTGAGGGGTTGAGGGTGAGTGAGGGTGAGGGTGAGTGAGTGTGAGGGGTTGAGGGTGAGTGAGGGTGAGGGTGAGGGGTTGAGGGTGAGTGAGGGTGAGGGTGAGGGTTAGGCTGAGGGGTTGAGGGTGAGTGAGGGTGAGTGAGAGTGAGGGTGAGTGAGGGGTTGAGGGTGAAGGGTTGAGGGTGGGTGAGGGTAAGGGGTTGAGGGTGAGTGAGGGTGAGGGGTTGAGGGGTTGAGGGTGAGTGAGGGTGAGGCGTTGAGGGTGAGTGAGGGTGAGGGTGAGTGTGGGTGAGGGTGAGTGAGGGTGAGGGTGAGTGAGGGTGAGGGTGAGTGAGGGTGAGTGAGGGTGAGGGTGAGTGAGGGTGAGTGAGGGTGAGGGGTTGAGGGTGAGTGAGGGTGAGGGGTTGAGGGTGAGTGAGGGTGAGGGTGAGTGAGTGTGAGGGGTTGAGGGTGAGTGAGGGTGAGGGTGAGTGAGGGTGAGGGGTTGAGGGTGAGTGAGGGCGAGGGTGAGGGTGAGGCTGAGGGGTTGAGGGTGAGTGAGGGTGAGTGAGAGTGAGGGTGAGTGAGGGGTTGAGGGTGAAGGGTTGAGGGTGGGTGAGGGTGAGGGGTTGAGGGTGAGTGAGGGTGAGGGGTTGAGGGGTTGAGGGTGAGTGAGGGTGAGGCGTTGAGGGTGAGTGAGGGTGAGGGTGAGTGTGGGTGAGGGTGAGTGAGGGTGAGGGTGAGTGAGGGTGAGGGTGAGTGAGGGTGAGTGAGGGTGAGTGAAGGTGAGGGGTTGAGGGTGAGTGAGGGTGAGTGAGGGTGAGTGAGGGTGAGGGGTTGAGGGTGAGTGAGGGTGAGGGGTTGAGGGTGAGTGAGGGTGAGGGTGAGGGTGAGGGGTTGAGGGTGAGTGAGGGTGAGGGTGGGTGGGGGTGGGTGAGGGTGGGTGAGGGGTTGAGGGTGAGTGAGGGTGAGGGTGAGGGTGAGGGGTTGAGGGTGAGTGAGGGTGAGGGTGGGTGGGGGTGGGTGAGGGTGGGTGAGGGTGAGGGGTTGAGGGTGAGTGAGGGTGAGGGTGGGTGAGGGTGGGTGAGGGTGAGTGAGGGTGAGGGGTTGAGGGTGAGGGGTTGAGGGTGAGTGAGGGTGAGGTGTTGAGGGTGAGTGAGGGTGACAGTGTTTCTTTTCAAAGGCAACCGAAGTGCAAACACAAGTGGATCCCTGCCCCTCACACGATGGTTTTTAGGGTACAAATGTACAACGGCCACCTGTGGGTCCTCGCCGGGCTTCCGAGAGGCAGGAAATACCGTTTGCATTCTTAAATTGCGAAGTTGTAGTGGGGGAGGGGGGGCGGTAAGAAAAAGGCGACCTCGAACTCCAGGTCCCAACAATCCAACACACACTCTCCGTTTAATGCAATATAATGGTGCCGAGAGACCTGGAAGGCGCGGGCCCTGCTGGCAGAGGTTGCACTGCGGCTGCGCAGCTTCAACACCTCCAAAGCACCGAAAATGACTGCTTCAATTCTACTGTGATGACTTACATGTGGTTTGGTGGCGCAGAGATTAAGCTGTAATTGATTTAAAAGCCGTACTGATTAACGAAAAGAAAGTGATTTTTTTAGGGGCAGAAGACAGTCATGTAAAACTGACATTAGGAGAGACTGTGGTTAGGGGTGTGTTATGGTAAGTGGGGAACACCGTAAACAGTTTCAGAATCCCACCCACTGTATTCAGAGAGAACCACGGGGCCGGGAGGGGTGGGGGAGTCGAGCTTACTATCACACACCCGGAGCATGCACAGAGCAAGAAGTGGGCAGGCGTCCCATTAGCTGTCCTCCGCGTGACCTTCACCACATGCTGTCTATTACTACAAACGTAAGGGAGGGAGGGGGTGCCCTGTCATACAGACTGAAGACTAGGCCTTTAAACACAACACTGCAGGCCCCCCAAAGGAAAAAGACTGAAAAGCTGGTAATGCAAAAAAAAAAAAACAAGACGGAGGGCATTGCTGTGGGGAGGGGGTGGAGGAGAAATGCACACAGCGGGCAGGGGAGGGGGCGGAGCGGGGAGAGCGGCATGTGGGTGTGAAGAAGCCGGGGCCTTTGAAGTGAAGCTAAGCTTCACTTCAAAAGGTGTCGGAGGAATGCGGCTGAGGGAACAGACGGCGATTGCGGCTGAGGGAACTGATGTGCACGCGCTTTTAAGCTCAATGCACATGCGCATTGAGCTTAAAAGTCACGGGCACTGCAAGGAATCGCCACGATTCCTTGCTTGGTAGTTAAAGAGTGGTTAAGCCGCAATAGTCTCGCAAGCTCGATGCGCATGCGCATCGACAGGCGAGACCTAAAAAGTACCACCTGAAATAGTGAGCCGTGGATGGACAGCAGTGCGTCCATAACGCTAAAGAAGAAAAAAAAACAAAGAAATAAAGTAGAGGGAGGAAAACCTACCGAAGCTAAGAATTCCAAGCAAGCAAAGGAGAGTGACAATGAACCGAAGTAGAAATGGGCGGGCGCTAAGTCCACTGTAAAGTACCAAAACGTCTGGCAACAGACAGAGGTGAGACATAATAAAAATAAAATGATGTACACAGTGGGCTTTGGATCCAGTCAGAGGAGTATTGGTCACTCACCTCCTGGTACAGGACAGCGAGGGGGGGGAGGGCGGGAACGGGGCACAGGACAGCGAGGGGGGGGAGGGCGGGGACGGGGCACAGGACAGGGAGGGGGGGCGGGAACAGCACATGCAACGTGAATGACTTTCCCGCCTCCTCTCGGGCAGGCAGCTGATACCACAACTCTCAGGGAATACCTCGGCGGCTCTCTGTATGGGCCTTCCCTGGGCGCGCTACTCAGGAAAAGCCTCAAGAGAGCTTCTCCGCGCAGCAGAATGCGCCTCGAGGCAGCTGCTAAAGTGTACAATATTCTCACCGCAACACAAAATCTTCAGGGGCCACTTTTGGTACACTGCGATAATAGAACTTAGACAACAATTCGGAAAAACTCAATCCTGTCAGCTAAACTGCCACTCAGCATCTGTGAAAATTGCTGAATTTTACATGGCCGCACGCGGGATAAAAAAAAGGCAGTACACAGGAGACGAATTATGCGGGGCTGCGTGCACCCTGTGGGGTTGTAGCGGATTCCTGCGAACACATCCCATTCCTCAGCACACCAGCCGGGGCCCCCTCACGCATAGGAAACTGCATGGGGGAGTTGAAGGGGCGCATCTGCACCACAATGTGCCGGCAGCGGTGGTCCCTGTTCAGCACAGAAACATCTGCAACACGTTCAACAAAGCGGACCCTTGTCCGCTGGAGTCACCCGGCAGCAGAAAGGTCACAGATGCGATTCAGTGGCTAAGTCCGGACTGTGGAACCCGGCGGCCTGGAATGCAGCCCTGGATTACACGCTTTACCCCATGTGTGAACCTGAGCAAATGGATCCCTCGCTTTATCTCCCACATTTGGGCAAATAGAAAAGACAGTTATAATGGGAGAAAATGCGTGACCGGCTTCTACTTTCAACGGAGAGTGAAAGGGGAGGGGGGGCGGTAACAGGCACACGGGGAGGGGGGCGGAACGGACACACGGGGAGGGGGGCGGAACGGACAGCGGGAGGCGGCGGGAATGGGGCACAGGACAGCGAGGGGGGGTGGGCGGGAACGGGGCACAGGACAGCGAGGGGGGGGGCGGGAACAGCACACGGTCAGCGGGAGGGGGGGGCGGGAAGGCAAGGAAATGGAAAAACAAGCTCTCACCCACCTGGACTTCCTCCAACGTCGGTCGGCCGCAGAATGAGAGCAACATGGCACCAAAAAAAACAAAAACAACTCCGCCCACCGCCGCATGACTCCACAGAGGGAACGCCCAGGGAAAAAATCGAGGGAACGCCCACGAATCTGGTCCGTGAATGACGGACAGATCTCTGTTCCAATGGCTAGCCTCCATTTATGGAGCTAGCCAATAGAACAGAGGGCAACAGAGGGCGTATTCAAGTGCCCTTACTGTGAAGACTACAGATTTCTCTGGATGCGGAGCTAAGAGCTCCGCCCTCCAGCGAAACCTAAAAAACACCGGGAGGAAAATGACTGCATTGTATTTCAACTGTTCTGGTCGTGTGGAACACATTTTGCAGTTACACATGAAATATGTACGTACTGAGCGATGTATTTCAACAGAATGTAATTTTCTGCATTTGTTTCTGATATTCGCACATCTTTGCCCACATGTTGTTCTTTCTGAATTGTAAAAGTAGTATCACATGTTGATGCTTGTTTTTGATGTAGTACTTTGCACATCCCATTTTTATTAAATGCTGGTTAATGTTTAGTTCAACATTTACTTTTTTGATATGTAATGCTGCGAACAAAAAGATCTCTTCCATCCCGCATTTTAGCTTCTCCTCACATAGGCACGTATTACAAGTAGCACACAATTCCTGAGGAGGAGAGGACTGTAACAGAGGCATGCTGGAAGCAAAAGGTTAAGTGGGGCCAACAAAGGGCGGGAGAAAAAAAACAATTCGACACAAATTGGATAGAAACTTGCAGGAATCAGTATGCAACTGAAATCCCCACGGGTTGTTCACACCACCTCTTTTCAAAACGAACACTCTGTAACTATAGAGGCACACAACATTGTTCATTTTTTAGGAGGGGCTCATAACCAGGACGATGACCAGCCCACTTTTAATGGGCCACAAAATGGGCATTTTACTTTGCGTGTATTTAGCTTTTTCTCTCTAGGTCGAGGAGTAAACACTTCACACCCGATGGGCTCAAGTTAAGATTTTGGTGAACGTTCAACTAAAACCTGTACAGTGATTTGTATTTCGACTTGATCCTTGTCCAGATTGACTTGCTGTGAATAATAAGTAAACGTATGTGTGTAGAAACGGGAAACATCCATCACAATGCAACTTTTACAATGCACTACCATTACAACGCAGGATTTACAACGCAAGTCATTACAACGGCTTGCGCTGGAGGGTGCTGTAGGATAGGGAATGGTTTAATTTACTATCCAAAACCTTCCCTACTATCCTCGGGGACTGGAGTTGGAATGGTAAATTAAACTATTCACTATCCAGCGCTCCCCAACGCAAGTTGTTGTAACGACTTGAGTTGTAAAACCTGCGCTGTAACGGCATGCGTAGTAAAAGCATGCGTTGTGATGACATACATCTGTAGAAACACTCCGATGAGACAGCTCTGACTTTCTCAAGGACTTCTTCTGCACTAGCAAAATAATGTGATTCTTTGAGCCAATGGACAATGTGCACAATGCTTAAGACAAAATTGTGTCCAATGAAGATACCTCTTTGTTTTATGGATCGGGGGCTGATGTCGGCGGATGGCTACTGCCATTGCCTCGAACCACTCCCCCTGCCAGAACGTGCTATGCGCAGCGAAAAACCATAGAGAGCCTATGTACAGTGGGCCTTATTTATGAGGCCTTGTGACAGTTTTGCCCTTCGGTTCGGCGTAAAACATGCCGCCTGTTACGTCCTATTTACAAAGGGATGCATCTAAGCAGATGCGTCACTTTGTAAACCCCTGAGCTACATTATACCTGCGTCAGGTATAATGTATGCAGGGTGGGTGTTCCCACGTAAGTAAGCCTCGTAGAAGTGACGCAGTGAAATCTACAAGATTTCAATCCTCCACTTCTAGGGTGCAAATGCGTCAATATCTTACGCATGCCTCACAGCAGGCGTTAGACTGACACAGGCCCTTGCACATGGGCTTGCCCCATGTGAAAGAACACATTGCTGAAGTTGTGTTGCTTTTGTGACACACTCCAGCAATGCGTCACTTTTGCGCCATACAGATACATCAGAAATACTGATGTATCTGTAACTCCTTGCGACATGATGCATTGTACAGTAAATATGATTCATCAATCATGTCGCAAGGAGGGCGCACTGAGAATTGACGCATCGCTGCTTTCACACTGCGATGCCTCACTTCTCATAAATGAGGCCCAGTGTGTCTTGCGGTCGCAGGAGATATTGATATTCGTTGCAGATTTTTTTTTTATGTTTGTCCTTACTTTTATCCTAAAGTCATTATTTGTAAAAGCCACCAACAAATGTTAACCTTCAATAAAAATTGTATGAAAGACATAGGGGGGGGGGTTTCTTGCTCTGAGCATCTCAGCTGTCATTCTTTTGCTGTTAACCTTGGCATATGAAAAATGTTTTTTTACATTTTATGCAGTACGGAGCGATGAAATGAAACCGGATATCATTTTCTGCCTCTGCTTCTGTTGACGGACATGTAGTAGGCACGCTATGTTCTTTCTAAGTTGTAGAAGCGATAGCAGATGTTGACAGTTGTTTTTGATGTGGCAGTTTGCGCGTTGATTTCTTCCATGATTTGTGATTTCTGTACCATTTTTATACTGCCTCATCTTCTTTGGCCATGAAAAGTGGGGGTTGGTTGTGGGACCTCATCTGTGGCCAGGCCCTGTACACACCCCTCTATGACCACCTAACACCCTACTTTCTCAGTCTTTAGCCTCTCACAGAAAAGGTTTACCAAATGGTCTATTGTTCAAACATGTTCAGTGGGCTGCTCTCTACAAGTGACCTACTACTAGTTCACCTATCCTTTGGGGAATAGAAGTAAGAAGGCAGTGTCACCCATCTAATTGCTTCACTTATGACAAATCAAAATTTCTTTTGCATTTTCAAAAGCTTACAGACAAGCATATAAGAGTACAACCATAGATTTAGACTGTTGTATTACTCCTTGTTCACAAAACCTATAGGACACTGTCAGAATCACTTGCTGATCTCAACAATAATTTCTACAATATTGTTATTTAAATATAAACAGTGATGTCATCAATGATGTCATTTACAATGTCATGAGTGATGTAATATGTGAGGTCATAAACAGTCCATGATGGGGAGCAAGTTTTAGATAATTCAATAAACTATGACAACTGTATTTTAGTGTTGCTGTTGTGTAGTTATAGTAAGTGAGGCAACACATATTCTGTTTAGCTAATTGCTATTTGATGCAGCTGCACAAAACTTTTTGAAAAGCAGCTCATGCACTTTGGGTCTATTGTGGGAAATTTCATGACAATCCTTCAAGAGGTGGCCAGTCTCTTTTTGGTGAATTTTACCCTGTCCACCTTTAAATTGGTTGCTATGCAGTCCTTGACTTCCAAAAGAATGGGTGTGGGGAGGGCCGGGTGGCCCAACCCGCTGCTGTCTCCGGGTTCCCCCCTAAGTATTACGGTCCTGCGCCTAACACCAGCCTGCCCAGTTTGGCCACTTGTGCCCGGGTTGAATCGACGTTAGGCCTTTGTGGTGTCTTGCGTAATGCTTTTTTCTAGTTGCCAGGTTCCATGGTAACGGAATGATGCATTGCTGCTAGATTCTAGAATGGGTGGTTGTAAGTTAGTTGAAGGGAGAGACTGACATGGAGAAGATGTACCTGCTTGTTATGCAATAAACACTACTTTATTTGCTACATCTTGATGATCATTCTTTACATTTTGGCGACGAGGGTGGGATCAGAAGATACAACTGTGTTGCTCCTATCTTGATGCATGGTTGCCCTAACATGTTCTACAATCCTCTTTTTCAGTTTTTTTTTGGTGCTGCCCACATACTTTAATTGACACGGGCATTCAATTACATAGATTACATACGGTGTCATGCATGTGATAAGTTCATCAATGTTCCAGATTTTTCCATTTGCTAACATAACCTCTTGGACTGGTTTGCCTATCTGACACACTTTGCAATTATAGCATTTCTTAAAACCTTTTCCTTTCAACCATACTTTCTTGTCTTCCTTGAAAAAATGACTCTTGGTCAATCGGTCTTTCAGATTCGGCGCTCGACGATATGTTATTCGTGGCGTATTTCCCACAATCGAACCAATGGTGGCATCCATTTTTAAAATGTTTCAATTTTTCTTCAGGATATCCCTGATCCGTTTTGATTCATTTGAGAAGGTTGTTATGAATCTTATTACTTCTTTGTCACTTTCTTTAATTTCTTGTTTTTTCCTTATTTGCAATAAGGTGTTTCTGTCCTTTTGGCTTGCTCTTTCCCAGCCTTTCTTAATGTGACTTTTTGAGTATCCTCTCCTCTCAAATCTTTTAATCATGGATGTACTTTGTTTGTCCCATTCTGATTCTTCCGAACATATCCTCCGGAGTCTTAAAAATTCTCCATATGGGATGTTTTCAAATAAACACTGCTGATGGAAACTGCTAGCGTGCAAGATCGCATTGGTTGCGGTTTTCTTCCTGTGCAGAGTGGTGTGTACTTCATTGGATTTGATATAGATTTCAGTGTCCAAGAACATTATTTTATTGTCACTTATTTCGTAGGTAAATTAGAAGTTTGCAGGTGATGAGTTGAGGATAACAAAATATTATTTAAATTCATCTTCTGAACCAACCCACACTATGAGGAGGTCGTCGATAAAGCGTAACCACAGTATCACTTTATTCAACATAGTGGTCGATTCCGATCCGGTAAAAAGCGCTCCGAATCGTCATACGGAGCGTTTTTTCCCCATACGAATCGTACCTGTAAACATCCTGTATGTACGATGAAGTACGATTCGTACCAGGAGCCGTACTCCGTACGAGTCGTACAAGACACCGTACGACTCTAATCTCCGTACGATTCTCCCTCGGAACCCGCTGTACGTGACATCTGTATGGTTCGCGGCTGGTTTTTACGACCCAGCAAGTACGATACGTGTCGGGTACGCACCGTACGACCCTTTCTCTACGGGAGCTGAAAACAGCCGTAAATGCAGAGTTCGCGCCGAAACAGGTACAGAACGCCCCCCCGGGTACGGTGCGTACCCCCATGAGCAGGGGTATGTACCGTACCCCTACGATCATGGGGTGTATGAGCCATACCCCCATTGTACAGTGGGTGTACGGCTCGTACACCGATCGTACATGGGGTACGGCTCGTACACCGACCGTACATGGGGTACGGCTCGTACACCGATCGTACAATGGGGGTACGGCTCGTACACCGATCGTACATGGAGTACGGCTCGTACACTGATCGTACATGGGGTACGGCTCATACACCGATCGTACAATGGGGGTACGGCTCGTACACCGATCGTACATGGGGTACGGCTCATACACCGATCGTACATGGGTATGGCTCGTACACCGATCGTACAATGGGGGTACGGCTCGTACACCAATCGTACATGGGGTACAGCTCATACACCGATCATACAATGGGGGTATGGCTCGTACACCGATCGTACAATGGGGGTATGGCTTGTACACCCCATGATCGCAGGGGTATGGTGCGTACCCCTGCGATTATGGGGGGTACAGACCGTACGGTGTGTATGTGTTTGTGTGCTTTACCGTACGACTCGCCCTTACCTGACGTGGACCGTACGAATCGCGTCCTCATACCCCGGTCCGGATCATACTCGTCGGGGCGTTCGGAATGTTTACGAGTCGTATGGTATGTGTACGAGTCGTACGGTTCATGGTTTCAGCCTTGCAATACGTACGGATCGCGACGATTCGGGCGGATTCACGGAATATGGATCGTACTTCGCGACTCGGACGGACGGGTACGATTCGTACGGACGGGTACGATTCGTACTGAGAGGGCTCCGGATACAAATTGTACGGACGGTTTTTTTCCCGAATCGGAATCGACCCCATAGTGTCATTTTCAGCTTGCCACACCCATTTCTGTTCCCACCACCCCATGGTGAGGCAGGCAAAGCTTGGGCTAAAGGAAAAACCCATAGCCGTCACTTTTGTTTGGGCATAGATTTCATCTCCAAAGTAAAAAAATGTATGATTCAGGCATAGTCTCATTATATCTTCCAGCATGATGTTTTGACGTGAATAATGCATGTTCCTATCCTGGAGAAAGAATTTTCATGCTGAAATTCCAAGTTCATGGTCTATATTCGTATATAAAGATACGACATCCATCGTTATCAATCTATACGATGATTTCCAGGAAATTCCATTCAGTTGTTTTAACATATCCATTGTGTCTTGTATGAAAGAACTTAATTTTGAAACATACGGAAGTAAAAAGAAGTCCAGATAATTGGCTATTGGTTCAAACAAGGAGCCCATAGCAGAAACAATCGGGCGCCCTGGTGGTCTAGTTCGATTCTTATGTACCTTGGGCAAAACATACATAGTTGCGGTCACCGGGTCATCCACTGTGAGATATTTGTGTTCATCAAAGTCAATCAAACCTAAATCTAGCCATTCTTTCAGTTTTTTATCCAATGATTCTTTTATTTGCTTTGTTGGATCAGCTGTTAATTTCTTATAGTAGGCTTCATCTTGTAATTGGTCATGGGCTACTTTTGCATATTCCAATTTGTCCCATACAATGACATTTGTGCCTTTATCCGCCATCTTTATTTCAATAGTTTTATCCTGACTCAAAGTTGTAAGTGCTTTGCGTTCTTCTGTTTTCAGATTGTCAAAATAGCACTGTTTTTTTAGTTTGCAGATATCCTGTATTACGGCTTCATGAAAAGTATCCACTTTGTTGCCAGGTGGAAATTGCGGGTAGAATCGTGATTTCCGCTTTTTTTGACTCAAGCCGGCTCCCAGTTGTGTACAGGTCTGTTCCAATGTTATTTGGTTAGATTCATTGACAATATCTAAGTTCATCAATGTCAGGTAGCTTTCAGAGTCTTTGGCTGATAAAGTTGTGCTTGTCGTGCCTTTAGGTAATGGTGTTTTCTTCTTATAATTCAAACTTTGTTCTTTCTCTATGAAAAGCTTGGTTAATTTGATCTTGCGCACATACTTATATAAGTCAATTCTTGTTTGTGCAATATCGAGGTGCACTTTTGGGCAAAAGTTTAAGCCTTTCTTTAATAATGTGCTTTCTGATTCTGTTAGTTGACGGCTTGATAGGTTGATAACAGTCAGTTCCTGGTCTTCCTCTAAAATGTTTTCTTCAATCTCATGCTGCGTGTGAGTGTTCCCACTCTCTCACCACCGTTTGCCCCTTCTTCCTCTCCTTGTTTGTTGCCTCTTGATTTTCCACGGCCACGTCCTCGGTTTTGCGGCTGAAATCCCCTTGTTTGTTCCCACTGGCGTTGTTTCAGGACCAGCCGCATATCCCCCAAAAAAGACTGCTTTCTGGCTGATGACATTTCTTCATCACTTTGTTCAATTGATACATTTGATGATAAGCTATCAGAGGTACTCGCATTGCTTTGACTGTAATCTTGTTCCTGCAGGTGGTCGAATTTTCTCGCATATGTAAAGATTCTTCCTTCACTGTAATCCTTTATGTCCCTTAGGAACTTTGTACACTTGCTTCATGAGATTCAATTTTTTTTTCCAATTCTGCTTTGAATTTTTTCAAATCAGGTGTTAGATCAAGTGTGGCAATTTCCTTTTCCATTTCTTGGACTTGGCTTTTGATTTTCTGTAGCGATATTTCAATATGCTTGATTAGTATATTCATTAAACCAAGTGATGAGCTAAGCAGATATTCGCCCCATTCCTGTAGTAAGTCATTGCTCGAGTCCTGATGGCTTGGCATTAGGTGAATTCTCAAACCTCTTGGTACTCTTTGTACCTCTATGTATTTCTTTAAAGTGGTGACTTCCCACCACTTATTTATTTCTTTTTTGGAGATTTTCTCCCAATTTTTCAACTTAGTCCCTGCATCAGTCTTTTTGTTGAATCTGGAGTTTGCTCCTTCCGTTCCTCCTATATATATATATATATATATATATATATATATATATATATGAAGCAAAAGCGTGTGTCCCGTAAGAGCCTGGCCACGTCCACCTGGTGGGGCTGGTGCAATGCAGCAGGTACGGGTCCTGTGGGAAATGAAGAGAATGAAGAGAAGGTGCATTCCGAGTTAGATTAGCACAAAGGAGAATGCACTCAGTGTCCTTACACTGAGTATTTATTTTGTATGTATTTATTAAGGAGTTTTATATAGCGCTAGCCTGACTCGAGGGTATCGGAGCGCTTCACAACATTTTCTGAGCAGGATTCATACAATAAAGCAGTATTCTATGTATATTTTCAGAAGTCTAAGTGTGCTGAGTAGCATTGAGGTAGTACGGGAGTCCTGAGATAACCTCATTGAGTGCACGTTGTCTTGGAGTTGAACCACTTGGGGGGACCACTTTTGAGTTTTGCAGCCAAATACTCAGGTTTTCCTGTGTGCAGGGCTTTGTGTGTGAGGCAGGTCATCCTGAAATTGGCACGCAGTTCTATTGGGAGCCATTTTAGTTCTCTGAGTGCTGGTGAGATGTGGTCTTATTTCCTGATTTCAGTGACCATTCTAGCTGCTGTGTAGAGTGTAGTTTTGAGGGAATCTAGGTGAGATTTTGTTGTACCAGTGAGGGTGGCATTCCCATAGCCAAGTCTGGATAGCACCAGTGATTGGGTTGCTTGTTTGAGGTCGTTGGTTGGGATGAATGTTTTTATTTTGTTAAGTAGCTTCAGGTTGACAAAGTCACTCTTTGCGGAGTTGTTTAGGTGTTTGGCCATGTCGAGTTTTGAGGCTTGGGTGATTCCTAATGATTTAACAGAGTGGGTCAGAGTGGGATTGCCGTCAAGAGCATCCAGAGCTTTTAGCCATTCTGAGATGTGAGGGTTCTCTTCTTTGTTGGAGATGAGGAGTATTTCGTTTTTGTCTTGGTTGAGTTTTAAGTGGTTAAGCGACAGCCAATGTTGGATTTCTGACATTTAGTCTGTGAATGTCATCAATGGAGGACGTTGCTGGATAGTTAAAGGACTTGTGAGTAAGAAGCTATATACCGGCACTTTTTGGTGACTGAAGCGCTGTTACAAGTGTGTCACGTGGACATTGGGTTAACTAGACACGTTATTTTGCTTCATGTTTTTTAGGTTTATGTGTTTCATTTGAAGACATGTAAGTATTGGATATAAGGAGTTGTAGTGTAGTTCCTATATTCCCAATAGGCTCTGCGCATTGGAATAATATATTCAGCAGTGTGGACGTAGGACTGAGGTTATCTAGGTCTCTACTGACTATATTAGACTTAAGTTTTGCCAGCTAGCTCAGAGGTCACTAGAAACTTTCTCGAATAAACGAGGAGGAGTTTAACCTCCCTGGATAGACAAGAAGGGATTAGCTTCTGACAACCATAAAACATGACAACTTTGCTCTCCCTGAATAAGAGTGTATCTCTAGAGTCGTGTGAAAACAAAAGACAGCTATTTCACTCAGTCAATTGTGCATACTTAGTTTCACCAGAATGCAGAGAAAAGAGAGACGGGCGTTTTCAATAAAAGGTGTTATTTATTGAGCAGTCTTCTTCCTCATCCAAGAGAAATGAATTGCCACGATTGTAATACTCATGGTAAAGTAAAGTACGTACAGTAAAAGGAGGATTATAAAATAATACTGTAAAAGCATTGATATGGTTTCTTCGCCATATGATACTTTAAAATAGATAAAATATATACATACATATATACATTGACTAATCATACTCAACTGGTGCTGCTAAATACGCCTACCCCGGTGTACCTGACCTAAGCCTAATACATGGGAAGGAGTAAGTAAGTAGCAGTTTAAGTTAAGTTTGTTTTGCCAATAATCCGACTCAAGAATTCTCTGTAAGGGTTTAGTCAGTTCCGTACCTGGGTAATAGAAAACAGGAGGTCTGGTATCTCTCTCTCAGGACTCGATATCCCAGCAACCCTCAAGGGTAGGCTGGAAACGCCGGAGCTGGATTTCTCGGCAGGAGAAAAGACAGCGTCTTTCTCAGCGCGTCAAGGAGGAGGGGCAGCGTCCGTGGGCTCTCGCATCAGCGGGGCTTTCGGAAGTAGATAGCTGCTCTGCTCCAGAATTACCACTGTGTGTTTGCTTAAGGCAACGTTGGTATATTTATACCTGAAAGGTGCCTGGGTTTGACGTAAGGTTGGACATAAGACGTCAATAAAGATGTCACTAAGAACTGGCCGTTCTTACAGTGCTTAACAGGAGTTCTAGGACGAAATCAAAACAATAGCAAGGGGGATTTCCCAGGTTGCTGGAGGCTTGGTTTTGTTTAGAGAACTCGGTGTGATTACTAGGGGGCCGGAGAAGTAGCCTTGCTTAATGTGACAGCATGTGCTACGACTGAATTATGCATATGGTTATTATGCCGTTGTATGGATATTATTGATTATAGCCAGACAAGGGCATAAAATAGGAATATCGATTCAGGTTTCCTAGATAGCACACTACACCCACTCCACGAATTAATGTCCATCATTACTAAAACTTAAGCAATAGTAAACATAAAAGGTGCACGTGTATACCAACCCACCCCAAAATACATTTTGCATTTGAAATGGTGTATGCGAAATACATGAAAATGATTATAGGTACTGTACATTTTTCAAGCAGTGTGATCATTCATTAAAAAGGTATGCATATATATATATCAGCATGAATGATTTGCGAAAGTTACACATGAAATGGCTCTTAATACAGAAAAAGGTCGAGACCATTCCATCACATATAAATACATTTGATGTAAATATGCTAGAGGCTGACGTGATATATTGTCTTTAGAGTTCCTAAAATAGAAGCTCTGCTCTCTAGGAATAGTTCTACTTCAAGCAGAGTACATGTGCCCCAAAAAAATAAGGTCAATATTTTGGAATCGGGAAAAAAAAAATTTCGCTTTCATGGGAGAGAGGGAAAAAATATAGTTCCAAATATGTTCAGTAGCTTTTGTTTATCAAAACCGAAGGCCGAATTCAGAGTTCAGGGAACGCTGTGTACTAGTTTGCTTTAAAGTTATTATTTTTGTTCGGGGGAAAATATCATTTCAGACAGACTTTCAAAAAAGTGGTTTACCGCTTCAGGTGAAAGTTCGACCAATTTGGAAAATGCCGCAACTGTGCAGTCGTGAGCATGGTTGCTATCATCGATGACAGGATCAGCAGTGCTCACAGAGGGTCGTACCAGGGTGATGTTGCTCTCATCTCGTACTTCACTACCCTTTAATCGCAGTGCTGAAGTATTAACGAATGCCGTCATCAGGATGGGTAACCGCTGGGGACAACACGATGCATGAACCGTTACAGGACTTAGCAAAGTATCTGTATCCAATGGTACTTCTGATTGTAGTGTAAGACAGACGTCCAACACGCATTCTTCTCCGCATAGCATACATCGAAGCACAGGTAAGATACAATTCTGCCAGATGGGTCTGAATGAAAGAAACCAGGTCATATTCAGATATCTTAGACGGGCTAATCCAAGGACTTTAGTTATGCGGTCCCGATAGCGTATAGCTAGGATCGTTTCTTCCATTGTTGCTGCAGTCTTGTCTGCGTTTTGGCTTGCCATAGCGAAGCAGGAGAATCAAAAATAAAATGCCTGCTACGAGTCCCAACAGGAGTGGTAGGCCACCAAAGACAGAATGGACAAAATTAGGAAAAATGCCCAGAACTGTTGTGAAGGGTGTTAACAGTCCCGAAAAAATTGTCTTAAATACATGCGGGATACCTCCAGTATCGGACATATTTAGGATTTGGCTTAACATTTCTGCGAAATGTAGGGGGCAATTTGCTGATAAAAGACTATGTATCTCTGCCGTTGTCCTTGCGACTTGCAGATCATACGTTTCTTTTGATGACGTCAAGGGCACAGTTGTCTGCAAAAGGACAGACTTTATTCTGCTTAAAGTATCAATTCGAATAGAAGAGATATGCAAAAACGGCCAAATGTTTTCCTCCCTGTCTGGAGTGCTGTTTGGAAACAATACTTGCATACAGCAAGTGACCATGGAACTAACGCTAACTAGATAAGCTTTTCCTGGCACCATGCCACAACATCTGTGGTCCACTATTAGAATATAGCTCCCGTTAGAAAGCCGTCTAAAGAATGGCTCTATTCGAGTTGCAGGTGTGCCATGCTGGTGACATGAAAGGTTATTTGAAGTCCCTTCACAGGCCCCATGCAGGTTAATACCTTGACACAGAAGTATACCACTTAGTGATCTTTTACAATTATTACCACTGAGAAATACATTCTGTTCCTTTTCACTATAACGTGTGTGTGTAAGGTAATTTCCATGATGACTTAATGTACCCTTTACCCAACCTTTCATACTGGCCTGCTGGTATATATTCTTGACAAAATTTAAATTTGAAAGTGGTTATCGGAATAGTTAATATTCCGTGTATTATCCATTCAATGACAGGTCGTTCTGACATTGTCAATGGTAATCTCTCAAGTTTTTCAATGCTCAGAATTGTATATTCCGCTCCTTTCTGTGCCAAGCTGATTTGTGTATCAGTAAGGTTAAAGATAGAGAATAATGACGTTGTGTTGATTAAACGCCAAGGCACGTACCCTGAACGCAGATTTTGTAACGTCCAGCCAAGCTGTACAATAGAACGTAATTGGGACTGACCATGTTGTAACATTAAGAAGTCCTGTTCTATTATATCTATAGCAGATGATACAATACTGTCCAGTGAATATATTCTGGAAGACAGAGGCATTAACCCATTGACCACAACAGAAAGTGATTTTTCCAAATTAATACAGTCAATTTCCCGTATTTTTTCTGCTGTTTCAATTTGCATTATTTTCCAAGCTTCGTTGTAAGCTGCATATATACCGGCCGCTATGAAACGTTTCTGACGCTGTTTGCGTGATCCCATTATGAAATCACGCAAGTCAGCACCGTCTTTAAGTAAAGTCAAGTGTTGCTTAATTTCTGCCAGTGTGGATGTTTGTAGCCATTCGAGGCAGAGTTTTCCTACACTGTATGTTGTAACTATCCCTGGATGTTGTCTCTGGGAGTATCTAGGGTCTGGCCTGGTCAATTTGAACCCCTGTATTTTGTTCAGGAATCTATCTTGACAGTTATTTGTGTCTGTGGGCCAGATCAACCATTTCTTCCAATCAGGATGTGTTCTGTTTTGGTTAAAAATATGGGATACGTCTATCTCAACATCTGTAGTGCTATTACTGTCAGGTGTTGGCTTTGGAATAGAAGGTTTGTTTAAGTCTTTAATTTTGGCTAGGCCAAGACAGGTTGTCTGTTGAATTGTATCATTCAAGAATATAATTTGTTCTGGGATCATGCAGGCTCTAAATAATGATTCTATACCTTGGACCTGCCAATCTTTGGTACCCCAGATGGTTTTTGTTTCAATATTGTTTTTCCAAAAATCAAAACCAAATGTCGTAATTTTTTCAAAAAATGCTTCTGAATAGATTAATTTAGTGTTTGTCAGCATTGTTTTCATTCCTGTCTTATTTAACATTTTGAAATAAAAGGCTTCTGCTTCACTTGTGTTAAAACTTGAGAAGTACGGGAATTTCTCATAAAATGTTTTTGAACTACCTTTTGGTGGTGTTGCACAATGTTCCCATTGTTTATAATTTAAAACATTTCAAGGTTGAGCAGATTTATGCAAATAGTGATGTGCAAAATGGTTGTAGCAGTACAATTCGTCATAATTAGATGAACCCTGCAAGTAATCATGTTCTGTAAATTTTGCTGACATTACGAAATCAGACATCATATCATTAATACTTTCAAAGTCCCAATCATCAGAGAATGTGCTCGGTTTTACGAAGTCACTCAATGAAATCTTAAACTGGTGTGGATACTTCAGGAGCTCGACCGGGCCATAAATATCGTAATCTGTTTTGTCCCAAGCTACCCCACCGGGTATTGGATTGACTGTCACATTCACGGATGATAGTTCTCTTTTCTCGATGTGCGATGACTTGTGTGGTTTTAGGACTAAGTTGATGTTCTGACTTGCTGTGTCCATTGTACTATATTTTCCCTCAATTAATTTTCCCAAACAAAGAACCATGATGAGCCAAAGCAGGAGGAAAAGTACACCTAACACAATCCAAAATTCAATCCATGGAGAAATCAGATAGGTTTCTTTAAGTTGATGAAAGAGATCTTTTGCTTTGTCTTTAAAAGATTTTGTTGTTGGCTGTTCTTCAGGATCGCTTGGATTCTCAGAAAAGCCATCGAAATTGATGAAGTAGCCAGATGCAGTTCTGTCAATTGTTGGAATCGCTTCCGGATTTTTATTTGCTTTTGGAATTTTCTTTGTTTCATTAGCATAGTCTGTGGCTACATCGTTGTAGACAGGTGTTTCATGATGAACTGTTTCAATTTGGGCTTCAAGAGGCACAAGTTCCATGGCATTATTGCATAGTCCCTTTTTAATCACTGCAGGTTTATCAAATGTGATTAGTCTCTCAGTTTGAACCTCTTGGATTGTAGCAAGATTTGGTCTTCTGCTATTTCTTGGGAGTCCACTGGGCCTACTACTTATTATCGGCCACATGATTGTGGTTTTACCAGGTCGATGGATACAACTCGGTTCTCCTTTTTACCAGCAAGTGGCGGTAGTACAACTGATCTTGTTTCGTTGACAGCTAAGACAGGTACTGCTTTTCTGTAAGAAGGCCCAAATTCCTTCTTCACCGCAATCTTCTCTCTGACCAGATCCCCAATCTTTGGAATTCAGACAGGACTTGCTGGGACAGGTGGTTTCTCTTCAGTGGCTGTTGGCTGGTGTTTTAGCTTTATGTTGCTCAGGTCTTTTCTTGTTTCATTTAAGTCCTGTAAAATAGCCAAACGATCTTTGATATCAAAGCATTTTTCTTCTACCACTGAAGTCTCACTATCGAGGTCCTGAATATGCATTCTAGTCCCGAACAATAGTTCATACGGACTGAAACCTTTTAGAGAATTTCTTGGCAGATTATTAAGACTACGTTGGACACTTGTTAAATGTTGGACCCACCCAGTACCCGTACCTAATACCCTCGCCGTTATAGATTGCTTTATGTCTAGGTTTTTTCTTTCCACAATCCCGTTTCCCTCAGGATGGATGGGGCAAATAGTACCGCAATGCAATGCCTATGCTGGTCATGGCCTCCTTATAAGCTTGAGAGCTAAAAGCAGGACCATGATCAGAATGTAGCATGCCAATTGCGTATATGCCGATATAGACTCGCAAATCATTTATAACAGTTCTGGCGTCAGCCGAGCGCTGGGGCCACATTTTAAGTGAATATAGTCTTAAATAATATACATAGGGACGCATGTTTCTTGTTTAATCATGCGTATAGATCGCCTTATGCTTTCTACTAGGTGTACTGGCACTACTTCGCTACTTCGGCCGTTTCGCCACTGCGATCTCTGTTGCAGTTTTGACAGCTCATTACAAATTTGTAATGTTGCAGGCTCATCCCCGGCCACCAGTATTCTGATTGTGATTCCTTCAGTGATTCCCTGATCTTTCGGTGCCCTAGACCTTCACCCATGTGTGCGTCTGCTATTAGCAAGACTCTCCTGTTCGTGTTTGGAATCACTCTATCCCCCACTCCAGGGATTTGAGCAAAAGGAACGGAGTTTGCATCGATTATGTATGTATAATTGAGTGGATAGTTCACGGGTAATGCTGCACAGTCGCCTTTTGAGGACGGTTTTACCGCCAGCATGGTTTCCCCGTCTACGTATTTTTCTGAACGCTTTTTTGTGGCTACGGAAGCCGGGTTGGTTGCTTCCGCTGTGGCTGTCTCAGCCAATGAATTCCCTGCATCGTGAACGCCATCACACTGATGACTCAGTGTATGTATCACGTGAGTCTTTTGTAGTTTTTTCTGCAAAAGAACTACTTGTTCCCAAAGTTTTTTTTGCTTTATTGTGGCACCTGTGTCATCTTTGTAACCGTTTTCAACCCATTTCTGCAAGTCTTCATTGTATGATTTGACGCAGGAATGCGAATCGCACACTATTAGTGTCGGGAATTCGCGATCGGCAATGTCGAGCGCCATATTTAAAGCTATTAATTCAGTCTCTTGACCTGAGTTGTCTTTTACAGATTGTGACATTGTTACCAGCGGTCTCAATTTACCTCCGAGCCACACGCATTTGACAACCTCGCACGTAGCGTTATAAGCTTGTTTTCCCCAGACTGAGGGTTCTGCATAACTGTTTGTGTATATTACGCAGGCGTAAAGTTGTATGGGCAGAATGTCGTTAGGCAGAGGATATTCTTTTTCATATGTTAGATATTTCAATTTTTTCATTTCCGGGTCAAAACAGTATTTCACTTTTTGAGTAACAAGAGAATTTTCCCATTGTATCCATTTTGGATCTAATGCCACGGTAGTTAAATTACATGGGCTTGTTAATGCCTCGAAGGCTGATTCTGCTGTTAAAACAGTAATCCGTCTGCCTTGGGCCTGGGCTCTTTCTTTTGCTACAGCTGTTTGAACCGCATTTACAACATTTTTCGCAAGACTGAATGTTTTTTCAGCTTGTGAGTACAAGTGTGATTTGTATGCTATTGGTACCTTTTCTCCATCATTAAAGGTCAGGTACGTGAATCCGCATCTTCCTGGGATGACTCGGATTACAAGGTTGCGTGTATTGTCGCGAGTTTGCAATTTTGTTTTTGCTAACATGTCTGTTTGCAAAGATCTCAAAATTTCTGTGTGTTTTTGAGTCCAATTGATTGGTTTAAAATCAGGTTTTATTAATTCATAGAGAGGTTTAACCCTCTCTGCATAATTTAGAATGTATGTTCTTCCGAAATTCAGGAAACCTAGTATTGATTGTAAGTTCCTCAGCGTTTTTGGTGCTTGGAGTACAGCACACTTCTCTAAGAAATGGTCTGCTAGGCTTTTGCCTTCACTTGATAATTCATATCCTAAAAACAGGACAGTCAGATGGGCAATTCGTGACGTTTTAAAGTTGAATTTGTAACCCTCTGCTGCGAGCCCAAGTATTATGGTGTTCACTCTTTTCAAGTGAGTATCCAAGTCATCATCTGTCAGATAGATGTAATCGACATAAGATAATGCCTCATCATCATACATTTGTAGTAACTCTGTTACTCTTGCTGAGAATAATCCTGGGCTATTCTTGAACCCCTGGGGGAGTCGACAGAAATTTTCTGCGAGCCCATTATTGAGAAAGCGGTCAAATACCTGCTTTCAAGTGCAATGTTTTGACAAAAGAATCCATTAGAGATGTCTAATGTTGTTTTGTATTTTTTGCGCACAATATTATTCATTAGTGCTGCACTGTGTGAGTTTTGTACTGCAAATGTCTTGCAACATGAGTTAAGGTGTCTGTAGTCCAAAACTAGACAATATGAATCGTCTGGCTTGGAGACAGGAAACAAAGGATTGTTCATTTGTGAGGTGCATGTTTTAATCACGCCCTGGTATTCAAGTTGATCTAAGATCTCCCTGACCTGTTTTTTAGCTTCTTGCTTAATTGGGTACTGCCTTTGTGCAGTTGGTTGACTTTTTAATTGGATTTTGTGAGGAGGAGAGTCCTCATCCCATCCTACATGATTTTTATATAATGCAGGAGCTTGGGCTACTGCCCACTTTCTTGCAAGTGTATATTTTTTATGAATTGGAATGTGATTTGAGAAGGCAGGCATAATCATTTCTTCGCCATGAGGGCACTCCCTGACAAACTTTGGTGGCCAGTCTTTTTCAGCTAAAAGGATGTCATAGCCTTTGGAAAGGTTATCCCAAAATAGACCCCTTACTTTCCTAGTCTTATCTCCCTCTATACGTAGTGTTATCTCGTATATTTTATGAGGTTTGCTAACTCTGCTGTCTGCAGTTTCCACTTGAATGTATTCATTCGTGTCCACTGTCTCCAGATGATTCATCATGATCTTGCGAGCTATGGTCACTTCTGCTGCACTGTCTAGCACTGTCTGGGCCCACTCTCCGTTTTTCAGCTGTGTCCTCAGTATCCTCGGCATGTTTGATTATTTTAATGCTGGCTACCTTCTTTCTTGGAAATTGTAATTTTTTTACTTTGATGAGCAGGTTCTTTGTCTTTGGACTTGACGTGCTCTTCCCTTTGTTCTGACCGTCCTCTTCTTTCCGATTTCTGCGAGGAAGTCTGAAAAGATCGAGAGGGACGTGTATCAATATCTTGATATCTATCAGGTTTCTTTAGATTATCCCTATTTCTAAGGTTGTATCTTTTCTCAGAGGGCTCCCTCTGGGGAGACTTGTGTCCTTGGTCCGGAGATCTTTCTCTACGCCGAGGAGACCTTCCTCTGGGCTGGAATCTTTTTTCTTTGGGAGTGGATTGTTTATTTCCATCCCAGCTCTTTTTTGGAGTGTTTAGATTATTTTTAATAAATGTTTTTTCAGGATTTTCGGTTAGTTGGGGTTTTACTGGTTTCCCACCCAAACTATATCTTTCTAGTTCTTCATAGGATTTTTCTATGATTCTGGCGAGTTCAAATGGTTGTTCTGCTATATCTGTTTCTTTCAATTTCTGGCGGATCGCCACAGATGCTGCTTCCCCTTTTATGTTGGCTAATAATATAGCCGAGACCTGCTTGAAGTCTTTTAGTAATTTCATACCCAGAGTTAAAGCAGGTTCTGGACCGTATTCATTTTGAATCTGTCTGAGCACATCGGGTATTACCACCATGGACGGAACACCATGGCGTCGATTCCGATCCGGTAAAAAGCGCTCCGAATTGCTGTTCGGAGCGTTTTTCCCCGTACGAATCGCACCTGTAGGCGTCCCCGTATGAATCAGCAAGTACGATCACAAATTAAAGCGTCACTCCGTACGACTCGTAAAAAAGACCGTACAAATCGAAAATCCATACGAATTGCAGTCGGCTGACGCACCACGCAGCGTCCGTACGTAAATAGACCGCGCCTTCCGAACCAGGAAGTACGATCCGTGTTGAACACACTCCGTACGGCTCTTTTGCTATGAGAGCTCCAAACTACCGTAAACCCACACTCCGGTAAGACCCGCACCCGGTACACGACAAGCAGGACATGAACGCCATCGTCCGTCTCATCCCTATCCTGTACGGCCACCACCTCGTACTTAGAAACCGACGACGGCGCAGAAGGTGAGCACAACGAAGTCCAACATACCTGTACGTGTAGCCAGACGGCCACATCGCCATTGCACGATTGTAATGTCTGGGTATGTTGCGCCACACACTCCCGCACAGCACTAGTGTAATACGGAGGGAGGCCGTATGTTCGTCATCGATCACGGGGTACGGTACGTCACCGCACAATAGTAGAGTAATACGTGGGCGGGGCCACCAACGTCATCGACCACGGGGTACGGAACGTCACCGCACATCAGTAGAGCAATACGGTGACAGGGCGAACCTACGTCATCGAACACGGGGTACGGAATGTCACCGCACATCACTAGTGTAATACGGTGACAGGCCGCACCTATGCCATCGACCACGGGGTACGGAACTTCACCGCACATCACTAGTGTCATACGGTGACAGGCCGCACCTACGTCATCGACCACGGGGTACGGAACGTCATCGCACATCAGTAGAGCAATACGGTGACATGGCGAACCTACGTCATTGAGCACGGTGTACGGAACGTCACCGCACATCACTAGTGTAATACGGTGACAGGCCGCACCTACGTCATCGACCACGGGGTACGGAACGTCATCGTACATCAGTAGAGAAATACGGTGACATGGCGAACCTACGTCATCGACCACGGGGTACGGAACGTCATCGCACATCAGTAGAGCGATACGGTGACATGGCGAACCTACGTCATCGACCACGGGGTACGGAACGTCACCGCACATCACTAGTGTAATACGGTGACAGGCCGCACCTACGTCATCGACCACGGGGTACGGAACGTCATCGCACATCAGTAAAGCAATACGGTGACATGGCGAACCTACGTCATCGACCACGGGGTACGGAACGTCATCGCACATCAGTAGAGCAATACGGTGACATGGCGAACCTACGTCATCGACCACGGGGTACGGAACGTCACCGCACATCACTAGTGTAATACGGTGACAGGCCGCACCTACGTCATCGACCACGGGGTATGGTAAGTCACCGCACATCACCAGTGCAATAGACGTATGGGACATACGACTGCTATATCAACGTTAGTCTAACTGGTGTATAGTAAACACATCCACCACTTCCCACCACTGCCCAGCATCAGAGTGCCCACCACTGCCCAGCATCAGAGTGCCTACCTCTTCCCACCACTGCCCAGCATCAGAGTGCCCACCACTTCCCACCACTGCCCAGCATCAGAGTGCCCACCACTGCCCAGCATCAGAGTGCCCACCACTGCCCAGCATCAGAGTGCCCACCACTGCCCAGCATCAGAGTGCCCACCACTTCCCACCACTGCCCAGCATCAGAGTGCCCACCACTTCCCACCACTGCCCAGCATTAGAGTGCCCACCACTGCCCAGCATCAGAGTGCCCACCACTGCCCAGCATCAGAGTGCCCACCACTTCCCACCACTGCCCAGCATCAGAGTGCCCACCACTGCCCAGCATCAGAGTGACCACCACTGCCCAGCATCAGTGTGCCCACCACTGCCCAGCATCAGAGTGCCCACCACTGCCCAGCATCAGAGTGCCCACCACTGCCCAGCATCAGAGTGCCCACCACTTCCCACCACTGTCCAGCATCAGAGTGGCCACCACTGTCCAGCATCAGAGTGCCCACCACTTCCCACCACTGCCCAGCATCAGAGTACCCACCACTGCCCAGCATCAGAGTGCCCACCACTTCCCACCACTGCCCAGCATCAGAGTGCCCACCACTGCCCAGCATCAGAGTGCCCACCACTGCCCAGCATCAGAGTGCCCACCACTTCCCACCACTGCCCAGCATCAGAGTGCCTACCACTGCCCAGCATCAGAGTGCCCACCACTGCCCAGCATCAGAGTGCCCACCACTTCCCACCACTGCCCAGCATCAGAGTGCCCACCACTGCCCAGCATCAGAGTGCCCACCACTGCCCAGCATCAGAGTGCCCACCACTGCCCAGCATCAGAGTGCCCACCACTTCCCACCACTGCCCAGCATCAGAGTGCCCACCACTGCCCAGCATCAGAGTGCCCACCACTTCCCACCACTGCCCAGCATCAGAGTGCCCACCACTGCCCAGCATCAGAGTGCCCACCACTGCCCAGCATCAGAGTGCCCACCACTTCCCACCACTGCCCAGCATCAGAGTGCCTACCACTTCCCACCACTGCCCAGCATCAGAGTGCCCACCACTGCCCAGCATCAGAGTGCCCACCACTGCCCAGCATCAGAGTGCCCACCACTTCCCACCACTGCCCAGCATCAGAGTGCCCACCACTGCCCAGCATCAGAGTGCCCACCACTTCCCACCACTGCCCAGCATCAGAGTGCCCACCACTGCCCAGCATCAGAGTGCCCACCACTGCCCAGCATCAGAGTGCCCACCACTTCCCACCACTGCCCAGCATCAGAGTGCCCACTACTTCCCACCACTGCCCAGCATCAGAGTGCCCACCACTTCCCACCACTGCCCAGCATCAGAGTGCCCACCACTGCCCTGCATCAGAGTGCCCACCACTTCCCAGCATCAGAGTGCCCACCACTGCCCAGCTCGTACATCAAAAACATACCATTGTCAACCTCATTACCCTCAGGAGATAGACACATTTTAGCAGACCTAAATGTGAACATCACACCAGCTCCCAGGCACCCAGCAGTCACAGACATCATCACACAAACTACAAATCTGAAAAGCAAAAAATTTGCTTTATTCAGCGGAATCACAAAAGAAAAGCAAATGAGAGTCCTCGCTCATTAAAGGCCAATGGCCAGTCCAATAGAGTCTCTGCAACAGTTTGTGCCTCCATGGGTGTCATCTCACCCAAACCTGCCTGCACATGGCATTTAATCAGCTGTGCTGACTATGGGGGCACCATCTGTGTAATCCTCCGACACCGCATGGACAGGAGAGGGAAGGACAGGTGGAGTGGGTGCAGGTGAAGTGGATTCATCCACACTGGTTGGGGCATCGCTGAAAGTAGATTAAAAAACCTGGCTGCACACCTCAGCCAGGGCGGAAAAACTACCACCTGAACCCGGGGACACATGGGGGTGGAGGTACAGGGCTGTGAGTCTGTCCTACTGGGTGTGTGGATGCGTGTGTGAGGTGTCTCCCCTCTCCCTGTGGGTGTGCCTACTTGCCCTTGAGACTGTGTGCGTGGAGCTTTGAGCTTCTTATGCTGTGTGTGTGCGCTGGGTGTGTCTGACCTGTGGCGTGTGCGTGTATGCTGTGTAGGTATGTGAGAGGCAGAGGTGGATGGCTCTGAAGGAGGGGGGGGGACAGATGCTGCTGGGTGTAGAGAGGTGCCGTCAGTGTTGATTCAATGGCAGCCACACTCCGACGCAGATCAGACATGGCTGATGACATGCCCTCCATGAACGACACCACCTGTGTCATCAGTTGTGTATGTCCATGGAGGACAGACAGCATGGATGTCTGACCTACTGCAATCTGCCGGAGTAGGTCCACAGTCTCAGCACTGAGGGCAGCAGGGGACACAGGGGCAGGGGCTGCGGTGCCGGGAACAAAGGACACACGGGGGCTAGCACGGACCCTAGGCACACCAAGGACTGGGAGGTTGGAGATGGGACTGGAGGAGGGGAGGGCAGCCAAAGATGAATGAGTGACCATTGCTGCATATTCCCCCCCCCCCCCCTCCTGAGAGTCTGACTCGGAGTCGTCGGCATGGTAAGATGTGTCAGTCACATGTCGTCCGGCCTGCAGACTCTCCTCACACTCTGTGCCACTGCCTCCCACTGACACCTCAAAGCAGGTGGCACTATCGGTGTGTCCCTCTGCCTGATCCGCGCCTGTGTCTCCTCCAGATTCAGATGATGATGCTGTGAGCAAGGAGAAGAATGAAAACATATCAGTCACCTGTACACATCAGACATATCAGCTGCAAATCATTTGGCCTCATTTCTCAACATGGCATGCATCATGAGTCACATGACACAGAACTCTGCATAATGACAAGTCTACTTGTGGACAAATGTCAGAGACACAACGCTCAATGTAAGGTAGGAGACAAGGTATAGGCAAGGAAAATACTTGTATGAGAGACACAATCATGATCCACTGCCTGACAACAGGATAGCTGATGATGCATCACAGTTCATTAGCCAACCCTGCCACCCAAATCAAGACCTGGTCATGTTTCATTCGCTTTGACTCTGTGCCGCATTAGAAAAGTCCTGGGCGAACTGCCATGTGATGCCATCCTGGGACCTGAAACAAGTGTTCCATCACCTCACACTGCCATCATAGCTGTGTACATCCAAAGTCACATTGTGTGGCAGACCATCAATACTATGTACAAAGAACATGCAACAGATGTTGAGAATATGCACACATGCACTGCCCAGTGTGAGTATGCAGAAGCCCAAAATATAGCACATGTACATTGTGCACCTGTAGCTAACACAAGATAATTAGAAAGTGTACCATGGACAAAGGCCACTGAGGCTGACTTGTGCATAAAACACTTGTTGAGACTCAAGAACAGTGCCAAAATATGAAGAAGGGCAGACACAGTGCACTTGTGGTGCTACATTTAAGGTACCAACAGGTGTCACATACCCCCCTACAACATGATGATGTGCAAAGGAAGATGCATACTGAGACATTGCACCATAGGAGTATATGTCAAAAACAAGCATTAGCCAAAGCAAACCTCTAATGTGGAGTAGGGCAAGGCATGTAAAGAAGCAGCTGCTGACAGAGGGACAATCAAATGCCAATGCATGAACTGCCTGTCTGACCACACCACTCAAACTATGGGAGTGTGACCAATGCCTTGGAGCTCTTCAGGTACCATTTCACACACACATGACTACAAACAGACATGTACCTACCCCCTTCGTGCTGCTGTCCCTCCTGCAACTGCCTATGGAGGTCTGGGAACACCACTTCCAGGACCCGGAGCATGTTGGGGGTGAGGTGGCGGCTGCCGCCATGCCGGCGTGGAGCTTCCAGCTTCAGCTGGACTCGGGCGATGCGGCGGCTCCAGCACCGGATGTCCTGCCACCTCTTCTTTATGTTTCGAAGCCTCCTGCGAGGCCCCCCCTCTCTCCGGACAGCCCTGGCGATGTCCACCCAGATTTCACCCTTCTCATAGGCAGATACCTGTCACAAATGTAAAGTTACAGAACATCAGTATACCTGGTCCATGTTCCCAAGACACCCATATGTGCACAAAATACATGAGGACAACAGGGCATCGTATGCCACACACATTTGCATCATTGTCCAGGAGTATGTGGCCTGTGTGCAAACACAACTGCTTTGCATGACATTGAAATTCTACAGATGACATGAGGGCTGCAAAACACTCTTTGAGCATGGCACTCACTGAACAATATATGCTATATCTGGGTGCAATGCAGCACGTGACATGCTGTCACACACCACACTACAACAAATAACTCTCTTGTAACAACACTGTGCACCCTGGCACTCACTCACAACAACATTGCAATAATCCACTATACATACACAGTGGCTATGATGTCACAAACACAACAGGTGCACACTCCAAGGTATTGCACACATCACTCACCTGATCCTCTGGTCTCCCATACAGCTTGCTGAAGTTTGGCAGGAGGGCATCCAGCAGGGCCTTGTTCTCACCATCAGTGAATGCAGGTGCCCTCTCCATGTTCAGCTAATCAGGGTCCAGAGGATTCAGAGACAGCAGCTGTGGTTACCACACCAATGTTGTGCAGGCAAGTGCCCTCCCACAGCCACATGCTGCCTTATATCTGTGCTGCAGAGGGTCTGTGAGTCCAAGGAGTAGTGTGTGATAGGCCACCATAATTTTAATCCTATGTTCCATCCAATCACATGACACCTAAGCCCATGACACACATATGCATGGTTTGAAAATAGAGCCAGAGCTGAACAACAACTTTCGCAACATTGTATACTTTTTCCAAAAAGATTCTTCCAAGACACCTGTAGGAGTTTAAAAAAACTCCGTATCCATGACAACCTGGTTGCATTTTGAACAGTACACTGTTCCCCTAGTTGTTCCCTATGCATTTTTTAAAATTCACACCCAAGTACGGTGACATTGCCATTGCCAATGCTACACATTGAATGGTGTAACGATGCGTACACACGCACGTACCATTGGGGTACGCTTAGCTCGCGTAGAGCCGAAATGCGATAGGGAAACGATGCGTACACACGCACGTACCATTGGGGTACGCTTAGCTCGCATAGAGCCGAAATGCGATAGGGAAACGATGCGTACACACGCACGTACCATTGGGGTACGCTTAGCTCGCGTAGAGCCGAAATGCGATAGGGAAACGAGGCCGACACACGCACGTACCATTGGGGTACGCTTAGCTCGCGTATAGCCGAAATGCGATAGGGAAACGAGGCCGACACACGCACGTACCATTGGGGTACGCTTAGGTCGCGTAGAGCCGAAATGCGACAGGGAAACGAGGCCGACACACGCACGTACCATTGGGGTACAATGCGTCAGACATGGTCAAGTGAATGATTGTGTAGGCTGCGTCCCTGTCCACCTTTATGTCACCATTGGGAGAGTTACACCAGGAAATCACACAGCAGGGATAAATAATAAATAATAATAAAGAGCTTGTAAAGCGCTCAGTAATGCCATCACGGCATGTCCCCGCGCTAAAGCTAGCAGTGAACCAGCAAGAGAGAGATCCAGAGGTCTATGCTGTGTATAAGTGAGTTTTCAGCAAGGCCCTAAACCGCGCTTCACTACTCTCCAGTCTCAAGGCCAAGGGAAGTTTGTTCCATTGTTGAGCTGCATGGAGCGCAAAAGAACGACCACCTATTCTGGCCTTCCTCGTCCTGGGGACTGTCAGCAGTCCGGTCCCCTCCGAACGAAGGGTCCTGGAGGGTTCATACCGGCTGACTAGATCCTTTAAATAAGCGGGCGACCTATCCCAGACAATCCGATGACAGAAGAGTAGGCACTTAAAACGCACCCGTTTCTTCACAGGCAACCAATGAAGCGCATCCAGCGCCTTCTGCGAATTGGCCCTCCTAGGTCTTCTCAACACCAACCTGGCGGCGGAGTTCTGGATGACTTGGAGGCGGCCCAGGCTACCCTCGGTTGCCCCCAGGAACAGTACATTTCCATAGTCCATCCGCGAGGTCACCAGTGCCTGTGTTAAAGTCCTTCTGGCCGCAAGGGGCAATAGGTCTAAAGTTTTATTTAGGGTCTTTAGAACTCCAAAACATTTGCCCACAAGACGCCTAATGTGGCCATCATACGAGAGGGAGGGATTCATCCAGATTCCCAAGTTCTTTGCTTCCTCACAGGGGGTAGGAGTAGGACCCAAGCATGAAGGCCACCACTCAGCTGACCAATTATCGCTTTTTCCCCCCACCACCAGCACCTCTGTTTTAGAACCATTGAGTTTTAAACAATGGGAGTCCATCCATTCTCCCAGTGCCTGCATGCAGGATTTAAAGTTGGTAGGAGTGTTGGAGGAGTTCTGCGATAAAGAGATCAGCAGCTGGGTGTCGTCGGCGTACGACACCAATTCCACCCCAAATGATTGTACCACTTTTGCCAGAGAGGCCATATAAAGATTAAAAAGAGTGGGGCTAAGAGCCGAGCCCTGAGGCACTCCCTGATCTAATGGCATCTCTGCTGAGCGACAAGTCCCTTTCTGAACCTGAAAGCATCTCTCTGAGAGGAATGACTGTAGCCAGCACAGCGCGTGACCAGCCACCCCAGCTTCCTTCAGACACCGCAGCAAGATGGAATGTGCTACGGTGTCGAAAGCTGCACTCAGGTCGAGCATAATTAGGGCCATTGTGTGACCTGCATCAGCCCCTGCTCTTAAAGTCTCGGTGGCTCGGAGGAGAGCTGTCTCCGTGGAATAGCCCACCCTAAATCCTGACTGAGATGGATGAAGTAAGTTCCACCTCTCCAGGTGTTCAGAGAGCTGAGTATTAACCACTTTCTCTGCCACCTTCGCCACGTACGGTAGTAAGGAAATAGGCCTGAGGTTTTCCAGCACCTCCAAGCTAACGTTAGGTTTTTTCCTTATTGGCAGTACTATGGCCTTTTTCCACTCTTTGGGGACTTGTTGAGTGCAGAAGGAGGTGTTTAGGACCTGCCTAATGTGAGGTTCCAGGGCTGACACTCCCTCTGAAATGACCCAAGCCGGTGCCGGATCGTTGGGGGACCCGGACTTCACACTTCGGCATATCTTTATAAGCTTGTCCACTGTGGGAACCTTAAAAGTTTGTAGTGAGGACTCAAAGGATACCATTGAGCTACCTGCTGCAAGATCTGTGCCTTTAACTGGGACTTGAGAAAAGGAGGCATAAATCGCTTTCACTTTATTAGAAAAAAAGTTAGCGACTTTATTACATCCCTCCACAGAGACCTTTATGGGGGTACTAGATCCCGAGACTGAGGATATTTCTTTATATATTTTGTATAATTCACGCAAGGAGCTCTCGGCTGCCTCAATGCGTGTCTGAAAATATTTGGCTTTGGCTCTACGTACCGCATACTGATAGCTTCGATGAGAAGAGCTGTATGTGTTCTTAGCCAGTGGAGTCGGGTTCTTCCTCCAGCTCCTTTCAAGTTTTTTGCAGTTAGACTTGATTTGCTGTAGTTCAGGAGTGAACCACAGGGCAGTGTGTTGTCTGCCTTCTCTAGCTTTACCCTTACTCAAGGGGGCTATCTCATCCAGGGTGGAAGTCACAAGAAGGTTAAATTCCTTGTTCGCCTGATCACTATCCGTCGCACACCATGGCTGTGCTTTCCGGATGGCGCTTAAGAATTTTTCCTGAGTATACTGCCTCCATTTGCGTCTCATAATGTTTCCCATCCCCTTCTCAATCACCCTACCAGGTTGGTAAAAACATAGGAAAGGGACCAGGAAGTGATCGGTCCAAGGGAGCTGACAGGGGGTAAGTGCTTTAATCGTATCCCAGCTAGCAAAAATAGGGTCCAGACAATGACCCCTTTGATGTGTAGCTGCAGCACTTAACAAACTAAGCTGAAGTTCTTGTAGGACAAGGCGAACATCCTCTGCCTCCTTTTGTAAGGGATCCTCTAGGTGGAGGTTCAGATCCCCCAACACTAACACTTTGTTGTGTTTAATCGCAATCTGAGTGTAGTCTACACTCATGTCAACGATGTGGATGCATACATCAGCATGGCACACATACATCAGGATGTGCCAGGTGTGGTAGACATTGAAGAAGCACAGGGATTGTGACCCTGTGCCTCAGTTGATGTGTGAATAGCTTGCACAACATGTCATCAATCATGATGCACATGTGCATCACATGCATTCAACAATTTCCACCCGATTAACGTCAGCAACATGTTGCGAGGCACATGAACACTCGAATGGCCCACAATTCAGTACAGGGAACTGGCACATGATGACAGGAACATGCCCACTGTCACAGAGGTGTCATAGCCGCACAGCATGACCCTGTGTGACCACGTCATGTGTGTGCCATGTGCGACATTGTGCATGCTGTTAGCATATGCGATGAACAGGTCAGTAACGTATTACTCACCTCAGAATATCCCCACATGTCATCCTGGACATGGCAATTTCCGTAATACCGTACACTTGTGTGTTGGTGTGTAAATCCTCTGGCTCTGCAAGTGTCCTTGGCGTTGTGTGTGCCCTGATGACGTTATCTGAGTAGTCATATGTCACCTCTGCGTGCACACGTCAGGTCCTCTGTTTGTTTCTCAACACCAGCGCAGGTCCGGACTAAGTTAAAGCTTACACATTTTGTACCCTAAATCATTGTACAAACACTTCTGACCATTTAGCTTTTATTGTCATACTCAAGACCGTGCCAATAGGGATGTCACTTACAAAGCCTGTGAGGAATGAAAACGCCTCATGTTGGTGAGTGACCCTCACCGTCTGTGTCTCCACGGTTTTCACGTCAGGCACAACAACAAGAGCTGCTCCAATTGCGGGGACCAGACATATGAATCCAGGTGTGATTTGTCCCACAAGCCACTCAGACTCCAGCAGTTGGCACAGCACCACAATAGCTCATGGTTGGGATGTAGGACGAGTGCATGTGTGTGGATGTGGAGACATGTGAGCCCCTTATTAGTACATCATTCCCCAGGCCAAACTCGTCAGGTAAACAAAAGAAGTCAGAGATGTGTAATTGCATTAACAAATAACCACGATGCAAGTGCAATGCTGCATGGGATTAGGGTGACAGCGACCACACGGCTCCATCAGAATTTCAGCCGTCGTAGCCAGCACCACGACCTACGGTCCCAGCCCTGCATGTGACACAGGAGGAGTAAGTGCACTTCCTCATGTCCATGATGTCCCTCACCCCGCCCACTGACTCAGCGTCAGCTTCTGGCCCACCGTACCCGTCTGGGGGCAGTAGCGCCTCTGTTGATATGCCCCTGACGCCATCACTCGCTGAGTGACGGACGCAGGCGGTGCATACATCCCAGAACCGCTGTGACAGACATGATCGGAATGTTCATCCTGGTCCCCGCTGGTTCAACTCACAACCTCACTGCCAGATCTCCCCCAGGTGTCAGCCGTGGCGCCATTCTGGGGTGGTGCTGGCCCCGATACCACACACTGTACGGCTCCGCTGTGGTAACTGTGTGGCAGAACACCGCTCTTAATGCTGCATGGGAATGTAAACATCAATGAGCTGGCCACACCTCATTACAATTGGCGCTAATGAGTATTGGGAGGGTCATGAAGACCCACAGGCACGTGAGTGTCAGTCCCAAGACCACAGGACAGGTGGACTGGGGGATGCGAGTGTTGTGGACACCTAGCCAGACACTGGTGATGTCTCAACTCAAAAGATGTATTTGGATGAGTGGGCAACGTACAGTGTTGTGTTTATGTGGGCGGTCGGAACCATGGCCCTTCATCTCCCCGTTGCTGCGGTGAGGACCAACTTGTCACTGAGGTCCTTCAACTACACTAACGCTACGCTGAGCCTCTGCAGGCCTATCTTGATGAAAGTACTGTATGTATATTGGCAAGCATGTATAGCCACGCAGCATGTTTGTCTGTAGATAGGCACGTTGTCAGACCCCCACTGCCCTACCCGGACTGACCATGTTCCCTGTCCTACCACCCCATCCCAGGAAGCATCTGCATCCAGGCCTCAAAACCACAGAACACATTCCCGTTAGCTACGCTGTAGAGGGTATCCAAGAGGTACAGGCACTACGCAAAGATGTCATCATCCTCCCTGACTCTGGGAGTGATGTTTAGCTACTTGACATCCATCTTTGCCTGCTACCCACACTCTCTGTGGGATATGTTTGTGTAACAGCTGCCAGTGTATGCGTTGTAGGTACGGGCAAAACGTGGCCACGCCCTTGTCGGATGCCAATCTACAACACTGGTTTTGTTCCGGTGTGGCCTGGATAGCCACCACTCACTGGTCAGATCGATGGCACCCAGGGAGGCTAATTAGTCCTAAGCTATGTATGTATTGAAATGTGACACTTTGCTACTGCCTACTGTTCCTTACAGATATTGGTTTACAAAAGGTAAGTAACTAGTCCTTGAAAGTTCTGTGCATCTGCTGTAGGAGCATCTATGTTGTGTCCTTGCTGTGATGGCAGGGTGACTAATGTACACACACCATGCCACGTGTGTTAATGACCCGTTCACATGTGTGATGGCATCACAGACCATCAGTGACAAATGTAATTATCATGCTGTATGATGATGGTCATGTAATTGTAACTGAAAGTACACACCGCAACATGACTAAGGCTGAACAGTGCAAATGATGGCACATGTGGTGTGTGTGTGTATTGCAGTCAGCCGTCTGGATGTGCAGACAACCTCCTACTGACATTGACATGACGTGTCTCACTGACATGATACATTGTCATGCTCACTAAGACCTTTCCATCTGATCGTTTGTATGCATGTCACATCCATTCCACACACTACAGGTATTTTCCTTCTCCACGGAGGAGTGTGTGGGAGCTGGCATCAGTGTGTATCCCACGCCACACTCCAAATTGTCTACATTATTTGAAGCAGTGTTGCTTGCGCCATGTACATTGTTATAGTCTTAGTCAGACAGTTGGTGACATTTCCTTAAAATTGTGTCTTGCAGGGCACCCCCTCTGGAAAGGCCGTTGCCTGACTTGGAAGCCATGAGGGAGCGCAATTGCATCCGTCGATATCGGTTCGGCAGACAGTTGATCAAGGACCTGACGGGCAAGCTTGAGGCTCACCTACAACCACGCCACAGGTATCCAACTGCACTGACACCCAAGGTAAAGGTGATGGCAGCCCTCCATTTTTTTGCCACAGGTACGTTCCAATTTACCATAGCTGATGTGGGAGGGATGTCTCAGACCATGTTTAGCCGGGTATTGGGTGATGTTTTGGGAGCAATGTTGCTCCACCTTGATGAATTCATTACATTCCCTACTCCAGAAGAGTTGACAGTTGTCAAGGGGGAATTCTATGCCCTGGGCCGCATGCCACATGTAATTGGTGCAATTGATGGTACACATGTTACTCTTGTCCCACCACAGGCTCAGGAGAAAGCGTATCGCAACAGGAAACACTACCACTCGATAAATGCCCTGGTGGTGTGTCTTGCCAACATGATTATCTCACATGTTTGTGCACGTTATCCAGGATCGTGCCACGATGCTTTAATCATGAGGCGTAACAGGGTACCACAGATGATGCTGCAGCTGCACAACCACCGGGCATGTCTAGTTGGTGAGTATACACTGTGAGCTCTGTATGTCAGTATGTCACAACTTCATGATCTGCATCATACTCTTGTACATGATGTCAATTTGCAGGAGATGCTGGATATCCAAACATGCCGTGGCTAATGACTCCGCTACGCAACCCCAGGACAGCTGCAGACCAGCGTTACAACAATGCTCATGTGAAGACCAGGCAGGTGATCGAACGGACCTTTGGACTCCTGAAGAGCCGGTTCAGGTGCCTGGACAAGACAGGCGGAGCCCTCCAATACAGCCCACACAAGGTGTGTGACATCTTCACCGTGTGCTGCATGCTACACAACATGGCAGTGGAGAAGGCTGTGCCACTCTACCTGGATCCTGATGAGCTGGAACATCCGCCCGTTGAGGATGAAGGCCTTGGCCAGGATGCCAGTGACGAGGAGGGTGAAGATGATATCCGCGGTCACCTCATCCGCAACTTCTTTTCATGATGGTGAGTCATTTCATCTTTTATGTAAAAGATGGACTATAGAGTTGCATGGGTAGCATGCTGTGTATGCAACAGACTGTAAGCAAGATCACTTGGATGTGTGTTGTGCTGTGTCACACGTTCAGTTGTAATGCTACACACATACGTGCTATGTGTGCACTTGGAATGTACAGGTGTCATACTACATCTGGCTATTCAACAGACATTGACAAAATGATATTATACAGAACTTGACCCCTTGTGTGCCACTCTCATCCACAGCTCGCCCTGCCTGTTGTCCGTTGGGGGTACATCGTGGTCATCCTGCTACTGCTCATTATGATTGCAACGTCAGCCACATCAACGGAGCATGCTTGGACATGTGGAGAAGTCAATTTGGGCAAGGACTCATATGAGGCTGTTTAGCGTTGGTATGTGTAGAAACGTGTGGTACATGTTCATGTGCATGTAGTGTCACCTTGCATATATGCTACTCCATTATGTACCTTATGACATGTATGGAACCTCCCATGACAGGATAGTCACCCCTTCTGTCATCTGTTGTACTTTGATACTCTGGTGAATGCATCAATGTGTGTAGACATTGCCACAGCAACATTGCACATACCATGGCATGACATTGTGTCAGAGGTCACAACCACGGACTCTGTGGGGGATTGCAGCCTCACTGTGTGCATTAGAATGTGACTGGATCCTCACCTCCAGCTTGTGGGCCAGTCCAGTGTGATTACCATGAAACCATGTGGTGTCGGTGTTGCCCAGTGTATGTTCCACATCTTAAGACAACTGTCCTGTGAATCAGTTAACATGGATGCATTGCCCCTTGCAGCAGTATATCATGTCACTGTCATGTCGTTACCTCAGTGCAGGTTGAGAATACTGCTACGCCAGCCTTCACAGTGAGTAGCAGTGATGTTTTGATGCACATGATGTTCCAAACAAAGAAGAGAGTAAGGGAGTTCGTTCACCCAAAAGTGAACTAGAGACTTCTCCTATTCCCCTGGGAGGAGATATGGCAAAAACAAAGAGAGGAGTATCCACTATGATTTTGAAGAACAGACGTATCTGGAGGACCGGTTCTTGGCAAAAAGAAGGAAATTCATCCTTTTGATAGAAACCCCTCACTCACCACCTAGTGGTGACATGCTTCATCATCGGGGTCCACCTTGGCGTCCTAGCGACACCAAGGTGTGCTGCAACACCTGGACTACAGTGGAGCGGGTTGTGGCTGTAGGTGCAAAAAAATGTTAAAAATTGTCCTGGTTGTACTCAGAAAAAGTAGTTTTATTTTTAGAGCAACTGAACAATGTTTTAAAATTAATACTGGCGAGATCCTGGTAGGGAGGGTTACGACCCAGGGATCTCTATATGTGTTGAGTGGTCAACATGTTTCTACCATAAGGGCTATTGCCCGGTATTCGTCAGGACCAGAAAAAACAGGTGGACAGGGGGTGCGTGCTCCCTAAAAAGCACACCCGTCCTTGATCCCCTGTGTGCCTACTGGCAAAAATTGCCAGTGGTGAGTGCCGCTCAATAAAATAAGTGAGCTGGCGGGTAAAAAAGAGACCTGTAAGGAGAGAAGGGTGGATAAAGAACAATCAGGTATTGAGTGATAGACTTACTCTCCTGTAACGTCGTGCAGTCTCTCAGTGCAATTGATATATAGTGCCAAATGAAGTGGATGGTTCTCCAGATATACGTAATACCGAGGTGGGGTGATACTAGTCAACATCTATGGCAAAGGGTAGGTGCACGCAAGTTGCATGCAGTGCTAGCACGACCCAGTCGGTTGCTGACAAATGTATATAGCACTACCGAGTTACATCTATGCCCTAATTCACTTCACCGTACTTTCAACTGTAATGGAATAGGTTCCGCCCTGTCATTTAATATCCAGCGAGTAGCCTAGGCACCACGTGACAGACCTGTTCCGTGTAGCACAAGTATCTTACACCTAATACTCAAACCCCCCCTGGGTCGTGCTATCACTCAATACCTGATTGTCCAGTATTAATTTTAAAACATTGTTCAGTTGCTCTAAAAATAAAACTACTTTTTCTGAGTACAACCAGGACAATTTTTAACATTTTTTTGCACCTACAGCCACAACCCGCTCCACTGTAGTCCAGGTGTTGCAGCACACCTTGGTGTCGCTAGGACGCCAAGGAGGACCCCGATGATGAAGCATGTCACCACTAGGTGGTGAGTGAGGGGTTTCTATCAAAAGGATGAATTTCCTTCTTTTTGCCAAGAACCGGTCCTCCAGATACGTCTGTTCTTCAAAATCATAGTGGATACTCCTCTCTTTGTTTTTGCCTTGATGCACATGATGCCATGTATGTTTAGCATGACTAAGTAAAAAGTGTGAAAGATGCATATGTGAATTTTTGTGTTGCACCAGTGGAGTGCCGTCATTCACATGAATCTCTGGTTGCCGGCACCATTACTGTGCTATGGTAGGGTCTGATTATGTAGCTTGGATGGACATCACTTGCACTTAATATTTATTGTACCTGCATATCATGTTTAGCATTGTGATCCATACTTGACACACCAAAAGACTGGCTACAGAGTGCCTTCATTGCATGTCGATCATTAGCTTCCTCATCATATGTGATACTAACAGCTGTTGTGGATTTGCTCAAGTTAGCCTACATGGCCCTTAAGGCTAACCAATATCAGATACAGACTTTAGAGTTAGCGGTAGTTGGATTTCCATATGTTTCCATTTGTTACTAAGGTCCACCTCATCTGTGCCTGGGAATGTGTTTATACTACATAGATCTTTTTGCATGGGTGCTCACTTGTGAGCATTACCCATGACTCTAATGGATGACAGACTGTCCCAGTTTTTATGTGTCTGTGTCACAGCATCGTATCTCATGTGATGGCATGATTAATCATCATTATTTTTCACCAGTCAGTACACTTCACAGGTGTGACTGGTACAGTGTAGCTAATGAGGTTTTTGAAGTGTCTGTGACATGAGAATGTTGTCCTAATGCTTATTTGCCTCTGTTTCAGGTCTCCCTCCCAGCAGTTCCCATCCTCTCCTTCCCTCGCCTGATCACCCTTTTGTGTCTGTCGTTTGTACTCAGACCAATGGGCTATTTGGAGGTGGAACCCTTAGAGCATCACACCACTCTGATGAAGAAAGGTACGGCCAGTCGTTGACAGCCTTGTAGGTATTCGTAATGCGGCATTACAGGTGACATCATGATTAGTGTAACTTGGACTTATTGACAATGCACATGTATGTTTGTGAAAGCTCCATGGGCTCACAATGTAAATTATCATGTTGTGCATGACGTCAGAATATTGTGCCTGCTTGGGGCTCAACACTCATGTCCTTCTAATGTGCACATATACTATTTTGAACGTAGTTACCTCATGCTTGTTATGTGTGTAACTGTATATTGACCACACGCATGGGGTGGGTGAAGGCTAGAATACTATGTTGTGTGTGAGGTAGATGTCTTTGTTGGTGCAGTTTGGATTTGAACACACTAGCTCTTGTATACACCTGCTGACGCTGTGTGTCTTGTGCCCCACTTGACCGTAAGGGCCCTGATCCAGTGACTGTGATCTGTGGTGATTACTGTGCCATTTTGTTGTCAGTGAGCCTGAGTGATGCAGACACTCCTGCCTTCACATCCACATGTCACTTTGTGCATTAGTCACACCCCTCCTGCCGTCATGTCTTCACTCATTGCTGCAGCTGCATACACAGCCACCATGCAGCGCACACTATCCAGGAACACAGACACCTACAGGATGACCCTCCTTCCATCCATTAATAGAGCATGCTCCTGCCACCCTACACACAGACAACACCAGACATTCACCCTCGTGCTATCAAAATGCTTTGTACTCAGCCATAGCTGCTGCTATGCGTGTGTGTGCAACACATACTGGCACGACTATGCAGATTCACATGACATTGGGTCTACATACCACCAGGTCATGTGCCGTGTCCAACACACACACACACCTTACATAGGCACAATATTGTACAGTGTTAGCTTGTCAACACCACTAGATCAGAAAACTGTTAGCTTACAGTCACGTGCCAGAACACAACATGCTCACACCACTTCAACATTGCTGTCAGTCAGTCAAGTTGGCACATGGGACACACACCATGACCCTGTCTCTTGGGTGTGGTGTGATTTGGCCGTTCTGGGGTAGGTATTTGTCTGATGTGTGTCGTTGTTCTGTATGCGTTGCTCCCATTACAGTAGTATAGTACTTGTAGCTCCATAGGGGTAGGTCACCTAATCAGGTGTGCTTGTCTAGAGTGCTCCAGCCCATTGCCCACAGTCTGTCCTGCCACCGTTATCCTGTGTGGCATTAATCACATACACAGTAATGCATCATGCTGATGGTAGCTCACATACCTGAGGACACAGTTGTAGGTACTCCCTACATGGACTACTACTTTTGTGACACTGACATGTACTCCTCAAAGTGACTCTCCTGGGCCTGCCTGTGCTAGCAGTATTGGGATTCAATCCCCCCTCCAGCATTGACTGTCCCACACAGGTGTGTCTTACCATCCATGTATGTAGTTTGTGGAAATTTCTGACCAATGTGTGTCCTCACTCAGATTCTGATCCAAGTGTGTGGATGACTGCTGTTTGTTGTATACCTTGCATTTTTGACATTTGCAGACACATATACATGTATGCTGTTTCAAAGATTACTCACCAAATGCGTATGATGTTTAGATTATTTATTGGGTGATCTTGTGCAGGAAACGTGAATAGGTGCTGTACAGAAAGGGGTGGAATCCAAAATTCACAGCTGGAGATGAGATGCCTTACAGTTTCAGTCAACAGAGTCCAGGCCACAGTGCCTGACATCATTGGGCAGACTGTGACCAGCAAGTCCATGTGGGAGAGTCTCATAGGGGATGCTGTTGCACCCAGGGGCAATATGCCAGGTCCAGTGTCCTGGGAGATGTCCATGGGCCACAGGCCCTCAACGTCTTCGCCGTGGACGACCCACCTTCCTTGGGGGACCCTCATGTGCAGGCATGGACGGTGCATGGGACGCTACGTCAGAGGGTTCCTCCTCCTCCTCCCTCTCCTCCCTCCCTGTGGCTGGTGTTGCACTTTGCCGTGATGTTGCTGGCCTTGTGACACAGGGAGGGGGCTGCATGTTGGCAGCCATCTGACGTAGCACATGGAAAATGTCCCTATGCACCATCAAGAGCTGAGCCTGGTGTGCCTCCACCCGTCCATAATGCAGGTCTTGCCTGGCTATTTGCTCTGCCTGCTGTTCTCTGACCTGGTTGAGGGCCTCCGCAAGCTGGCTTACCTCCCTGGTGTCCCGCTGGTATGCCTCAAGGATGTTTGTGAGTTCAGGCATACAGGGCCCTGCAGCTGGCTGGCCAGATTCTCACCTCCGCCTTGCGCCACTCCCACCACCCTGACCCACATGAGCACGGCCTGCGCTTGTGGGCACATCCGATCGACGGGCCCCCGAGTGCTGGGAGGGTGGAGGTTGTCACCAACCTCAGGGGCGCCCAACAAAGGGTGTCCCTCATTTTCAGACTGGCTCTCTTGTGAATCATGGGCAGGGCTCTGACCTGTCTGCTGGGATGTGGTGGGAATAGGTCCGGTGGTTGGCAGAGATGTAGCTGGTACAGTTGCTGCAGGGGTTTGGTATCCAGAGGAGCCAGGTTGGTTGGGGTCATCCACAGTGCGTTGAGGGACGGTGCTGCCGGTGGGGTCTGGGGCCTGCTGAGCCTGGGACTGGGATCCTTGGCCCCCCTGGCTGGGGGGGAGATCCGCACGTTGCCCTGTTTGTGGGAGAGACAGACACTGTTAAGGCAATATCAAGTGACATGTGGTTTGGTTATCCATTATCAGCATCACTGTTCCACAAGCTATACATTGTTGACATTGTACAGTTGTGTATTTAGTGGTAGAAAAAACAAGTGTACGATGGGGTACCTACATTCTTCCAATCTCTTGACAATGACTGACACAGCCATTGCTGTGTCTTGTGTTGCCGGCACCACACGTGTAAAGCATTAGTAAGTTTCACGCAAAATCCTGGATACGGTGAAAATTCTTATGTGTGCGTCAAGCATGCACAGAGTTTAGATGCAGCATGTTGATGTAAGAGACAGAGCATCATTATTTAGCATGTCAGCTACTACTTTGGATGTCTTTTGCTGTTCCATGCTGGCCAAACAATGCCAACACCCCTGGACCTGTACACCCACTTCTAGATCATGGCTTTAGAACTTGGGACTTCTCTAAGACGCATCACCTTGTCAATACCCATGTCCATGTTGGTACTTATGTGCATCTACAAAGGTAATGAGATGGGGCACGTGCTTTTTTAGAGAGGCACAATGGACTGGAGCGTCTGTTATGTGCATGTATGAGTTGTATGCATATTCATATGAGTGCGTGTTTTGTTGTGGTACATGGCAATTGGGACAGTGTTGCAATCCAACGCCTGTCCCCAGGGGATGAGTTTCTGTAAGGGGTGTGTACAACAGGCCATGCTATTACTTTGTTTGTGAATTGCAAGCGTCCATTGTTCATGATTTGGCTGTCCCCTCATGTGGCATGCTGCCATAATCGTGGATTTGTGTTGGTGCACAGGATGTGTGACCTTGTCCTGGTGTTTGTGTTTGCAATGAGCACAGGAGGGACTTGTGCTGCCTACACCTGTGCCCATTGTGTACTACAGAGCTTTCTGAGATGTGTGTCCTGACACAGTAGAGTGTTGACAGCAAATGGTGGGTGTCTTCCAGGCACATAGCAGATGTTTGCTGGTACTTGTGAGACATCCCTTAACATTCTGCTCTATGGAGTTTGTGAGGCCTGTGCAGTGCTTGTGTGCAACTGTGTGTGTGCCCCAGGGAGGTGCGTTGAGGTGACAGAGGGAAGAACACTGACTGATGGAGACAGAGGGAGAGGGAGAGGGAGAGGGAGACAGAGGGAGACAGAGACAGAGGGAGACAGAGGGAGAGGGCGACTGAGGGAGAGGGAGACAGAGACAGAGGCCGACAGAGGGAGAGGGCGACCGAGGGAGAGGGAGACAGAGACAGAGGGAGACAGAGGGAGAGGGAGACAGAGGGAGAGGGAGACAGAGGGAGAGGGAGACAGAGGGAGAGGGCGAGACAGGGATGGAGACAGGTAGATTGTGCTTGCTCTCTTGCTACACTGCCTTACTTTGTCACAAAATGATGCATCTCTGTAAGGTGTGTCAGCAAATAGTAAATATTTAGAAGCTGTGGTCTAGTATCTTGTGTGATCTTTACCTATCCCTGTGCATTGGTCATTATGCTTGTGTGTGTCCCTGGGACATATGGCATGAGAGCAGCCTCTTACCCTAAACATTGCACCCTATGTGCCTCCCCCTTGCAACTACCACCATTTGGTAGTGTACTGCTTGGACTCATGGCCACCCACCCCATGCTGCTGGGCACTGTTGTTAGTCTACCCATGTAACTTGTGTTTTTTGTACACTCACCAGACTCAACGGCTCCTTCTATTCCATGTACTCCCACCGCTGGCAGTAGGACCATGACCTTCTCCTCCCAGGGCTAGTATACAGGAGGTCTGCAGGGACCACCGCCTCCAGTGTGGTGTGCATTGGCGTAATCCTGTGCCATCTTCTTCTTGACCATCCTCCGCAGATCGTACCACCTGGCCTGGCATTCATCCCTGGTGCGCCTGATGGGTGCAACAGCATTGACCCGGTCTACGATCCTCTCCCACAGGCGTGTTCTTTCTGCCAGGCTGGTCTGTCTGACCAATGCGCCAAACAGCTGCGGCTCGACTCTGATGACTTCATCTGTAAGTATCTCCATCTCCGGGTTAGTGAATTTTGGATTCTTGTGTGTGGTCATGGTGTGTAGTGTATGTGATTGAGGGGTTGATGGTGTGTATGAATGAGGGTGTTTGGGTCAGAATGTGAAGGGGGTGGTGTGGGTGTAGATGAGATAGGGTGTACGTGTGAAGGTATGTGTCTGCAATAGTTTGTGTGCTCTCAGTTTCCTCGCAAGAATGGGTGTGTTGCAAAGGATGATGGGTTGTATGTGTGGTCCCTTTTATTGGTCAAATGGTGGGTGTGGCTTAATTTGAATTGTTGGGGTGGGTATTATATGGGGTGGGTGTTGGTGTTGTCCTCTGTTTGGCTGTTTGGCTGTGACCAGGACATTGATTGTCAAAGGTGTGTACACAGGAGACATGTTCAGTGTGGTAGTGCGACTCGTTAGCAAGGTCCTTGTGGTCGTTTTGGTGTTGGCGTTATGTGTGCGTGCGGTACTTGTGCGTGCGTTTGAGTAGTACGGGCCGTTGGCGGGTGGGGGGTTCGCGTAGGCTTGGCCGAGGGGTGTGCATGCGGTACTTGTGCGTGCGTTTGAGTAGTACGGGCCGTTGGCGGGTGGGGGGGTTCACGTAGGCTTGTTGGGGGTGTGTGCGTGCGGTACTTGTGCGTGCGTTTGAGTAGTACGGGTCGATGGCGGGTGGGGGGGTTCGCATAGGCTTGGCCGAGGGGTGTGCGTGTGGTACTTGTGCGTGCGTTTGAGTAGTACGGGCCGTTGGCGGGTGGGGGGGTTTGCGTAGGCTTGGCCGAGGGGTGTGCGTGCGGTACTTGTGCGTGCGTTTGAGTAGTACGGGCCGTTGGCGGGTGGGGGGGTTCGCGTAGGCTTGTTGGGGGGGTGTGCATGCGGTACTTGTGCGTGCGTTTGAGTAGTACGGGTCGTTGGCGGGTGGGGGGGTGGGGGGGTTTGCGTAGGCTTGGCCGAGGGGTGTGCGTGTAGTATGTATTGGTGGAGCTTGCAGTGAGGCGAATGTTCCGTACGAATCAATGTTGAAGCGTGAATACTTTGGCCCGTACGTATCTCGCTCAGGCCTTTCGTTCCGAATCGGAATAGTGAGTTTGTACGGCCTGATTACGAATCGTACGGTGGTCTGCACGAGGCTTATTCGTACGGGTAAACGAATGTCATTCGTACGGGTCGTAGAAAATCGTACGGAAATCAACGGAAACGGATCGGAATTCGGAGGTCGGACGGTAGTTTCCCAATCGTACGGATTCGGCTACGAATACGAATCGTATGGTGTATTATTTTACCGGATCGGAATCGGCCCCCATGGGTTTTTGTGTAAATGGAAGCTAAGACTGTGCCCCAAGTGTCACAGTCCTCCACATGTGGTGCGATCCCCATTGGAAGGCAGATAGTCAGAATTCTGTGTTTCTCAGTAGGGGTAGTATCTGGAAATACTGCCTCTATTTGAGTGATTTTTTGTGCTAACCAGAATGGAATTTGTTCCCGTTTTATGGGTACTTTACCCAGACATGATTGTATGTTCTGTGGTGCTATTTTATTTGTGTTCCCCTGATGAGGGGTCAGCTGTGGAATGTTAATAGCTGGTTGGACTGTTGAAGTCCGCATTACATATTGGACTAATTGTTTATGTATTTTAATCAGTTGTTTCAGCTGTGCTAAAAGTTCCGGTACTGACATTTTTTCGATGTCGGGATGTGGTGTGTAGCTGGCTAGAACCGGCCACATTGCTCCTGGTCTACCTAGTGGACCGAGCCTGGTGATGTGATTATTATGTTTTAGGGCGCCTTTAAACCAGAGCAGGTGCTCGTGGTATTTTAATGGGATTTCCACCTCCTCGAAAGGAGTGTACTCTATCGGAGGTTCCTCTATTTTGTAATAGTGGAATTCGTGTGTGACAGCGTTTAGTGCTGGAAAGTTTATCCATGAATAGAATACCTCTGTCTGCCGATATTCATGTGCCTCAATTACGAATACGACTATACCACCTCTCGATGTTAGTCCATTCTCTATAAGTTTAAGAGTTATAGTTTTTCTTATGTTGACCGGAATGAGTATTGCATTCGGGTCGGTCTGTAGGAGACTAGTGTCATCCTCTAGGAGCTGAGCTGCTATTCTAGCTGTCTCCCTCTCTTCTTCAGTTTCTGACATTTTTACTGACAGAAAAAGGTTTTTGTTGCAGATCAGGTTTCAAGGAAACAAAGATTAGGTGTACACTATTTTTGGAACACTGTATCCTTCAACGTTGATTAAACCAAAAACTATACATAGAAATCTCTTCCTACTAAGTTCCGGCGGATTTTAACCTTTTACCCACTCCAGACGTCTTTTGGAGTATTTACGGGAAAAAGGGTCTGTGTGAAAAAGCACGACTGAGTTACTCTAACGTCTTGCGTTAGATTTATCGCCTTACCAAACGTTGGGCGCTATGTAGTGTAGTTCATATATTCCCAATAGGCTCTGCGCATTGGAATAATATATTCAGCAGTGTAGACATAGGACTGAGGTTTTCTAGGTCTCTACTGACTATATTAGACTTAAGTTTTGCCAGCTAGCTCAGAGGTCACTAGAAACTTTCTCGAATAAACGAGGAGGAGTTTAACCTCCCTGGATAGACAAGAAGGGATTAGCTTCTGACAACCATAAAACATGACAACTTTGCTGTTTGTTTCCCTGAATAAGAGTGTATCTCTAGAGTCGTGTGAAAACAAAAGACAGCTATTTCACTCAGTCAAATGTGCGTACTTAGTTTCACCAGAATGCAGAGAAAAGAGAGACGGGCGTTTTCAATAAAAGGTGTTATTTATTGAGCAGTCTTCTTCCTCATACAAGAGAAATGAATTGCCATGATTTTAATACTCATGGTAAAGTAAAGTGCGTACAGTAAAAGGAGGATTATAAAATAATACTGTAAAAGCATTGATATGGTTTCTTAGCTATATGATACTTTAAAATAGATAAATTATATACATACATATATACATTGACTAATCGTACTCAACTGGTGCTTCTAAATACGCCTACCCCGGTGTACCTGACCTAAGCCTAATACATGGGAAGGAGTAAGTAAGTAGCAGTTTAAGTTAAGTTTGTTTTGCCAAGAATCTGACTCAAGAATTCTCTGTAAGGGTTTAGTCAGTTCCGTACCTGGGTAATAGAAAACAGGAGGTCTGGTATCTCTCTCTCAGGACTCGATATCCCAGCAACCCGCAAGGGTAGGCTGGAAACGCCGGAGCTGGATTTCTCGGCAGGAGAAAAGACAGCGTCTTTCTCAGCGCGTCAAGGAGGAGGGGCAGCGTCCGTGGGCTCTCGCATCAGCTGGGCTTTCGGAAGTAGATAGCTGCTCTGCTCCAGAATTACCACCGTGTGTTTGCTTAAGGCAACGTTGGTATATTTATACCTGAAAGGTGCCTGAGTTTGACGTAAGGTTGGACATAAGACGTCAATAAAGATGTCACTAAGAACTGGCTGTTCTTACAGTGCTTTACAGGAGTTCTAGGACGAAATCAAAACAATAGCAAGGGGGATTTCCCAGGTTGCTGGAGGCTTGGTTTTGTTTAGAGAACTCGGTGTGCTTACTAGGGGGCCGGAGAAGTAGCCTTGCTTAATGTGACAGCATGTGCTACGACTGAATTATGGATATGGTTATTATGCCGTTGTATGGATATTATTGATTATAGCCGGACAAGGGCATAAAATAGGAATATCGATTCAGGTTTCCTAGATAACACACTACAGAGTGTGTGTATATATTTTCACGTTCCGAACTTCGGATAGAGTAAGCTTAAGGAATACTAATACATGGATTTTTTCATGTTATATTAGACGGATAGAATTGAAGAGTCTCGAAGGATAGTCACTTGTGACATTCTTTGGATATATTGTGACAAAGTGAGTAGGTTCTTTTGATAGCTAGTTTTATAAACGTTGAGAGTGGTGTTTTTATGGGTGATTATAAGTATATTTTTTTGGACACATATGAGAGGTGGCATGTTTTAGGCCCTCACTGGTATTGTATGAGTTTTATGGACCATTGTTGTTGTCTTGAGTGTGGAGCAGCCAATACCTTTTTATATATACAGGGTTTTTGAGTACGTATATTTTGTATTAGATTTGGATGTGCAACAAATACCGTCCTGATGATGGTCTTAGGGATCTTGTAGACCGACGTGGGACCGAAATGTCAACGAAAGAACATCGATTTGCTTATATAGATACACCGATTACGCAGGACATAAACTAGATGCAATGTTTTGTTTTACCTCGTTCAATATGGTGTTTTGTTTTCCATATGATTTGTAAGCAAAACGTGTTCAAGATACTACAGTCAAATGAATGTGAAATATCAGTAGTATGTGTGTTGCCAGTTTTCTAATTACATTATAGAAAAACTTTTGGAATATATTAACCATTGGTATAAATTTTGTGTTTATTAAGGTTTTTCCTCTATGGATACACTAATGATCACTATTGTGACAAGATTTTGAATGATAAATAATGTTGAATGATTCCCCTATGGGCAATTATATTTTGTGATTGAACATACCCTGTCCCTAGGGGACTATCGGGTTGCCCTATCCTGTTCTGGATAGATATGGGAGTCATCTGCATAGAGGTGGAAAGGGATGTTAGCATTTTTGAGTAGGGGTTCCATGTATATGTTGAACAGTTGAGGTGAGAATACTGAACCTTGGGGGATGCCCCTGTTGACGTGGTGTAGGTCGTAGGAAAAGTTTTTTTTTATCCTTTGTGAGCGGCTGTGTAAGAAGGAGGAGAACCAGCGTAGGACCACCTCATCAGATCCTACCCTTTCTTGTAAAGCCTTGATGAGAAGTTAGTGATCAACCCTGTCAAAGGACAATGAGGAGGCAACATTGGTCGGTATCGAGGGATTTGTGGATGTCGTCTGTGATGTTAAGGATCGCGGTCTTGGTGCTATAGCTTTTTCGGAAACCTGATTGGTGGGGGTCAAGAAGGTTGATTCTATCCATGTGTCAGTTGTTGGAGGATGCATTTTTCAACGATTTTTGATAGGAGGGGAGATTGGAGACAGTCCTGAAGTTATTCAGTTCCTTCGAGTCAAGGCCTGTTTTTTTCAGTAGTGGAGTGACTTAGCCAACTTTGAGGCTTTCGGGTATGATGCCGGTTCTCAGGGAGCTGTTTATGATCCTGCACCAGGACGGGGCTATGGAGAGATTCAGTTTTTGGTCAGTTTAGTGGGTAACGGGTCAAGGACGTGAGAGGCTGGTTTGGAGGTGGAGATCAGTTTGAGGATCTCGGTTTCTGGGATGGTGTTGAAGCACTTCCAGGTTTTTGTGGGGTGCTTGGGCATGCTATCTACTGTCACTGGGGGGCAGGCTTTTGCAGACTGGTTGACATTGATGTCCAGTGAGAGCTCAATCTTGGTGAATTTTTCTTCGAAGAAGTTGGCATCGTTTTCCCACAAGTTTGGAGGTTTGTTGCCTGATGATTTTGAACAGTTCGTTGGGCCTGTGTTTTGTATTGTCAAGGGCGGCGCAGAAGAAGGTGGATTTTTCGCTGCTGATGTGTTTTTTGTATTTCCTTCGGGCTGCTTTGAGTTGTTCGAGTAGGCTTGAGGACGGGTTGCTCCTCCAATAGTCTTTCTGCAGCTCTTCGCTGTCTTCTTTCGTTGTTAAAGTCCGTGTTGAACCTAGATCTGGATGGGATGTTCCTGTTTTTTTTTTAGTTTCAACTGGGGCTATTTGATCAAGAATGGATGTCATGTTTGTTTGTAGTGGGAGGTGAGTTCTGTTGTGGATAGATTATCTGTGGTGGCAGTGAGGAGAGAGTTAACCCTTCTCTCTAGGTCAGTCTAGTTAATCTGAGCGAAGTTTCTGGTTGATTTCGGAGGGTCTTGGGTGGGGGGTTTAAGTGTGATTGGCTGAGTGAGGTGGAAAAGGATTAAGTGGTGGTCGGACCAGTCCACTGGCAGGGTGCGGGCTATCGTGACAGTGTTGTGCTGGGTCATAATGGCATCTAGGATTGCTTCTTTGTTGTGGGTTTCCTCTAAGCCGTGTTGGGTAAGGTTGTTGTTGTGAAGCAGCTCCTTCAGGTTCTGGATTAGCAGGGTGTTTTCTTCATTCCAGTGTAGATTGAGTGCATTCTCCTTTGTGCTAACCTGACTCCCACCCACTGGGACCAGACTCTGCCTTTGCGGGAGCAAACAGGTTTCCCCGCATCAGTCCAGCGTCAGCAAGGAAACTGCAGCATCGAAGGGTGGGCTCACCAGGACACAGGTAGTGGGCGGGCCCTATGGGTTAGGTTCCTTGAGGCCACAGAATGCTCAGGAAGGGGGGCTTTTACTAAGTTTAGCGGCATTGGGGATGGGGTCCTCGAGGCCTTTAGTGGTGAGGGGAGGGAGTCCACAGCGCCCCTCCCAATTTATTTTAGTAATAAGCTTCAGGGGTGGCCGTCAGTGACTCAGGAAGGGGGCTGTGTGGCCCTCCTCCCCGAATTTAAAATATATCGGCCCAGGGGATGGGGCTCTCAGGGGATTTGAAGGCTCAGAGAGGGGGACTGCACAGCCCCTCCATTTTTTTTAGCATTTTGGCCCCAGGGATGGCTCCCTAGGGCCTATAATGGCTGTGGGAGGGGGGCTGTGAGTCCCCTCCCTTTAAGTAATGAGACCATGGGAGTAGACACCCCGGGGTCTACAATGGCTCGGAAGGGGGGGTGCCTGCCACCTGCCCTTAAATAAACAATGCGATCCTGGGGTTGGGCTCCCCGGGGTCTATTACTAAATAATGCGTCCCTGGCTGTCATTTTCTTTCTTTTTTTAATCCCAACGGAGTCCCGTGGGAATCCTGCTGGGTCACGGAAAAAGGAGTGGAAGGTGCACCAGGAAATGATCCCAAACGTTAATAGGAAGTCCTTTATGTTTCTTTTATTCCTTGTAGTAAAAACAGTCAGTCAAACAGTCAAACAATAGCCAACACATTTCGTTCTTTACAAAAGAACTTCTTCAGGGCAATGATAAGCAGCGGCGGTCCTGTCGAGTTTTAATCACAAAGGTATAATAACCTGGTTACCACTCGGAACCCCACAGTCAGAGTTCCAGGGTATAAATTATCAGTTACAGTGGTCAGCATTGATAGTTAACAGTAGTCCTGTCGAAATCAAAAAGTGAAGGTATAATAACCGAATCACAACTGAAAAATCCCTCAATCAAAATTCAAGAGCATAAGTGTCAGTTACAACAGTCTATGATGGCGGTATTTACAAGGTCATTCCGGTGTGTATTGCAGAAAGATTAATCAAAGGCAATCCCATCTGGGGGACCCATGGTCAAGGTTCCAGTAGATCAATTCCAGCCCTAATTTTCAGCACAGTCTTAGTGATGTTGGTGGCAGGTGCCGCTTTCAGAGTGTTATGCACAGGACATTTATATTTATGGAACGGGGATTGGGGTGCTGAACTAAGGGTCAGCAGCAGTCTTTGGAGTTTGTAATGGATCATGGAAAAAATTGCCTAGTACTTTTTTATTTTCGGCCCAACCGGAGGTCCCTCTGGAACCCCACTCCTTGGGGCCTATGGGTGCAGGGTATCCCTACCCTGCCCCCCTTATATACATTTTTTTTATTTACTTCAGGACAGGGGACTAAGGACCTTATTTTGAGTTTGGTGGATGGGATACTCAATCACAAACGTGCCACATATCCTGACCACCACATTAGAAGTTCGATAGGATATAATGAAATTGTAATTTGGAAGATGGGATATCCGTCACGTTTGTGGCAGAGTAACCCTGCCTGCCAAACTCGTAATCAGGCACTACATACCCAACTCCTGTAATGGCTGCCAACAAAATCATTCTCATGCTGCTGACAGCCAATCAGAGTGCTGAACAAATTGTCCCAAGGGAAATAAAGCTCCCTTGGCCAATCCAAGAGCTCTATTTTCTTTAATTAGGTTTGAGGACCTTTCGCAATAGTTCCTCGAACCCAAGGATCCAGATATAAAAATATTTTCCAACCTTAATATCTCAAACCACTGAATGGATTTACATCTAATCACAAAAAGCAGAATATGCGGACCAAGATCTACCTTCCTGCTGTATTTGGAGTAATTCCGTTCAGCATTTTTTTGCAGAAACCTGTCTTAAACAAGTCTAAGGAAAATGCATGGGGATTTTGCGTTTTGAGACCCCCATTTTTTCTCGGCTCCCGTTTGACGGATCACCATGAAACCTTCCATGCACAAACTTGGCAAAACAGAGCACTTTTTAGAATGCATCATGGAGATTCGTCAAACAGTGACAAAGTAATTAGCGTCACAAAAAACACATTTCCTATGGAAACGCTGACCTAATTATAACTGCCCAGTAGCAACCTCCCCAGGGTAATATATAGATAGATCGATAGATAGATAGATAGATAGATAGATAGATAGATAGATAGATAGATAGATAGATAGATAGATAGATAGATAGATGATAGATAGATGTTTACCATTCACAGAGAGAGAGATTGTCCAATCAGGTAATGATTTCTGAAAAGGAGTGCTAAGCCCATTTATTTGCAATTGCATGGAGTTCATGTAAACTGAGGTGGGAGGGCTTTGAAATTTGGGATGGCGAGAATCATGCTTGTGTGCAAATGTGTATCTGGGTCACCATTTAATTACTGTTCATGTTTTAAAAGATTCCCTGAAGCCCTTGTTTCTAGTGCATGCATGTGTGCATGCATGTGGATTTGTATAGAGTTTATTCTACCCAGGGGATACAGGGTACTGTACAAAGCCAGTATTACGATCCAGGGTTCTTTGCAGTGTTAAGGGCTGGTTGGCCACTGGAGAAAGACTCTTCTGTTCTCCAATTTATTTATAATCCGACATTCAGAGATTTGGTGGAATAAGTATAAAAGTCTCTTGAAAATATTGGCCAGGGAAATTGTGCCTCTCTGTGCCACAGAATGTATTGCAGGAGCATCATATCTCTCATACAGACAGATGCAAAAGCACAATTATGCTTTTGTGGTATAGGACAAAAATGTAATGAATCCCTTTGCTCTGTAGAATATTGGAAACTAAGATCACTTCAGGGAAAGATTCATCTGTGGATGTAATTTAGCAACTCAGATTAGGATATTGCATACAAAGCACAGACACTTCCAAAGTGGAATGTGACTGCTGGCGTGAGAATGGGAAACGTTTTCTCATTGGGCCCAAATCACAAAGCCCTGGATATAAAAGATTACGGTTTGCTGATGAAGGACGACTTCTATGTTTGCAGCACGTTTCTGACTTTTATGAGATTGACAAAGAGTCTCAAGAATGGCCATGGAAATGTGCACCAGGATTAGATTTATAGGAGAACTTTCACAGGTAAAGTTTTTCTAGCCTATACAATATGGGGACATCCCCTCTTAACTTCCTTTCTAAAATGTATTTATTTTGAGTTTATCGAAATACAGTTAGTAAAAAAAAGACACTATCAACAAGATTCATGTTTAGTGCACTATTCAATAAATATTAAATATATGTTGTGGTAAATGGTAATCATTAGACTAATATAGTAAGAAACAGGGGACAAAAAAATAAATAGTTTATGAATTCTTGATACTAACCCTACCAATATTTTTGTTCCAGAAATAATCCCCCAAGATTACCATAGCGCCTCATATGTGCTATTTCGGCTCTTTAAAGGAACAGTAGTAACACATCCTTTAGCAACGTTTTCCGTCAATGTGTGCCACAAAATCTTAATGGCGGGAGTTCCTATATCGTGCTTCTGTGTCAACAGTGTCAGACCTGCTGCTGCTGTGCCGTAAAGACGAAAAGTCATGAAATGTACATTGGGAGCCACAGAAGCACCACTAGTAAATAAAATACTTAACAATCTTGCTTAAAAACGGATAATTACAAAAAAGATGCATATGCAAAAAATAAACATATTCCTTCCACGGTGTAGGTATTATAAATTCTGGGCATATGCAAATAAACAATAACTTTAAAATATTATCCGAAATAAGCCAGATATGCCTACTACAATTAATTTTGTGGTTTTATGCACAGATACTTGGGAAATTCTTTCGATATCTGGAAACTGAGGGGCAGATTTACAAGAAAGTGACTCAATGCGTTCTACAAGCAATTGGGCTGCGCCGCACTGAGTCACGTTCAAAGCAGAGGGATGCGACATATTTACAACAATATGTCGCATCTCTGTGCTACCCCCTGGGCTAGCGCACAAACTGCTGCGTAGGCACCCTTACACCATGGTGCATGGATGCCTGCATCATGGGCAGATTGTTTTTGCTCAGGAGGGGTTACCTTCCTGCACAAAATCAGTCTGAAAGGCCGTTTTCAACTTCTATGTGTGTTGCATTAGCACACATAGAAGTTGAAAGACTTCATTGTTTCAATGCTTGTTAATGTGCAGGAATGGAACCCTTCCTGAACAAAAACAATAATTAGAGGTGATTTCCTCTTCCTATGTGTGCTGCAGAATGGAATACACTCAAAATATCGAGTTTTTAATATCGATTAGCATTAATATCAAATTAAAAATACAGAATGGACACAATATCGAATGGACAGAATATAGAGTACAAAAATATCGAATAGAATAGTAGTAATATCAAATTAAAAATAAAGAATGGACACAATATCGAATGGACAGAATATAGAGTACAAAAATATCGAATAGAATAGTAGTAATATCAAATTAAAAATACAGAATGGACACAATATCCAATGGACAGAATATAGAGTACAAAAATATCGAATAGAATAGTAGTAATATCAAATTAAAAATAAAGAATGGACACAATATCGAATGGACAGAATATAGAGTACAAAAATATCGAATAGAATAGTAGTAATATCAAATTAAAAATAAAGAATGGACACAATATCGAATGGACAGAATATAGAGTACAAAAATATCGAATAGAATAGTAGTAATATCAAATTAAAAATAAAGAATGGACACAATATCGAATGGACAGAATATAGAGTACAAAAATATCGAATAGAATAGTAGTAATATCAAATTAAAAATAAAGAATGGACACCATATCGAATGGACAGAATATAGAGTACAAAAATATCGAATAGAATAGTAGTAATATCAAATTAAAAATAAAGAATGGACACAATATCGAATGGACAGAATATAGACAACAAAAATATCGAATTTGAGGTAAGTTATTTTCAATTTTTTAATAATATCTAAATTGTTAAAGTGATTTTTTTATGTTAGTATATGTGGGAAAAGTGTATATTTATTTTATAATTTATTTTAATTAATTAATTGTATGGTATTTAATTTTTGCATAATATAATTCTATAGTGGGTTGTGGGTTTGTAGGGGAATAGGGTGAGAAGTAATTTAATTATAATTACATTTTTAAATTTATTTATTGGCATTTTTTTAGAATGAATTGTTAATTAATTGTTAATTGGTAATTAATTAAAATATAATTTGTGATTAATTTTAATTGATTAATTAATTGATAATTATGTTGATTTTAGTAATTTATTTTCTGTAGCGGGTTGTGGGTTTATAGGGGAATAGGGTAGGAAGTAATTTAATTATAAATAATTACATTTTTTAATTTATTTATTGGTATTTATTTTGAATTATTTATTTAAATTTTTAATTGGTCATTAATTAAAATATAATTGGTAATTGGTAATTGATAATTATGTTAATTTTATAAATTTATTTTCTGTTGTGGGCTGTGTGTTTATAGGGCAATAGGGTGGGAAGTAATTTCATTGTAATTAATTAAATATTTAAATTTATTTTTTGTTTTATTGTTGTTCTAATTTTTTATTATTTTATAATTGTTAATTACTAAATTGTTAATTGGTAAATAATTTGTATTAATAGGTAATCATTTTTAATGCTTTGTATTTCTAATTGATTAAATATTATATTATATAAAATTGTCAATTACTTTTAATTAATTTGTAATTGGGATTAATATTAAATGTATATATGAAGTATTTACTTTCCCTACTGTTGCACTCTCTGGAGTGGGAATAGTAATTTTTACCCCTACGCTATCTAACGCTTTCCCTACTGTTGCACTCTATGGAGTGGGAATAGTAATTTTTACCCCTAAGCTATTCAACGCTTTCCCTACTGTTGTACTCTCTGGAGTGGGAATAGTAATTTTTACCCCTACGCTATCCAACGCTTTCCCTACTGTTGCACTCTTTGGAGTGGTAATAGTAAATTTTGCCCTTTCCGCTATCCTACGGTAAAAATATTGTAATTCTTTTATTAATATTACGTTTATGTATATATATGTATTAACAAATCAATTTGTATCATTGTTTTTTTTACTTACATTAATTATTTATTATTTTTAAGGTTATTTAAGTATTTTAAGTAAGTTTAAGTTAATTATATTTATTATTTCATTAATTTTTAATTAATATAAAGCATTTAAAAAAAATCGATATTTTGACTAACTATATTTTTTACATCGATATTTTTGATTCGCTATTTTTGTACTTACCTGTTTGGAGATTGGAGGTCGATATTTTGGTATTCTATATTTTTGTAAATCGATATTCTTGACATCGATATTGTTTCAGTGATCCCTGCAGAATGTAGCACGCATAGAAAGAAGAAAAGAAAACAAGAAGAAATTAATACAATTCTACTCGTTGCGCCTCCCTAGACCTCCCCTGGGGAGGGGCAGCATTCACAGGCATTTCCAGGTTTACCATTCCTCGTAAATCTGGAAATGTGTCCGGTTCCATGGGTGTTGCGTGGGAACACCCACAGCAACACCCATGGAACACCACTTTCACGCAAAGGGCTGCGTGCAAAGGAGCCATATTTACAAGGAAAGGGAAAGTAATGCAGGGTGGCTTTTCCTGTACTTGTACTTTAGAACAGTAAAATGCGCCACCGGTACGACACAAAAAGTGGTGCACTAGTGGCGCAAGGGTCTTGTAAATCTGCCCCTGAGTTTTTCTTGCTCGCATTTTCTTCCATCTTTGCATGTGCTTTTGTTCTTGCTTTCTCTCGAATGGATGGATCTTACAGGGGTGCTGGAGCAGTGGAGTAGGTGATGGACCTGCCAAAGGGCCCAGAGGTGACAGGGAGCGGCATCAGCTACAGTTTTCTAAAAAATTTGGCCCGCTCAGAATCATTTTTTTGCAAGAGCTTCCCTGAGTATTGGCCTAGAGTTCCGGATTTATAAGTGTGAATTTTTAACGCCATGCATAAAGCATAGTTTAACAAACCATCAGTTTAAATAAACTGAGGGCCTCATTTATGAGTTTTGCCGTAAGGCTGCTCCACAGGCCTTTCTGAGGTGCTGCCTTTCGGCAAAAGAAAAGGGTAGTAATGTGCTGTTACTCTGAGATACAGGGCATTCCTGTCATTTTCCCTTGTGCCAGCGCACAATAGGCAGCCGTCCTCCAACGCAGATACCTATGCACCATGATGTAAGGGTCCCTGCATTGCGAGGATGATTGTTTTTGTGCAGTAAGGGAAGCCTTCCTGCACAAAACCAATCACTAGATGCTTTTTACTTTGGCTGTGTGTGCTGCAGAATGAAGTACACATAGAAAAAGAAAAAACAATGAGAAATGAAGAAATTTCTCCTCAGTGTCCCTCCGTTCCGCCTGCCTCAGAGTTACGATTTCTTATAAACCTGGGGTAGTGTCAAAATGTCATGGATGTTGTTGAGAAAGCACCAAGCAACGCCCATTGCATGCCCCATTAACACAGAAAACTGCGTCAAAGGGGACAATACTGGGGGGCCGTCTCCTACCCTGACACACAGCAAATTATCCTGCAACATGTCGGACCTATAGAGCTGGGTCGACTATCCTGAAGCGGCGGAACCCTTCTGGTGCTTGAGGATCGGGTTCAGACTCGTGGCAACTGCTGTGCACCACTGTTTTTCGCAATGGCTCCTGGGCAACTGGAGGCGAGTGTGGAGGATAGGCGGAGCCGTATGAGCTGTATGGATGCCCCATCGGAACTGACGGCCTGAGCGGAGCTCCCACTGCTCCTTTAGTCCTCCGAGGTGCGGGAATGGTGTCGGCTCCCGCTCTGGGGAGCGGAGATATCGTCAGGGGCGAACGCTGCATTGAGAACTTTGCTGCGCCATGATAGAAGCCCCCGCTGGACAAAATGGCGGACGCGGCCGGCCAAACTTTCACTGGCATGTGTGGGCACGGCAGCAGAGACGGCGCTGGAGAAGTGGACCAGGTGAGCATTGGCGCCCTTACAGCTGCGGCGGGTGGGGGCTGCGAGCACTACATCCTCCTGCTCCCCCCATACTGGTACATGAAGAGCTGCTGCCTGCCTGCTGACGTGCTGGGAGTAGCAAGGTTGAAGTAGGCGGGGCGCTCCTTTCGCGGTCAGCGCTCGCAGGAGAAACTGGATACTTGCTGGCACTGCTGAGCTTGTGGTGATTGGGGGTTGTGGATATCCACCCCCCTCTCTTGTGTGGAGTATAGTAGTGGCCCCCGCTGGACAAAATGGTGGATGAGGTCGCCTTGACATTTCACTAGCGCATGTAAGCGCGGCAGTGGAGTCAGCGCTTGAGGAGGGGACTGAGAGAGGGCTGGAGCCCTTACAACTGTGGTGAGTGGAGGATGCGATCATTACATCCTCCCGCTCCCCCCCACTGGTATGCAGAGAGCTGCTGCCTGCCAGCTGATGCGTTGGGAGGTGCGAAGTTGAAGCCTGCAGGGGGCGCTTGTTTCATGGTCGGTGCATGGAGGAAGGCCTGGAGGCGTGCTAGCACGGTTCAACCTGTGGTGATTGGGAGTCGTGGACATTCGCCCCCCGTCTGGAGCATGGTCAGCTGATGACTTCTATTGAGCTGAGTGGCGCGCTATATCAGCCTGTGCAGATCGCCTTTGGTCCCTGTCACAGGCAAAAGCGTGGCAATCCACAGTGGACCTTTGCTTGCGCTGGCCGTGTCTAGAGCGGTGCGCTGTGCATCCTTGTGGATTTTATTTTGCTGCGTTGCGGACCTGCGTGTGCGTCTACCCCTGCTTGCCCTGCCCAGTGCACACACAAACTACATGTTAGGAAGCTCTTAATCTGTGGCCTGCCTTGGATATAGGGAGGGTCACATACCTGCACTTTTGATCTGGTGCACCTTTTAACACTGGAAGTATCCTGCCGCTCACTAGAAAGACAGCATCTGGCCTCCCAGATAAGGTGCACCAGGAGTGTGTTACAAACACCAGAGGATTACAGATAAAGTGGTCCTAGACGTTTACTCTGAATACGATTATTGAAACTTTGTTACATTACCTAAGTCAAATTTCCATTCAACATGCGATTTAATCCTGCAATGAAGAAATTTTTAGAACAAAAAGAGAAAACAATAGCCCAACAAAACAGTCAAGTGTCGAACACAACACACAATACGTTTTGAATGTCTTAAAAGTAGAGGAAAAAGGACTCCACTGTTTATTTTTCTAAAAAATTCTCATCATTATTCAATATACAAATATACAACTTTTGAAAAAGCAAAGAGGGGTTGCCAGCAAGAAACGTGCATAGAATAGAGTGAAAGTTTATGGTGCTCGTGTAAGACAGAGAAAGACCGAGAGGGTGTCTTATGAAAGATTGGGTTTAAAATAATTTCGTAAGTCTAAAGTTAAATAATCCTTAGAGTGGTTCTGGAGGACGCCCTGATATGCTGGAGGATCAGGTCTTCCGCACTACCCTTTCGGAAGGAATAGCTAACTACTTTTCCGAAAATGTGGGGTCTGCTAGCTCCCGACAAATAGAATGGGATGCCTTCAAAACGGTCATAAGGGGGGTGGCGATTAACACTAAGTCAGGAGTGTGTCAAGCTCTAATAGAGCGGCTTACGGAGACTGAGGGTAGGCTGGCCACGCTGGAGGGGTAGGCTGCGGGAACAAATGACCAACTGACACAATTGCGAGAGGCTAACATACAATATGCAGAGCTGCTTGAGGAGCTGCATGTAGTGGATCACAGGTTATACATACAAAAACAACACACACAAACCGACAGATTGGGCTGCTGGTCCGGAACGCCCACACTTATATTGGAGATACGGAATAACGCGGGTGTGGTGATGAACATACAACTAGACATCAATACCGAGTTTTAAAGCTATTATGAAACCCTGTATGGTCCACTGCCTGACCTTATTGACACCGACTTTGAGTCATTCTTTGATGGTATATGCGTCCCCCAACTTACACAACACCAACGCGATGACCTATTACGTCCACTTACAGGTGCGGAAATACGACAAGCAATGAAAGGCACTACCACGTAACAAGACTCCGGGAAGCGACGGTCTCTCGGACGAATGTTATGCAATGTACACTGAGTTACTGATTCCTCACTTGCAGTGTCTTTACCACGAATCATTGGAAGGAGACGGGCTCCCCGCTACTACATTGCAGGCGTTACTCACTCATGAGATTCGAGTTGACAGAGCGACTTCGTTACAGCCGCTACGCGACAAGTGGGAGGGGGACGTGGGTTGTACATTCACGGCCACAAAATGGGACACTATATTGGGGTTCCCCAAGAAGGTCTCCCGCAACCCCAAATTTAAATTTAATCAGCTGCTGTTACTACACAGGGCATATTTAACCCCACACAGGTTGAGAGCTATGTTTTAGGGGGCGGATGACGACTGCCCTCGATGCCATGTTCCAGACACGGGATTGATACACATGGTATGGGCTTGCCCTAGACTGGGACATTATTGGGCGACAGTGTGCAAGATATTGACGGCAGTGGCCCCGGTGCGCCAGAATGACACCTTGGAATACTGTATACTGGGTCTCGGACCCCGTGAAAAGAAGGGCAACCCTGGCCCACGTTTTGCAAACCTGGCGCTTCTTTCGGCCAAAAGAGCTATAACCACACGTTTGAAAGCCACTAGAGCCCCGTCATTACTGGAATGGCACGCCGAAATGTTGAAGTCCCTTAATTTTTACTACTATTACTCTGGAGTTCCGAGAAGAGCCACTGCCAGGATGAAAAGATTGGCCTCAGGAAGGCGCTGGCAAAGCGACCATTGAGAAGCAGAGTACATGAGGCACATCATGAGGAAGACACTAGTTGCCAGAGATATGGAGAAGAAAAAAAGAGAAGGAGACTAGTGTGAAGCCAAATTCAAAATCAAATAATCTTTCATCGGATAATAATTATATCCATGAAAGAATCACAGGAATAAAACAAAATACAATAATACAACAAAATCCATATCACAAAAGAATCACAAATTTAAAAGGCTAAAACAAATAAGCTACTTTCAACTATGCATAACGCTCACAAAAATCTCCTTCATAAACAACCTATTCACATGCAATTTATAAAAGCAAAGTGCATCAAGGTTCATGTTAATCAATTAAAATAGGAGTCAAGAGAGAACAACAAAAGAGAGGAAGGAGATGAGGGGGAGAGAAGCATTGATTAAATGTACACGCATAAGGGATGACGAGAATAAAGGGAAGGAAGGTTAAAGGGATATGGCTAGCATAAATATAGAAGAGGGGAACAGGGAGAAATGGGAAGAAAAAAAGAAAGTGGAAAAGAATAAAGGAGAAGGTAACAAGGAGTTGGAGAATAAAAAATTAACAAAAGGAAGGAGACAATGACAAGTGAGACTAAACTAGATGGCAGTGGACAGAGAGGTGGGAAAGCGCAGAAGAAGATGACAGTATAGAGGGAAAAAATAGTAAAGAAGTAGATCCAGGAACACAGAGATTGGTAAGCAGGTACATAGCGAACAGTAGTACAGCAGCAAAATATGCATCCAATTGGTAGACATTATCTCATCACCTCTCCATCATTTATCATTGAACGCAACATGGCAGAGCCTCTCCTATTAACTATAATGGTCACTCGTAGACTACCTAGACCAAGATCTATACTCTTTTCAGTGCAGCATATGGCTGGCATAACATGGCTGATATTCCTGGGTTGATGAAATCCTTCCACCATACTTCCTATGTTAAATAACCCGATATTGCCACCCACATTTCTACTGAAGATCCCTTAGGCAATTTCCCAGAGATGCCACCAAGATCTTCAGCTGAGATGGAAAAAATAAGTGCTCCACTTGACGCATTCAATAGTTATCTGGCAAAGGATGTTTAGGTGTAGGAAGGGGATAGGTTAAAAGGAATTGCTCTTCGTTTGGGAGAAGTTAGAATGATTGTGATATGAATGTGAATATGGGTACATTGAAAAGAGTTAGTAAATTTTACTTTTTTATAATCCCATTAGGTTAGTGGACTTGTCTTCCTCTTCAGCGGGTCTGGCCTATCATCTTTGGACAATGGGCTGTGGCATCTTATGCAAGGATATACAGTATTCAGCATAACACCATGATACTGAAACCTTTTTCTGTAGCATAGCATCAATTTACCACATTGATCCAGAGATCTGGACTTCAATATCTTTGCTGTGCTTTTGTTGTTGCTAGATGGAGATCAATAACTATTGGTTAAATTAGTATCTGTAGTCGCCTGTAAGAATGACAAAAATGTGTATATGGTGTTGAAGAAAGCTTGCCTAAACACAGCCATGCAATTCTTTTTTATATACATTTTTATTGAGACATCAAAACACAAAAGAAATATAAACGATCCACCAAACACAATATACAGACAACTGTGTCATATGTCCCCTTTTAATGCTTTCTCCCTCCACCTCCCACCCCGGTGGATCTAACCTTCAACTAACAAAAAAAAACAAAAAAAACAGAGGACACAGAAAAGAGAAGCAACCTCATCATACGCTTGAGTTGGTGTCCAGTCATAATATCGAGTTTTTTATTTCGAGTGGACAGAATATCGACTACAGAATATCGAGATGGCAGTAATATCGAGGTAAGTAAAATCGATGTTATTTATATCGATTTATGAGTTTTTTTTAAAATATCGAAGTTAAAAATATCGAGTCATTAATATCGACAGTAAATATATCGTTTATTTGTATAGGTAAAAAATATCGAAAGTCAAAATATAGATTGTCATAATTTCGACAGTAATAATATCGACTGTGATAATATCGACTGTCATAATATCGAGAAAAAAAAATATTGACTGTTTATAATGTAGTAATAGTAATAATTTGTTTATAAATGTAGTGAATTTATTGATATTTTGTTAAATGTGTTAGGGGAATAGGGTGGGAAGTGTTTTAAAATACATATTTCAATTTTAATTTAAAAGCTAAAATTATGTAAAATGTAAATAATATTAAAAAAAAAAAAATCTAATAATTACATGTTGCCAAAAATGTATAATAATTTTTAGGAGTGGGTAGTGAGTTTGTAGGGGAATAGGGTGGGAAGTGTATTAAAATTTGTTCAAATAAAATTTTAAAATATTTTACAAAAACTTACAATTTAAATCTATAAACATTACAAAAAAATTAAAAATTTAAATTTACAATTTTTTGAAAAATATTTACAAAATAGTGTGTATTTTAATAAATGTGGTTAGATAAAGGTTAAAAAATAAAAAAAATTAAAATGTATTCATATTTATTGAAAAAATGGAATTTAATATTTCTAATTTAAAAAAATTGGGTTTTAATATAAAAATTTCTAAAAACATTTGAAAAAATGTTTAAAAATGACAAATTTTTAAAATAATATATACTAAATGTTGGGAATTTTAGTAATTTAGAAATAAAAAATTCTAAAAAAATTTATATTTCAAAATTTACAAATATATATAAATACATTTGAAATGTTATATCTTTGATAAACTTTAAATATTTAATTAAAAAAATGGATGCTAAATTAAAAATTTGAATTTTAAATTTAAATTTTTTTAAATTATTGGAAAAAAGTAAAGAAATTGATAATATTTTTAAATTTTAAATTCTAATATTTATTATGACAATATTTGTGTATGGTAACCAATTTACTAATGTTAAATAAATATTTTAATAAATATTAGTTATAAATTTAAATTTGTCGAGGTATTGTTTGTAATTATATATTTATTGGTATTATAGAGAAATATATGGGTAATATTTTAATAAATAATTATTTCTTTAAGAATTTACAAATTATAAATATTATTTTAATATTGGTAATTGTTTAGATATTCTACAAATTAAAACAAATTGGAAAATGGATTATGAGTTTATACTTGGTGGAGTTGGAATAGTAAATTATATGGGTTTAGGGTACAGCACCTTCCTTGACTTTATACTTGGTGGAGTGGGAATAGTAATTTATATGTTTTTAAGACTCTTTCCGACCACCTCTCCCGTCTGAACATCTTAGACCCCACCCAGAACGGTTTCCGTGCTGGACATAGCACAGAGACCGCCCTTCTCACCATGGCTGAACACCTTCGCACAGTGATGGATGGAGGACAGACGGCGGCGCTGGTACTACTCGATCTGAGCGCCGCCTTTGATACTGTCTCCCATCCAATCCTGTTGCAGCGCCTGGTGGAGATAGGAGTGTGTGGGTCTGCCCTCCAGTGGTTTCGGTCTTTCCTCGAGGATCGTTTCTTCAGCGTTGCAGTGCCACCGTTCCAGTCCAAATTCCATCCACTGAAGCAGGGAGTACCACAGGGATCCTCGCTGAGCCCCACGTTGTTCAACCTTTACGTGAGACCGCTGGCTGAGGTTGTCAGGCAATGGGGTATGACCATGGTGTCATATGCCGATGACACTCAGCTAGCGGTTACGATCAGCGGGGATGTAGACCTGGATGCTCCCAAGTTTCAGAGTGGTCTTAGGGCGGTGGCAAGTTGGATGGAGACCAACTGCCTCCAGCTCAACGCGAAGAAAACCGAGGTTATGATCGTCGGCAGACAGGCGGACCTCTGGGGAGATAGGTGGTGGCCTCCGGAGCTTGGGCCGGCTACCCTCCCGGTGACGGAACTTAAGAACCTGGGAGTGTGGATGGATCCCACTCTCAGTTTTGAGGGGCACACAAAAAAAACGGCGACGTGCTGTTTTGGAATCCTCCAATCTTTGCGCCCAATTCTCAAGTTCTTTGATTCACGCACCCGTCAGTTAGTTATACAGGCGACTGTTATATCACGCTTGGACTATGCCAGCTCGCTTCTGGCGGGTGCTAACCAGGCCGAACTTACCCGACTTCAGCGGGTGCAGAATGCCGCTGCAAGGGCTATTGTGGGTCTCCCCCGTTTCTGCCCTGTCTCTAGTACCTTGAAAGCTCTACACTGGCTGCCAATTAGAGCCAAAATCCAATTTAAGGTACTCTGTTTAGCTTTTAAAATTTTAAAAGGTACGGCTCCTCAAACTCTACTGGACCTCCTGACCTGGTACGTCCCCACTCGGCACCTGAGATCTATGGGTCAAGCTCTCACCATTATCCCTAGATACAAGTTGTGCCGTGTTGGAGGCCGGTCTTTCCGGGTTAAAGCGGCCGAACTGTGGAATTCCCTTCCGGTGGGGATTCGGCTGTTGGAAGATCTTTTGTCCTTTCGTAGGGCGATTAAAACTTTCCTTTTTTAAATAAAAATCTGTCTGGATTGTTTTAGCTGTTGTGTTTCTGTGGTTACCGCGTGGTACCTTGCCGTGCGCCGGGACGCCCCTTAGCTGGGGCAGCTCTGCGCAGTACAAATCCATGTAGCATAACATAACATAGTGTCCAGCACCTTCCCTGAGTTTATACTTGGTGTTTATACTTGGTGGAGTGGGAATAGTAATTTATATGGGTTTAGTGTCCAGCACCTTCTCAGAGTTTATACTTGGTGGAGTTGGAATAGTAAATTATATGGCTTTATGGTGCAGAACCTTCCCTGACTTTATACTTGGTGGAGTGGGAATAGTAATTTATATGGGTTTATTGTCCAGCACCTTCCCTGACTTTATACTTGGTGGAGTTGGAATAGAAAATTATATGGGTTTAGTGTCCAGCACCTTTCCTGAGTTTATACTTGGTGGAGTTGGAAAAATAAATTATATGGGTTTAGTTTAGTGTCCAGCACCTTCCCTGAGTTTAAACTTGGTGGAGGTAGAATAGTAAATTATATGGGTTTAGTGTTCAGCACCTTCCCAGAGTTTATACTTGGTGGAGTGGGAATAGTAATTTATATGGGTTTAGTGTCCAGCACCTTCCCTGTGTTTATACTTGGTGGAGTTGGAATAGTAAATTATATGGGTTTATGGTCCAGCACCTTCCCTGACTTTAGACTTGGTGGAGTGGGAATAGTAATTTATATGGGTTTAGTGTCCAGCACCTTATCAGAGTTTATACTTGGTGGAGTTGGAATAGTAAATTATATGGGTGTATGGTCCAGCACCTTCCCTGACTTTAGACTTGGTGGAGTGGGAATAGTAATTTATATGAGTTTAGTGTTCAGCACCTTCCCAGAGTTTATACTTGGTGGAGTGGGAATAGTAATTTATATGGGTTTAGTGTCCAGCACCTTCCCAGAGTTTATACTTGGTGGAGTTGGAATAGTAAATTATATGTTATTATGGTCCAGCACCTTACCTGACTTTAGACTTGGTGGAGTGGGAATATTAATTTATATGGGTTTAGTGTCCAGCACCTTATCAGAGTTTATGCTTGGTGGAGTTGGAATAGTAAATTATATGGGTTTAGGGTCCAGCACCTTCCCTGACTTTATACTTGGTGGAGTGGGAATAGTAATTTATATGGGTTTAGTGTCCAGCACATTCCCTGAATTTATACTTGGTGGAGTGGGAATAGTAATTTATATGGGTTTAGTGTCCAGCAACTTCCCTGAGTTTATACTTGGTGGATTTGGAATAGTAAATTATATGGGTTTAGTGTCCAGCACCTTCCCTGAGTTTATACTTGGTGGAGTTGGAATAGTAAATTTTATGGGTTTAGTGTCCAGCACCTTCCCTGACTTTATACTAAGGGGTCGATTCCGATCTGTTAAAAATCACCGTCCGTACGACTCGCATCCGGAGCCGTTTCCGTACGACTCGTATGGACACCGTACGACCGGACGATTATGATCCCGATCGGGTTACCCGGATGCGTTTCGTACGGTCCACGTCAGGTAAGGGCGATTCGTACGGAAAAGCACACGATAACCTACACACCGTACGGCGCGTAGACCCCCTGATCACAGGGGTACGTGCCGTATCCCTGCGATCATGGGGTGTAGGCGCCGCACCCCTGCGATCATGGGGGGTACATGCCGTACACCGAGCGTACATGGGGTAAGGCACGTACCCCATGTACGCTGGGTGTATGGCACGTACCCCCCATGTTCGCAGGGGTACGCGCCGTACCCCTGCGATCATGGGGTGTACGCGCCGTACCCGGGTGGGGCCGTTCCGTACCTGTTTCGGGGCGAGCTCTGACTGTACGACAGTTTCCAGCTCCCGTAGAAAAAGGGTCGTACGGAGCGTACACAACACGGATCGTATTTGCCGGGTCGTAAAAAGCAGCCGCGAACCGTATAAACGTCGTGAACAGCGGCTTCTGAGGGCGATTCGTACGGGAATTTCATTCGTACGGTCCCTGGTACGATTCGTACGGATAGCTGCATCGGGTGTGGATCGTACTACGTCGTTCGTACGGGGACGGTTATGGGTACAATTCGTATGGAAAAAAATGCTCCGTACGACGATTCGGAGCACTTTTTACGGGATCGGAATCGACCCCTTGGTGGAGTGGGAATAGTAATTTATATGGGTTTAGTGTCCAGCACCTTCCCAGAGTTTATACTTGGTGGAGTGGGAATAGTAATTTATATGGGTTTAGTGTCCAGCACCTTCCCAGAGTTTATACTTGGTGGAATTGGAATAGTAAATGATATGGGTTTAGTGTCCAGCACGTTCCCTGAGTTTATACTTGGTGGAGTTGGAATAGTAAATTATATGGGTTTAGTGTCCAACAACTTCCCCGAGTTTATACTTGGTGGAGTTGGAATAGTAAATAAAATGGGTTTAGGGTCCAGCACCTTCCCTGACTTTATACTTGGTGGACTGGGAATAGTAATTTATATGGGTTTAGGGTCCAGCACCTTCCCTGACGTTATACTTGGTGGAGTTGGAATAGTAAATTATATGGGTTTAGTGTCCAGCACCTTCCCTGACTTTATACTTGGTGGAGTGGGAATAGTAATTTATATGGGTTTAGTGTCCAGCAACTTCCCTGACTTTATACTTGGTGGAGTTGGAATAGTAAATTATATGGGTTTAGGGTCCAGCACCTTCCCTGACTTTATACTTGGTGGAGTGGGAATATTAATTTATATAGTTTTAGTGTCCAGCACCTTCCCTGAATTTATACTTGGTGGAGTTGGAATAGTAAATTATATGGATTTAGTGTCCAGCACCTTCCCTGAGTTTATACTTGGTGGAGTTGGAATAGTAAATTATATGGGTTTAGTGTCCAGCACTTTTCCTGACTTTATACTTGGTGGAGTGGGAATATTAATTTATATGGGTTTAGTGTCCAGCACCTTATCAGACTTTATACTTGGTGGATTTGGAATAGTAAATTATATGGGTTTAGGGTCCAGCACCTTCCCTGACTTTATACTTGGTGGAGTGGGAATAGTAATTTATATGGGTTTAGTGTCCAGCACATTCCCTGAATTTATACTTGGGGGAGTTGGAATAGTACATTATATGGGTTTAGTGTCCAACACCTTCCCTGAGTTTATACTTGGTGGAGTGGGAATAGTAATTTATATGGGTTTAGTGTCCAGCACCTTTCCAGAGTTTATACTTGGTGGAGTTGGAATAGTAAATTATATGGGTTTAGTGTCCTGCACCTTCCCTGAGTTTATTCTTGGTGGAGTTGGAATAGTAAATTATATGGGTTTAGTGTCCAACACCTTCCCTGAGTTTATACTTGGTGGAGTTGGAATAGTACATTATATGGGTTTAGTTTCCACACCTTCCCTGACTTTATACTTGGTGGAGTGGGAATACTAATTTATATGGGTTTAGTGTCCAGCACCTTCCCAGAGTTTATACATGGTGGAGTGGGAATAGTAATATATATGGGTTTAGTGTCCAGCAACTTCCCTAAGTTTATAAGTGGTGGAGTTGGAATAGTAAATTATATGGGTTTAGTGTCCAGCACCTTCCCTGAGTTTATACTTGGTGGAGTTGGAATAGTAAATTATATGGGTTTAGTGTCCAGCACCTTCCCTGACTTCATACTTGGCGGAGTGTGAATAGTAATTTATATGGGTTTAGTGTCCAGCACCTTCCCAGAGTTTATACTTGGTGGAGTGGTAATAGTAATTTATATGGGTTTAGTGTCCAGCACCTTCCTAGAGTTTACACTTGGTGGAGATGGAATAGTAAATTATATGGGTTTAGTGTCTAGCACCTTCCCTGAGATTATACTTGGTGGAGTTGGAATAGTTAATTACATGGGTTTAGTGTCCAGCAACTTCCCAGAGTTTATACTTGGTGGAGTTGGAAGAGTAAATAAAATGGGTTTAGGGTCCATCACCTTCCATGACTTTATACTTGGTGGAGTGGGAATAGTAATTTATATGGGTTTAGGGCCCAGCACCTTCCCAGAGTTTATACTTGGTGGAGTTGGAATAGTAAATTATATGGGTTTACTGTCCAGCACCTTCCCAGAGTTTATACTTGGTGGAGTGGGAATAGTAATTTATATGGGTTTAGTGTCCAGCACCTTCCCAGAGTTTATACTTGGTAGAATTGGAATAGTAAATGATATGGGTTTAGTGTCCAGCACGTTCCCTGAGTTTATACTTGGTGGAGTTGGAATAGTAAATTATATGGGTTTAGTGTCCAACAACTTCCCCGAGTTTATACTTGGTGGAGTTGGAATAGTAAATAAAATGGGTTTAGGGTCCAGCACCTTCCCTGACTTTATACTTGGTGGAGTGGGAATAGTAATTTATATGGGTTTAGGGTCCAGCACCTTCCCTGACGTTATACTTGGTGGAGTTGGAATAGTAAATTATATGGGTTTAGTGTCCAGCACCTTCCCTGACTTTATACTTGGTGGAGTGGGAATAGTAATTTATATGGGTTTAGTGTCCAGCAACTTCCCTGACTTTATACTTGGTGGAGTTGGAATAGTAAATTATATGGGTTTAGGGTCCAGCACCTTCCCTGACTTTATACTTGGTGGAGTGGGAATATTAATTTATATAGTTTTAGTGTCCAGCACCTTCCCTGAATTTAAACTTGGTGGAGTTGGAATAGTAAATTATATGGATTTAGTGTCCAGCACCTTCCCTGAGTTTATACTTGGTGGAGTTGGAATAGTAAATTATATGGGTTTAGTGTCCAGCACTTTTCCTGACTTTATACTTGGTGGAGTGGGAATATTAATTTATATGGGTTTAGTGTCCAGCACCTTATCAGACTTTATACTTGGTGGAGTTGGAATAGTAAATTATATGGGTTTAGGGTCCACCACCTTCCCTGACTTTATACTTGGTGGAGTGGGAATAGTAATTTATATGGGTTTAGTGTCCAGCACATTCCCTGAATTTATACTTGGGGGAGTTGGAATAGTACATTATATGGGTTTAGTGTCCAACACCTTCCCTGAGTTTATACTTGGTGGAGTTGGAATAGTAAATTATATGGGTTTAGTTTCCACACCTTCCCTGACTTTATACTTGGTGGAGTGGGAATACTAATTTATATGGGTTTAGTGTCCAGCACCTTCCCAGAGTTTATACATGGTGGAGTGGGAATAGTAATTTATATGGGTTTAGTGTCCAGCAACTTCCCTAAGTTTATAAGTGGTGGAGTTGGAATAGTAAATTATATGGGTTTAGTGTCCAGCACCTTCCCTGAGTTTATACTTGGTGGAGTTGGAATAGTAAATTATATGGGTTTAGTGTCCAGCACCTTCCCTGACTTCATACTTGGTGGAGTGTGAATAGTAATTTATATGGGTTTAGTGTCCAGCACCTTCCCAGAGTTTATACTTGGTGGAGTGGTAATAGTAATTTATATGGGTTTAGTGTCCAGCACCTTCCTAGAGTTTACACTTGGTGGAGATGGAATAGTAAATTATATGGGTTTAGTGTCTAGCACCTTCCCTGAGATTATACTTGGTGGAGTTGGAATAGTTAATTACATGGGTTTAGTGTCCAGCAACTTCCCAGAGTTTATACTTGGTGGAGTTGGAAGAGTAAATAAAATGGGTTTAGGGTCCATCACCTTCCATGACTTTATACTTGGTGGAGTGGGAATAGTAATTTATATGGGTTTAGGGCCCAGCACCTTCCCAGAGTTTATACTTGGTGGAGTTGGAATAGTAAATTATATGGGTATATGGTCCAGCACCTTTCCTGACTTTAGACTTGGTGGAGTGGGAATAGTAATTTATATGGGTTTAGTGTCCAGCACCTTATCAGAGTTTATACTTGGTGGACTTGGAATAGTAAATTATATGGGTTTAGGGTCCAGCACCTTCCCTGACTTTATACTTGGTGGAGTGGGAATATTAATTTATATGGGTTTAGTGTCCAGCACCTTCCCTGAATTTATACTTGGTGGAGTTGGAATAGTACATTATATGGGTTTAGTGTCCAGCACCTTCCCTGAGTTTATACTTGGTGGAGTGGGAATAGTAAATTATATGGATTTAGGGGTCTATTATGATGATGGGCGGATTGCCTCCGCCAGGGTGGTGGTGGCCACCGCCACCCTGGCGGAGGCAATCTGCCCGACAAACACTCTCGTTTTCCCCTCCGCCAGATTAAGATGGCGGTGGGGACAGCGGCGGACGGAAAGACCGTCCGCCGCTTTACCGCGGCGGTCGCCTTGCGACCGCGGCGGTAATGGATTAATATGATGGCGGTGTCCAATGGACACCGCCAGCCATATTACAATGGCACCAAGTAAAGGCCTTTCCGTGGCGGCAATGCCGCCTCGGAAAGGCAGGCGGGGGCCCCCTGCAGGGCCCCCAGGTTGCCACCACTGTCGGGGGGCACATGGGGGGTACCTATGGCAGCCCCCCACATTTGCATATGCAAAGCGGCAGGCACCGCGCGGTACCTGCCGCTTTGCATATGCAAATGCAACAAAGCATTTTTAGCATTGTGGCGGGCGGTGCAGAGTGCACCGCCCGCCACAATGCTAAAACTACAGGATGTGGCCGCCACTGTGGCGGGCACATCCTAATTCCCCCCATGGGAACCCCGCCCTTATGGCGGGAGGTCCCGTTCCCCACTATGGTGACGGACGGACAAAGTCCGCCCGTCATCATAATGGACCCCTTAGTGTCTAGCACCTTCCCTGAGGTTATACTTGGTGGAGTTGGAATAGTAAATTATATGGGTTTAGTGTCCAGCACTTTCCCTGACTTTATACTTGGTGGAGTGGGAATATTAATTTATATGGGTTTAGTGTCCAGCACCTTATCAGAGTTTATACTTGGTGGAGTTGGAATAGTAAATTATATGGGTTTAGGGTCCAGCACCTTCCCTGACTTTATACTTGGTGGAGTGGGAATAGTAATTTATATGGGTTTAGTGTCCAGCACATTCCCTGAATTTATACTTGGTGGAGTTGGAATAGTACATTATATGGGTTTAGTGTCCAACACCTTCCCTGAGGTTATACTTGGTGGAGTGGGAATAGTAATTAATATGTGTTTAGTGTCCAGCACCTTCCCAGAGTTTATACTTGGTGGAGTTGGAATAGTAAATTATATGGGTTTAGTGTCCAGCACCTTCCCTAAGTTTATACTTGGTGGAGTTGGAATAGTAAATTATATGGGTTTAGTGTCTAACACCTTCCCTGAGTTTATACTTGGTGGAGTTGGAAGAGTAAATTATATGGGTTTAGTTTCCAGCACCTTCCCTGACTTTATACTTGGTGGAGTGGGAATAGTAATTTATATGGGTTTAGTGTCCAGCACCTTCCCGGGGTTTATACATGGTGGAGTGGGAATAGTAATTAATATGGGTTTAGTGTCCAGCAACTTCCCTGAGTTTATAGTTGGTGGAGTTGGAATAGTAAATTATATGGGTTTAGTGTCCAGCACGTTCCCTGACTTTATACTTGGTGGAGTGGGAATATTAATTTATATGGGTTTAGTGTCCAGCACCTTATCAGAGTTTATACTTGGTGGAGTTGGAATAGTAAAATATATGGGTTTAGGGTCCAGCACCTTCCCTGACTTTATACTTGGTGGAGTGGGAATAGTAATTTATATGGGTTTAGTGTCCAGCACATTCCCTGAATTTATACTTGGTGGAGTGGGAATAGTAATTTATATGGGTTTAGTGTCCAGCAGTGAGCACCTTCCCAGAGTTTATACTTGGTGGAGTGGTAATAGTAATTTATATGGGTTTAGTGTCCAGCACCTTCCTAGAGTTTACACTTGGTGGAGTTGGAATAGTAAATTATATAGGTTTAGTGTCCAGCACCTTCCCTGAGATTATACTTGGTGTAGTTGGAATAGTAAATTATATGGGTTTAGTGTCCAGCAACTTCCCAGAGTTTATACTTGGTGGAGTTGGAAGAGTAAATAAAATGGGTTTAGGGTCCAGCACCTTCCCTGACTTTATACTTGGTGGAGTGGGAATAGTAATTTATATGGGTTTAGAGCCCAGCACCTTCCCTGACTTTATACTTGGTGGAGTTGGAATAGTAAATTATATGGGTTTAGTGTCCAGCACCTTCCCTGACTTTATACTTGGTGGAGTGGGAATATTAATTTATTTGGGTTTAGTGTCCAGCACCTTATCAGAGTTTATACTTGGTGGAGTTGGAATAGTAAATTATATGGGTTTAGGGTCCAGCACCTTCCCTGACTTTATACTTGGTGGAGTGGGAATAGTAATTTATATGGGTTTAGTGTCCAGCACATTCCCTGAATTTATACTTGGTGGAGTGGGAATAGTAATTTATATGGGTTTAGTGTCCAGCAACTTCCCTGAGTTTATACTTGGTGGAGTTGGAATAGTAAATTATATGGGTTTAGTGTCCAGCACCTTCCCTGAGTTTATACTTGGTGGAGTTGGAATAGTAAATTTTATGGGTTTAGTGTCCAGCACCTTCCCTGACTTTATACTAAGGGGTCGATCCCGATCCGTTAAAAATCACCGTCCGTACGACTCGCATCCGGAGCCGTTTCCGTACGACTCGGATGGACGCCGTACGACCGGACGATTACGATCCCGATCGGGCTACCCGGATGCGTTTCGTACGGTCCACGTCAGGTAAGGGCGATTCGTACGGAAAAGCACACGATAACCTACATACCGTACGGCGCGTAGACCCCTTGATCACAGGGGTACGTGCCGTATCCCTGCGATCATGGGGTGTACGCGCCGCACCCCTGCGATCATGGGGGGTATGTGCCGTACACCCAGCGTACATGGGGTAAGGCACGTACCCCATGTACGCTGGGTGTACGGCACATACCCCCCATGTTCGCAGGGGTACGCGCCGTACCCCTGCGATCATGGGTTGTACGCGCCGTACCCGGGTGGGGCCGTTCCGTACCTGTTTCGGGGCGAGCTCTGACTGTACGACAGTTTACAGCTCCCGTAGAAAAAGGGTCGTACGGAGCGTACACAACACGGATCGTATTTGCCGGGTCGTAAAAAGCAGCCGCGAACCGTTTAAACGTCGTGAACAGCGGCTTCTGAGGGCGATTCGTATGGGAATTTCATTCGTACGGTCCCTGGTACGATTCGTACGGATAGCTGCATCGGGTGTGGATCGTACTACGTCGTTCGTACGGGGACGGTTACGGGTACAATTCGTACGGAAAAAAATGCTCCGTACGACGATTCGGAGCGCTTTTTACGGGATCGGAATCGACCCCTTGGTGGAGTGGGAATAGTAATTTATATGGGTTTAGTGTCCAGCACCTTCCCAGAGTTTATACTTGGTGGAGTGGGAATAGTAATTTATATGGGTTTAGTGTCCAGCACCTTCCCAGAGTTTATACTTGGTGGAATTGGAATAGTAAATGATATGGGTTTAGTGTCCAGCACGTTCCCTGAGTTTATACTTGGTGGAGTTGGAATAGTAAATTATGTGGGTTTAGTGTCCAACAACTTCCCCGAGTTTATACTTGGTGGAGTTGGAATAGTAAATAAAATGGGTTTAGGGTCCAGCACCTTCCCTGACTTTATACTTGGTGCAGTGGGAATAGTAATTTATATGGGTTTAGGGTCCAGCATCTTCCCTGACTTTATACTTGGTGGAGTTGGAATAGTAAATTATATGGGTTTAGTGTCCAGCACCTTCCCTGACTTTATACTTGGTGGAGTGGGAATAGTAATTTATATGGGTTTAGTGTCCATCAACTTCCCTGACTTTATACTTGGTGGAGTTGGAATAGTAAATTATATGGGTTTAGGGTCCAGCACCTTCCCTGACTTTATACTTGGTGGAGTGGGAATATTAATTTATATAGGTTTAGTGTCCAGCACCTTCCCTGAATTTATACTTGGTGGAGTTGGAATAGTACATTATATGGGTTTAGTGTCCAGCACCTTCCCTGCGTTTATACTTGGTGGAGTGGGAATAGTAAATTATATGGATTTAGTGTCCAGCACCTTCCCTGACTTTATACTTGGTGGAGTTGGAATAGTAAATTATATGGGTTTAGTGTCCAGCACTTTCCCTGACTTTATACTTGGTGGAGTGGGAATATTAATTTATATGGGTTTAATGTCCAGCACCTTATCAGAGTTTATACTTGGTGGAGTTAGAATAGTAAATTATATGGGTTTAGGGTCCAGCACCTTCCCTGACTTTATACTTGGTGGAGTGGGAATAGTAATTTATATGGGTTTAGTGTCCAGCACATTCCCTGAATTTATACTTGGGGGAGTTGGAATAGTACATTATATGGGTTTAGTGTCCAACACCTTCCCTGAGTTTATACTTGGTGGAGTGGGAATAGTAATTTATATGGGTTTAGTGTCCAGCACCTTTCCAGAGTTTATACTTGGTGGAGTTGGAATAGTAAATTATATGGGTTTAGTGTCCTGCACCTTCCCTGAGTTTATACTTGGTGGAGTTGGAATAGTAAATTATATGGGTTTAGTGTCCAACACCTTCCCTGAGTTTATACTTGGTGGAGTTGGAATAGTAAATTATATGGGTTTAGTTTCCACACCTTCCCTGACTTTATACTTGGTGGAGTGGGAATAGTAATTTATATGGGTTTAGTGTCCAGCACCTTCCCAGAGTTTATACATGGTGGAGTGGGAATAGTAATTTATATGGGTTTAGTGTCCAGCAACTTCCCTAAGTTTATAATTGGTGGAGTTGGAATAGTAAATTATATGGGTTTAGTGTCCAGCACCTTCCCTGAGTTTATACTTGGTGGAGTTGAAATAGTAAATTATATGGGTTTAGTGTCCAGCACCTTCCCTGACTTCATACTTGGTGGAGTGAGAATAGTAATTTATATGGGTTTAGTGTCCAGCACCTTCCAGAGTTTATACTTGGTGGAGTGGTAATAGTAATTTATATGGGTTTAGTGTCCAGCACCTTCCTAGAGTTTACACTTGGTGGAGATGGAATAGTAAATTATATGGGTTTAGTGTCCAGCACCTTCCCTGAGATTATACTTGGTGGAGTTGGAATAGTTAATTACATGGGTTTAGTGTCCAGCAACTTCCCAGAGTTTATACTTGGTGGAGTTGGAAGAGTAAATAAAATGGGTTTAGGGTCCATCACCTTCCCTGACTTTATACTTGGTGGAGTGGGAATAGTAATTTATATGGGTTTAGGGCGCAGCACCTTCCCAGAGTTTATATTTGGTGGAGTTGGAATAGTAAATTATATGGGTATATGGTCCAGCACCTTTCCTGACTTTAGACTTGGTGGAGTGGGAATAGTAATTTATATGGGTTTAGTGTCCAGCACCTTATCAGAGTTTATACTTGGTGGACTTGGAATAGTAAATTATATGGGTTTAGGGTCCAGCACCTTCCCTGACTTTATACTTGGTGGAGTGGGAATATTAATTTATATGGGTTTAGTGTCCAGCACCTTCCCGGAATTTATACTTGGTGGAGTTGGAATAGTACATTATATGGGTTTAGTGTCCAGCACCTTCCCTGAGTTTATACTTGGTGGAGTGGGAATAGTAAATTATATGGATTTAGGGGTCTATTATGATGATGGGCGGATTGCCTCCGCCAGGGTGGTGGTGGCCACTGCCACCCTGGCTGAGGCAATCCGCCGACAAACACTCTCGTTTTCCCCTCCGCCAGATTAAGATGGCGGTGGGGACAGCGGCGGACGGAAAGACCGCGGCGGTAATGGATTAATATGATGGCGGTGTCCAATGGACACCGCCAGCCATATTACAATGGCACCAAGTAGAGGCCTTTCCGTGGCGGCAATGCCGCCTCGGAAAGGCAGGCGGGGATTGCTGCGGGGGCCCCCTGCAGGGCCCCCAGGTTGCCACCACTGTCGGGGGGCACATGGGGGGTACCTATGGCACCCCCCCCACATTTGCATATGCAAAGCGGCAGGCACCGCGCGGTACCTGCCGCTTTGCATATGCAAATGCAACAAAGCATTTTTAGCATTGTGGCGGGCGGTGCAGAGTGCACCGCCCGCCACAATGCTAAAACTACAGGATGTGCCCGCCACTGTGGCGGGCACATCCTAATTCCCCCCCCCGGGACCCCCGCCCTTATGGCGGGCGGTCCCGTTCCCCACTATGGTGACGGGCGGACAAAGTCCGCCCGTCATCATAATGGACCCCTTAGTGTCTAGCACCTTCCCTGAGGTTATACTTGGTGGAGTTGGAATAGTAAATTATATGGGTTTAGTGTCCAGCACTTTCCCTGACTTCATACTTGGTGGAGTGGGAATATTAATTTATATGGGTTTAGTGTCCAGCACCTTATCAGAGTTTATACTTGGTGGAGTTGGAATAGTAAATTATATGGGTTTAGGGTCCAGCACCTTCCCTGACTTTATACTTGGTGGAGTGGGAATAGTAATTTATATGGGTTTAGTGTCCAGCACATTCCCTGAATTTATACTTGGTGGAGTTGGAATAGTACATTATATAGGTTTAGTGTCCAATACCTTCCCTGAGTTTATACTTGGTGGAGTGGGAATAGTAATTTATATGGGTTTAGTGTCCAGCACCTTCCCAGAGTTTATACTTGGTGGAGTTGGAATAGTAAATTACATGGGTTTAGTGTCCAGCACCTTCCCAGAGTTTATACTTGGTGGAGTTGGAATAGTAAATTTTATGGGTTTAGTGTCCAGCACCTTCCCTGACTTTATACTTGGTGGAGTGGGAATAGTAATTTATATGGGTTTAGTGTCCAGCAACTTCTCTGACTTTATACTTGGTGGAGTTGGAATAGTAAATTATATGGGTTTAGGGTCCAGCACCTTCCCTGACTTTATACTTGGTGGAGTGGGAATAGTAATTTATATGGGTTTAGTGTCCAGCACATTCCCTGAATTTATACTTGGGGGAGTTGGAATAGTACATTATATGGGTTTAGTGTCCAACACCTTCCCTGAGTTTATACTTGGTGGAGTGGGAATAGTAATTTATATGGGTTTAGTGTCCAGCACCTTTCCAGAGTTTATACTTGGTGGAGTTGGAATAGTAAATTATATGGGTTTAGTGTCCTGCACCTTCCCTGAGTTTATACTTGGTGGAGTTGGAATAGTAAATTATATGGGTTTAGTGTCCAACACCTTCCCTGAGTTTATACTTGGTGGAGTTGGAATAGTAAATTATATGGGTTTAGTTTCCACACCTTCCCTGACTTTATACTTGGTGGAGTGGGAATAGTAATTTATATGGGTTTAGTGTCCAGCACCTTCCCAGAGTTTATACATGGTGGAGTGGGAATAGTAATTTATATGGGTTTAGTGTCCAGCAACTTCCCTAAGTTTATAATTGGTGGAGTTGGAATAGTAAATTATATGGGTTTAGTGTCCAGCACCTTCCCTGAGTTTATACTTGGTGGAGTTGAAATAGTAAATTATATGGGTTTAGTGTCCAGCACCTTCCCTGACTTCATACTTGGTGGAGTGAGAATAGTAATTTATATGGGTTTAGTGTCCAGCACCTTCCAGAGTTTATACTTGGTGGAGTGGTAATAGTAATTTATATGGGTTTAGTGTCCAGCACCTTCCTAGAGTTTACACTTGGTGGAGATGGAATAGTAAATTATATGGGTTTAGTGTCCAGCACCTTCCCTGAGATTATACTTGGTGGAGTTGGAATAGTTAATTACATGGGTTTAGTGTCCAGCAACTTCCCAGAGTTTATACTTGGTGGAGTTGGAAGAGTAAATAAAATGGGTTTAGGGTCCATCACCTTCCCTGACTTTATACTTGGTGGAGTGGGAATAGTAATTTATATGGGTTTAGGGCGCAGCACCTTCCCAGAGTTTATATTTGGTGGAGTTGGAATAGTAAATTATATGGGTATATGGTCCAGCACCTTTCCTGACTTTAGACTTGGTGGAGTGGGAATAGTAATTTATATGGGTTTAGTGTCCAGCACCTTATCAGAGTTTATACTTGGTGGACTTGGAATAGTAAATTATATGGGTTTAGGGTCCAGCACCTTCCCTGACTTTATACTTGGTGGAGTGGGAATATTAATTTATATGGGTTTAGTGTCCAGCACCTTCCCGGAATTTATACTTGGTGGAGTTGGAATAGTACATTATATGGGTTTAGTGTCCAGCACCTTCCCTGAGTTTATACTTGGTGGAGTGGGAATAGTAAATTATATGGATTTAGGGGTCTATTATGATGATGGGCGGATTGCCTCCGCCAGGGTGGTGGTGGCCACTGCCACCCTGGCTGAGGCAATCCGCCGACAAACACTCTCGTTTTCCCCTCCGCCAGATTAAGATGGCGGTGGGGACAGCGACGGACGGAAAGACCGCGGCGGTAATGGATTAATATGATGGCGGTGTCCAACGGACACCGCCAGCCATATTACAATGGCACCAAGTAGAGGCCTTTCCGTGGCGGCAATGCCGCCTCGGAAAGGCAGGCGGGGATTGCTGCGGGGGCCCCCTGCAGGGCCCCCAGGTTGCCACCACTGTCGGGGGGCACATGGGGGGTACCTATGGCACCCCCCCCACATTTGCATATGCAAAGCGGCAGGCACCGCGCGGTACCTGCCGCTTTGCATATGCAAATACAACAAAGCATTTTTAGCATTGTGGCGGGCGGTGCAGAGTGCACCGCCCGCCACAATGCTAAAACTACAGGATGTGCCCGCCACTGTGGCGGGCACATCCTAATTCCCCCCCCCGGGACCCCCGCCCTTATGGCGGGCGGTCCCGTTCCCCACTATGGTGACGGGCGGACAAAGTCCGCCCGTCATCATAATGGACCCCTTAGTGTCTAGCACCTTCCCTGAGGTTATACTTGGTGGAGTTGGAATAGTAAATTATATGGGTTTAGTGTCCAGCACTTTCCCTGACTTCATACTTGGTGGAGTGGGAATATTAATTTATATGGGTTTAGTGTCCAGCACCTTATCAGAGTTTATACTTGGTGGAGTTGGAATAGTAAATTATATGGGTTTAGGGTCCAGCACCTTCCCTGACTTTATACTTGGTGGAGTGGGAATAGTAATTTATATGGGTTTAGTGTCCAGCACATTCCCTGAATTTATACTTGGTGGAGTTGGAATAGTACATTATATAGGTTTAGTGTCCAATACCTTCCCTGAGTTTATACTTGGTGGAGTGGGAATAGTAATTTATATGGGTTTAGTGTCCAGCACCTTCCCAGAGTTTATACTTGGTGGAGTTGGAATAGTAAATTATATGGGTTTAGGGTCCAGCACCTTCCCTGACTTTATACTTGGTGGAGTGGGAATAGTAATTTATATGGGTTTAGTGTCCAGCACATTCCCTGAATTTATACTTGGTGGAGTGGGAATAGTAATTTATATGGGTTTAGTGTCCAGCAACTTCCCTGAGTTTATACTTGGTGGAGTTGGAATAGTAAATTATATGGGTTTAGTGTCCAGCACCTTCCCTGAGTTTATACTTGGTGGAGTTGGAATAGTAAATTTTATGGGTTTAGTGTCCAGCACCTTCCCTGACTTTATACTAAGGGGTCGATCCCGATCCGTTAAAAATCACCGTCCGTACGACTCGCATCCGGAGCCGTTTCCGTACGACTCGGATGGACGCCGTACGACCGGACGATTACGATCCCGATCGGGCTACCCGGATGCGTTTCGTACGGTCCACGTCAGGTAAGGGCGATTCGTACGGAAAAGCACACGATAACCTACATACCGTACGGCGCGTAGACCCCTTGATCACAGGGGTACGTGCCGTATCCCTGCGATCATGGGGTGTACGCGCCGCACCCCTGCGATCATGGGGGGTATGTGCCGTACACCCAGCGTACATGGGGTAAGGCACGTACCCCATGTACGCTGGGTGTACGGCACATACCCCCCATGTTCGCAGGGGTACGCGCCGTACCCCTGCGATCATGGGTTGTACGCGCCGTACCCGGGTGGGGCCGTTCCGTACCTGTTTCGGGGCGAGCTCTGACTGTACGACAGTTTACAGCTCCCGTAGAAAAAGGGTCGTACGGAGCGTACACAACACGGATCGTATTTGCCGGGTCGTAAAAAGCAGCCGCGAACCGTTTAAACGTCGTGAACAGCGGCTTCTGAGGGCGATTCGTATGGGAATTTCATTCGTACGGTCCCTGGTACGATTCGTACGGATAGCTGCATCGGGTGTGGATCGTACTACGTCGTTCGTACGGGGACGGTTACGGGTACAATTCGTACGGAAAAAAATGCTCCGTACGACGATTCGGAGCGCTTTTTACGGGATCGGAATCGACCCCTTGGTGGAGTGGGAATAGTAATTTATATGGGTTTAGTGTCCAGCACCTTCCCAGAGTTTATACTTGGTGGAGTGGGAATAGTAATTTATATGGGTTTAGTGTCCAGCACCTTCCCAGAGTTTATACTTGGTGGAATTGGAATAGTAAATGATATGGGTTTAGTGTCCAGCACGTTCCCTGAGTTTATACTTGGTGGAGTTGGAATAGTAAATTATGTGGGTTTAGTGTCCAACAACTTCCCCGAGTTTATACTTGGTGGAGTTGGAATAGTAAATAAAATGGGTTTAGGGTCCAGCACCTTCCCTGACTTTATACTTGGTGCAGTGGGAATAGTAATTTATATGGGTTTAGGGTCCAGCATCTTCCCTGACTTTATACTTGGTGGAGTTGGAATAGTAAATTATATGGGTTTAGTGTCCAGCACCTTCCCTGACTTTATACTTGGTGGAGTGGGAATAGTAATTTATATGGGTTTAGTGTCCATCAACTTCCCTGACTTTATACTTGGTGGAGTTGGAATAGTAAATTATATGGGTTTAGGGTCCAGCACCTTCCCTGACTTTATACTTGGTGGAGTGGGAATATTAATTTATATAGGTTTAGTGTCCAGCACCTTCCCTGAATTTATACTTGGTGGAGTTGGAATAGTACATTATATGGGTTTAGTGTCCAGCACCTTCCCTGCGTTTATACTTGGTGGAGTGGGAATAGTAAATTATATGGATTTAGTGTCCAGCACCTTCCCTGACTTTATACTTGGTGGAGTTGGAATAGTAAATTATATGGGTTTAGTGTCCAGCACTTTCCCTGACTTTATACTTGGTGGAGTGGGAATATTAATTTATATGGGTTTAATGTCCAGCACCTTATCAGAGTTTATACTTGGTGGAGTTAGAATAGTAAATTATATGGGTTTAGGGTCCAGCACCTTCCCTGACTTTATACTTGGTGGAGTGGGAATAGTAATTTATATGGGTTTAGTGTCCAGCACATTCCCTGAATTTATACTTGGGGGAGTTGGAATAGTACATTATATGGGTTTAGTGTCCAACACCTTCCCTGAGTTTATACTTGGTGGAGTGGGAATAGTAATTTATATGGGTTTAGTGTCCAGCACCTTTCCAGAGTTTATACTTGGTGGAGTTGGAATAGTAAATTATATGGGTTTAGTGTCCTGCACCTTCCCTGAGTTTATACTTGGTGGAGTTGGAATAGTAAATTATATGGGTTTAGTGTCCAACACCTTCCCTGAGTTTATACTTGGTGGAGTTGGAATAGTAAATTATATGGGTTTAGTTTCCACACCTTCCCTGACTTTATACTTGGTGGAGTGGGAATAGTAATTTATATGGGTTTAGTGTCCAGCACCTTCCCAGAGTTTATACATGGTGGAGTGGGAATAGTAATTTATATGGGTTTAGTGTCCAGCAACTTCCCTAAGTTTATAATTGGTGGAGTTGGAATAGTAAATTATATGGGTTTAGTGTCCAGCACCTTCCCTGAGTTTATACTTGGTGGAGTTGAAATAGTAAATTATATGGGTTTAGTGTCCAGCACCTTCCCTGACTTCATACTTGGTGGAGTGAGAATAGTAATTTATATGGGTTTAGTGTCCAGCACCTTCCAGAGTTTATACTTGGTGGAGTGGTAATAGTAATTTATATGGGTTTAGTGTCCAGCACCTTCCTAGAGTTTACACTTGGTGGAGATGGAATAGTAAATTATATGGGTTTAGTGTCCAGCACCTTCCCTGAGATTATACTTGGTGGAGTTGGAATAGTTAATTACATGGGTTTAGTGTCCAGCAACTTCCCAGAGTTTATACTTGGTGGAGTTGGAAGAGTAAATAAAATGGGTTTAGGGTCCATCACCTTCCCTGACTTTATACTTGGTGGAGTGGGAATAGTAATTTATATGGGTTTAGGGCGCAGCACCTTCCCAGAGTTTATATTTGGTGGAGTTGGAATAGTAAATTATATGGGTATATGGTCCAGCACCTTTCCTGACTTTAGACTTGGTGGAGTGGGAATAGTAATTTATATGGGTTTAGTGTCCAGCACCTTATCAGAGTTTATACTTGGTGGACTTGGAATAGTAAATTATATGGGTTTAGGGTCCAGCACCTTCCCTGACTTTATACTTGGTGGAGTGGGAATATTAATTTATATGGGTTTAGTGTCCAGCACCTTCCCGGAATTTATACTTGGTGGAGTTGGAATAGTACATTATATGGGTTTAGTGTCCAGCACCTTCCCTGAGTTTATACTTGGTGGAGTGGGAATAGTAAATTATATGGATTTAGGGGTCTATTATGATGATGGGCGGATTGCCTCCGCCAGGGTGGTGGTGGCCACTGCCACCCTGGCTGAGGCAATCCGCCGACAAACACTCTCGTTTTCCCCTCCGCCAGATTAAGATGGCGGTGGGGACAGCGGCGGACGGAAAGACCGCGGCGGTAATGGATTAATATGATGGCGGTGTCCAATGGACACCGCCAGCCATATTACAATGGCACCAAGTAGAGGCCTTTCCGTGGCGGCAATGCCGCCTCGGAAAGGCAGGCGGGGATTGCTGCGGGGGCCCCCTGCAGGGCCCCCAGGTTGCCACCACTGTCGGGGGGCACATGGGGGGTACCTATGGCACCCCCCCCACATTTGCATATGCAAAGCGGCAGGCACCGCGCGGTACCTGCCGCTTTGCATATGCAAATGCAACAAAGCATTTTTAGCATTGTGGCGGGCGGTGCAGAGTGCACCGCCCGCCACAATGCTAAAACTACAGGATGTGCCCGCCACTGTGGCGGGCACATCCTAATTCCCCCCCCCGGGACCCCCGCCCTTATGGCGGGCGGTCCCGTTCCCCACTATGGTGACGGGCGGACAAAGTCCGCCCGTCATCATAATGGACCCCTTAGTGTCTAGCACCTTCCCTGAGGTTATACTTGGTGGAGTTGGAATAGTAAATTATATGGGTTTAGTGTCCAGCACTTTCCCTGACTTCATACTTGGTGGAGTGGGAATATTAATTTATATGGGTTTAGTGTCCAGCACCTTATCAGAGTTTATACTTGGTGGAGTTGGAATAGTAAATTATATGGGTTTAGGGTCCAGCACCTTCCCTGACTTTATACTTGGTGGAGTGGGAATAGTAATTTATATGGGTTTAGTGTCCAGCACATTCCCTGAATTTATACTTGGTGGAGTTGGAATAGTACATTATATAGGTTTAGTGTCCAATACCTTCCCTGAGTTTATACTTGGTGGAGTGGGAATAGTAATTTATATGGGTTTAGTGTCCAGCACCTTCCCAGAGTTTATACTTGGTGGAGTTGGAATAGTAAATTACATGGGTTTAGTGTCCAGCACCTTCCCAGAGTTTATACTTGGTGGAGTTGGAATAGTAAATTTTATGGGTTTAGTGTCCAGCACCTTCCCTGACTTTATACTTGGTGGAGTGGGAATAGTAATTTATATGGGTTTAGTGTCCAGCAACTTCTCTGACTTTATACTTGGTGGAGTTGGAATAGTAAATTATATGGGTTTAGGGTCCAGCACCTTCCCTGACTTTATACTTGGTGGAGTGGGAATAGTAATTTATATGGGTTTAGTGTCCAGCACATTCCCTGAATTTATACTTGGGGGAGTTGGAATAGTACATTATATGGGTTTAGTGTCCAACACCTTCCCTGAGTTTATACTTGGTGGAGTGGGAATAGTAATTTATATGGGTTTAGTGTCCAGCACCTTTCCAGAGTTTATACTTGGTGGAGTTGGAATAGTAAATTATATGGGTTTAGTGTCCTGCACCTTCCCTGAGTTTATACTTGGTGGAGTTGGAATAGTAAATTATATGGGTTTAGTGTCCAACACCTTCCCTGAGTTTATACTTGGTGGAGTTGGAATAGTAAATTATATGGGTTTAGTTTCCACACCTTCCCTGACTTTATACTTGGTGGAGTGGGAATAGTAATTTATATGGGTTTAGTGTCCAGCACCTTCCCAGAGTTTATACATGGTGGAGTGGGAATAGTAATTTATATGGGTTTAGTGTCCAGCAACTTCCCTAAGTTTATAATTGGTGGAGTTAGAATAGTAAATTATATGGGTTTAGTGTCCAGCACCTTCCCTGAGTTTATACTTGGTGGAGTTGAAATAGTAAATTATATGGGTTTAGTGTCCAGCACCTTCCCTGACTTCATACTTGGTGGAGTGAGAATAGTAATTTATATGGGTTTAGTGTCCAGCACCTTCCAGAGTTTATACTTGGTGGAGTGGTAATAGTAATTTATATGGGTTTAGTGTCCAGCACCTTCCTAGAGTTTACACTTGGTGGAGATGGAATAGTAAATTATATGGGTTTAGTGTCCAGCACCTTCCCTGAGATTATACTTGGTGGAGTTGGAATAGTTAATTACATGGGTTTAGTGTCCAGCAACTTCCCAGAGTTTATACTTGGTGGAGTTGGAAGAGTAAATAAAATGGGTTTAGGGTCCATCACCTTCCCTGACTTTATACTTGGTGGAGTGGGAATAGTAATTTATATGGGTTTAGGGCGCAGCACCTTCCCAGAGTTTATATTTGGTGGAGTTGGAATAGTAAATTATATGGGTATATGGTCCAGCACCTTTCCTGACTTTAGACTTGGTGGAGTGGGAATAGTAATTTATATGGGTTTAGTGTCCAGCACCTTATCAGAGTTTATACTTGGTGGACTTGGAATAGTAAATTATATGGGTTTAGGGTCCAGCACCTTCCCTGACTTTATACTTGGTGGAGTGGGAATATTAATTTATATGGGTTTAGTGTCCAGCACCTTCCCGGAATTTATACTTGGTGGAGTTGGAATAGTACATTATATGGGTTTAGTGTCCAGCACCTTCCCTGAGTTTATACTTGGTGGAGTGGGAATAGTAAATTATATGGATTTAGGGGTCTATTATGATGATGGGCGGATTGCCTCCGCCAGGGTGGTGGTGGCCACTGCCACCCTGGCTGAGGCAATCCGCCGACAAACACTCTCGTTTTCCCCTCCGCCAGATTAAGATGGCGGTGGGGACAGCGACGGACGGAAAGACCGCGGCGGTAATGGATTAATATGATGGCGGTGTCCAACGGACACCGCCAGCCATATTACAATGGCACCAAGTAGAGGCCTTTCCGTGGCGGCAATGCCGCCTCGGAAAGGCAGGCGGGGATTGCTGCGGGGGCCCCCTGCAGGGCCCCCAGGTTGCCACCACTGTCGGGGGGCACATGGGGGGTACCTATGGCACCCCCCCCACATTTGCATATGCAAAGCGGCAGGCACCGCGCGGTACCTGCCGCTTTGCATATGCAAATACAACAAAGCATTTTTAGCATTGTGGCGGGCGGTGCAGAGTGCACCGCCCGCCACAATGCTAAAACTACAGGATGTGCCCGCCACTGTGGCGGGCACATCCTAATTCCCCCCCCCGGGACCCCCGCCCTTATGGCGGGCGGTCCCGTTCCCCACTATGGTGACGGGCGGACAAAGTCCGCCCGTCATCATAATGGACCCCTTAGTGTCTAGCACCTTCCCTGAGGTTATACTTGGTGGAGTTGGAATAGTAAATTATATGGGTTTAGTGTCCAGCACTTTCCCTGACTTCATACTTGGTGGAGTGGGAATATTAATTTATATGGGTTTAGTGTCCAGCACCTTATCAGAGTTTATACTTGGTGGAGTTGGAATAGTAAATTATATGGGTTTAGGGTCCAGCACCTTCCCTGACTTTATACTTGGTGGAGTGGGAATAGTAATTTATATGGGTTTAGTGTCCAGCACATTCCCTGAATTTATACTTGGTGGAGTTGGAATAGTACATTATATAGGTTTAGTGTCCAATACCTTCCCTGAGTTTATACTTGGTGGAGTGGGAATAGTAATTTATATGGGTTTAGTGTCCAGCACCTTCCCAGAGTTTATACTTGGTGGAGTTGGAATAGTAAATTATATGGGTTTAGTGTCCAGCACCTTCCCTGAGTTTATACTTGGTGGAGTTGGAATAGTAAATTATATGGGTTTAGTGTCCAACACCTTCCCTGAGTTTATACTTGGTGGAGTTGGAAGAGTAAATTATATGGGTTTAGTTTCCAGCACCTTCCCTGACTTTATACTTGGTGGAGTGGGAATAGTAATTTATATGGGTTTAGTGTCCAGCACCTTCCCGGGGTTTATACATGGTGGAGTGGGAATAGTAATTTATATGGGTTTAGTGTCCAGCAACTTCCCTGAGTTTATACTTGGTGGAGTTGGAATAGTAAATTATATGGGTTTAGTGTTCAGCACCTTCCCTGACTTCATACGTGGTGGAGTGGGAATAGTAATTTATATGTGTTTAGTGTCCAGCACCTTCCCAGAGTTTATACTTGGTGGAGTGGTAATAGTAATTTATATGGGTTTAGTGACCAGCACCTTCCTAGAGTTTACACTTGGTGGAGTTGGAATAGTAAACTATATGGGTTTAGTGTCCAGCACCTTCCCTGAGATTATACTTGGTGTAGTTGGAATAGTAAATTATATGGGTTTAGTGTCCTGCAACTTCCCAGAGTTTATACTTGGTGGAGTTGGAAGAGTAAATAAAATGGGTTTAGGGTCCAGCACCTTCCCTGACTTTATACTTGGTGGAGTGGGAATAGTAATTTATATGGGTTTAGAGCCCAGCACCTTCCCTGACTTTATTCTTGGTGGAGTTGGAATAGTAAATTATATGGGTTTAGTGTCCAGCACCTTCCCTGACTTTATACTTGGTGGAGTGGGAATATTAATTTATATGGGTTTAGTGTCCAGCACCTTATCAGAGTTTATACTTGGTGGAGTTGGAATAGTAAATTATATGGGTTTAGGGTCCAGCACCTTCCCTGACTTTATACTTGGTGGAGTGGGAATAGTAATTTATATGGGTTTAGTGTCCAGCACATTCCCTGAATTTATACTTGGTGGAGTTGGAATAGTAAATTTTATGGGTTTAGTGTCCAGCACCTTCCCTGACTTTATACTTGGTGGAGTGGGAATAGTAATTTATATGGGTTTAGTGTCCAGCAACTTCTCTGACTTTATACTTGGTGGAGTTGGAATAGTAAATTATATGGGTTTAGGGTCCAGCACCTTCCCTGACTTTATACTTGGTGGAGTTGGAATAGTAAATTATATCGGTTTAGCGTCCAGCACCTTCCCAGATTTTATACTTGGTGGAGTGGGAATAGTAAAATATTTTTAGAAAATTAATTTTTTGTTGATAGAATTTTACAAGATTTATATGTTTAAAAAATAAAAGTTATAGGAGAAATTATAATTAATGTTACTTTATTGCTAAATTGATACATAAATAATAATAATAAATATGAAATAAAAATATATGTAAAAATATTAACTGTAATATTTATTAAAATAAATGTTTAAAACAAATAATTATACACACAGAGGGTTAAATGGAATTATTGAAATATATTTTATTGAGATTGAAAAACAAATGGGAAGTACAGTAAATAATTTTATTAGCTGTATAAAGTAATAAGTAGATAGTGTTTATTAACACAAAAAATAAAGCAAGGCAATATATACTTTTATCAATATATTTCAAATTTAAATATAAATAATGTTTATGTTTAATCACATTTATTGTAAATGCACATTTAACTAATAAACATATTAACATATTGTACATAATATTGAATAACAATTATTTAAATCACATACAAAATAGAAATATTTTAATAATAAACATGTTGGAAATAATTGTTATATTTATTGTACATACATTTTTTTTAATTTACAGAATATTGATAGATACATTTTAATAAACATTTTAGAAGAGTAACATTTTTTTGGTTAACAAAATTGCAATAGGTTAATTTCGAAATTAATAAAATTAATATTGGAAATATTAATAATATACATTTTTAATTAGCTAAATAATACAAAAGGTAATCTAATACATAGGTAATTGTGAAAATAGCATTAACATATTTGTAAACATTATGTTTAACACATAGTTACGTGTAGAAGAAATTTTTACATTTTAATTAATTACAAAGTTTACATATAAATAATAGTTTCTTTTTAACAGTTAGTAAAATAATAGTGGAAATAATTTTTTTAAACAAAGGACATTTTATAAAGATAATAAAAAATATTTATGTATAATAACATATAATGTAAGGCTGTGTTTTTAAATTTAAAGTGTGGAAAAATAGAAATTAAATAGCCTTTTCATATTTACAGGGACTATTTTTTAACCGCGTAATGTTACTTTGGCTCATTTGGTGCTTTAACGGCTCGCGGTTGGATGCTGCTTCGCGTTGGATAGGGTAAGTTTGTTTTAATTATATTTTATTACTTAATGAAGTTATTTTAAGTGTATGTGTGGTGTGTTTAGGTTAGGTAGATGGTATTATCGATCCTAGATTGTGTTGTAGGTGTTATTTAGACTGTACGTTATTTTGTTTTTACCGCGTTTTAGTTCTAGGTGTGTGAGGTATGCTAATATGTTTAAATGTTTTTACATAGATATGTTTAGAGTATAATTATGTGTTTTAATATCTGTATGGGTGTATTTGTGTGGGTGCGTATGTATTTTTCTATTTTTCAGGTTATCTACACGGTTTGAAGTTTAGGAGGAGGTCGTTTTTTTTTTAAAGTTGTGTGACGAGTATTATATACTCTTATATTTACACACATACTTTTATTTTCGGTATTTCCAGGAGCGTTTTTTTTTTTAAGTAATATTTTTGGGTTTTGAAGGGTACATCCTGTGCTTTATATTGGAGAGGAGTCGCCATGGATTTCCTTGTATTTTTTCATTTTTTTTGGGCTTCCTTGGATTGTATGGCCATTTTTAACTTTTTCGTATGGATTGTTAGCCCTTGGATTTCTTCTTAAGCAGCGACGGAAATGTAAGTATTAAAAGAAATAATTTTTGGGTGGGAAAAGTGTATTTATTTGTTATATTGTTATGTTATATGTAACAGTTGGTAAATAACTTATCATAATGCATTTAAGATATGTATTTAAAATGTATTTGATAGTTTAATTACTGTTTGTTATATATAACAAAGATAGGAAGTTTTATATTTGAAAGTGGCTAATGTTGCATGTATATTTATTTTATAATTTATAAAAGAGTTTTAGCGATCATTGAGAGATAATCTAGTCCTTTGCTAGTTGGATAGAGGGTAACTTGACTTTGGAGTGTGTACATTTTTTTAGTTACTTTCCTTAATTTCGGTCCTATCAGGGTTACTGATTGCTCCATTCTGAGTTCTTTGTAACTCTGTTCTTTTTGTAAGGATTCTATTAATTTGTGAAGGGTAGGTCTCCCTCTGTCTGTAGTTGATTGGAAGGCGTTGTGCTATCCTTCAACTGCGTTGTTTGTTTTTGCTTCTCTGTTTAGTGTGCTAAGGTAGACATTCCACCAGGCTATTTGATATTTAGGTTGACTTCTATGGCCAGATCGGTGTAGCCTGCCTACCCATGTATCTTCGAAGTAGTCAAGCATAGGGCTTAGTCTTTCTTCGTTTCTTTTATAGTATGGGCTGTCTATTAATAAGTTATAGTGTTCAGCCACATCTGTTACAGGTACATAGGCTAGGGAAATTAATTTTTTAATTTGATAAGAAAAAGTGCTGTCTGTGGCGTATTGGATACTAAGGGGCCCACTCGGATGGCAGACGGACGCACCCTAGAGGAGGAGGGACTATCTGCAGGGGCCGCGGCGGTCCCTCCAGTGCAATTAGGATGTGACCGCCAGGGTGGCGGTCACATCCTCTATCTTTAACATTGCGGCGGGTGCAGCTTTAAGCTGCAACCGCCGCAATGTTAAAAATGCATGCACAGCATTTGCGTGCACAAAGCGGCAGGCACCGCTCGGTGCCTGCTGCTTTGTTCACGCAAATGCAGGGGGGTACCATAGGTACCGCCCATGTGCACCCCCCACTCCCCCTTTACCCAGGGGGCCCGCAACGGGCCCCCGAAGTGAAGGTCCGTATGCTTTTCCACGGCGGAAAAACTGCAGCGGAAAAGCATACATTTTACACCATCCTAATATGGCTGGCGGTGTCTGATAGACACCGCCAGCCATGTTAGAGCTTTTCCGCCGCGGTTGGCTTACGAAAAGCGGCGGACTGAAACCAGAACCCACCAGCCATCCTAATGTGGCGGTGGGTCTTTGGTGGGTCCGCAGAGGATTTTCTGCATTCGCCGGGCCGGCGGTGGCTTCCGCCGGCCCGGAGGATGCGGAAAATCCTCCATCATAATGTGCCCCTTAATGTTGATGTTTGTAAGGGTCGCCATATACACTGATTGAAATGATAGTAGCAACCTTGTATTGCTGTGTGTAGGTATATTTTAAGGATGCTGTTTATCATTGCTTTTTCAAAGTCAATGATAATTTTTTGTGGAAAATAGTCATTAGTATGTTGTTTGACTTGGGTTAGTAATTCGTGGTAGGTAGCTTGTTGTTTGTTTGGTTGAAGGGCATACAGGAAGGGAATATTTGCATTTTGGAAATGACCGTGGATAGTGTACAATTGCTAAAAAAAGTTTAGGGCAAACTGAAAAAGTACCGTCCATCATCCAAGTTTGGCATAGCTTTAGTTTAGTCATGTTGTTTGCTGTAGCAAACAGTATCACTCTTTTGTCATTAGAGTTGTTGTCATATAGTTTAAATGGGTCTTTATTGTGCGTTACTGAGAGTTCAGGGGGAATTTACACTTCTTCAAAAGTTGTAGGTGTGGGAGGAGTAGTTGATGTACCTCTTTTTTATCTAGATATAGTTCTTTTAAGGGATTCAATAGATGGTAGTTGGCTAGAAGCATGTTGGGGCAGTGCTCTTAAATGTTCTTTCAAAATAGTAGTTGTTGGTTTATCAGTTCTAGTACTGGCTTCTTTGAGGGAATCTAGCATTTGTCTAATCTCTATTTCAGTCACATTGGGTGGATGATTATGTTCTTTAGTATAAGTAACAGTGGTTTCCTGAGTGATTGCTCTACCATAACATTTGCTAGAATAATATTTTGCACACTTCCAAAAAACTTTGAGATCTTTCTGTTTCTCTTGAGTGTAAACATATCCCATATAACAGAGAAGCATTTTCCCTTTTTGAGAATAAATAAATTTAGCTCCTTCAGTCATGCTTGCTTTTTGTTGCTAGGAGAAATTTAAATTTAAATATTAGAAAAGATTTTTAAAAATGCATGTTGTAATATAATTACACAATTTGGCCCATTTGTTATTTACCTGTATATTTGTATCTTGATTTCAGGTGTTGGTTTTCTTCAAATTTTTCTTTTCAAGTGTTGGGTTTCTTTAAATTGTTCTTTACTGTGTATTTCTTTTGTACCTGCGGAAATTGAGAAAAAGTGTTAAAATATTTGTAAAGCAGTTATGTTTATTCGGTTGTGGTCTGCTAGTTAGTTTTTACTTTGCTATCTATGTATGAAGGTTTTAGGTCATGTTTTAAGTATATACTTACTTTTTATCTTTTATCTTTGTACTTTAGATAGGTTTAGATGGTTTTCTGTTGAAGTCAATCACTTTTCTTGTAGCAATCTTGCAGAGTTTCTCCTTCCTTTTGTTTGGATGTCTTGTCAACAATTTTAGCAGGTTTAATTCTTTTTTCTATAGTGTTAGTTCAATTGTTTCTGAAAGTTTATTGGTTGTTTTAATTGATAGCTTATTCTGATTTGTGAATTTGAATTTTTTTTAAATTTATGCTAATTATTTTCCTTATATGGGTGACGCTAATTACTATTTTTTTTAAGTGCAAGTTAATTTTTTTTTATAGGTATGGTCATTTCATTTATTTAAAGTGAAATATTTTTTATACTGTGTGGTAAGCTATGCTTTATAATTAGCAAAGAATCATTATGTGTGTAAAAATGTTTGTTTGATGTAAATGTATATTTTTAACATTTAGCAATATTTATTGTATGTTGTATATATTTTATAAAGGAGTTTATGTTTATTTGGGAAGAATCTAATAGTTATATTTCATTACAAAGTGTATTAATTATGTTATCTTAAAAGTCGAAAATGTTTAAATGACGATATTTTCGTATTCTATATTTTTGTATTCGATATTTTGTCTATGTTTCACGTTAAGAGCTGAAAATCGAGATTTTTAAATGCGATATTCTTGTTGGTCGATAATGTTGTAATCTATATTTTGTATTAACGATATTGTGGTTTCGATATTTTTGTGTTATCTTGGTTAAGTATTGGGAGTCGATATTTTTGTAGTCGATAATTTGTCACCGATATTTTGTCTAGTCGATATTCGGTCATTCGAGGTTAGGTCAGTGATCCGCTTGAGTTGTATACTAATCCTTACTTAGCCAATTAGTTAGGGACTGCCACAGTCTTTCCCTTTTTCCCTTGCCCGCCTTCCTCTTCTTCTATACACAGCAATCTCCCATTTATATATAGATAGTAATTTACTGAACCAAACATGTTCTGAGGGTGGAACTGGATAAAGCCATGCCGTGGCCACACACAAGCGAAATGCAGTCATTGCGACAAAACCAAATTTCCTATCGCTTTATACCATGACTTGGTTGGAAACCCCAACATTATGACCTGGGGAGTCAAAGACACAAAGTAGCCCATTATAGATTATAATCGTTGCTCGATTCTAAGCAATACTTCCGTGAGGATGGGGCAAGTGGCAAACATATTGGTGCCATCCGCACCTGTCAGCCTACACCGTGCACAGTGTATCCCTGGAGTACCCCCCCCAACGAAGAATACGTGCCGGGGTTACATAGAGATTACACCAAGTTTTAAAGCATTGCACCTGAGCACTGGCGGAGATACATGTTGTTTGACTGAGCATCAGAGAGTCCTCATACTCCCCCTGTCCTGCTTGAACACTAGTTCGCCATCTATCAAAGTGTCTAGACATGCAATTCTGGCGAAACTTGTTATATGACTCTGATGTACTTTTGGTACTTGGTGTTTTAACACATTTGTGCTATGTGTGTGTCCTAATGACAAGGTATGGTTATACGTAGTAGCAGCACAGAAGTGTAGAAGAGCAGATTCACAAGCACATGTTCTGATGCCGAAGTCTGCGCGCACTATGTTTTCTGTGTCAAATAAATATATTCTACAATTATTCTAGTGGTATGCCTTGTAAGTCATTCTAATCTTCCTCCTGATTGCAGGATATACTAGTTCATCTCCTCTTATTTCTTACTGCTTAATATTTTTCAGAGTCGGGCTGTATCCTGCCACGCCCCCATGCAAATGAGTGAATGACCACTTGAGAATCATGCAGACACACATTTAGGTCCATTGCAAATCTGTATTAAATATGGGGGAGAGAAAAACATCTGCAGCACCTTCGGTAAGTGCTCAGTAGTTGAAAAAATCAAATACGTACGGCCAATGAGCCCTAAGGGACATTTTTTATAGTTTAGCTCCTGGGGTTTGTTGGTAAAAGTGTATTGTGGGATGCAGACATTGTGGATACTGCAAAACATGTTATAGTATGTCCAAGCTCATTTAAACAAAGAAAGTCATGGTAGTGTCAGCTGACTTGTAACATATGTGAAGTCAAGGTCAGATTTTCCAACTGACCTCTGATTCCAGTTTGTCCTCCACCCTGTTATTTTAATTATTTGAATTGTTTTGGTGTTGTGCTTAGGGCTAGTTTGTTTAATTGGAAAACTTCTCATCAGAAAATGGATTTTTCCAGGCAGATTGGGTGTGAGAGGTCGCATCCCATCAGCCCACAATTACCCTCCTGCATAGTTTACAGAACATTGTCAGGTCAGCTGGGGTTTATTCTTCGAGAGTGCTTTTACCTACATGCCAGTAGCACTTTTAGCATAAAAGCTCTGTGTCGATTGGGCCACCCTGTCATCATCAGAAGTGGCCTCAAAGACATGTATTTGTGTTTTTTTCTAACAAACCCACTAAAGATGGGATTACTCAGTGTGAAACAAAAAATCAATGTCTCTGATGCCCTGGTAGTTTTCTCACAGTGCACCACTGACAAGGACATTGTTGGTTAGACTTATCATGAGTCGCCTAACCATACATGGTTGACACACAGTCAATTTTACCCAAAATAGACTGACCTTTCAATGGCATTCACACAACAGTCCTGCAGTAGCTGGGGTTTTGGATGGTGAAGCTGTCCTATAAAATATGGTAGAGAGCATGCCTATATGCACAGGGTTTGTCAAGGGATGAATTTGACACACTGACTGACTAGAGCCAGCATATGACCATGTTCAATTCAGTTGCTGTTGCCTCCCGGGAGCACTGCTCTAAGACAACTGAGACGTATAGTATTCACTGCTCAGGAGGTGACTCCACACCACCTCTAAAGTGTACATAATACTAATCTCTTTAAAAAATGTTCATTCTATATTAATATAAAATTTGATGTTTTACAGCTTTAAGTCAATAATAATATTTGATACCGAAATTCTGCATGGATCTTTACGGCAACTGACCATGATATAATGTACATCAATTTTCGAGACAAATAAGCAGTTATGTGCATTGAACCACAACATTTGGTGTAAAGTTATTCATTATTATGTTGTTGTTCTTTATATAAATATATGAGAAATGGATTTCTCAGCGGGTTAGTCTTTCTAACATGGGATAGTAATATGAGCTTGAATAAATTGATGTTCTTGTGCAAATTGATATTTGAATAAGAGCAAAATGAATAACAGTCACTAAAACATAAAATGTGTGCAAGAACAAATTGTGTTTTTATTTTCCTTACGGATATTGGGATAACGTTCTCCCAAGATGAGTCTTCAAAAACGTGTATTACGGTACAGCCACCTTTTATGGCATGGCCAACCTGGGCTTCTCTAAAATCTCTTAAATCTGCACCCACAGTTTCACAAACTTAAAGAGTTATTGATTTTCGGATTTCTTGATTTCACTAGCTGTCCCAGGTCTCGCCAGTAAATCTGCAATGGTCACAGGTTTCTAGGAGCATTATTGGATACATTGCTGTCAGCACAATTGTACATAAGGTTGCAATTGAACCTGGAGAAAGGCCATCTAACTTATGAAATGACACGTTTTTCCCATTGATAAACCATTTCCCTTACACTCTACAACTGTCAATTTTGAGGGTGTGCTAAGCCCATCCAACCCTGGAAGGAGATTTACTCCTCCCTTTTAAAATAATTCACTCCTAAATCATGCAATTTGCACATCAAAGTTGGGCTTGCACTTGGATATGGCTTTGAGAATGTATCCTAAAGGTTTTTAGTTTTGTTGTGAGTTTGTGGTTGTGAATGGGCAATATGTCTGAGGCAGGTGCATTCCATTGAGTAGCAACCTATAATGCAAACATCAATTCCTGCTCCTCTATGAGCACAAACATTTAGCATCGTTATTTGAGAGTTATGTATTCCTCAAGCTTTGTGTTTCCCAATCCTTTTGCCCAGTAAAGATTGGCCATGTTCAGACCAGAATCATTAATCTGAGCATAAAAAAGTAAATATACCCCCATGCTATAATAATACGAATTAGGGGGCATATTACCAAGCAATAGCGATAATTATCGCTATTGCTTGGGTAGAGACAAAAATTTACCGCTGAGCTGCGGCGATTTTTATCGCAGATAAACCTTGGTATTACCAAGGTTTATCGCAAATGCGATAAAAAACGGCCGCAATGCATGAATATCGCTGAAAAGTCAGCGATATTCATGCATTACCGAGCTAATGCTCTTAGCCATGTTATCCACCTCCCATTGGATAACATTGCTAAGAACTGCTCAGGGCAGGTGTTAGCTTTTAAAGATATTCGCGCTTAGCGCGAATATCTCCAAAAGTTGGTAATAGGAGATAGCGATGTTAGCGACTGTTTCCAGATGCTAACATCTTGGCACGCCCACTTTGCATGTCATTAGTGATAAATATCACTGACATGCAAAGTGGGGCCCAAGATGGTTGCTATCTCCTACTAGCTGTCGCTAACTGGTGTTAGCGACAGCTAGGTAATAGGGAGATAATTTTATCTCCGCTTTCTTGGCTTTTAAAGCCAAAAAAGCGGAGATAAACCCCCTTGATAATATGCCCCTAGATTATTAAATAAAGGTACCAGCTCTTTATGTGGCCAAATTGTAGAAATGATTTACTATGTGTCCGGCAGCCTTGAAAATAGCAGAGAAACTTCTCTATTTACCCGGTTTCTGGATAAATAGTTTAGATTCTGCACTGTTTAGCCAGCTGCCGTGCAAATAGCAGAAAAATTTCATTATTTAGCTGGTCCCTGATTAAATAATATAATTCTGCACTGTTTGGCTGGCAGACGTGCGAATAACATAACTATTTCACTATTTACACAGATGCTGGCTAAATAGTAGAGATTCTTCACTGTTTGGCAGGCAGCTGCACAAATAGCAGAAAAATTCACATATTTACCCAGAAGCTGTCTAAAGAGCTTAAATGTTGTTTTATAACGCCTTAAGCAGTTTTTAACATGTACTTACACCAGGTAGAACTTCATACAAGGAGTGAACACAATTGGCATCCAGCTCCTGATGAAAGTTAGAGTCCTGATGTATTATTATTTCATTCACAAAAAGTGATTGCAAATTATGTACATAATTTTTGCGAATGTAATAGTATTTTGCAAATCGACCTATGTACTTTTCAGCCGGTTCACAAAATAATGAATCATGGGGAGATGCAGAATGACTTGCCTAATTAATCCATTAGGCAGATGCCAATATGTGACCCTCTGTGATTGACTGTAATGCATTTTTTTTTAATCAAAGCAGCCCAGTTTCCTAAAAGGAACCAGTGCGCTTTTGAAAAAACAAAATTTTGGTTTTGAAAAACGATTCCCCATGAGGCAGTCAGCAGGATTCCCAAAGGGAAAGGGTACCTGAGCAGACCACTTTCCCTTTCCAAGTTAGTTATCACCCCAACTCGGGGGTCACCAGCACATCAATGGTTTGCAACACAAACTATCATTACATTTCTTTCTAAATTGGAAAGGGGAGGGAGGAAACCCTTTCATTTACCCTCCTATTTGCAATCTAGAAACAAAGGCAAAAATCTGTCTACTTGTCGTAAGAATTTTCGAACTTATAAAAGGTGTTTTGTGCATAATGATAAGAACTTTTGTGGTCACAAAGACTCTCATTTTCCGACATGATGCCCTTAGTGCGAAAATTTGTTTAGATGCAGGCACTAACTTTTAGGTCTAAACGTCCCAAACGTTTGAATGTTTCCAAGTTATTTTGACAAACATGGCACACAATGCCACTCATTTATACAATGGGGCAAGACACAGTGACTTGGGAGGCACATTATGGAGCTGTCTTGTGTTCCATATATTCTCCTACTTCATTCTGTCTGGCTGCAGAGATAACAAAGGATAATGATGATTAAAACTTTTATAAGACTAGTTAAAGCTGTTTACTCTTCTACAGCTATGTGCTCACTGTTGATCACCAAGCCATGGAAATTTACCAGGGGCTGATATAGTATTACGAAAAGGCTTCATGTTATCAGAAGACCTCTTTTTCTGCAGCAAATAAGTGCATTCTGGAATGATTAATTCCAGTTCAGTTCAATTAAAAAATCAGACTAAAACATCTGAAATCAATGATTTTTCAAAAGCATAAACTGGAAATGTTGTAATCCAGTGACAAAGACCCATCTAATATTTATAATGAATTTATCAAAATAGAGACAATTGCATTGGGCCTGTTATGAAGAGGCCAAGACAGTATAACCGCTTCGATGCTCATGACGAGCTCAGCTCGTCATGAGGTATACCTCTAGGGTGCTCGTGACGAGCTGAGCTCATCATGACCACACCCATTTACATTATGGCCCAGCACAGCAGAGGAATATCTTGAGCAGCCAAGGTGATAATTGAGAGGTTCCGTTCCAAACTCATGACAGAAGAAAGAAAAATTATGGGTCTGATTAGGGTTTTAAGGACAGAGTTAACTCAGTCAGGATGGCAGAGAAGAATACCTCCACCATCCTCAGGGACCTCTTCTCACCAAATTAAGAGTTGTCCACTGGCCTTGAGAATTACTCTCTGTTTTGACAGACACAGCATTATGGCGATTCCTGTCAATGCATGACACATTTGAAGGACAGTACCGTCCGACATGATAACAGGTCAGCAAAACATTTGAAAAATGTTTTGTTATTAAAATAAAACTCCCAAAAAAACAAAAAACATAATGACCTCTCAAGCAGGGAGATTTCTCCCAGGATTGCGGGTATTAGTTTGTTTCCTGTCCCTTACAGCCAGGTTTTACTCTAAATGGGGTAGACAGTATAAAGTCCTTTCTTTGACAGCCCCTACTATGTCAGGCCAACAGAGGAAGCTTTCTATCAAGAAGTCACAAGCAAAGGGATGGGACTATAATTAATTGAACTAAATATCGTTGGAATATGAATACATTTTTGCGATGAATCAGAGAGAGACATCTAGGCATCAATGATCCAGAAGGACAAAGACACACAGAGCTTTTTATTAATTGACTTTATTATAAATCTTGTAAGACATGAGATATGGAATAAAGATAGACATTTTGTTACCTCCATTCTTGTGACCTTTGGATTGATCAATTCACAGTTCCACTTTCATACTCATTTTTGAGACAGGGTCTGTGGATCTACTATTGAAGTTTCTGAACTGATTTGGGGTGTTTCTCTTTCAAATGTCACTTTCTGGCTATAGCTCAGACACAGCGTTTGTGCTCGGTGATGGTTCCCCAGAAATAGCAATAGTGCTGGCGTCAAGCAGAAGTAGCCAAAACAAGGACATAACGAAACATAACATCTCAGCGCCTGACTGTCATCAGCCATCTTGAGCAGTCATCAGACACAGCCAAAAGGGAAGCCCAGCTTCAAAATGTTGACACCTTTAGCAAGAGAAATCTATGTCCTACCACTTACTCCTACCATCTACCCTATGTTGTTGTTCAGAAAGAACTAATTAGAAACCATTTGCTAAAAAGGATCTCACAGAATCTCTTTGGGTAGCTTTTTCTCCATCCTCCGTCACTTCAGTTCTGAGTCTCCACCCTCCATTCACAGGGATGCAGTCAATACACATCCACTTTTGAGGGAAGCTGTATCTACTCTCCATCATGTCTTTCAAAATACATCCCACTGGTCCTTGCACTTAGACTTTCATCACACAAGGAATCTTACTACTAAGTACTTGCTACATTCCCCCGCACATGCACGCACATGAAATATCAGCAAAAAGGTCTTTGTGTTACACAATCCCTCTTTTGGTCATCAGAGGTGATCTATCTAGAGCTGCTATCACCTTCTCTTCTACTTATCTTTCACACAGTGCACAAAGTTTCATTCACCACATTTAAACTCCTCTGCCATGCTTCAGTTTATATACTCTCAAATCCACCCTCAGACTCGTTTGCAGGCATCAGACAGCATCTCCGCACACTCATATATATAAGATACATGAATAAGAGCCATTTACAAAAGGGATATTCTAATACATGTGGCCTAGTCTTCTCTTCCAGGTACTTCTGTACCTTTAGGCTTTTGTCATCCTTCTAGTCGTGCTCCAAGTCCTCCTTTTCTGGGTACTTTTGTTCCTCCTAATCCTGATCACTGTCCTTGTCTAACTAGGTTTAGTGACTCTGGTGCAGGTTTCTTGAATCTTCTGCTCCTGGTTTAGTCCTTCGTGGCCCTGGTGTTCCTAGCTCCTGGGTCATCCTTGCATTAGCCCTTTAAGGGCCTTCTGAGCCGGGTACTACTGATCCTCATCCTGATGCTGCTGGTCTGCTGGGCCCTTAGCGACCTAGACCTATTGTCCTGGTTCTCCTAGGACTAGCACTCCTAGTCTTCCTGGTTTGGGTCACACTGATTCTCCTTGTCTGGTCTTTGTGGTCCACCTGATACTGCATCCACTGGCCCTTCTTATTAGGTCTTTTTGGGCTAGGCCTGGTCATGTTGGCCCTGGTCTGGTCACATTGGTCCTCCTGGCTCTGGTTTTCCTGGTTCTACTGAATCTCACCAGCCTAGTCCTAAAACTCTAGCTCCTAGTCTTTCTGCTCCATTTAGAACGTAAGGCCCTGGTCCTTTTGGTTGTGACCTTTCTGCCCCTTTGAGCCCTGGTGCTGATCCTACTTAATCAGATCTTTCTAGCCCCCTAACCCTACCTCATCTGATCTCTGGTCTCAATGGCCCTCCTCGACCTGCTCCTAACCTGACTAGTTCTCTGGGTCATCCTCTAACATGTCATTATACTCTTGGCCCTGGTCCTTCTGCTAATCGCCATCCTGGACTAACATGTCCACTTTGTCGCGATACTACCTTCTCAGGTTATCCTGTTCTTATCCACCTGGCTTGGTCATCATAGTTCCTGTCATCCTGGTCTTCCTTGTCCTCCTTATCCTCCTCTTCCTGGTCCTGCTTGCACTGATGTGCCAGGTTCTACTCCTCCTGGGACTCTGTTAATTGAGCTTCCTTTTCCCCTTGGTTATGATCCCACTGGTCCTCCTTGCCCTGGTGCTTTTAGGTCTTGTCCTGCTGGCTCTGATTGTCGGGCTATCTACTCTTGATTCTTCAGGTCCTGTTCTCCTAGCCTTTCTTACTCGTTGTCTGGTTTGCCTAGCAGTGGTCTTGATATTCCTGGTTCTCACAGTCCCGGTCCTCTTCCTAGTTTTGTGCCCTCTAGATCTGATCCTTTTGTTTCTGGTCTCTTTGTTTGGGTCTTTGTATGCCTAATCCTCTTGGTTCTGGACATTCTGGCCATGCTGGTCATTTTAGCCCCGCTTCTCTTAGCTCATCCTTTTTTCCCAAATCTTCTTGACCCTCGTCCATTAGACCTGGTCCTTCTGATTCTTCTCACCCTGCTCCTCTGATTCCTAGTAAATAATTTCCTTGACCTGCTTGTATGCTTTTCCTACTTTGCCTTTTTTGCCCTGGCCCTGTTATTTCTTGCCCTCTTGTCCCATGGTTTTCTAGTTTGGCTCATACTTGCCATCTTGGCCCTGAGCCTTGTCCTCATGGCCCTTCTGACACTGCACTCTTTTTTTGGGTCCTTCTGAGCTTCGTCATTTTGGTACTGGTCCTCCAGAACATCCATTTCCAGCTCCCTTAGTTTTCCTCCTTGTTCTGATCCTCCTCATCTTGTTCACCCTGGTCTTGCTACTTCCAGGTCTTGGTAATTTGCTCCATTTGGTACATAAGGTCCTGGTCCACTTAGTTCTGAAATTGTTGGCCCTCCTAGCCCCGGTGCTGGTCCTGCTTCTTATGATCCTTCTATTCTACTTAATCTTCCCTCATCTGATCCCTGTCTTAATGGCCCTCCTCCACCTGCTCCTGACCTGGCTAGTTCTCCAGGTCCTCCTCCAACATGTCATGATACTCTTGGCCCTGGTTCTCCTGCTCATCGTCATTCTGGACTAACTTGTCCACTTTGCCGTGGTCCTCCCTGCTCAGGTTATCCTGTTCTTAACCACCTGGGCTTTGCCACCATGGTTCCTTTCACCCCGACCTTCTTTGTCCTGGTCCTTCTTTTCCTCCTCTTCCTTGTCCTGCTTGTGCTGGTGTGCCAGGGTCTGATACTCCTGGGACTTTGTTACATGAGCTTCCTTTTTTCCTTAATTTTTATCCTACTAGTCGTCGTTGCCCTGGTACTCTTAGCTTTTGCCCTGCTGGCTCTGGTGGGCTGGCTGTCTCTCCTCTTGATTCTTCAGTTACAATCCTCCTAGTCTTCCTCACTCTCAGTCTGGTTTGCCTAGCAATGGTCTTTGTATTCCTGGTATTCACAGTCCATGTCCTCTTCCTAGTATTGTGCAAAATAGATGTGTTCCTTTTGTTTGTAGTCCTCTTTGTTTTTTTGTTTGCCTGATCCTCTTGGTTCTGGACCTTTCGGCCATCCTGGTCCTCTCAGGCCCCCTTTTCCAGGCTCATCCTTTTTTGACCCTTGTACATTTGAGCTGGTCCTTCTCACCCTGCTCATCTGGTTCATAATACATCTGTTCCTTGTCCTGCAGGTTCTCTCGATCTACCTTGTCTTTTATGCCCTGGCCCTCTTATTTCTTGCCATCTTATCCATTGTTTTCCTAGTGTGGATCATACTTGCCCTACTGGCCCTGAGCCTTGTCCTCATGGTCCTTCTGGCACTGCACTCTTTGTTTGGCTCCTACTGAGCCTTGTCACTTTGGTCCTGGTCCTTCAGAACATCCAGTTCCAGTTCCCTTAGATTTCCTAGCAGCTCCTGTCCTCCTGATTTTCTTCACCCTGGTCCTGTTACTTCCAGGTCTTGGTCTTCTGCTCCATTTGGTACAGTGGGCCCTGATCCTATGGTCACGGTCCCCCTGGCACTACCGGGCCTGATCCAGGTACTCTTGTTGCTGACCCTTCTATTATTTCTTGCTCTGATACTGGCCTTCCTAACTGTGTTCCTCCTGGTATTCGTGGTACTGCCCTCCTCATCTCCCTTGCTTAGTCTGGCCCCTTTGTCCCAGTGGGCTGGATCTGGTCTTCCTGGATCTGGTCTTGATTTTCTTGGCCATGGTCTTTCTGGTCTTTGTCCTCAGGCTTCTACACAAACTTTTGATGGTCCTCCTATATCTGGTCCTCCTGAGCCTTGCCATCCTGTTCGTAGCATACACACGAAGGAGCAGCAGAGGAATACAGATCAGGTTGCCCTCCCCTCACAATATTCAATCAAAAAAGAACCTGACCTAATATGGGACAATCCTTGTGAGCATACCCCGCGCTATATCTTGGCTCTAATGCTTAACAACACGTTCCAAAATGCTGTTCAATCCTAGGTGCTCCTGTCCATTTATTTAAAAGTTGATCAGTGTTATTCCCAGTATGTAACCCGAAATGTGCAAATTTAAAAAAAAAAAAGTGTGCAAAGGTTTGGAAGTGCCTCTCGGAAACACCACCATGAGAGCTGCTGGTATTTTCTCACCAGTGTGCTCCGGTTCTCATCATTGGCAACTCCCAAAACCACAAAAGAATAGTGTAAGCATGGGCTTAAAATTCGTTCCGCTCGCGAAATTTGCGGATTTTTGGCAATTTTACGTTCCGCGAATCGCGCGAAATTGCCAAACCATCTGCAATTCGGAAGTTTGCAAATTTTTTCTGCTTGGTCACGCTTCAAAAATACAATCTCGTGCGCGCTGCGTTGACTTACCTTGATTTTGAGTTTGCAGAGTTGTTTTCCTCCTGCGAACAAGATGGTCGCCCCCAAAAACGACCGCATGGGTAAGTTCGCGGTAGCCGCGCTGAAAAAAAAACCCGCGAACACGCCAAAATAAAAAAATTCGCAAGTTCGCACAAATTCACGGATTTCGTGGACCACGAATTTGCTTTCGCGCAAATTCACGAAATGCGAATTCGCAAATTTCGCCCATACTTAGAATAGTGGAAGAAAGTGCAAAAATGATTTAGATGTGTGAAAAAGGTAAACCATACTATTGTTTTTCCTAGGCCTTGTCCATCTCAACATTATGTACTTGCTGTTCGTGCTTCTCGTGTCCTGGCACTTTTAGTCTTTGTCCTTCTAGTTTGGGTTGTACTGCTTCTTCTGGATCAGTTCCCTGTCCACTTAGTCCTACTTTGCACAGCAGCCATTGATACAGCTCCTTTTGATACAAGTTCTCCTTGTTCTTATCTCCCTGAGCATGGTCATTTTTGTCCTAGTGCTCCTGGTTACCACTATCCAGTCCACTTGGGTTTCCACATTCTGGCTGGTCTTCTTACATCTGATCCTCCCCATGCTGGTTTTGCTGCTTGTAATGATTGCTCTGTCCCACTTGGTTATCTAGGTCCTGGTCCCCTAGGGTCCTAATCTTCAAAACCCTCCTAGTGGTCTTCCTGGTCATCAGGTGCGGCCGGCACAAGTAACAGCGGTGCGGCGGCAGGGGGGTCGACAGATGACAGGATAGGGAAACTAAAAAATATAACCACTTACCCTACGCTTGCCGCATAGTCGAATTCCTAGGACCTCTCCTGCTTCTGCTAGTATTTTGGACATTGAACTCCACATCCTGATCTTTGTAGTTCTCTTCAATCTGGTCCAGATACTCCTGGCCCTCGTCCTTCAGGTCATTGCCCCGCGAGGTTTTGCAATAACTTCCTCTGTCACCGATCACCATAGCATTTCCTAGTTCTGATGTTCCTTGACCTCCAGTTCATGCTAGTCTAAGAACTTTCTGGCCCTGTACTCGCTGTTCTTGGTCTGTCTGGCCGTCCTTCCCCTGGTCCTTTGAATCTTGGGTCTCCCGTTTCACAGGCTCCTTGTCAATTTCATCCTCCTCACCCTAATTCTTGTCCAACAGTCCTTCTGGTCCTGATCCCCTGGTTTAGCTAGGCTCCTGGTTTTCTGATCCCTCTGGTCCATGTAGTACTGGTTTTAGTTCTTTAACTTCTTTGTATGGTCCTCATGGATTGGGTCGTCTGGTACTGGTCCCACTGGCCTTGGTTTCCCTAGCCCTCCTAGTGCCCAGTTCTCCTGCCCCATCCTAGTCCTATGAGTCATACTGGTCTCCTGGTTTGCCTGTTCTACCTTGTTCTTGTCCATTTGACCATGGTTCCCTGTATCATGGTCATCCTAGTAATGATCCTCCTGGGTCTGGTCTTCTTTAACCCTGTGGCACTCATCTTCCTAGTTCCCATGTTGTGTGTCACTCTGGTTCATGTAGTCCTGGTCACCCTGGTTCAGGATCCCTGTAAGTCTGACCCTCATAACATTTCTGATCCTAGTCCTACTTGACCTGGACTTCCTGACCCGGTACATCCATCCTGGTCATTCTGATCTGGGATCTTCTAGTCCTACTAGCCCTAGTCAATTCTTGTTGTGGTCTTCTACATCCTGGTCGCTTTGCATTAGGCCTCCTGGTCTTCCTTGATTTGATCTCTGTAGTTTTGCCCCCTCTGTGTCTGATACTTCTTGCCACTGGTCCCTTGGTATTGGTCTTTTTGGTCTGTCTACCTGACTCTGCTACTCCTGTCCTCCTACCCCTCATCCTTCTTTTCCTTCTGGCCTTTGTGCACTGGGTGCAGACCCCCCTATTACACATCCTCCTGGCCCTTCTGAACCTTCTCACCCTGGTTCTGGTACCTCTAGTGCTGTTTTTACTTGCCCTCTTCCTCCTCATCTATTTGTTCCTGGCCCCCTCTGGCAACCCTGGAGTCATGGATGGGGTCTCTCTGGGCCTGGTCCTTCTTGTCTTGGTACTCGTGGCACTGATCGTCCTAGCCCTACTTATTCTCCTACTGTTCATCATCCTCCTCCTACTGGCCCTAATGCTTCCTTTCTCAGACTCCTCCACAAAGTCTTTGGTCTGGTAAGCCTCAAAGCTTGCCTCTCAGATGTTTTTTCGTTTACTTTAACTGAGACAGCACTGTCAAGGACAGAAATGAGTGCTTAGTAGAGACATAAAGTTGCCCAACTAGAACATTGCTTACGTGATAAGAACTGAAATTACCATTGCCAAGATATGTTGTGCAAGTGACTAAAATTATAATGTGGCTGAATAGCCACTCATGACATTTGAGCAATAAGCATCTATGTCTTAAACGCAGTCTCCTGGACGAATAGTATGAAAAAGTGTGTTTATTCAGCAGACAGCTGAGTGTACAATCAAGATGCATTACTTACCTGTCCACTGCTTTCACTTCTCCATTCCACAGAAGTCCCATAACTGTGTATTACGCAGCTCACCTCGTGCAAGTGTCCCAAAGCACTGTGCCCCAAGCACTAAATCTCTACTGTTAGTATCCCTCCCTGTGAGGCTCAGATACAACTTACATGCATACATTCCCCTATTGCTACTGCTTGTTGACTGCTGTTGTTTTGCCAGGTTTGAAATACTAAGCATGCAAAATACCCATAAAATAAGCCTAAAGCTAGCACTTGGCCTTCTATGAGAACCCCAAAAAGAGTCCAGCCATAAAAAATCATCAAAAGGAGAATCACGAACATTAAAAAAACACTGGGTTTGCATAAGTGAATAAAAATTCATGTAATATACTTTAAAACCATACTGATTAATTGCATACAGCCAATTACTCCGAGATATAGCACAAATTATCGTTGTGCCATATTAGAAGCTCCTAAATGGAAATTTGATTTCTGTGTTTCTTATTTGAATGTTAAAAGAAAGTGTTTTTTATTGAAAATTGGTTTTACTGTTTTTCATCAATAACCAGCTCAACTTAATCCATGCAATTAGCTTTGTCAAACTATTAGACGTTTGTATTTGCACTTGCCTTCAAATGCTTCATACACATTGCATCCCTTACAAGATGGCCACCACCCTTCCACTGCCTGGTGCCCCTTCATGGCCGGCTAAAGTAAAGACCTGCTTCACACTATATGTCCAGCTGCAAATCATCTCTACAATTTACTCTGTGGCCAGCGAAACAGTAGATATTATGTACTTTTTTGCCAGCCATCAGGTAAACGGAGATTATGTACTATTTGGCCTGTAGCTTGGTAAACAGCCACTTCCTTAAATAAATTGCAAGCATGAACTATGAGGTATTTAAGTAAATGAATGTATGATATCAGATACATGCACTAAGACATACACAATTCCCAACATTTAGTTCGCTAGTGCAAGCAAAGCATTTGTTCCATATTTACCTTACAGAACTTTGCTCCAGTCGCTTCACAATGCAAACAATATAAACTTAAGTACCCACCATTGCATACTGAGATATGTTGATAGATTGTGTACATTACCCACAAATATGTCTTTACAAAATGGGTGCTTAGGTGACACGGACATGTATTTCTTTTTTATAGACAATTTCTGAACCGAAGTTTCAATTTCATTGAAATGACCTTAAAATAGCCCTGTGTTTAAGGCTGTGAAATGTCTGTTCGAGTGGTGAGTCAGTTACAACCCACATGTAGGGCTTCAACTTTTTCAAGAGAGAAATACCAGCTATTTGTTGTTGTTTAAAGGGTCTACAAAGGCCCAGACTTGATACTAAATAGGACTTTAAACAAACACGTAAGTATTCATTTGTATCATGACTTTTCGTCCTTTTTTTACTTTAATGATTCATCATGGATTATTAATGCAGCTCTAGAACACATTTAAAAGTGTTTTATGTTTATATTTTCTGTTTGAAGTATATGCACATAAGGGCTAAAAATACTAGCGTTCACGTGATTTTGCTGGGACATCAAAATACCGGTGGTGCTGGTAGAAATCTGGACAGTTGGAAACCCTACAGCTTTTAATATATGTGTATTACATCAGCATGCCTGTGCACAGTGTCATTATACCACACAACTGTCAGACATTAAAGGAAATCACCTTTTCTACTGGGCATCAAGTATGGAGGCTGCAAGGGACAACAAAAAACTTGGGAGGTGGAGGTCAGGCATGGGCTTTTTGAAGGCCAAGATGATTAAGGAAGTGCTAGAAGTGTGCCTAAGATATTATTTCAAGACAGCAGAACCTAGGGATAGGAGGATACAATGATAGTGCTTGGAAAGGAGGAAGACTAGCAGGGAAAAACAGAACTGCTTATGATTTTTTTTGAGATTCTACAGGAGCATTAGGAAGCAACCAGAAAACAAGGAGTTGAATGCCTGCATGAATGTTGGGTCACTAGGTACTACTGAACTTGTACAAGGGGAGAGGTGTGGCGCCGCGGCCAGGGTGACTGACTCCGGAATCGGGGGATCATGGTTCAATCCCCGGGGCCGGCGGCAGATTAGCCCAGCACCACGTGACTCTGGGCAATAGCTTGCTTAATCTTCCTGACAGCCCTCAGCGCCTAGAGACCCTAACGGGTGATGGTTTGTGCTTTACAAATGTGGATGCCCTGGAGTCTAGGAACCCATCCTAGGTTTCAATAATGGTGTTCATGTTTATTGCACTAAAGCATATTGAAGCAAGCTTTGACACAAGTAAACTTACAACCACTTCACATGACTAAGAGTAGCAAGAAGACCCAGTCTGTGTTGGGCTAACTGCAAGCAGACTGCTGACTAGGAACTATTTAGAAGTCACTATACACCTTTCTGATCAAAAAAGACTTGTTGTGGCTACCTTTAACTGATTCCCTTTCTAGACAAGTTCCCTAATCCCCTCTCACAGTTTATGACTTGCTTATTTTCCCCCCTTCCCCTCCCTCCCTCTTCTTTCTCTTTCCCTTTCCCTCCCCTATATCAAAATTAATTTAAAAAGCATTTTCCCTTTGTATAATCTCCTATTAATCCCTTTTTGGGATTTCTTTTTGACTCGAGCATTATATTGTGTAATTTTTGTATATTGCTCCTTTTATTGTAATGATTTTCTACATGGTATATTTCACTCAATAAAGCTTTCTAAACTTAAAAAAAAAGAAGTCACTATACCACTAGGGAAGTACCTGGAGTACTGAGCCCCTATATAGGTGATAACAGTCATACCAGCTCCTATTAAATTAAAGAGCATTCAATTGACACAACAACAAAATTAATTCCTTGCCATGAAGTGGTGTCTTTCTAGTCCTCTTCTAGCTTCTCTCCTGATTTGAAGCCCTCCTGCCACTGCTTCTCCTGTTACAGCATTTTGCGATTTGTTCAGGGGAGTCGTCCCCACTTGCACTGCTTCCTTTGCCTCACATCCCCACTTTGCGCTTTGCTCAATTAGGTCTTCAAAGGGGTAAGTACAAATGTCCCCAAAAATTGGTGCAGACACAGACATGGTGGTCTTCTGTCCCGAGCAGGCCACTATCCCTGTGTTTTTAGCGATTCCCAATGGGGTGCCAAATTGCGGCCTACCTCATGAATATTGATGAGGTAAATCAATTGCGACCACATTAGGAATCACTAAATATGTCTGAGACACATTAGTACATTGCATTTTGTGCCTTCCTAATTGTGAGACACAAAAAGTCGCAATTTGGAACTTGCATAATGAGGCGTTCGTTCATGTAGCCCTTTGCACTCCACTATTGTGGCATTAGTTAAGAAATGCATGATACTGGCATGGTGGCAACTCCCTACTTGTGTAAACACCGGTACTATGCAGTAATACCCCCCTAGGACCACGCAATTATAAATTAACCCTCACAGAGTGGCGACTAACTGTGCGGACCCAGTTTCACTGAGTGCAAATCTCCACACTATTCTATTTTCCATAGGGATTACAACTCACATTTACCACCTGCTGCTCTATTTAGGTGGTAAATGTGAGCAGTGGTCTTGCGCGGGAAGAGTCGGTTGGGAGGGGAAAGAAGGAAGTAGAGGCCATAACAGGGGGAGCTTTATGTGCATCCTGTGCTTTGAAAGGGGGTCAGGCAGGGGCGAGGGAAGGGGGCAGGTTACGTCGTTGACACTTTCCCAAAGCGATTTTTCCAACTAGATTTTTCGGCCTATGAAATCGAGTCTGTTGTTTCCACAGCCTGTAAATCTGCATACGGGATCACCACCCCACTTATCATTGGACATCAGAGTTCCACATTGGAATTCCGCTCCGTTTAGCTAGCTTGCAATCAGTGCATCAATCTCTACGCAGTGAATGTGCGTCATCGCTGGAAATGCTGCCTTGCTATCCGATGACCATGCACACGAGCAAATGTAATATAATAATTTTGGACCAAAAAGGAGACACAGCGCGATGAAATCGGGAGTGTGCTGGAGTGAGATGTTTCCCAGTAAATGTCCAAAATCTTTATAAATATTAAAAAGGCAGGTCAGGAGCTGGATTTATGGTGCCAGTGGAATGTGAAAGTTATCGTTAATCTCACATGACGTGCACACTGTGGATGGAACAGCAAAGGCACATTTTGGTTGCAGTGAGTAGGATGAATAGAGACAGGAGTGCAGATAATACAGCCCCATAGAGTGTCTAAGGATTTCCCAGCTTCAAATCTACATTTTTATTGGGGAATTTACAGCCTGTGTCAACTTGACAATTCCAAGATAAACATATTTCCATGTTAGCTGTAAAAGTCCTTGAATGAAATATGTGCACAATTAATTCGTTCCAATGAGTAATTCTATAATAGTTTGTGTCTCAAAGAACTTAAATCTCTTCAAGGCTGTTGAACATGCTTTGGGATTTAAAATAATGTGAGAATTTGAGCTATACAATTTATCATTCTGTGACTTCATCCCTATTTCAGAAAGTTCTTCTAAATTATCTTCTAGCTTGTATTAGCAGCAAACTTTATGAAATTGTATTTATGGTCACAGATCAATTTGTAACGATAACATGAAATTACCAACACCCACCTCCTGTGTCTTTTTTTCAGGTTGCATAGGTTAACACCCTTACAATCCTTTTAATACAATGCCCAGATCCAATATCATGACACTGTGCAGGGAAGTACGTGTCATGGTCTGAAGCCAAGGGTACTCTAGTCTCTCCGGAACCTCTGGTGTGTGATGCTAATCATGCTGGCAAATATGGATGTTGACTCCTTCTTCCATTTCAAAAACACCTACAAGCTTACCATGAAAACAAGCCATCCTTTCAACTTAAAATAAAAACCTCTCCCCTTCAAATAAGCTATTCAGAAATGTGTTCCTTCTTTACGTCCAAGCCAATCAAGGTGACAATCTATCCTAAAATTCACAGATTATTAGGGCCTCGTGTACAAAGAGTCTTAATGGATGAAAACCCTCAGATTGAGTCAATATAGGGGTTTTGTGACCGCAAAACACCTTTTGAAATGTAATAAATACAATTAATAGTTCATAAAAGTTTTTCTGAAACAGTAAATGTGTTTAGGAGACAATAAGGAATCAGTTTTTGAAGAGAACATGTTTTGGGCATTGGTTAGAAATTCTGATTCTTTATGGACTATATTAATAATTTGCAACTGAAATCCTGTCACAAACCATTAATATTTTGTCCCGAACTCAAAAGAGGTGGTAACCCTTTCTCAAATGTGAAGTGGTCTACAAGGGACCATTTCCACTTTGTGAATGTTGATAAAAAAAACTTTTAAGAGTAGACAGTGGTCCTGGGACCTGTAACTTTTCATTTTTTTAAACACATTCCATTTTTCTTTAAGGAAAATGAGCTGTAGTAAAAAAAAGAACATGTTGCTTTATTTAAAGGCAATTACAGAAATACTGGTCTGTTGACCCCAGTAAGCCACCATCCCTGTAGTTGTGGCCAACTGTAGTGGGTCCCAATTTGCAACCTACCTCATGAATACTGATAAGGTAGGTTAAATTGTGACTTACTACAATTATGTCATTTGTGAGCTGACCTATTGGCAACTAAGTAGACTTGCAAAATCAATAACTATTCTTCAAATGTCGGTGCGCTTTTACCTAATCAATCCTTTGCCCATGAAACCCTAAGTCCTAAATATGTTTTATGGTTGGAAACAATCTGAATCACAGTTTGCAACTGCACAAACGTTTTTGCAAAGTTCCAAAGCTATTAAGGAGTTTATACATTTGTACAAACTCTTCAAGTGGCTTTGTGACTCCATGCAGAATAGGTATTTGACAAAGGTGTGTGGTAGGCACCCTTTCCAAATGGCGATTTGGTATGAGATGCACCAATATTTTGAGACTCAGATTAGGTCACAAACGATGAAAAATTTCCGACTTCTGAAATGGAATGTTAAGACGTTCACAAAAGGTAAGGGCTGCTCGGGAGCACGAATTGAGGGTGACACATGAAAGGGAGAATGGTGGTCCTACTCACTGCACCAGCCTGCAACGAGTGGGACTCTTTGAAAGGAAGGTTCTAATTCTGCCCACAAAGGGAAACACCGACCGGCTCTTTTAAAGAGCCAGTTCACATTTTACTAATGTGCTGCCCCCAGGCAGAAGGGATTTTTCAGGTGCATTGGCAGCCTCGAATTGTCTGTTATAACGTGGGTACTGACCTGGTCTGCTCCCAGACCACCCAGTTGAAGCTGCGCCACTGAGCAAACCAGGAGAGTCTGCCAAATACTCAATATGGCCTCTGGTGTCCTTTAGCTTTTTAACTAAGCTGTGCACTGTCTACCGTCAGTAGATATCCTAAGCATCATGCAGGTGTCCAGTGCATCTGAAGATGCTGACAATCTGATCCGGCCTCCTTACAGTGTGCCAATGCCAATGCTTGTGCAATTATGACTAATAAATGTACTGGCAAATAGATGTCCACATTTAGGATGTATGACATTACAACGCACACTTTTACAACGCATACCTTTACAACGCATTTTTTACAATGCAACATCCATTACAACGCATGCCATTACAACTAAATTTTAAAAACTACATTTACAACGCATTCCATTACAACGCATAATACCTTTACAATGCATAACATTACAACGCATAACATTACATTGCAAGTTTGGTAAGTATTGGATATGGTAGGGGTAAAAATTACTATTCTAAATCCAGGGGGTGCAACAGTAGGGTAAGTGTTGGATAATGTAGGGGTAAAAATTACTATTCTAACTCCAGGGGGTAGAACAGTAGGGTAAGTGTTGGATGGTAATGTTATGCGTTGTAATGGTGTGTGTTGTAGTGTCATGCGTTGTAATAGTTGCGTTGTAATTGCATGCATTGTAATGCATGTTGCGTTGTAAAAGTTTTGTTGTAATGGTAGTGCGTTGTAAAAGTTGCGTTGTAAAGGTTGTTTCCCCACATTTATGGCTGTTAACCCACTGCATGAACGATCTGCATATACCAGTAGGAATATGAATGAAATGGCTGACATGCCAATAGGCTTCTTTTAACCAAGCTGCTTCAGTGGTGGTCACTGAATTGAAAGTGTATCACCTTGTCACCAGCTCGAGTTATCATGATGGAATGACTCTCACTGTATCCAATAAAAAGAAGTTTAACATTGCTTCCAATCATGAATGTTATGGAAAATGAACAGCATCATGTATGCTCTAGGAAGTTATTGTCTCATAGCATTAAAGGATGACCCTATCATAAGACCTGCTACTTCTAAGAGAAAACCCGCAAATTTCACCACACTTAGGGGTCTATTAGTATAGCGGGCGGATCGCTACTGCCCGCATGGCGGTGGCGATCTGCCCCCCAATTCCCATCACCCTCCTCCCATTTCCCCAACCCCATATTACACCACATTTGCATGCACAACGCGGAAGGCGCCGCGTGGTGCCTTCCACCTTGTGAATGCAAATGCAGAACATGCCTTTTTTACATTGCGGTGGGTGCTGCTGAAAGCCTGCCGCAATGTGAAAAATGTGGGATGCGCCCGCCAGTGTGGCGGGCGCATCCAATTCTGCATCACGGGACCGCCGCACATATGACGGGCGGTCCCTTTTGCTGTTATGGTGGCGGGCGGACTTTGTCCGCCCATCATCGTAATAGACCCCAAAGTAGTGGGAGCAAGAAATTGGATGTGAAGAGGAAATCCTGATTAAGCATGACTGAATAGGGAGACCAAAACAACCCTGGGCATGTTTTTGGGAATTACCTCTTGATTGTTCTGTTCATGTAAAACAAATAAAACACAAAGAGAAAATATAGAGCACCCTCCAAAGTTATGAATAGCAGAGTAAAATAAACATTGCAAAATATTATCCTTTGACTCATTAGAGTTTTTGCATGACTCCACTCTAGCCTTGTGTGTGGGGAAATTGCAGTTGATACATCTTCCAAGTATAACATCAGTAAGACACTTTGGGGCAGATTTATGAAGGCCTTGCGCCGCCAGTGCGTCACTTTATTTGACGCAACGGCGGCACAAACAATGCGCCCTATTTACAACGTGACGCATCTAGGAGATGCGTCACGTTGTAAAGCCCTGCGCCATAAGGAGGTGTTCCTGCGCAGGGGGGGGGGGGCGTTCCTGCGCAGGAACGCCTCCTAAATGTGGCTGAGTGAAATCTATGAGATTTCACTCAGTCACTTTCAGGACAATGCTGCGTCAAAACCCTGCGCCTGCTTGAAGCAGGCGTAGGTCTTGACGCAGCATTGTGGAGATGGGGCACCCCCGAGCCTTGCTGGAGCTGCGTCGCACTTGCGACGCAGCTCCAGCAATGCGCCACCTTTACGGCACAGATGCGTCACGCATCTGTGCCGTTTTTGCCCCATGGTGCACCGCATTGTAAATGCGGCGCACCATGGGTGGCGGAGCAGCGGCGCAGGATGACTGGCGCATCCCTGGGGATGCGCCAGTCATCATAAATCTGCCCCTTTATATTTCAACCAATAAATTGCTGTGAATTGTGTGATAAGTGACAAGTTGTCTGAACCTGTCCCTAGGGTTTGGGGAGGTTATCCACTAAAAAATACCTGGAAAATATGGGACCTAGCAAAACTAACAATCAATAGGTTTCAAGGGTAATTACGATGACATATTCAAGAAACATTACAATATTTTAATTCTCTACTAAATAATTTTTACTCTGTCAATTGGTATTGGCAGGGCTTCACCCCTAAGAAAACACTAGCGGGGCTGGCAAACCCGAATTTACCTCTGCAGAATTCTGCAGAGCGTGATGTCTAACAAGGGGGACAATGGGATCTTTCTGGTAAATGTTTTGAAACATCTCGCCAAATTCTACATTTTATGGCAGAGCTTTCAATACATTGTCATAAAACTCATAGGATTTACAGTTCTGTCAGGCTAATCATGAAATGTTCCCATACTGTTCTATGTCAAGTAAGGAAACCATATTCAAGTGCTGCCAGAATGCAGCAGATTTACTTAACTTGAAATTATCTGAACTTCAAAAGCACTTATTCGACTAAGAATTACCTACATTGGATCTAGCCTCCTACTAACCAGTCCTTATATTTGAAACGTAGATTTAGAATTCTGACTTCCGCTACTTTTATTTAAAAATGGCACCTACCTATGATCCATACAAAATATTGTTTTTCCTAGAGTCAGTCCATCTCATCTGAGACAAAAGTCTAACTTTACAACTGTTGTTGTTCTCAGAGATCATTTACATTTCCTATCTTTACATCTGCAGTTGGGCTGAAATCTCCGCACCCAGGCCGGACTCTCTGGCTCGGGCTGTGCTCTCAAGATCAAGCCGTACTCTCAGGCTGGGACCAGATGAAGTGTAATCAATAGGCCAGAATGCAATTTTTACAAAAGGAAACATTAGGAACGTGTGATAAATGGTAGAAGAGGCCATGAAAATCAGTTTGGGCAGGGTAAAGGCTGTGGCCAGACACCACATCATATCCCAGAAAAGATTGCTCCTTGGCATCATGGTACATGCAGTGCACAATTTGAGCTCCGCTCAGTGCAAATTGTACCATGACCATATAATTTAAAGAATTTTCCAGGGAAACATTTTGGGCCTGGCATTTTCCCAGAGCACCGGTGACTCACAGCTGTCGTCAGCTCATCAGAACGGTAGAAAAGGGGGTGGTGATGGACGGAGCATCTCAACCAATCAAACACTCACACCCAGATCTGGGTTTCATCCAACACCGTTCTTTAGCCCACTCTGCCACCCCAGTTCAGACATGGCCATATGCAAATCAGTCTGACCCTGTGCCTCATGGGAACAGTCCAGCCCGAACTGCCAAGCTATGCCTTCCCTGGACCGGAAACAAGCTTCCTAGGACCGGTTTCTTCCATTTCAGCAGTCTTCAGCCAGGCTTGATTGAATCCAGTGGCAAAGTGAGCAAGGGACTCACGTCTGAGCATACCCTGCCAACTTATGGCGAACAAAGCGGTACAAAAGGGGGTGGTGATGGACGGAGCATCTAAACCAATCAAACACTCACACCCAGTCAACAGATCTGGGTTTAATCCATCACCGTTCTTTAGCCCACTCTGCCACCCCAGTTCAAACATGGCCATATGCAAATCAGTCTGACCCTGTCCCTCATGGGAACAGTCCAGCCCAAACTGCCAAGCCATGCCTTCCCTGGACCGGAAACAAGCTTCCTAGGACCGGTTTCTGCCATTTCAGCCGTCTTCAGCCAAGCTTGCTTGAATCCAGTGGCAAAGTGAGCAAGGGACTCACGTCTGAGCATACTCTGCCAACTTATAGCGAACAAAGCGGTACAAAAGGGGGTGGTAATGGACGGAGCATCTGAACCAATCAAACGCTCACACCCAGTCAACAGATCTGGGTTTAATCCATCACTGTTCTTGAGCCCACTCTCCCACCCCAGTTCAGACATGGCCATATGCAAATCAGTCTGACCCTGTGCCTCATGGACACAGTCCAGCCCGAACTGCCAAGCCATGCCATCCCTGGACCGGAAACAAGCTTTCTAGGACCGGTTTCTGGTATTTCAGCCGTCTTCAGCCAGGCTTGCTTGAATCCAGTGGCAAAGTGAGCAAGGGGCTCACGTCTGAGCATACCCTGCCAACTTATGGCGAACAAAGCGGTACAAAAGGGGGTGGTGATGGACGGAGCATCTGAACCAATCAAACACTCACACCCAGTCAACAGATCTTGGTTTAATCCATCACCGTTCTTTAGCCCACTCTGCCACCCCAGTTCAGACATGACCATATGCAAATCAGTCTGGCCCTGTGCATCATGGGAACAGTCCAGCCCGAACTGCCAAGCCATGCCTTCCCTGGACCGGAAACAAGCTTCCTAGGACCGGTTTCTGGCATTTCAGCCGTCTTCAGCCAGGCTTGATTGAATCCAGTGGCAAAGTGAGCAAGGGACTCAAGTCTGAGCATACCCTGCCAACTTATGGCGAACAAAGCGGTACAAAAGGGGGTGGTGATGGACGGAGCATCTGAACCAATCAAACACTGACACACAGTCAACAGATCTGGGTTTAATCCATCACCGTTCTTTAGCCCTCCATGCCACCCCTGTTCAGACATGGCCATATGCAAATCAGTCTTACCCTGTGCCTCATGGGAACAGTCCAGCCCGAACTGCCAAGCCATGCCTTCCCTGGACCGGAAACAAGCTTCCTAGGACCGGTTTCTGGCATTTCAGCCGTCTTCAGCCAGGCTTGCTTGAATCCAGTGGCAAAGTGAGCAAGGGACTCACGTCTGAGCATACCCTGCCAAATGATGGCAAACAAAACGGTACAAAAGGGGGTGGTGATGGATGGAGCATCTGAACCAATCAAAACACTCACACCCAGTCAACAGATCTGGGTTTAATCCATAACCATTCTTTAGCCCACTCTGCCACCCCAGTTCAGACATGGCCATATGCAAATCAGTCTGACCCTGTGCCTCATGGGAACAGTCCAGCCCGAACTGCCAAGCCATGCCTTCCCTGGACCGGAAACAAGCTTCCTAGAACCGGTTTCTGGCATTTCAGCCGTCTTCAGCCAGGCTTGCTTGAATCCAGTGGCAAAGTGAGCAAGGGACTCAAGTCTGAGCATACCCTGCCAACTTATAGCGAACAAAGCGGTACAAAAGGGGGTGGTGATGGACGGAGCATCTGAACCAATCAAACACTCACACACACTCAACAGATCTGGGTTTAATCCATCACCGTTCTTTAGCCCTCCATGCCACCCCTGTTCAGACATGGCCATATGCAAATCAGTCTTATCCTGTGCCTCATGGGAACAGTCCAGCCCGAACTGCCAAGCCATGACTTCCCTGGACCGGAAACAAGCTTCCTAGGACCGGTTTCTGGCATTTCAGCCATCTTCAGCCAGGCTTGCTTGAATCCAGTGGCAAAGTGAGCAAGGGACTCACGTCTGAGCATACCCTGCCAAATAATGGCAAACAAAGCGGTACAAAAGGGGGTGGTGATGGATGGAGCATCTGAACCAATCAAACACTCACACCCAGTCAACAGATCTGGGTTTAATCCATCACTGTTCTTTAGCCCACTCTGCCACCCCAGTTCAGACATGGCCATATGCAAATCAGTCTGACCCTGTGCCTCATGGGAACAGTCCAGCCCGAACTGGCAAGCCATGCCTTCCCTGGACCGGAAACAAGCTTCTTAGGACCGGTTTCTGGCATTTCAGCCGTCTTCAGCCAGGCTTGCTTGAATCTAGTGGCAAAGTGAGCAAGGGACTCACGTCTGAGCATACCCTGCCAACTTATGTCAAACAAAGCGGTACAAAAGGGGGTGGTGATTCAATTGTGTAACCCATAGTAAGTTGTGGCTGATTCTAGAGAAACTTGAAGTGGACGTGAACATAATTAACTTCCTGAGAGAGCTATACAGGGGCACACGGGCCACGGTAGGATTTGGTAGGAATGGGGAATGTACAACATCATTTACAATTGACAGAGGAGTACGGCAAGGGTGCGTCCTAGTCCCCTTCCTATTTACACTATATATCAATGAACTGGAAGAGGTACTACTTAGGGAGTGCAGGGACATGCCACAAATAGGCAGAAGATCGATACCTGTGCTATTGTACGCGGACGACGCGCTTTTAATGGCCAGAACCCCGTTGGCCATGCAGCAGATGATTACATCCTTTGCAAACTACTTGGCTAATTTAGATTTGAGGGTAAATGTTTCAAAGACTTACTGTATGAACTGTGGACCAAGGGCATTAAAGAATATGAAAACCAGGTTCATAAATTCATAACTCTTTGAATTTACCCAATCTTCCCTAACTTGGGCATACTGTTCGATCAAACCGGCCAATGGAATACGACAATTACCACATGAAAATTGTTATTTAGCAAATCAATCATGGCCGTACAAAATGTTGCAAGAAAAATGGGCAAAAAAACGATCAGGGAACTTTTAACTCTATATAGAGCCACTAGTACTGCAATTGCCACATATGGTGCAGGTATATGGGGTTATGCTGATGTCAAACCATTACAACTAGCAGAAAACTCCTTTTTGCGAAATCTCCTAACAGTCCCTGATTGTGTGTCCACCTATAATTGCCATATGGAGCTGGGATTACCCTATATAGAAAACTTAACTAAAATTCAGCCAGTTTTATTATGACACAGAGTATGGACCACGGAGGAGTGCGCTTTTAACCAAGCAATTTCGAATGACGCAATGATCATAGAAAAATGGAAGAAAGTAAGATGGTTGGTGTATGTAAAATCTTTCCTAATGGAGATTGGCCACCAAGAATACTTTGATGATCCTCTCCTCATGTCCAATGTAACTAGAAAAGATTTAAAGCATACTTGTATGTTACATCTGGAGGACAAAAGGTCCTGTTTGGAGATGAAGAAAAGTACAGTGATAGCGCACCAGCTGGTATTGATCACAAGCGAAACCCAGCCATATCTGAAATTGCAAATGAAAGGCTTTGAAAAGTTTTTATTAACTCGATTTCGATTGAATATTTTATTCAGATTTTTTAGCTATCCCAAAATGAATGATTGGACCAAGGACCTAAATAAATGTCCTTGCGATGATTTGTCCACACAATCGGACATGCACATTTTGCTATTTTGTAAATACTATGTTGCCCAGAGGAAAAGATGGATTGTCCCGCTATTAAGGATAATGGGTCTTAATTGGTGTCGCCCTTCTTTTTTGGCTATCAAGCAACTAGATAATGTTTTAATTGTTGCTTCAGTTTCTGCCTTTCTTAAAGATATTTTTAAATTTCGTAAATCAATTCTTAATACTGTGTAAATATAACAGTAGAACGATAATGAGGACTGTATATATATATATATACGTTTGGTTTTTATTAATGGATTGTGTATCATTTAACTGTATATATCTGTATTTTATTGTGCTTTTATGGATATCTATTTTTAATATCCGATTAAAGAAAGAATTGATTGATTGATTGAGTCTATTAAGCACCTCTAAGAAGGAGGTAGTTGTCTGGGGTTGGTGTAGATATTTACCAGTGTCAAGGCTTCCCCATAAAAAGGATTATTAATGGTGATATACTTGCCACACTGATTGGTCCATGTCTGTTTTGCTGCAAAGGGAGATGTTTGTTGATAAGTTTAGCTACACACCTAGAACCCTTGGAAAAGAATTGGGTGTACCCACAATGGGCCAGAAAGGGAACTTTGTCACCCAATAAGTGGGTTTCCTGTAGAGAACCTAGCTATCTCCTGAGGCGGAAAGCCGGGAGCATCACGATCTGTTCCTAATTACTTCTGTGTCACGAATAACTTGCTTTTTTAATCATTCACGCTGTTACCTGGCATTTTAAATCTTCATTGCTGCACTTTCAGCGCACCGCACAGCGGATCCAATCGCTGTCTGCGGACCCCAGAGACCAAACTCACAAGATCGCCATTGCCGGCGAGGTGCGAGGCCACGCCCACTTCGAGGCCACGCCCCCCCGCCCTCACCGGTACAAAAACATTGATTACGAGTGTTTTTTCCCAGAACCTAGCTATCTCCTGAGGCAGAAAGCCGGGAGCATCACGATCTGTTCCTAATTTCTTCTGTGTAACGAATAACTTGCTTTTTTAATCATTCACGCTGTTACCTGGCATTTTAAATCTTCATTGCTGCACTTCCAGCGCACCGCACAGCGGATCCAATTGCTGTCTGCGGACCCCAGAGACCAAACTCACAAGATCGCCATTGCCGGCGAGGTGCGAGGCCACGCCCACTTCGAGGCCACGCCCCCCGCCCTCACCGGTACAAAAACATTGATTACGAGTGTTTTTTCCCAGAACCTAGCTATCTCCTGAGGCGGAAAGCCGGGAGCATCACGATCTGTTCCTAATTACTTCTGTGTCACGAATAACTTGCTTTTTTAATCATTCACGCTGTTACCTGGCATTTTAAATCTTCATTGCTGCACTTCCAGCGCACCGCACAGCGGATCCAATCGCTGTCTGCGGACCCCAGAGACCAAACTCACAAGATCGCCATTGCCGGCGAGGTGCGAGGCCACGCCCACTTCGAGGCCACGCCCCCCGCCCTCAGTCACCTCTAGATAAGATGTGCATCCACCGTACGCGCAGCGGACGGGCGCAGCGGGCGCGCCGTTTTGCGCGCCGAAGGCGCGCCTAAGGCAAGCCCGTCTGCGCCCGTCCGCGCCTGGCCCGTGCCTAGGGCCAGTCCCCCTGCCTGTCCGGCTGTCTCTGGCCTCACGTGTTGGACCAAATCCCAGCTTCTCCTCCTAAAACCCTCAACTTGCCCCTCCACTACACGATGTAACCCCGACCACTTGGAGGCCGCCTCTTTTCACTGCACTAAATGTAATTTTACGCTCCCGCCTTGTAGCCTTCTCCCCTCTCTCTGCCCTAGCCTGCCAAATCGCCTGTCCCTCCCCCTGACGCTGAAAGCAGGTCTGATTAACTGCCGCTCTCTGCCCTGTCATGCCAACGAGATATGGACGTCAATCATCTCCGACGCCTGGGATATCCTGTTCCTTACCGAGTCATGGCTCACTGATTCCTCCACTCCCGATATCCATCTTGCTACTCCGCCAGGCTACATCTTAAAGGGCATTAATCGTGCAGGGGGCAAACTAGGAGGTGGTCTTGCCATCATCCTAAAATCCCACCTCAAGCTGTCTATCACCAAACTGACGAATATCGGGATGATTGAAGCTATGTACTTCACCATCTCGGATACCGCCGCAGTTATATTGATGGGTACATTAGTCTACAACCCTCCTACCGCCTCAACTCTCTCATTAACTGCGCTGACCCACCTGTTGGCGGATCTCTCCCTCAAACACCAACATTTTTTGGCGCTAGGAGACTTCAACCTCCACGTGGACAATCCTCTCTGCTCGAAAGCTAACAACCTACTAGAAACAATGCAGAGTCTGAACTTACTTCAGTTAGTCAAAGGCCCCACACATACAGCTGGGCATACCCTTGATCTAATCTTTACTAACTTCTCAAATATCATAGTCTTTCCTTCCCTCCCTCTCACTTGGTCTGACCATCATCTTGTCCCTTTTAACCTCGTGCTAAACTCAAAACCCGCCCCTACATCCTCGGAAAAGAGCTGGGGAGAAAATGGCATGAAGTCACCTGTGCCACTTTTGACCCCTTATTCCACTTTCAACCGGACCCTCTCTCCAGTGACATTGATGGAAATGTCTCCAGACTCAATTCTGCATTGCTCCATGCCATCGACCTCATCGCCCCCCTCAAACCTATCTCTTCCGCTAGAACCCGCCCCTCTGCCCCTTGGTTTTCCACTACCCTTCGCGAGGAAAAAAGCAGATGCAAACTACTTGAACGCAAGTGGCGGCATAACTACGACCCTGAAGCCAAAGTTATTTACAAAACCGCTCTGAAAAAATTTCTTAAACAAAAAAAAGCCACTATGAGAGACTACTTCTCACTACAAATTTCCAACGCCAAAAACTCCTCAAAAATCATTTTTAATATTGTCAAGGAATTCATAAATCCTCCCGCTAGGGCCACGCAGAACACCTCCAGCCAGGCACTATGCGATGGACTTTCGGACTATTTCCTTGATAAAATTGACAAAATTTGTACCTCATTCCCTACTGAGGTATCCCCCCTGATCCCCCACGTGAGGGGCCCGGAATCTGCCTCCCTGCAGTCCTATAACAAGCTGACTTATGACACCGCACTCCGGCTATTCACCCAATGCAGATCTGGCTCCCCCTCCGACCTAATCCCTGCTAAAATCATGGGTGACCTAGCTCCCTCACTAGCCAACTCCTTCCTCTCCATCTGGAATGCCTCCCTCCATCATGGCATCTTCCCAACCTCATGGAAGGAAGCACTGCTGGTCCCCATTCCAAAAAAGCCCGATGCCGATCCTACTAAATTTCCTAACTACCGCCCCATTTCCCTCCTCCCAAACCCGCAAAAATCCTGGAAAAGGCCGTGCAGCTGCAACTAACAGAGTATCTGGAGGACAACTCTCTGCTGCACGACTCTCAGTCCGGATTCAGAGCGGGTTTCAGCACTGAGACCGCTCTTCTGGAAGTAGCTGAGACTATCCGTGAGTGTGTGGATAAGGGCGAGGAGGCCATGTTGGTCCTCTTCGACCTATCCGCCGCTTTTGATACGGTCTCCCACAAAATCCTACTAAACCGTCTCCAGCAGGTCGGAATCGGTGGTTCCGCGCTCGCTTGGATTGAATCCTTCCTCACTGGCAGAAAACAGAGGGTGATGCTTAGGCCTTTTAAATCAGAGGGTAAACCCCAGCTGTGTGGTGTTCCGCAAGGCTCTGCCCTCAGCCCTCTGTTTTTCAACGTCTACCTCGCCCCCCTGGCCGCTGTGGTGGAATCTTGTGGAGTCAGAGTGGTATCTTACGCTGATGATACTCAGTTGATATTCTCCTTCAGAGATCACTCTGACTCCACTTTTGCCAACTTCCGACAATGTCTGGACAACATCTGTGGCTGGATGACCAACAATCACCTAAGACTGAATGCTGATAAAACAGAAGTCCTGTTTTTTAACCAGAAAAGTCCTATCTCCTCCACCCTGTGGTGGCCCACAGCACTTGATCCTGCGCCCTCCCCTGTCCACTCAGTACGTAACCTAGGCTATCAGTTCGACGACTCACTTTCATGCAAAGCACAAGTCAACAAGGTCACTTCTGCCTGCTTCGCGAAGCTATGCATGATTAAAAAAATCCTTACCTACCTCCCATTAGACGCCCGCCGAACAATCACTCAGGCCCTCATCACCTCTCACCTGGACTACGCCAACAGCTTATACGCCGGCGCTCCTCAATATCTGATCGATCGGCTTCAGATCGTTCAGAATGCTGCGGCCAGACTGATTGGCAATATCCCCTACCGTCTGTTGCCGCCTATCGTAAAGAGCTCCACTGGCTTCCCATTGCCAGCCGCATTGAATTTAAGATCCTCACCCTCGCTTTCCGAGCCATCAACGGTCTTGGACCCAGCTACCTGAAAAAACGAGTGTCAATATCCCAATCCACAAGATCACTAAGATCTAACAACTTACGCCTTCTGATTTCACCTCGTTTTCGACGTTCCAGAATGGGCGGCAGAGGGTTCAGCGTACTCACTGCCAAACTTTGGAAATGCCTCCCAACCGACCTCAGGTTCTGCCCGTCTGAATCCATCTTCCGTGTTAAACTAAAAACCTGGCTGTTCTCTAGATCATAATTCCTGGCTTGTAATCAGCTCATTCCGCCCCTCCTCCTTTGAGGTCTGGCTCTAGCGCCGGGACACCCCCTCGGGGGTAGCTGCGCGCTGTATAAGCTACATAAATAAATAAATAAAAAAATAGAGATAGGACATCAGCCTGGAGGCTCAGAGAAGTGCTGTTCTCTTGAACTTATCAAGTAAACCATTGGCTTTCCAAGACATCAAACGAACCCCGTCTGTTGAGGTGTGTCCTTCACTACCTGGTATTCACAGGAAATTTGAGTTCCATGGCTGCGTGTGAGGCCATAACTGTCGATTATAAATTATAATACCAATGTCAACAATAGAAGCAAAAACTCAGATCAACACCAATAACCACAACAAACACACCGCTCCCTACACCTCAGAACAGCAAGTATCTGTTATGGGACAGATCAACCCTGACGCCAACAGTGCTTCAGTGTTGCCGTACCCAACTCACATCTCTCCCAATTCAACCAAGTTCAGTGCTAGCCACCCAGCAGCAGGTGTAGACACATGTTGATGGGAGTCATTAATCACTGGGGGGGGGAGGACGGACTATGTGTCTCTGGTGTCCCAGTCCGATGGTCCTTAAAATTCAAGATAAGAAAGTATTCCCATTTCCCTCAATGTCCCCAAAGTTCAGCGTGACAGCAGAGCTCAAGCAAGTCGCTTGCAATTCAATACTTCCACAGTCTTACTTGTGCTCTGGACCATCCAGGCGGTGATAGAATCCATCGAGGCAAATCCGGTCAATGCCACATCATGTGCACCATTCCTAGCCATGGCCACCTCTCTCCGGGACGCTCATGCCCCTTTCAGGTCACCCTGACCATTGCGCCAGAAAGAGCACGATCGGTTTCTTTTGCGACCCTGATTTCTGGTTTACCGAGGGAGGACTGACCTGCTCTCCCCACGGGCTAGGCTGTATGATGAGGGGCTGGGGGGCATGGCGCCCAGCTTGAAACGTTCACCAGCTCACTTGCAGACCTCCTCCAGAGTATCAAAGAGGAAGGATTTGGATCAGAAAACCAAGAGGAAGAAGACACATCAGGTAAAAATAGAGCAAAGCCACTGATCCGGGAACGCCTCGGGAGAGAACCCTTTGAAACCCTCAAAAAACACACAAAATTAAGATTTTTCCTTCGGGTTCTCCCCTCCGTGTCCTCTGCTCTCGCAGGTAAGCCTCCAGATATGGAAGAGACCATTGAGATCTTCCGCTCCACTCGGACACCACTATTCCGTCTTCTGCCTTGCAGAGGTATTGGCGCAGCAGCATAACATTGGTGCTGCCTGCACCAATTTTTTGCCTCACATGCATCACAGGATTGGTTTATCGCTGCCAAAATCATGATAGCGTCCGGGGTAGCATTATGATGTCCTATGCTGTACCCCATCACCACTTTGGTTGGTTTTGTCACAGTGTGGGCAAATTAATCCAGTGTGTCTTGCTTTCCTTGAGAGGGAACTCTGGCCTCCATGCAGTGGGATATGGCTGGCCTCTCTCAAAGAACCAATGCCCACCTGTCTTACCCACATGAGTGGTCAGCCGTCCAGTTACCATGGCCACCAGGATGTGGGTTCACATGCGGTGCAGGGTTCAGACCATCAGTTCCAAGCAATGATGAAAGGTGGAGCCCTCCCCCCTGGGCTTAGGGTTCAGGCAAGCTGGCCCAGCAAAAGAAATTTACTGTTCGGAGTCAGGCCTCATGCAACAACTTGCCCAGAACCACCATCTCCAGGGGGACAGAGCCCGCAAATAGCATCTCGGGAGCAGGGGGACAGCACCAGGCTCAGTTCGCCAACTCAGCGCTCACCACAAATGAGGGAATGGTCTGGGGAGCCAATATGTAAAAAGCGGAGGAGGCATATTTAGATTTAAAGAGGATTTATTTAAATCAAATCCAAGGACCCACTGGAGCACAAACCAAAACGTCTAGATCAGATCAGCTCCAACCGCTTCTCTCATCTAGAACACAGGTCAAAACAACATTCCCCATTACATGTGTAACATTCTCATTGCTCATACAATTCTAAAGATGACATCAGAGACTAAGCAAGAGAGAAAATAATAATATTACCACATATACCTTTTTCACAGAAAAACAAAACAAAATAAATAAAACAAACAAAAGGAAAATAAAACAAAACAAAATTAATCCAGAACATAATCATCAAATCTTTTAGGCAACTTAACACATCTTTTAAGAGAAACATGTGAACCTGGAACAGAAGAACAACTATCAGCATCAACATCAGAAGCAGGAGTATCCAAAACAGGATCAGGTTCTGGAGTATCCAAAACAGGCTCAGGCTCTGAACCAGAAGTAGAACCAAGACCATCACCAGAAGAAACAAAATGTTCCTTAGGTAAAGGACGATGACAGGAATCATCTAACCAGACATCCTCACCATCTTCCCTTTTATCAAAAAAAAATTCTTGGCCAGGTTTCAGAACAACAACAGAACTCTTACTCCACCACCCGCTGCCCTTGAGAAAAACAGTGGAATCAGAAACTTGTTAAAAAAAAATGGCTTACTGAACTTGGACATACCTTTGGGTGTGTGAGAAGGATTAACAATCCTAACCCAATCACCAACATTTACAACCTTGCCCTTACAATGATGAAAATCATCATGATAAGTCTTCCCAGACAATCGTGCAGAAGTGATGTTATCTCTAGCTTTAGAGACAGAAGACTCAAAACTCTCCCTCAAATTGCTTTTGTTTCTTAATTGAGGCAAAATTAAAGACTTAGCTTGCCTGCCTCTCATAAGACAAAAAGGAGAAACTCCTGTGCCAGAGTTAGGAGTCAGATGATAACTCCAAATTTTGTCTTTCAAAAAGTTAAAAACATCCAGATTATTCTCCAACGCAGCTTGATCCCCTCTTTAAAAAACACACCAAACTTTTTGAGAAACATCTCCATTTTGCTTGAGATGAACTGAACCCCATTGTCAGACCTAATGGAAATAGGAGCCCCTTCAATCCTGAAAACATAGTCCAGGAAACTAATAACCGCATCAGTACTAGGATGCTCTACACAGGAATAATGTAACCACTTAGAAAAGTCATCAATGAGAACAATCAAAAATCTACTTTCCCTACCAAGACAATCATAAGGTCCAGAAAAGTCAATGGAAAGTCTTTCCCACGGACCTGCAGGAGCTTCACAAATAGACAAAGGTTCAGTAGAAACCTTCCAGTGCTTGTCAGACCTGACACACACCGCACAGTTATCAATACATTTCTCAACAGAAAGGGATATTTAGATTTAAAGAGGATTTATTTAAATCAAATCCAAGGACCCACTGGAGCACAAACCAAAGCGTCTAGATCAGATCAGCTCCAACCGCTTCTCTCATCTAGAACACAGGTCAAAACAACATTCCCCATTACATGTGTAACATTCTCATTGCTCATACAATTCTAAAGATGACATCAGAGACTAAGCAAGAGAGAAAAGAATAATATTACCACACAATACATAGCCCCTTGGTCTCAGCACTCCAGCAGCCCACAGCCACATCTCCGGTGCACTGCGTGCAAGGCACGACCTGTCCGTATTGGTTTCAGCAACTCCTGTGCTTCCGCTGTGCCCCCGTCCATCAACCTTTGTCCTCTTTTCCCCAGAGCTTGGGGCTCGAGGCAGTGGCATTCCCCAGGACCCGGGCGGCAGCATAGCTGCATCGCAGACAGCCTCTCCCTCACCTCCGCTCGGGCCATGTTGCTCAGCCTACGCCAAAGACAGATGTTTTCTCTGGGACAAACCCAGACCTGGCCCTTGGGTGAGGATTGACACCGACATGGCCCTGCAGGCCAACCCTGTGCTGCTTGCTCACCAGCACCTCTGCTGCCTCAAGGCAAGACCTGCAACATCACATCTCGTGGCCCCCGTCATCATTCTATGGCCTGCTGATTATTTCATGGAGGGCATAACTTCACCCATTGGGGAATAGGAAGCGGGATGAGGAAGGATATGGGCCTGGTGGCACAGAGTCAGTTTAGCTTGCTACCTCCATCTTGAGCATCCAGGCCACATTTCTTGACATGAGATAGCTTTGTCTAAATGATGTGACTCATGCAGTGTGATTGCCATGTGAATTTTGGATCATTGGCCTCAACGTTCTTGTTTTATTTAATAAGTTACTTGGTCAACTCAGACAACTCTTCTTTGTAGCGGGCTATTTCATGTGCTTCAGATTCAGTTCGTCGTAAGATCAAGTAGAGGTAGGGATAGCCAGGACCATACTTTTCACCGAATTGGAGTTTTCTTTTCCTTCTTGACTTTTGACTCTACAAAAAGTCAATTTCTCAATCCTTTACTTTGGGTTTTAACTGTTTAGGATAGGGGGAGAAGAGCTAACTGAGTTGCAATGAGAACTGATTAAATAAATGGGGGTCATTTGGCACACGACTCCAACTAAGGGTGTTTTTTTAACCGCTGGTTACTGGTCCTGCTTTAAGAAAGGAAAACCCATTCTTGGTTGGCTGCAGTGAAGTCCTTAAATACGACTGAGCTAAATATGATAAGGTTTCCCTGTGTGCAGTTCCTCTCCTCCCTTTTCCTCTGTGTTCTCAATGTAGGTGCCGCTTTGCAGCCAAATACATTTTATGGCATTGTCAGAGGCCAGAGGAGAAGTGTGTGCAACACAGGTGCAGGTATGCTGCACTATTTCAACCCAGTGGCAAGCCTGGATGATGCAATAGTTTTCATGAATCGTGCATGAAAAATTCCCAGAAGGAATGTTGGCAGTAACCACAATATTTGCTCAGATCATCAGTACTTCCAGTAGGAAGAATTGTTCGGAGGTTGAGCATGCATATTATAGAATTCCTGTGGGATGGGCTGCCACTAACAGATGATGAACAAACTACTGGCAGGCAACAGCAGGCTTCATCAGCCACCAGCTACTAGCAGGTACTCAGCAGAAATGCGTATGTTGGCCGGACATGGGTGGCATCTGTGGATGTGTGGTGGGAGTGGCTGAGTATTAATGATGCTGTGTCAGAGCATGCCATCTGTGAATGTGGAGGGGTAGTAAAGCATAACAATTTATGACAGCTGATTCCACACCCCAGCTCTTAACTCATGGAGCAAGTGAATATTCAGGGATCTCCATAGAACTTTGCAGTTCTTTCAGCTGCAGCTCCATTTCACTGTGGTAAAATACCTTGAATAAGTGTTGGCTGTAATGCAGCTATGATTTATTGTTCGTGGTGTGTAAAAACTATAGTTATGGGTGGCGTGGCCAGTCGATACCCAAGAAGGCCACAACGGAGTAGAGCTCAGCACGATCAACATATAAATCCACCAATATCGGCACAATAATCCGCTTTGGCCCACAATAAGCCCCTGTTCCGTGCCCCCTGATCTCGGCTGCAAACCTGCACTGAAAACAGCGGAATCAGGGTGCCACCTTGCGACAGTATTGCCGAGTGATAATGGCAGCGCAGCAAGCATTTAGGAGCCCCAGTGAACGCGACTGAGAAGGAAACGTCAGATTGCCGTCATCGTCGGAGGTGAGGCCTGCCCGAAAACACAGTCGCTCTCTATGTATGGCCCCTCCCGACCTGCCTAATAGTATCCATGGTCACTCTCTCACAGCCGTGCCCTGTCAGAAGCTAATCTTGAGACTCCGGGGGTGTTGCCGGAGGACATTCGCCTTGCTCGGCCAGGCGGCGTCCTTCCTGAAGCATCAGGCTGTGTCTGGCCACTACTGCAGGAGAGGCGCGATTCTCCTCCCCCCTTTCATGCCACGCTGCGGGAGCAAGGTGCGGGTCCAGATGGACAGTGTACTCGAGACCTAAGTTTCAATCAATCAATCAGGGGGTTTATAGAGCGTGCTACTCACCCGTGAGGGTCCCAAGGCGCTAGAGGGGGGAGGGGGGGTGGCAGCTCGAGATCAGTCGAAGAGCCAGGTCTTGAGGTCCTTCCTGAACATGTGCAGGGTCGGGGAGCATCTAATGTTCATAGGGAGCTCGTTCCAGGTCTTGGCCATGATGTAGGAGAAGGCTCTTCTGCCTGCTCTGTTCTTGTGGATGCGGGGAACCTCTGCTAGGGTGAGGTCGGTGGTGATGAGGTTCCTCTTGGGTAGGTGGAAGCCTAATCTCTTGTTGAGATATTTGGGTCTGGAGTTGTTGAGGGATTTGTAGGCGTGGGTGAGAGGTTTGAGGTGTAACAGCCCCCCTTTCCTGAAAACCATGCAGCATTAATCTGGAGTTTGCCTGGGGGATCCGCTGGAGCAGAGCGGCGAATAAGATCCGTGGGGTTGCTCCTATGCATCTTCTAATTTCACCCACACTGCAATAAAGACCAAGGGTTACACTTCCAGCGCGGGCTGTACCAGCTACAATTGTCTGTTGCTGTGTTTTCAAATAGAACTTCTAAGTCAGGAGCAGCTGGCAGCACAATCTGAGGTGTAGTCACAGCAGAGTGTCCGATGAAATATCTGGACAGAGGGGTGCAGGAGGAATTTGAGCACTCCCTCGTTGTGTGACGCACCGTGATACATAGTGGCGTGTGGCCATTTTGGAAATACTGTGTGGAGGGGTCAGCCCCCGGGCTGCATTGGAGACTGTCCAGTGAATCGAGACGAGGCCTACCCCGACATCGTAGAAGTGCTTGATCCGCACATTCCCATCCTCCCGCCTTGAGTCCAGTGGGGCATAAGTTAGACATTGGTATGGGGTACAAGTCATATAAGTGACCTGGATAACCATATCGATGGCAAGAGGGCCCAAACAGATGCATCAAATGAAGCTCGAGAAATTCGACCAATCCAGAGCCGAAAGTATAGAGGAGAAAAGCGCACCAAAGGGCACTAAGCTACAATTAGATGAGGGGGCTCGGACTCTGGTGGACGTCATAGAGGCCAAACAAGGGGTCCGCTCGGCGCTTGAACATAAGATAGATTCAGTAACAGCTGAAGTGACACTCATGTAAGCGGACCTACAAAACCTTGGGGGAAAAGGTAAAAGCTACTGAAGAGCCAGTCTCACTGCTCCAGCACTCTTCAAAAACGTTGGAGAAAAAGGTCAAGGAGCTCCAGATGAAAATATCAGTCCTAGAGACGAAGCTTGAGGATTATAAGGGCCGTGCATGCCGGAATAATGTTCCAATTCTGGGTTTGTTGAAGAGAGTGACACACCTCTTTGTGAACTGTCTGACTCAAAACCATCTACAGCCTCGGTCCCTTTTCCAATACTTCTCAATTGAACGTGCACATAGAGTTCCTGGAGGACCTCCAAAACCAGTCGCACTCCCATGTCCTATCCTGTCTAGAATATTCAATTATAGTGATAGAGACAATATCCTTCAGAGGGCGCTTGCGTCCCCCCACTGACTCAAGTTTGAGAACTCGACAATCACCTTTTTCACGGACTTCACAGCAAAGGTACAGAAAATGTGGAGATCCTTCCTAGAGGTGAATCGTGCACTCTGGGAAAAAATATCAAATACGCAATGCTCTTCCCAGCTAAACTGCTGGTGTTGTCGGAGGGGAGATCCTGGTTCTTTCAGACCCCGGAGGAAACATGAGAATGGCTAGACTGATGGCGAACCCCCTGCGCTCATAGATCTAACTCTCAAAGACGGATGCAGGGAAGCGACACTCAACAAGACGGCTCTGACCAGGTGGAGGGCGTTTAAGAGGACCTATGTTTTTCAGAACTGTCGGGGGCATGGGCCACGATTTTGGAGGCTCGCTTGAGTGGGGCCCACACAACTTGGCTCAGACGGCGATGTTGTACTGGACGATGGACATGTTGACGAAGTATGTACGTTGGGGTCAGGCCAGGTCTGACTGGGCAGCAGTGTGCAGCCCCCTAGTTCTAAGGGGGTGGGGGGCAGGAGAGTAAACATATAGTATATGGTTAGCAGGATATACAGACCACGATTATAACAATGTCACACTACGGGCCTGAAAAAACAGGGGCATGGGGCATGGTGTCCTTCTTTCGTGAGGAGTTTCAGCAAGGGCGCCTTCAGCCTTCACAAGGTTTAATGGATAACGGTACACAGGCACTCTGCACAGTTGGGGGGTGGGCAGTTTTAAGTCCTTGTTGCAGGGCTGCAGGGAGGGGGGTCTCGAGGTGTTATGGGTGGGACATACCCCACTTTTGCTTGCCTGGGACTGTTATAGAACAGTTTTCCTTTTCATGTGCAGTACTGAGCAACATTTTAGCAGTACATGGGAAATACACAATCAAGCTCATGGACGACTGCTATGGATGTGGTTCGAGGGGTCGATAATGGTGTCATTGATAAGATATGGGAACTTGAATGAACGGCATTACAGTTACACTACCCTTAGCCACAAAGTCCATAGCCACAACATCCAAATGTATGGTAACTCTGTGGAGGCTCCACCATTGGGCCAATTTAAAATACACTTATGGAATGTAAATGGATTGGGAGATAAAATCAAGCAAGGAACCGTCCTACAATATCTGAAGCGGCATGCCCCGTACGTGGTCCTACTACAGAAAACCCATACACAAGGGACCACTAACTGCGCACTTAATAGATGGGGTTATAAATTAGTGGCACATGCGGGCTATGCTAGGGGATCGAGGGGAGTGGGTGTTCTCCTGCGCAACTAATTTCCCTTCAGTGTTCAGGCGGTTACACGTGATGCACTGGGCAGATTTGTGACTGTGTCCGGTTATTGGGAGGGCAGACAGCTCAACATAACGTCGCTTTATGTGTCACCCAGACTTCACTTAACAGCACTGGCTGATTTCGGCACACACCTATTGAATCTACCCGAGGGCGACTTGCTGTTGGGGGAGACTGTAATGCTGCCCTCAATGGAGAACTAGATAGAAAACCGCCCAGACAGGAAAAATTGTCTGCTAAGATATTGGCTGACTTCTTTAGGGCCATGGGACTGATAGATATTTGGAGAGTACCTAATCCCTCTTCCTTTCAGTATACCTTTCTCTCAAGGGTGCACAGGAGCCTGTCTCGGATCGATTATATTCTCTGCAAGGCCGGTCAACTCCCCAGGTTTGGAGAGGTCTCCCATCTTCCTATAGGCATCTCTGATCATTCTCCGCAAGTGACGAGTTATTGGGGTACTCCCCCTGCTACACGCTATAAAATGGCCCTTAATCCCTGGTATCTTAAAGTGCCGGCAATCAAGGAGAAGCTTACAAAGGAGACCACTGACTATTTCAAAGACAACGACTGATTGGTAGACTCAGATTAAGTGCTGTGGGAGGCATACAAGACGGCGGTGCGGGTATGGGGGGGTTTCAGCGATCGCTGGACACAGAAAGGAAAAAAGAAATCAATTATTAGGTATAGAGGGCGAGATTAGCCAATTTGAGCGTGACTTCGTAACCACAAATGCTCCAGACATCAAACACAGGCTGCTTATGAAGCAAAAAGAATATAAAGGTATCGCCGAGGATGCAGGTAAAGTCCAGAACTGCGCCACCCAACACTGCATATATGATGTTGGTGACAAAGCGAGCAAATTATTAGCCTGGCTAGATAGGCGGGAAAAGGCCAATAGATCGGTGTCTGAGATTGAGTGCCAAGATGGCATGAGGCTACAAAATAGAACCGAGATCGCAGATGCATTTGCTGACCATTTTAAACAGATCTATGCATCCACAGGGGCTTCCCAGTACGCAGAGGTATAGGAGCTGCAGACCACCCTTAAATTACTGGTTCTTGAGCCTCAAGACGTCAAGGATTTAGACTCTGTATTGACCACTGAGGAGGTCATCAAAGTAATAAGGGCGCTTCAGTCCGGGAAGGCCATGGGTCCTAGTGGCCTTCCAATTGAACTTTATAAAGCAAATGCATCCACTATTGCCCCATATCTTAAAAGAATGTACAACGAAAGTGTGACTACTGGTATCCGCCCAGAACGCAGAGAATGGACAATATTGTAGTTATACTAAAAAAAGGAAAAATCCCCATAGTGGTGTGGGTCGTATAGGCCCATTTCCCTCCTAGATCCAGAAGTCAAAATACTCGGTAAGATTTTGGCAATGCGTACGTCTCCCCTGCTACACAAGCTGATCCATCCGGATCAATCCGGTTTTATGCCTAGCATGAACACTGCACTTAACCTTCGGCGCCTTCACGGTGTCATGGGTAGGGCAGTGAAGATTAGGGAAGACACAGTGATCATGTCTCTGGATGCAAATATGGCATTCAACATGATCAAATGGACTTTTATATTTGCCGTACTTGAACGATTTGGGTTTGCACAGAGATTTCAATCCTGGGTACGACTCCTTTACTCTGAACTGCTGGCCCGAATCATAGTAAATGGTGGGAGATCGAAAACATTTCCATTGCAGAAGGGAACCAGGCAGGGCTGTCCACTTTCTCCCTTAATGTTTGCACTTGCCCTCAAACCCCAGGCAATCTGGACCAGGATTGACCTCCTCATCAGAGGCCTTAACTGGATGACAGAGTGGGAGGATAGAATCTCCCTTTATGCCGATGATATTTTGCTTTATGTGGCCAGACCCTACTTCTTCATACACCGGACGCTATACATATTCACTCTTTTCCAAAAGTACTCAGGATATACCATTAATTGGGACAAGTTGCTAACATATGTCCTGTGTGGGAGCTGCCCCTCCTTGCTTAGAGGCTGTGCGGTCAGAACTGTCACTGATGGATTTCAATACATGGGGATATATATCACGTCTGACCCTACTGCTTTTTATGAGCACAATTTGGCTCTCCCTCTGCATTGTTTCTGGGAAGTTGTACAACATTAGACAACCTTGCCCCTCATGCTGTTGGGTAGGGCTGCCTTATATAAAATGATGCCACTTCCCCGCTTTGTTTATGTTTTACAGAACACACCCTATTTGGTTCCAGCTCATTATTTCCACTCAACTGAGTTAGAGCTGCGCTCATTACAGTGGAACAGCGGGCCCCTCGAATAGCATTGACTAAAACTAATGAAGAGCTGGTATGATGGAGGAAAAGCCCTGTCAACAATTAAAAGTTATTATTGGACCTCTCAACAGGTGGTCACCAATAGCTGGGTACATTGGCCCGTAATGGATCCAGCTTAAAGGATGGACAGGTACAATATGACCCCTGGCGATTACCGTAGAGCAATTTATGGAGGTACGAAGAATGCAACACATAACATTCCAACCTCCGCTACCATTACTTTATGGCATACGGCTACGACTGCTCTGAGGTGGAAAAACAGGATCACACAAGTCACCCCATTGCTGGAAACAGATCGACCGGAGATATTGGCAAAACACCCAGGGTTTGACAAGTGGTACCTGATAGGACTTTCCACAGTCGTAGATGTGTGGGTGGGGGGGGGGTTTAAACAAAAGTTATCGTGTTGTTCCTGAGGGAAAGAAAGAAATGCTACAGTCTGAGATGCAGATGAATTATGGCAGGGTAACCAGGCGGTAGCCCTGGGAATCCATTTTGTTGGATTTAATGCCCTCACACACCCTTTCAGGTGTCATGCTTCATCATTTGGGCCTGCTCCTCGTTGGGTCGGCGGTGCAATACCCAACGGGCAACACCTCATAGAGGGGCTCTTTGGCGGAGATCTTTTTCCAACAGCCGTATGGATGAAGTGCGGGTGTGGGGCCAGAACTAAAGGGTAGACGTGATGTGGTATGAGAAATTAAAATAAAGCTAGTGGTACCGGGAATTTCTTTATTCAAAAAGGGGGCCACTGCTTTAGTTAAAAACGATTATTCTAGAGGAGAGTGGTGGAAAATAATGTTTCCAGCTATCATCTAGAAGTTTATAGTCCGGTCAACATGTTTCTCGCTACTGTGAAGATTAGACTTTAACCTGCCAGAAGTCGATGCACACCGCAGCTGTGCACGCTCTGGCTAGACCCTCGATAACTGCAATACTCTGCTGTCTACATCAACGTACTTGCTGAGCAGAAATTACAACAAGCATTTGCAATGCAATAGGTCTCGCATTAGGAAAGTTTGAGCTATTGGTATTGTAAATGGCAAAGTTTTTATATATTTTTTTTTTAAATAACTAAATTAATAGCTTTGTCATTTACAATGCCAATAGTTATAACTTTCGCAAATGTGATACCTATAGCATTTGTAATGCAATATGTTTTGTATTTACATGACTTAGATGTATTGATATTACAAATAACAATGGCGTTTAATTTTTTTTAAATAACTAATACTTAAATAGAAGTTATTGTAATTTATAATGGCAATAGCTTATACTTTTCTAAAGAACTTTTGTGAAATTATGTTCAGTGTATTTTTTTGTCTGGCCTACACACCAACCAGTCAGACCAGCCCATTAAGCTTTGCCATGTTGACCTACAGAACAGTCCGACACTGAGAGTGTGATAGTGTCTGATGTTGCTGCTCACCACTTATGTAATGCACAGTTAGGAGGGTGAATGATGTGAAGATGGTGTGTCCGGTGCAGCTGGATAGGATTAAGTGACTATATTCTGGGTGGGAGCCTGTCCAACAGGGTTTACGAGTTAGCTAATTCGAGCCTCTGGCAGAGGAGTGTGGTAACCCATATAGAATTAATAGGTGTGATGGAAGTAAACATCTGGGATACCTACAGTTTCTTTCCTGAAGTTTATAGGCTATATCTTATTCTATGGGTGGTATAACTTCAATTAAGGGGGTACGATAACTTTAGCAATCCACTTGTTTCAGGACCCATCCTGCCCTGACTCCTGCTGCCGCTGCTTTGCTGCACCCCTGGCTTTTATCCTGGCCGTGGGGAGCCCGGCGATCTGGTGTTTTTCACCACGCCCGGCCTGCCTGCCGGGTGCCTTCTTGCAACATGTCGGCCTCCGTGTGCTGAACTAGGACCCCTGCATTCCGCGTCCCGAGCCTGCTGTGGTCGCTTCTGGCCTTTTGTCCTGGTGGAGGTGACCCCCAAAGCTGCGGCGACTGGCGTCGGATTGTGGACCCCCTGGAGAGACGCCCGCCGTGCCGTCCTCACCCCGCCCGGCTGGACCTCTGCATCTGCAGCCGTTGCCAGTCATCCCTGCATGCTGACGCTAAGCAGCCCTGCCTGATTGGGTGCTGGAACCATTGCTGGAGATGGCGGGAGCAATTTGAGGCTTCACCCCGACTCTCCTGCGGTGCTGCTGTGGTGCCGGCTGCCATTTTTGGGCAGCGGGAGGCCTGGGGCGACAGTGGCATGAGGCCTGGCACATACCCTCGAGGCTGCGTGATTGGGGTTGCGGTGCTCGACAAGCCAGTGACCTGGTGAGTGGCGGCGGCAGGGGGCTGGGACTGTCTTGTGAAAGGCCCCCCCACGTGCGGACTGCCTGCTCTGGAGGTGACCTGGGCACTGCAAATTGGACACTGACCCGCTGCCTCTCCTTACCTGCTGTAATTCGCTGCAGCTGGCCCATCAGACTCCTGGTGCTGCTCCTCTACTTATTCCCTGAGATATATCGCCGGGGGCCCCCTACCCCAGGTGTGTCCGGGACGAGCTTCAATTGCTGTGCAGCCTCCTGATCCGGCCCAATCTGGACCTACTTGTTCTTTGGGGTCCGCGACGGAGTTGCGTCCTTGTTTCGGGGAGAGGGGAGCCAGCTGAGCTCGGCTGCCGCTGTCGGGTAGCGACCTGAGGGGTCGGGACCTCAGTGGTTGGGGGATACCTCGCAGCTGCAAACATGATCTCGGCCGTCATTGCTGGACGGCGCGGGGTCTCCATTGACACTGTCCAACCACTTGGAACTGCCTGCAACCCGGTGCTTGGAGTCCGAGATCCACCCTCGGACACCTCCAGCGATTGCACCAGACCCCTGCGCTGGATTGGGCCTTACCCGGCTGCGTTGTGAAATAGCGGTCCAGTTCTCTGGGACCCCCTCGCCACTAGCTCACTGCGGTCTATCTTGAGACAAGGAGGTGGTACCATCATTTTACTCTGGGGCCTATGGAATGGAGTAGGGCTTCTGAATCCCCACCCCTCCACCCACACACACCTTCCCTGGTGAAGCCCGTACTGCATGTACCGATGAAAGCCGTCAATCCGAGCAGCGCTGCCTCCTTGGCCTTACCCCACCAGCCGCCTCTCCGCCCTCCATCCCCGCAGCCCCGCAGTCCCGGCAGAGCCCCGCGTCCTACCTGCTTGACATGGAGTCGATGAGGCGCACGTAGAAGTCCTGCTCCGTGCGGATGCCTACAAAGGAAACACACAGCGCTTAGAAGAAGGGCCTCAAAGGAGGCGCAGAGGGGGCTTGATGGTGGGCCTGGTCCGGGCAGAGTAGCTGCTGTGTAAAGCTCGGAGCCGCGCACGTGAGCTTCTACCGTAGACAGCTCACGTCGCGCGGCTCTTAAGTTTCGTTTTCCAAAGAGAGGTTTCGTTTTCAAAAGCGCATGGCAGAGTAGCGCTCGCACACATGCGCGCTCACGAGGTCAAATCCGAGATCCAAGACAGAAAGCGCGTGCACCTCCCAGTCCCAGCGCGTGCACCTCCCCCATTTACACAGTATACTAAAGTATACACGAGGTCCGTTCGCTACGCTCGACCTAAAAAGGTATTTACTTCACCCCACTCGATTGTTCACATTTGTTAAACCTCCTTTGTTCAAAATGGCTGGGGTCATAAAACTGTAGCAATAAATCCCCTCCTGTACCTCCGATGCCCACGAGGCTCCTCAACTTAACTCCTCCACACAAGATCACCAAAAAGTAGAGATAAGACTCCCTTCCAGCAAGCTAGGAACTGGGCTTGCTCAAATAGAAAGTGAAACTACCCTTCCCTGTTCTCGATGCAACAACAACAAACAGAGGACTACTGTCTCTACCTCCCCTATTTGGCTGCCATTTTAGACTGGTACCTCTGTGTGGCGGCCATCATGGACTAGTCATTCTCACTATCTGACCTTACCCTAAGAACTGGACTTGTCTAGACTAATCTCAACTACCGCGCACTTTACATAGCTCTGTATCTACACCTTCTTGTGATAGAGTGTCTGCCTTTTATTGCAGTGTTATACTTCTACTTGTACTTTGGATATTTTTTGTAACCTGCACCCAATTCACTCTTTGCACCGATCGATACCTCATATATTTCTGGCTGCTCTCTAGTGTCACTTTTGACTCATTAACATTTTGTTGGCATCTGTATTTTGTTCAAGTATTTCATCAGTATTATACTTCTATTTGTTTACTGTACATTTGTGTAAGCTGCACCCATTTCACTTTTTATTCCTGTAATGCACTTATTGCTACCTCATATATTTTTGTACATCTTTGTAAACCGCACCCATTTCACTTTTTTATTCCTGTATTGCACCGATTGCTACCTAATATATTTTGATCACTCACTAGTGTCACTTTTGACCCATGTAACTTATTGTTTGCATTTATCTTTGCTCTTGTATATCTCTACTGTTCACCCTCCCACACCCACCTATACCGCCATCCCAACATGGATCCCATCGGCAAGCACACATATAAAATCAACTACCCACCCGCACTCACCAAAAAAGCCGCTAAACGCTTTAAACACAACTTCTTGAGGTCCCACCTTGAAACCCCCTTTGCCGACACCTACTTCTCACCGGTCAATGGATCCCTGAACACCGATATCATCTTCCACACCACACGCAGGGCTCAATGGAGAAAAGCATTCCTCACCTTACTCACCGTCTCCACCACCAGGAAATCCGCTCATGGCCTAACACTCTCCATCACACCATCCCAACTCTTCCCAGGCAGAACCACCATTACTATCAACAATAACGGGATTGTCTTAATTCAATCCACAGACAGGAACCTGGAACTACTCGACAACCTGTTCCCCACTTTCAAAGAGCACCTTTCCAATCCTCGGACCTCCACTCATATCACCTCCAGTACTATCACCCCTGACTTCACAGCCCCCACCCACAACCCTTCTATCCTAGTTCAGCACCAGAACGACACACACCTCACCTCTACCCCCAGCACCCTAGTCAATCACCCACCTGCTGTAACCACCCCACACTCCTCAATCACAGACACAGATCTCTCTCCCTCATACACCAGCCGCCCCCCCACTCCCCCTCCAACGCATGGACCTCCACACATACCACTCCCATTCCTTCCACCCCTGACACCACAGCCTACCTAGTTCAGCACCAGAGCGACACGCACAACGACAAATCCCACCCTTTATCCCCCCCATTTTCAGTCCCCACTACCACCCTCTAACTAATCACGCAGAGCACACCACATCTATTAATCTAACTCCCCCTCCCCACAACAGGACCATCTTCAATCCCATTTCCCCTCCCACTCTCAGCCCCCACTACCTTACCTGCTCCCCCATCACCACTAACATACACTCAACCTCCACCCGGCTCTCTCCACTTGCCACCAATGCCCTCACCTACACCACCAACCTCCTCCCTACTTCATCCACACCCATCCCTCCCAAACCCTCTCTCCTCCCTAACACCAACCCGTACACCGACGCCACGGAGCCCTGCACGAACACCAACCCACCCACCCACCCACACGCCAATTCCCAGGTCAGTCACTCACCCCTGATTTCCATCCCCAACACCAACACCTATCCCACGCTGGACAAGATTATGGTCACCCTCCTCCAGCTCAAAGAAGACATTCACACCATCAAAGAACTACTCTCCACACGCCCCAGACACCCCTCACTCACCACCACCCCCCATCCCAACACGTCCCCCACCCTTCCGGATGACTCTCCCACTCTACACCCCCCACAATGGACCGCGATCCCTGTCCACAATCGCAACAACCGCCCTCGTCGCCCATGCAACGTCCCGGATGACTCTCCCACTCTACACCCCCCACACTGGACCGCGATCCCTGTCCACAATCGCAACAACCGCCCTCGTCGCCCATGCAACCCTCTTTCAGACCTTGACACACTCACCCTCCTCCGCTCCTACGACCCAGCTCCCCTAAACGACACAACGACCACACACCATTCCCACAATATACGCAAATCCCCGTAGACCCCCCACACTAAACAACAGAATCTCCATCCCTAATAACCTTAGAAAAGTCCCCCTCTCTCTAGAACCCTCTACCTCCTTCGACACACCCCGTCTCAAATGCACTCTCCTCAACTGCAGATCGGCCTCTAGACACTCCTCCGCCATCGCTGACCTCATCTTAACATTGGACCTTGACCTAATCATCATGACTGAAACCTGGCTAACCGAATCTTCTACACCTATAATGGACATTTTGGTTCCCCCCAATTACCACATTATCAGACTTGACAGGTCTGGCAAAATTGGTGGTGGAATCGCATGCATATACAGGAACAACCTTTCTGTTCTGAAAGTCACCGCCCCTTCCCTACCTTCCCCAACTTCCTGTGAATACATCTGCCTCAATATTACTAGTGAAGGCAAACCGATATGCTCTCTTCACGGCATTTACCACCCACCCTTGGACAACCTCACCTTCGCCCAACAAATCATGGATATGATCTCAACCAATTCCGGACGACAGCTCACCCAAATATACCTTGGTGACTTCAACCCCCACTGGAACGATCACAATGACGCGGTGGTAAATAGTCTTAAAAATTTCCTCAACGCCCTTGACCTCACCCAAATATGCAACATCCCGACCCACGAGAAAGGCTCTATCCTCGACCTTATCATCTCCAAAGAGGTCTCTATCCAACTCGAGTCTATCCAACCCTGTGACTGGTCAGATCATCATATTGTCACATTCTTCATCAATGAAACAGTCAAATTCAACCCGGTTCAATCCTCCAAGCCTAAAGTCTGGAAAAGAGATCTGAAAAAACTCAACCCAAACTCCTTACCCCCCAACAGCTGCAACCTCCTACTTCCTCCTACCGGCGCTACTGACGTTCAATCCCTGACTGACCACTATCTCAACGCCATGACCTCAATAATCAATGAGGCTGCACCCATGCAGCTAAAAAGAGTCGCCGCTAAAATCTCCAATCCGTGGTACGACGGGAGTCTCAATGAGGATAGACGAGCCATGCGAATGGCAGAGCACACCTGTAGATCAGCTCCCTCTGCATTGCACCTAAAAACCCTGAAGAAAAAGAGAAACGCCTACTTCAGGAAAATAAAACGTTCAAAATCAGACTTCTTCAGCCTCCAGCTCGACCAAGCAAAAAACCGTCCGAGAAAACTGTTTGAGCTAATCAGAACACAATCCAAGGAACAACCCCAACCACTCATCACTATGCGCGAAGCACCTTCCTGTGAAGACTTCGCCGCTTTCTTTATCCAAAAAACTGACAACATAAAGAGCGATCTCCTCATTGACGCAAGCCTTTACTCCAAACCCCACTGCATAGCACTCACTGAGCCAAAAAACAATGCTACATGGTCATCCTTTGGCACCTACTCTGAAAAAGAAATTGGCAAACTGCTCAGCACCCTGAAACCATCCAATCACCTCACGGACCCCCTCCCTTGCTCCTTCCACTCTGGACTAAAATTATCAACAGCTCACTTCAACAAGGAACCATCCCTGACTCCCTCAAAGTTGGACAAGTCACGCCTTTACTAAAGAAACCTACAGCCGACCCCTCTGATCTAAACAATTACCGGCCCATTACCAATATTCCCACTCTCGCCAAACTGTTGGAAAAATGCGCACAACTACAATTGACTAAACACATTGATCAATTTGATCTCCTCAACACTCATCAATCAGGCTTCCGAGCAGGACACAGTACAGAAACTGCTATGACTCACATAATTGACGACACCCTTCAAATCCTAGATCAAAACGATACCTGCCTCCTCATCCTTCTTGATCTCTCTTCAGCATTCGACACCGTTAAACATGAGAATTTACTCGAACTATTAAACACAAGAATGGGTCTATCTGGGACTGTACTCAAGTGGTTCACTTCCTTTCTACACAACAGGTCGCAGAAATTCAAGAGCAACAACTTGATGTCGTCGCCAATACCTGTATCGTTAGGCGTCCCCCAAGGATCCTCCCTATCCCCAACTTTGTTCAACCTAGTTATGGAACCTCTCACCACCTTGCTACAAGCATCCAATGTACACTTTCACATGTACGCCGATGACACCCAACTATATCTCAAATTACAATCCCCCAAAGACATTTTGCTCCTGAACACAACGATCAGAAGCACCCAATCCTGGCTTGCCGATAATCATCTCAAACTCAATGCTCTGAAAACAGAGTTCCTTTTTGTGAGACTTGGCCCTTTCCCCAAAATTTTTCGCCTTTTATTTCCCTTTTAAATCAGAATGCCCTCATGGTAACAACAATGTATAGGCCTTGTGTGGTGGAGAATGCCCTGTGTAGTTTAAAACTAGTGTTAAAATGCAGGTGACTTATACCCCTAACATGGCTGCCACTGACCACTGCTGCTGCAGCGTGGTTTAGTGGGCGCATTCTAGTGGCCAGGGCCTGGCTGGAACCCTCCATACAATGTATCAACTTAGCCTGCCAGCCTGTCCACAGGTAGAATGGTGGAAACTCCTGGAAGCCTCAGGAACCTTCTGGAAGAGGTGAGGTTACACCAACTGCCACCACCAACTGTCAACTGGCAGTATATAAGGAAAGGGAGGGAAACTTTCCTGTCAGAGAAACTGAGGGGAAGACCTAGGGAAGAACCTACGAAGGAGGATAGGCAGTGAGGGTCAGGACAGGGACTTATGATACTGGAAGAGACAGGGCCTAGGTGTTGCCTTTCAAGTGTTGAGGTATCCTGTAACCCCCCCCCCCCCCCACTGACCTAACCCCGCGGCAGGGAACCCCCAGGGACCACTTGAAGGGATTGGCTGAGAAGAACTTGGAACACCAGCCACCAATTTATTCCCCCCTTCAAGGAACCAAGAAACTAAGCCTCTATTTACAAGGGCACAAGGAACCTAAAGCGCTAAGAAGAAATTAAATCATCACAGGACATTTGAAGAAGCAATCAGGTATTGGCGGGGTTCTGACCCTGCGTTTCCTGATGTCACCTGGGGTCTCCTTTGCTAACCTGCTACTGGGGTGTCACCTGTCCTGTATATCTAGCGCTGCCCTTGCTGACCCTATGAAGAGCGCTGAAGTAATGAAGGGGGTTGCGGCCTTCTGAAGCGCTATATTCTGTGATGCCCTTCAGCAGCGCTACCTGGAATGAACTGTCTGCCGAGCGCTACCTCTGCTGTGAATTGCCTGCTATATCGTAGCGCTGTGTCACCAAGAACTACTGTGGCGCTAGAAGTTACTGCCTTGTGAAGTGCTGTACCTGCGGGGTGCTATTATCTAAACCTGATTGCCTGCTGAGGCGCTGTCCCCAGCATTGCCTGTGGCCAAGCGCTGTCAAGTGAGGGGGAGGAGTGCTGTCTGAGTGCCCCGCCGCCGCCGTGGAGCGGACCCGGTCGCGTGCAGTGGCTGCAGCGGTCCCCGGAGTCTTGGGGAGGCCGCTCCGATTGCCTGGGAACCTCCTGCCTGTTTGGAAATCTGTTGCGGCGGCCCCCGGTGTGAGGAGAGGGCCGCCGGAGTACACGTCAGGCCGCGCTGGGCATGTCAGGGCTTGAAGCCTGCATCCCCAATCACATGACGGGGGCTTGCTTTGGTTGCAGCCCCCGCCGCGCACTCATTGGCCCGTGGGAGGCGAGCCCCGCAAGCCGCGCTGCTACAGGCGGCTACGGGCGCACCTCCTCTATTCTGCCGCCTGATTGGTCCTGGGCCCGGGGAAGCCTTGGGAGGCCCGGGACCAGGAGAAGAGCGCCGGAGCGGCGCAGGCCTCCCCTGTCTAGCCCCCTGCACATCGGAGGGGCGGGAAGGAGTACGAGCCTCCTCCAGGACAGCAGAAATCTCCGCAAGGGCCCTGAAAGGGGCCGAAGATAAAAGGTAATCCCCCAGGGGAGGAGGGCAGAAGGCCAGGTATGGCCCCGAGTTCGCCCCTCCCCGGGGGAAGATGTCACTGAGCCTCGTTGGCCCCCATTGTGCCCCGAGTGACTGTGGGGCCCCTCAAAGTGCATTTAAGCGGCCCTGGGCCGAACACGGGGAAATGCTGGGTTGCCTGATAAGGCTTGTCAATTCAGCCTATCGTGCTGTTCCCCTACACCAGAGAGTTGTTAGCCCGGCCCCATAAGTTGTTTTAAATGAATTGCCAAATGAAATGCCCGCTCTTGTTAATTGCAGAGCCTTAACCCCTTCCACGCTCATGACGAGCTGGGCTCGTCATGAAGTAGCCTCCTCGCACGCTCATGACGAGCCCAGCTCGTCATGATGGGTGGGATTTCCGATTTCTCAGCACAGCAGGGGAATATGCTGAGCATCCATGGGGTTAATTAAAAGCTTGCATGAAAGGGTTTTTATGCAACATTTTGACGCCAGGTTGTAATGCAAGGTTTTAATTCCCTGTTTTCAATTAAAGTGCTTTATTCCATGCACAGCGGAATGCTCATTTAGAGTGCTTCATAAAATGCATAATTAAATGCTTATAGGAGCCTAGTGAGATACTTGGGGGGCTGAGTACTGGAATGAGGGTAATCTCCCAATAAAAAGCTGATTCCTAAACAAGGTACTGGTTATTGTTACCTAAAGGAAATGGGTACCCTTGCCTAGTGAATTGGGGCCCGAGCTCTAATTAGATGTTTTGCCTTTATAAGAGGTACTACCCTGATGGAATGCTTGGTTGATTGTAGATGTTACTCCGGTTCCTTCCCTGTAATGTGTACTCCTGATTAGGGGGATGTTACCTATGCTTGGGGAATAGTTTTGAAGTGATTATTCCTGCTTGAAGCCAGGATTACTCTGAATTATAGAAGTTTTATTACACCCCCGCCCCAGTGTACTAACCTCTACTTATTTACAGGGTTACTCTTGGATGCTGAAAGGGTTATGCCTGCTTAATGTAGGTATTAGAATGTTGATTCTGACCTGGGAGGTGGAAACGCCAACAGCCGCATAATGAACTGTGTCTGCTGACTAATGAAACATTTATTAATATTGGTTGAAAGGTGGAGCACATGCCCACAGTTATGGAGTGAGGTGCTCCTTGCTTTAAAGAAATGTTTTATTTTACTAAAAGGTTTTATATGCATAAGCCAAGTCCACTAAACTCAGGCTGGTTTGCTAAAATGCTTAATGTTGTGCAAGGGATGTTTACTCATAATGAAATGTGTGATCCACACTTAATGCCCTGTTTATTCCTGCACAAGGAGATGTTACTGTTTTGGAACTGTGTAGCCCTGATCTAGGGAATGTCTACTCCTACTGGGAGAGATGCATAAATTGGTCATTCCTAGTTAAGGGGAGGAAAATACTTGCACTAGGAGATGTTTATTCTAATGACATGTTTTCTCCTATACTGTGCTATATTTACTGAAACTTACAGCTATTTATTCACCTATTTATGGTTAGTGAAACATGGATGAAATACCCGCAGGAACAAATGCCATGTTATTTGGTTGTCTCCTTAATGCATTTTTACAGGTGCTGTCATGAAGCAAGGCGAAGGATAGGCCTGTGGTTTTCTGAAAATGTATTTATCTAATATCTGATATTTATTGAATATTTACTATTTACCTAACTAATATTTATTGATTATTTAATATCTATTCATCCGTTATTGATTGCAAGTTTTGAGACACATGTATTCTAAATGAATTTATGATTTCCCTGATCCTGCTCTATCTATCTATTTATCTTAATACAAATGACTTGTTTTTATACAAGCTCTGGAGTGGAGTCATTTATTGCGTGCCCAGGTTTCTGTCTCAGTGTGAGTGTGTGCTGCATGATCGCTTAACACAGGTGCTTTCGGATGCCTACCCGCTCGTGCCATGCTACCCAAGGGGACTGGTGACCCCAGTTCCAACATATTGGTGTCGAGCGGTGGGATCCAGGACCTGTGACCATGCAGCACCCTCCATTGGGACAGGGTGCACAGCAATTAGGCTGCACAATTACTGTGTGTGCAAGCCTAAGTAATTGACCCCTCCACTGTCTAGCCTGTGAGTGTATCAGGGCCTGTTTGACCTAAACTGTCACCCACATCCTAGAACCTTTTCCTGAATTATCTGAGTCCCCACCTGGCGTACTGGAGTGTTGTCAGGGGATGGGGGTGCCTGTTGGGCGGAGGGAAGAAGGAACTCCGTACCACTTTTGGGGCATGGGTAGGACCCACCCAGAGGGGAGAGGGGATGGGGACAGGAGGGGCAGGTCACACCCAGGGAGGCGGCCACACCAGAGAACCCTGAGAGGGGGTGTGCGTCGTCAGAGAGGTGAGAGCATGAGAGGGAGAATGTGAGCCTTGCAAAGGGATCAAAGGGAGCTGGCACACAGGCTTCAGCTAGAAGGGTTAGAGCTGAAGGCCTGGGAATTATGTGCACCAGGTACTTCCATGGTGGCAGCGTACCCGAGGTTCGGGGTTTGGACCAGTCACGGGGTGTAGAACCTGGACTGGGGTTTCAGGTGCAGGGATTGCCTGACCTGGAGGGTGGGGTACCGGTAACTATGGACCCTACCGGTGTGACTTCCAGGGGTACCTGTCCGGGGAGGAGGGTGCGGAACCCTGGAAGGGGGTGTAGAGGGAGGAAGGACTCTCCTCTGGCACCGGGCCAGCCACAGGGCGCAGATCCTGGGTTGGGTGGCCAGGTTCAGGGGTTGCCTGACCTGGCGGGAGGAACCTCTGTATTCAGAGTCCCCCCAGTTGTTGTGACTCTCAGGGGTACTACTCCAGGTGGGAGGGTGCGGAACCCTGGGAGGGGGTGCAGGGAGAGGGAGGACTCGCCCCTGTCACCAGGTCAACTTAAGGGTTTAGACCCTAGGTTGAGGAGGAGAGTGGAAAGGGTACTACGGGCCTGGGGCTACTGCCCCCCAATCAGAGAGTAAGGGCCAGAGACATCTGGATTGGAGGTCTGTCCTGGCCGCATCCCACTAAGGAACACCAGTGGGGTGGTTGGATTAGCGAGAATGTAATGGTGGTATTGGGCCTGCGTCCACCTTTTTCCGCCCCAAGCAGGGAAGCCCATCAAGGGAATGATCGGTCTACCCTAGCTTTTGGCTGGGGGGAGATGTGTGAGACTTGGCCCTTTCCCCAAAATTTTTCGCCTTTTATTTCCCTTTTAAATCAGAATGCCCTCATGGTAACAACAATGTATAGGCCTTGTGTGGTGGAGAATGCCCTGTGTAGTTTAAAACTAGTGTTAAAATGCAGGTGACTTATACCCCTAACATGGCTGCCACTGACCACTGCTGCTGCAGCGTGGTTTAGTGGGCGCATTCTAGTGGCCAGGGCCTGGCTGGAACCCTCCATACAATGTATCAACTTAGCCTGCCAGCCTGTCCACAGGTAGAATGGTGGAACCTCCTGGAAGCCTCTGGAACCTTCTGGAAGAGGTGAGGTTACACCAACTGCCACCACCAACTGTCAACTGGCAGTATATAAGGAAAGGGAGGGAAACTTTCCTGTCAGAGAAACTGAGGGGAAGACCTGGGGAAGAACCTACGCAGGAGGATAGGCAGTGAGGGTCAGGACAGGGACTTATGATACTGGAAGAGACAGGGCCTAGGTGTTGCCTTTCAAGTGTTGAGGTGTCCTGTAACCCCCCCACTGACCTAACCCCGCGGCAGGGAACCCCCAGGGACCACTTGAAGGGATTAGCTGAGAAGAACTTGGAACACCAGCCACCAATTTATTCCCCCCTTCAAGGAACCAAGAAACTAAGCCTCTATTTACAAGGGCACAAGGAACCTAAAGCGCTAAGAAGAAATTAAATCATCACAGGACTTTTGAAGAAGCAATCAGGTATTGGCGCGGTTCTGACCCTGCGTTTCCTGATGTCACCTGGGGTCTCCTTTGCTAACCTGCTACTGGGGTGTCACCTGTCCTGTATATCTAGCGCTGCCCTTGCTGACCCTATGAAGAGTGCTGAAGTAAAGAAGGGGGTTGCGGCCTTCTGAAGCGCTATATTCTGTGATGCCCTTCAGCAGCGCTACCTGGAATGAACTGTCTGCCGAGCGCTACCTCTGCTGTGAATTGCCTGCTATATCGTAGCGCTGTGTCACCAAGAACTACTGTGGCGCTAGAAGTTGCTGCCTTGTGAAGTGCTGTACCTGTGGGGTGCTATTATCTAAACCTGATTGCCTGCTGAGGCGCTGTCCCCAGCATTACCTGTGGCCAAGCGCTGTCAAGTGAGGGGGAGGAGTGCTGTCTGAGTGCCCCGACGCCGCCGTGGAGCGGACCCGGTCGCGTGCAGTGGCTGCAGCGGTCCCCGGAGTCTTGGGGAGGCCGCTCCGATTGCCTGGGAATCTCCTGCCTGTTTGGAAATCTGTTGCGGCGGCCCCCGGTGTGAGGAGAGGGCTGCCGGAGTACACGTCAGGCCGCGCTGGGCCTGTCAGGGCTTGAAGCCTTCATCCCCAATCACATAACGGGGGCTTGCTTTGGTTGCAGCCCCCACCGCGCACTCATTGGCCCGTGGGAGGCGAGCCCCACAAGCCGCGCTGCTACGGGCGGCTACGGGCGCACCTCCTCTATTCTGCCGCCTGATTGGTCCTGGGCCCGGGGAAGCCTTGGGAGGCCCGGGACGAGGAGAAGAGCGCCGGAGCGGCGCAGGCCTCCCCTGTCTAGCCCCCTGCACATCGGAGGGGTGGGAAGGAGTACGAGCCTTCTCCAGGACAGCAGAAATCTCCGCAAGGGCCCTGAAAGGGGCCGAAGATAAAAGGTAATCCCCCAGGGGAGGAGGGCGGAAGGCCAGGTATGGCCCCGCGTTCGCCCCTCCCCGGGGGAAGATGTCACTGAGCCTCGTTGGCCCCCATTGTGCCCCGAGTGACTGTGGGGCCCCTCAAAGTGCATTTAAGCGGCCCTGGGCCGAACACGGGGAAATGCTGTGTTGCCTGATAAGGCTTGTCAATTCAGCCTATCGTGCTGTTCCCCTACACCAGAGAGTTGTTAGCCCGGCCCCATAAGTTGTTTTAAATGAATTGTCAAATGAAATGCCCGCTCTTGTTAATTGCAGAGCCTTAATTAAAAGCTTGCATGAAAGGGTTTTTATGCAACATTTTGACGCCAAGTTGTAATGCAAGGTTTTAATTCCCTGTTTTCAATTAAAGTGCTTTATTGCATGCACAGAGGAATGCTCATTTAGAGTGCTTCATAAAATGCATAATGAAATGCTTATAGGAGCCTAGTGAGATACTTGGGGGGCTGAGTACTGGAATGAGGGTAATCTCCCAATAAAAAGCTGATTCCTAAACAAGGTACTGGTTATTGTTACCTAAAGGAAATGGGTACCCTTGCCTAGTGAATTGGGGCCCGAGCTCTAATTAGATGTTTTGCCTTTATAAGAGGTACTACCCTGATGGAATGCTTGGTTGATTGTAGATGTTACTCCGGTTCCTTCCCTGTAATGTGTACTCCTGATTAGGGGGATGTTACCTATGCTTGGGGAAGAGTTTTGAAGTGGTTATTCCTGCTTGGAGCCAGGATTACTCTGAACTATAGAAGTTTTATTACACCCCCGCCCCAGTGTACTAACCTCTACTTATTTACAGGGTTACTCTTGGATGCTGAAAGGGTTATGCCTGCTTAATGTAGGTATTAGAATGTTGATTCTGACCTGGGAGGTGGAAATGCCAACAGCCGCATAATGAACTGTGTCTGCTGACTAATGAAACATTTATTCATATTGGTTGAAAGGTGGAGCACATGCCCACAGTTATGGAGTGAGGTGCTCCTTGCTTTAAAGAAATGTTTTTTTTTACTAATAGGTTTTATATGCATAAGCCAAGTCCACTAAACTCGGGCTGGTTTGCTAAAATGCTTAATGTTGTGCAAGGGATGTTTACTTATAATGAAATGTGTGATCCACACTTAATGCCCTGTTTATTCCTGCACAAGGAGATGTTACTGTTTTGGAACTGTGTAACCCTGATCTAGGGAATGTCTACTCCTACTGGGAGAGATGCATAAATTGGTCATTCCTAGTTAAGGGGAGGGATATACTTGCACTAGGAGATGTTTATTCTAATGACATGTTTTCTCCTATACTGTGCTATATTTACTGAAACCTACAGCTATTTATTCACCTATTTATGGTTAGTGAAACATGGATGAAATACCCGCAGGAACAAATGCCATGTTATTTGGTTGTCTCCTTAATGCATTTTTACAGGTGCTGTCATGAAGCAAGGCGAAGGATAGGCCTGTGGTTTTCTGAAAATGTATTTATCTAATATCTGATATTTATTGAATATTTACTATTTACCTAACTAATATTTATTGATTATTTAATATCTATTCATCCGTTATTGATTGCAAGTTTTGAGACACATGTATTCTAAATGAATTTATGATTTCCCTGATCCTGCTCTATCTATCTATTTATCTTAATACAAATGACTTGTTTTTATACAAGCTCTGGAGTGGAGTCATTTATTGCGTGCCCAGGTTTCTGTCTCAGTGTGAGTGTGTGCTGCATGATCGCTTAACACATGTGCTTTCGGATGCCTACCCACTTGTGCCATGCTACCCAAGGGAACTAGTGACCCCAGTTCCAACATATTGGTGTCGAGCGGTGGGATCCAGGACCTGTGACCATGCAGCACCCTCCATTGGGACAGGGTGCACAGCAATTAGGCTGCACAATTACTGTGTGTGCAAGCCTAAGTAATTGACCCCTCCACTGTCTAGCCTGTGAGTGTATCAGGGCCTGTTTGACCTAAACTGTCACCCACATCCTAGAACCTTTTCCTGAATTATCTGAGTCCCCACCTGGCGTACTGGAGTGTTGTCAGGGGATGGGGGTGCCTGTTGGGCGGAGGGAAGAAGGAACTCCGTACCACTTTTGGGGCATGGGTAGGACCCACCCAGAGGGGAGAGGGGATGGGGACAGGAGGGGCAGGTCACACCCAGGGAGGCGGCCACACCAGAGAACCCTGAGAGGGGGTGTGCGTCGTCAGAGAGGTTAGAGCATGAGAGGGAGAATGTGAGCCTTGCAAAGGGATCAAAGGAAGCTGGCGCACAGGCTTCAGCTAGAAGGGTTAGAGCTGAAGGCCTGGGAATTATGTGCACCAGGTACTTCCATGGTGGCAGCGTACCCGAGGTTCGGGGTTTGGACCAGTCACGGGGTGTAGAACCTGGACTGGGGTTTCAGGTGCAGGGATTGCCTGACCTGGAGGGTGGGGTACCGGTAACTATGGACCCTACCGGTGTGACTTCCAGGGGTACCTATCCGGGGAGGAGGGTGCGGAACCCTGGAAGGGGGTGCAGAGGGAGGAAGGACTCTCCTCTGGCACCGGGCCAGCCACAGGGCGCAGATCCTGGGTTGGGTGGCCAGGTTCAGGGGTTGCCTGACCTGGCGGGAGGAACCTCTGCATTCAGAGTCCCCCCAGTTGTTGTGACTCTCAGGGGTACTACTCCAGGTGGGAGGGTGCGGAACCCTGGGAGGGGGTGCAGGGAGAGGGAGGACTCGCCCCTGTCACCAGGTCAACTTAAGGGTTTAGACCCTAGGTTGAGGAGGAGAGTGGAAAGGGTACTACGGGCCTGGGGCTACTGCCCCCCACTCAGAGAGTAAGTGCCAGAGACATCTGGATTGGAGGTCTGTCCTGGCCGCATCCCACTAAGGAACACCAGTGGGTTGGTTGGATTAGCGAGAATGTCATGGTGGTATTGGGCCTGCGTCCACCTTTTTCCGACCCAAGCAGGGAAGCCCATCAAGGGAATGATCGGTCTACCCTGGCTTTTGGCTGGGGGGAGATGTGTGAGACTTGGCCCTTTCCCCAACATTTTTCGCCTTTTATTTCCCTTTTAAATCAGAATGCCCTCATGGTAACAACAATGTATAGGCCTTGTGTGGTGGAGAATGCCCTGTGTAGTTTAAAACTAGTGTTAAAATGCAGGTGACTTATACCCCTAACATGGCTGCCACTGACCACTGCTGCTGCAGCGTGGTTTAGTGGGCGCATTCTAGTGGCCAGGGCCTGGCTGGAACCCTCCATACAATGTATCAACTTAGCCTGCCAGCCTGTCCACAGGTAGAATGGTGGAACCTCCTGGAAGCCTCTGGAACCTTGTGGAAGAGGTGAGGTGACACCAACTGCCACCACCAACTGTCAACTGGCAGTATATAAGGAAAGGGAGGGAAACTTTCCTGTCAGAGAAACTGAGGGGAAGACCTGGGGAAGAACCTACGCAGGAGGATAGGCAGTGAGGGTCAGGACAGGGACTTATGATACTGGAAGAGACAGGGCCTAGGTGTTGCCTTTCAAGTGTTGAGGTATCCTGTAACCCCCCCACTGACCTAACCCCGCGGCAGGGAACCCCCAGGGACCACTTGAAGGGATTGGCTGAGAAGAACTTGGAACACCAGCCACCAATTTATTCCCCCCTTCAAGGAACCAAGAAACTAAGCCTCTATTTACAAGGGCACAAGGAACCTAAAGCGCTAAGAAGAAATTAAATCATCACAGGACTTTTGAAGAAGCAATCAGGTATTGGCGCGGTTCTGACCCTGCGTTTCCTGATGTCACCTGGGGTCTCCTTTGCTAACCTGCTACTGGGGTGTCACCTGTCCTGTATATCTAGCGCTGCCCTTGCTGACCCTATGAAGAGCGCTGAAGTAATGAAGGGGGTTGCGGCCTTCTGAAGCGCTATATTCTGTGATGCCCTTCAGCAGCGCTACCTGGAATGAACTGTCTGCCGAGCGCTACCTCTGCTGTGAATTGCCTGCTATATCGTAGCGCTGTGTCACCAAGAACTACTGTGGCGCTAGAAGTTGCTGCCTTGTGAAGTGCTGTACCTGCGGGGTGCTATTATCTAAACCTGATTGCCTGCTGAGGCGCTGTCCCCAGCATTGCCTGTGGCCAAGCGCTGTCAAGTGAGGGGGAGGAGTGCTGTCTGAGTGCCCCAACGCCGCCATGGAGCGGACCCGGTCGCGTGCAGTGGCTGCAGCGGTCCCCGGAGTCTTGGGGAGGCCGCTCCGATTGCCTGGGAACCTCCTGCCTGTTTGGAAATCTGTTGCGGCGGCCCCCGGTGTGAGGAGAGGGCCGCCGGAGTACACGTCAGGCCGCGCTGGGCCTGTCAGGGCTTGAAGCCTGCATCCCCAATCACATGACGGGGGTTTGCTTTGGTTGCAGCCCCCGCCGCGCACTCATTGGCCCGTGGGAGGCGAGCCCCGGAAGCCGCGCTGCTACGGGCGTCTACGGGCGCACCTCCTCTATTCTGCCGCCTGATTGGTCCTGGGCCCGGGGAAGCCTTGGGAGGCCCGGGACCAGGAGAAGAGCGCCGGAGCGGCGCAGGCCTCCCCTGTCCAGCCCCCTGCACATCGGAGGGGCGGGAAGGAGTACGAGCCTCCTCCAGGACAGCAGAAATCTCCGCAAGGGCCCTGAAAGGGGCCGAAGATAAAAGGTAATCCCCCAGGGGAGGAGGGCGGAAGGCCAGGTATGGCCCCGCGTTCGCCCCTCCCCGGGGGAAGATGTCACTGAGCCTCGTTGGCCCCCATTGTGCCCCGAGTGACTGTGGGGCCCCTCAAAGTGCATTTAAGCGGCCCTGGGCCGAACACGGGGAAATGCTGGGTTGCCTGATAAGGCTTGTCAATTCAGCCTATCGTGCTGTTCCCCTACACCAGAGAGTTGTTAGCCCGGCCCCATAAGTTGTTTTAAATGAATTGTCGAATGAAATGCCCGCTCTTGTTAATTGCAGAGCCTTAATTAAAAGCTTGCATGAAAGGGTTTTTATGCAACATTTTGACGCCAGGTTGTAATGCAAGGTTTTAATTCCCTGTTTTCAATTAAAGTGCTTTATTCCATGCACAGCGGAATGCTCATTTAGAGTGCTTCATAAAATGCATAATGAAATGCTTATGGGAGCCTAGTGAGATACTTGGGGGGCTGAGTACTGGAATGAGGGTAATCTCCCAATAAAAAGCTGATTCCTAAACAAGGTACTGGTTATTGTTACCTAAAGGAAATGGGTACCCTTGCCTAGTGAATTGGGGCCCGAGATCTAATTAGATGTTTTGCCTTTATAAGAGGTACTACCCTGATGGAATGCTTGGTTGATTGTAGATGTTACTCCGGTTCCTTCCCTGTAATGTGTACTCCTGATTAGGGGGATGTTACCTATGCTTGGGGAAGAGTTTTGAAGTGGTTATTCCTGCTTGAAGCCAGGATTACTCTGAACTATAGAAGTTTTATTACACCCCCGCCCCAGTGTACTAACCTCTACTTATTTACAGGGTTACTCTTGGATGCTGAAAGGGTTATGCCTGCTTAATGTAGGTATTAGAATGTTGATTCTGACCTGGGAGGTGGAAACGCCAACAGCCGCATAATGAACTGTGTCTGCTGACTAATGAAACATTTATTCATATTGGTTGAAAGGTGGAGCACATGCCCACAGTTATGGAGTGAGGTGCTCCTTGCTTTAAAGAAATGTTTTCTTTTACTAAAAGGTTTTATATGCATAAGCCAAGTCCACTAAACTCAGGCTGGTTTGCTAAAATGCTTAATGTTGTGCAAGGGATGTTTACTCATAATGAAATGTGTGATCCACACTTAATGCCCTGTTTATTCCTGCACAAGGAGATGTTACTGTTTTGGTACTGTGTAGCCCTGATCTAGGGAATGTCTACTCCTACTGGGAGAGATGCATAAATTGGTCATTCCTAGTTAAGGGGAGGGATATACTTGCACTAGGAGATGTTTATTCTAATGACATGTTTTCTCCTATACTGTGCTATATTTACTGAAACCTACAGCTATTTATTCACCTATTTATGGTTAGTGAAACATGGATGAAATACCCGCAGGAACAAATGCCATGTTATTTGGTTGTCTCCTTAATGCATTTTTACAGGTGCTGTCATGAAGCAAGGCGAAGGATAGGCCTGTGGTTTTCTGAAAATGTATTTATCTAATATCTGATATTTATTGAATATTTACTATTTACCTAACTAATATTTATTGATTATTTAATATCTATTCATCCGTTATTGATTGCAAGTTTTGAGACACATGTATTCTAAATGAATTTATGATTTCCCTGATCCTGCTCTATCTATCTATTTATCTTAATACAAATTACTTGTTTTTATACAAGCTCTGGAGTGGAGTCATTTATTGCGTGCCCAGGTTTCTGTCTCAGTGTGAGTGTGTGCTGCATGATCGCTTAACACATGTGCTTTCGGATGCCTACCCGCTCGTGCCATGCTACCCAAGGGGACTGGTGACCCCAGTTCCAACACTTTTGATCTCACCTCCCGCGAAGATCTCTACCACTCAAATTTGGCTTCAGCACCTAACTGCGCTTAATGTCCAACCCACCATCGCGGACTCAGCAAAATCTTTAGGCATAACACTCGACACCAATCTCAACATGCAGCAACATATCAGCAAGGCAACTAAGGGAGCGAACTACCAAATCAATACCCTGAGGAAACTTAAACCCTTCCTCCCAGCCAAAGACTTCCAAAATGCAGTTCAAACACTAGTCATCCCTCGAATAGAATACGGCAGCATCGCCCTCTGCGGTCTCCCCCTAACTACTACTGCACCCCTAAGAGCCTCTCTAAACGCTGCAGCGAGACTCATCACTGGGTCGAAAAAACATTCGCATATTTCCCCTGACTTGAAATCCCTGAACTGGCTGCCATTTGAAACCAGAATACATCTGAAAATCGCCTGCATGACACACAAGGCTATACACCTGAGCTCACCCGGATACCTCACCCAGAAGCTGACAATCTCTGGCGGCTCTAGAAACACTAGAGGCACAAACAATCTTCTGCTGAAACCTCGGAGATTCCGGAGGGAAAAAACTTATAAACGCTCCTTATCAGGAATGGCACCCAGGATCTGGAACTCACTCCCTCCTGAAACCAGGCTCATCTCCTCCACTACACTTTTTAAGAAAGAAGTAAAAGCTATCCTTATGGCTAAATATACTTGAACTATTACTGTGGATTTTTAAAGACTCTGCATCGATCTGTATTATCTGTTCTATCCCTTTGATTATTTGTATTACTTGTATTATTGACTTACCTGACTGTCTATGCTCCCACTTATTTGTACTATTATCATTTTTGATGTACCTGATTTATTATGCTCCCTCATGTTCCTACCCCACCCCACTTATTTCCTACAGCTACGCTATGCCTAATGGCCTGTTTATTCACTCTCCAGTTTTATCCCTGCTTTGTAAAGCGCTCTGATATCTGCAAAGATCTTGTTCGCGCAATATAAAACTTTCAAAATAAAATAAATAAATAAATAAATGTGAAGATTGACTAGCAATTCTTCAGAACCTAGTTGACTATTAGCGGGTATCTAATTGTGTAAGACTGTCTACGCTATTACAGTGTGGTGTCTATGTGTTTATATGGCTACCACATTAGTGGGTGAAGGGAAAACCTTATTATATTACCCTTCTTCTGGTTGTGATTGTTAGTACCTGTTGGAGGAAAATGGGAGAACATATCACAAACAGAATGATAACGGGTGCATCAGTGACTGTAGAACTTGTGCATTTTGCATGCCAGTGAGAATCAGGCGTGTCACAACACCATTGCACAAGTGTATCAAACCCTCTCACATGTGAGAATTCGGTGAGAGTGGCATGTAAGAATATCTAAAAGCATTAGGATAAAATCAGAATACCAATTCTGTATTCATAGCTCGCAGTCATTCCAAAACTCACCTATAGTTAAAAACAATCAGACAACGACAGTGTCCAGCGGGTAAAGCTCCAGGGAGTTCTTCCACCATAAGGCTATGTAAAGAAAAAAAAGAAAAAATCTTAGTGCCTTATGACCTGTACATATATGCAAATTGACTTGGTGGTGATGTTAATCAAAACTAAAGGCTATGTCCTTCTAGTTTAGTTTATCTCAAATTGAAAACAACACGATGCCAATCAGTTCCTGTTATTCTACCAATATTCAGAGGTGTGAGGTAATGCTCTAGTGGGTACATAGTTTATCTCACATCAAAGGCCCTGTTATGAAGGCATGCTTGTTATACCTTGTAAAAGGGTTATTTTAGGAGGGATTGTTCACAGCGATGTAGACAGAGGCTTCTAGCTTATGTTGATGTATCGAGTATCCACTCGTTATATGCTGAAAGTCAGCCAAAGTCAGAGTTATCTGTATAATTGGGAATTTTGGTTAAATACCGTGGTATATACTACGCGAGTTCTTGATATAATGAGCTGTCAGTCATGTGGCAGGTAGAATTGAAAGGATTCAGTAGAGTCTTATGACGAAATTCGAGCGCCGCTGGCGCTTGCATTTTACCTGGATTAACCATCGTATGATGGCGAGAGGGTATGGCGGGAGGTTAGCATAGTTGTAATAAAGCGGTAGATAACAATGTTGTTACCGCGTGCATTATACACGGGGGCCAATGTATTGGACTTGGCAGCATGCTAGGAAGTGGTGCATTAGTGGTAAAAACTTGGAAGGAGTGTATTAGCGGTAAGACTTAAAAGAGACTGTGCGCTAAATCTCATCCTAGGACAGACGCTGTATACATTTCGTTATCAGGCTGCATACTATTGTATATACGCTTAGAGGCATATTAACAGGGATGCTTTGCCGGTTAAGCTTCTAAGGAGCTATGTGCCGGGTGTAACTCTAGCAGTCTAGCTATATATCACTTACTTGGTAATGCCTGGGCTTCGCTGTACGCACCTACCCTTCGCCGCTGGAACCGGGTGGAGAAAGAAGGAGGGGGAACTTCCGGTTTTTATGGAGTGTGTGCCCTAGCTGTGATTGGATTACCTAAATGGGCACCATCTTGTGTGAGGGCATTAAATCCAACAAAATGGATTCCCAGTGCTACCGCCTGGTTACCCTGCCATAATTCATCTGCATCTCAAACTGTAGCATTTCTTTCTTTCCCTCAGGAACAACACAATAACTTTTGTTTAAACTTACTAGTTGGGCACGTCGTGTCTGGACCTTCTGCTCTCCTAGAGCAGTAATAGCCCATTACTCCTCTCTTTTGATACCTGGTAGGGGGGAGGTGACACCTTTTGGTGACCTCTAACGGGTCTACGAATTGAATACTGGGGAAAACTTTAGATACCTTCAGGCCCGAAATGTACTACATAAGGCAGTACCCCGGGGCACCGATCAACTCATCTCCTCACCCCTAGAAGACAGACTTCTTGACAACTACTCCATGACAAGGTGATTTCCATGACATACAGAAACATACTCAACAACACTCCAGATACAATGGGGAAGCACAAGCAAAATGGGTTGAGGATATGGGTGATATCAGTGACGAGGATTGGCAGAAGGCATCGGTCTACACCAGAACCTTCACCTCGAGACGATGTATCCTCCAAGGCCATACCTCCTCATCAGCCAACTATATATGTATATATCGCAGCGTGATCAAGGGCTTTGCAGCTCGAAACGCGTCGCTGGTTCTGTTTCTGGAATAAATACCATCTGTTGCTGACTTTGCTGGTCCGTTTCCTCATTTCATGCTGGCGTGGAGGCGGTGTCTGCGAGCGCAGAGCGTGCTGAGGAGGAGCTGTTAATTACATATATATATATATATATATATATATATTTATTTATTTAATTGTGTATTTTCTAAAGCGCGCAGCTACCTCAACGGGGTGTCCCGGCGCTAATGAACAGAACAGCTAATTAAGTCCCCGGCGAAAACAATCTAAGTAAACAACAACGTTTTCAAGGATCTTCGGAATTCGAATTCCAAAGGGCACAGACGGAGGTAGAGTGTCAATTTATTCCAGCGAAGGGCAGCACATGCCTGAAAGGTTTTGCCTCCCGCTCGAACTTTTTTAAATCTAGGAGTGACCAGCAACATCTTAGTGTTAGAACGGAGATCTCTGGAGTGGCTATACGGACGAAGACTAGCCCTAAAATGGGCAGATCCTAAATCTTGAGTTGCCCGATAGGTAAGGGTCATGGCTTCAAAGTCAATTCTTTTGGTGATGGGAGCCAATGTAGGTCCCGCAGGTGGATGGAAATGTGTTGTTTAAGGGAGATGCCGACAACCAAACGGGCCGCGGCATTTTGGACTATCTGAAGTCTGTGGCACAAACCAGCTTTTAAACCCAGAAGAAGTCCATTTGCATAGTCCAAGTGTGATGTTATTAATGCGTGGACTATGGTTTTGCGGGTCGGGCTGGGCAGAGAGTTAATTAACTTTTTTATCATTTTGATTTTGCAGAAACAAGCAGCAGAGACCGACTGAACATGATTGTCAAAAGACTGGCGATTGTCCCATTTGACACCTAGGTTTCGAACCGTTTCCTTGGGCTGAGGAGCGTATATATATATATATATATATATATATATATATATATATATATATATATATATATATATATATACCTATCCTTTATTCTAAAGGAGTGCGTCCGCCTCATATCCTCGCTATTTTAGAAGCTGGACAACTGGCTGACACCTAATAGTATCCCATTTTTATACCCAGACCACACAGTTGATCTAGAAAGTTAACATTGTTATACCCAAAGACATGAAAGGTAGAGAAGATACAGAGTCTGAGAAAAAGTGTACCCATCAGCCCACTCATAAGTGGAATCTCGTCATCTGGGTATATGTTGGCAAATGGTGTCCTGTAGGTTCTACCTCGGAAACGAGTTTCGAGGCTACCTAATAGTGGACCCAAAACATTGCACCAACAGATGGCAGTATATGAGCGGGAGGGGCTAGAAGTTTGCAGTGCTCAAAAAGAAGAAAGGAAAGGAAAATGATCCAAGTGATTCTAAAAATACCTACAGTGATGTCATAGAAAACTTTATTGGGGCTGACCATCAAAGTGGTATGGTTAAAAAACAGTATATTGATAGCATGCAAGGAATTGCTACCCACCAGATATGTTATTCGAATATGACCGAATAACATATCTGGTGGGTAGCAATTCCTTGCATGCTATCAATATACTGTTTTTTAACCATACCACTTTGATGGTCAGCCCCAATAAAGTTTTCTATGACATCACTGTGGGTATTTTTAGAATCACTTGGATCATTTTCCTTTCCTTTCTTCTTTTTGAGCACTGCAAACTTCTAGCCCCTCCCGCTCATATACTGCCATCTGTTGGTGCAATGTTTTGGGTCCACTATTAGGTAGCCTCGAAACTCGTTTCCGAGGTAGAACCTACAGGACACCATTTGCCAACATATACCCAGATGACGAGATTCCACTTATGAGTGGGCTGATGGGTACACTTTTTCTCAGACTCTGTATCTTCTCTACCTTTCATGTCTTTGGGTATAACAATGTTAACTTTCTAGATCAACTGTGTGGTCTGGGTATAAAAATGGGATACTATTAGGTTCCAGAGAGAGACTTGTTATTGACATCTCTCTCTCCTTTTTCTCTTCAGACTTTTAGTACCTTTCGTGTGTTTTATTGATTAGTTGGGGGACTAGGTACTAGTGGGTCTATAAATATTTCTCCCCTTGGACCCTCCACCACTTTTTTGTCTCTCTGTTCAACTGGCTGACACGACAATTTTTAACCACCTTGTCCCAAATTTGCTTCTAAGCTTTGCTCGCAAAACCATTGATTGCTCCAGAAAATCTTAGACCGAGGCCAGTCCCTGGCTATAATACTGCTTCCAAGAATAGACTGCCAAGGGTCAGGCGTGCCTCAACTTCTGTTGCCATATCCGCCTTTCACTGATGACCCGAGACCAGCAACATATTACCCTGACACAAGGCCTTACAGACCATCCAAACAACAGAGGGTTGATGCAGATCTAATATTGAACTCCAAGAAATCATGCAAATGAGAGGTCAGAGAGTCAATATAACCAGTGTACAATAAAAGCTTACACTGAAATGCCCAACCCTGAACTCCCAGCACTTGAATAAGCCCAGAAGGTTGTATAACTAAGGGTAAAGAGTTCTGATCAGAAATGATCCTGTGAATAAGAGACAGCTTAGAACCTGACAGAAGCATGCTGCTAATTAAAAACATGTCAATCCTTAGCAGAGTTTTATTTGGGCCCAAATAGTATGTACCACGGGTCATTCGAGGTGCCATAGATCTTCAAGGGCATATGAAGAAATTAGCTTATGTAAATCCCTCCGGAGTAGAGCCTTGCCCCTAGCAATCATGCAGGCGCCTGCCAATTCAAGAGACAGAGTCTGAGAGGAAGAATCCCTGAAGGGGCATAATGTCACATTGACATCACCACAAACGATATAAGGTGGTGTCCAAAGATAAAGCTCATTTAACGATAAATCTAGGATGCCCGGGGCATCCGTATTCAGGCTTTAGACTATACAGATGGTAAAGAAAATTCAGCACTTCTGGATGGTCACCAGAAGCCAACGGCCCCCTGAATCGACCATCTGATGTTGCAAGGCCAAGTTACTATCACGAAACAATAATGTGACCCCGCTAAGTGAAGAGGTAAAACATGACATATACAAAACTCTATACCCAAGATCCTTTAGCAAGAAGCCTTCGGCCTGAGAAAGATGTGTCTGCTGAAGGCAATTCATTTGTGGGTTGAGGGTATTGAACTCCTCCCGTACCAGTTTCCGCTTATGAGGTGACTTAATCCTATTGATGTTCCAAGACAAAATGTGCACTTGCTGGCCGGGCACCTGCTGTCGATAGCTGCCATAAATACAGTTAAAATTCAGTAGGCTGCCCCTCCAACATACTGTTAGTTGAAAGCTCAACTCATAAGCAGTTTTCCTGGTCCACATACTGCAAAACAATTATTACCCTACATGCCGAGTTTCTCAAACTAACTCTTTCAAAGTCTCCCCTCTGACACGGTGTCCTCAAAATCCAATCCAAATTGATACTAACAAAATGCTCTAACCCCCCCTACAACCACTCTACTTCCCAGGTTCCCATACTGGCAAACCAACCCACCCGCCCACAAAGAAAAATGCCAATAGCCCCTTACGTAGGGTGGCCATCTATTAGGGCTCCTGGCTAAGATTGGCCGATGGGAATGCCCAGAGGTATGACAGTAGACCAGAAAATGAAAAAAATAACAGTAAAAGATGAACTAAACACATAATAACATCAACAATACAAAAAGATGAAAATAACCCCTGTGACATTTAAAAACAGGAATCATAAGAAAGAGGGGAAAAGATAAAGTTGTAGCTGTGTCAAAGGGACCACTTCCTACTCCCTTCAAGCCCAACCCCAGCCATCCAAGAAAAGAGAGATTGACTCATTAAGAGACCATTCTCCACCTAATGGTCCAAACCCTAGCCAGAGAAGAAAGATCAAGCCCAGAGAGCCCCCCTCTTACTAAGAGAGAGGGAGACAAAAAGGTAAGGGTGAAAACAAGAGGACCGAAAAAGGAAGGACCCACGTTAGTAGGAAAAAGTTCTTTAACAAACACCAAAGGAAGCTCAGATGACAGGCTGCCCCTTTGTTATCAGTTCCGAGACTTTCAACCCTTAATAGCAATAGAAGGTCCCACAGGACCCACCTCGGCAGGTTAAGGTGTTTGGCACAACCTGTCAGTTATTGGATGCAGAAGGGCAGGATCAAGGGGTTCAGTGTAGGAGTCCCTGTTACACCCTCAGCCAATGTCGGTTGGGGACTCGATTTGGTTGAACTGACGGGGGAAGGCCAGGTGGCCTTCTTCTCCCTTTCAGACTGGTCCGACAGTGAAGAGAAGGAGGAGGAATTTTGAAGATGAGGATGAAGATCAAACTGCTAAATTAGCTTTGGAGGTCACAAGGGGCATGGTCAGCCCTCAAAGCAGACTTCTGGGAGTCTCGATCTTTCAACATCTGTATTAATCTTCTCAAGGAGATTGAGTGGTCTTGCGGGGGTTGACCACTGCTCAAGTTCAGGATCCTGACTTTGTGGCGTAGACCTAGGGATAAGCAATCCCACCCCCACATTGGATAGGGGAGAAGAGCTAGCATGAGATTTTGAAGGGACAGAGCTGATGCCAACTAATTGCTCCCAACATTCCCAGGTCCCTTCCATCAAGCCATCAATGGCTGATCTGCCATTTTCCTCTGTTTAGGATTGAAGGCTAGACCCCCCCAGGCCGGTCAAGGATGTCACAACAAGAGGTCCAGAATTCTCCCACTCTAGGTCCCATAAACCAACTTCTGCAGCATAGAAAGGACTACGAGAAAGACTCATTGGCATTAGAGGTGGCTCATATGAAAACTAAAGTTTTTTTTTTGCAAGATGTCAAAGAACATGGACATAATACAATCTTGACTTGGGGCAGTGGAAGTGTCTCGGGAGGTCCTCCGAAAGGAAGTGCAGGACTGTAGAAGTGATCTGAGGTCTTGGGGATCACTGAAGGCTTTGTGACCCGTATGTCTAGAGAAGCTTTTTCTGCCATCATCAATTGGGATTTCGAGTGTTTGATTCAGTGGGCACATTGATTTCCACTTAGACCTCCTAAGAAGCCATCTTGCTTACCTCGGGCCATACTTGTCTACATCGGTAACTTTATTCTTCATCAGAAGATCATTGCAACCCCCATTTACCAGCTAATGCCTGTGGGGTTGATTTTGTTGTCCGATCTGACTTTTGTCATCAGACAGTGGTGAGGCACTGGCAGCTCCGAGAACATATTCTGGCCTTGCTGAAGCTGGGGGCTATGGGCTGTCTTATGGAACCAGCACCATAGTGGATACGAAAGGAGGGTATGTTACCTTTATAATGCAGTTTTTACTACAACCTACCTTTGCAATGTATCCTTTACAATGCAGGAGCCTTTACAACACATTCAATGCATGCCTTCGCATTATGTCTGAAGTAATAAGGAATGTTTTTGACAAGCATATTTTTAAATATTTGGGAGTTTTAGATAATTAAAATGGGGGGTTTAGAGGGTTTATCCCCCCCCATTACAAAGAGATTGGGAAAAATAAGAAAAACAAGTTGGGTGTTTGGGGAAGTTTAACCCCAAAAATGTTAGTGTGTAACGATTTGTTTTAGAAGTGGGATATTATGGTTGTAGGGAATAAAGGTGGAGAGTTTGAGGCCATTCTTTTTTTAAGCCGTGTTGACATTTATTTTTTATTGAGATGTGGGTATTTATTTTTTATTAGTGGTCCTTATGTGTTACATGAATGCTATACTATTTAAAGCAGTGAATAATCATTTTTAGAAATGGGGTCTTTTTTCAAAGGAGCATGGGTGTTTATTTTTTTAATAACACATTATATTTGGTTATTTTTCAATATGTAGGGGTCGCGGCCCCACCATGGCAAGAAAGATGTACACTTAGCTTGTGGCAACAACCATGTTTCTGATTTATAACAACACCTACCAAACATGTAGGTGACATAAACGAGAAGCTTACAGACAGGTTCCGGTCTCCATATTCTTGCAAGCGGTGTATTTGTCATAGTGTGCAACCTTAAACATATCCATAGACACATTTTAGAACCTACAGTGGGGATGCACCAGCACATAAAAATGAAACGATCCAGTCTCAGGGGTCCGACTCAGGCAAGGGGGGAAGGTCGAAACCACATTAGTCTGCCCATCGAGTCCAGATTTTGCGATGTTTAGCGGGGCACCCTCGGGCCTCAAAAACAGCAATCTCGGCCCCCATACATTTACTTGGCTCAGTTTTCCATTTGCCCAGGTCGGGGCGATGTTGCCTTCCACATTTGCGCTATGTCCCTCTTGGCCACTGTGAGAGCCAAAAACAAAAGGTGCTGCTTATACCTGTTCCCCCCAATGTCCTCTGTTGAATGTAACAAAAAAAGGTGAGGGACAAGTGGGAGATCCCGTGACAGCACCTGATGAAGGCATGAAAAGATTAGGCCCCAAAACAGCTGTAATGCCGAGCAGCTCCAGACCATGTGTAAGAATGTCCCCTCCTCCCTATCGCACCTCAGGCACATGGGAGCATGAATAGCGCCCATCTGCTATAGGCGTACCCTAGTGTAATATGCGTGATGTATGGGGCTGGCGACGGCTTCGGCCCAATCATCATCAGTGATTTCAGGTATATCTGCTTGCCATGCAAGCCGTGTCTTGTCCAGTGTGGTGAGTGTATGGGTTGTCAGTGTCTGATAGATCTGTTTGATCTTATTGGGTCCTAGGTCTACTGTAAGCAACCATCCCTCTAGGGTTTTGAACTCAGGGAGAGGTTCTAATGTATGGATCTAGGGTAGAAGTGCGTGTCGGAGTTGAAGGAACTTATAGAATTGTAAATCAAAATCATCCTGTAGTTGTTGAAAAGATTTCATTGTGGTGCCATGTATTATATCACAGAGGGTCGAGATCCTGACGCGTTCCCACCCTCTAAACCCTTCTAATGTTGTCACGGATTGGAGGCATGCGCCCTGGCATAAGGGAGTCATTGGAGTAAGTGTCCCCTGCCAGCCCACCTGTCGGGTCTTAGCCTGCCAGAGTTGTATCACCACTCTGCCAGCCTGTGGCAGATGATCGAGATGAACTGAACTGTACAACAGGTGGAGGAGCAGGACCTAATCCATAGCAGCATGTTCAGCCGAATATGCTGGATCCGTTGGGGAGCTATACCACAATGTGTTTATTACTATAATATGGAACGCTACATAATAGGAGTAAATATCTGCTGCGGCGATCCCACCACAATATGTGGATTGTGTACATGTATGGAGCGCCACTCTGATCGCCCCACCGTTCCACATGAGTTTATTTTGTATGGCTGGAGTATTGGCACTTCTGAAGGCGATACAGAATATGGGGTTTCGGACATGGGGAGATATATATGCCAAAATATTTGAAGCCATCAGTCGCCTGGGAAAGTTGCCATGCCCAGGTCTCACGTCCCTGATGCCCGCACACCGGGAATAATATAGACTTAGCGGGGTTAGCATGGAGGCCCGAAGTTCCCCCAAAAACCCTGAGGATTTCCAATATTTGTGTTCCAAGTACCAAGGATCAGTCATAAAAAAGAGGACATTGTCCACGTATAAAGCTATGCGGTCTGGGCGTGACTGGGACCAGTTGAACCCTTGAAGGACCGGGTCACTCCTAACCTGTGCCACCAGAGGCTCAATCGCAAGAGCAAACAATAGCTGGGACAGGGGACAGCCTTGTCTAGTAGTGCCCCGCTGGATAGAAAAAGACTGTGAGTGGTGCCCCGCAACCCGGACCAACACCGCTGAGGGCACCTGCCGAAACCCCACAACACCGACGGAAAAGGCCGTGGGCTGCGGCCGGTGCCGTGGGGTGGCCCAGCCGCCCTACCGACCAAGCGGCCAATTCTTCGGTGGAGCCCCAAGCCAGTGGGGGGAAGAGGGGCCACAGCGCCCCGCTCCAGATCCGGGCCGGTACCTCGCACAGGGTCTTGATGAGAGCTGGCGATCCCCGTCAGCGCCTTTCAAATGTGTAGGTCTCCACGCTGCAACGCAGCCAGGCCACCCGGGGAGGCCCAGCTCGCGTCTCTCCCTCCGGGTCTTCGTCGGCCAGAATCATCACAGTTATGCTGCGATTCCTGGTATGAACCCAGTGCCGTGGCCCCAGATGATAGGGGCATCGGTCGGGGTATTTTACAGCTCTTTTGGGCAGGATCTGTCCAGGATATTCGTTGGACTTTGGCATGGGTGGACGGAGCCTGATCAGGCTGCGTCCACCATGATGGCTACACCGGGTGTTTATTTTTTGGTGGTGTGCATATTTATATGTTTTAAGGGCGCAGAGGTGTAACATACATTTTTTAATATTTTAACCTGTTCCGTGCTAGTGACAGAACCACTCTGTTACGAGCCATGGGCGCGCTGTGCTCATGACGGAGTGGTTCCGTCACGCCGCGGCTGCTCCGCCCAGGCGGCATCAATTCCCTGCCTGCGCGGGTGAATTAATGAGCGGGCGGGGCTGTGACGGAACCACTCCGTCATGAGCACAGCGCGCCCGTGGCTCGTGACGGAGTGGTTCCATCACAAGCATGGCGGCGCCGCCGCGATCCCTCCTCCCCCCAGCACCGCAGCAGAATTACCGAGCGGGCCAAGGGTTTAAACAGTGTATACATGTTTTTAGCAGCTTAATATTATGGCTGTAGGTTATTATTATTATTAAATTACACTTGTATAGCGCTATCTACCCGGAGGCCTCGTAGCGCTCATGACTGACACTTTCTTAGCACGGGCTCAGGGCAGATCAGCGTACTTTCGCATACAAGTGTGTTTTAAGGGTTTTCCTGAAGGAAAGGTGGTTGGTGATTTCCCGGAGGGATAAGGGGAGGGCGTTCCAGAGCCTGGCCGCGGTAGGTGATAAGGGTGAGGGGAAATTATCTTTGAGTAATTCATTTTTTGAAGGGTGTGGGTGTTTATTTTTTGGGGCTGTAGGTATTTATATCTTTAAAATCTGCAGATGTGTAACATACATTTAAAAAAGTGTAATATTAGTTTTTAAGAGCAGAATGCTATGGTTATAGTGGATAAGGGTGGAGAGCATTTTCATTTTGGAGCAATTATTTTTGAAAGGGGTGAGGGTGTTTATCGTTAATATTGTTTTCAAGGTTCAGATATAAAATACTCCTTTAATTTAAGTTAAATCTTTGGGTAAAAATGTGTAGATTATAACGATCGAAATTATATACCATATTATTATAATACATAGTTAAAACAGATAATTATAAAAGTTTTGAGTAACACATGGCTTACAAATAATGTACATTGTTCAAAATAATGTATTGCAATATAAAAAAAAGCTGTAATAACATTTTGAAAAAATCATTTTTTTTAAATATCTCATTATTGATCAAAATTTTAATTTATTTATTTACATGAGTTCCAATAACTTCTCACTGCTTCTTATGATCAAAATATATTCTTTTTCTAATCTTAAGGCGGTCTAATTGTTGGGAGCCTCCAAGCAAATATTCCAGTAATGTAAGAACATTATTAAAATTACATTTTTAAACCAATGTAATGAGGACCTTTAATGTAGGTAAAGTTTAATGGAGATTAGAAAGAAAGGGAAAAGTTATTGTAATGCATGTTTTGTACAAATGTAACATCATTGCACAGGTTGTCGCAATTGTTGCTTGTACAGAAACGTCTGATTGTGTTCAATGTTGGGCAAATAAAGAGGTCAGCGTAAATTTTGGTGAGTAAAAAGATTTTTTTCTTCTGATGAAGATTTTGCAAAGTTACTGATTTTTACTTTTTAAAAAGATTTTCTGTTCATCTTAACTCTCTCATGTGCAACATTTGTTCTTTAAACGTAGGATTTGTGCAAATTAATATTCAGGTCAAAATAACCTAGCCAACCCCAGTATCACCCACAGAAGGCAATTCACATTTGGGGTCAAAATTCCAAACTGAAAAATGTTTGACAATTTTTTTACATAAATTTAGAATATGCAGAAATGTTCGATGTGCAATAGCATTGCAAAAAAGAAGATACACTTTTTTTCCATTCATATATCTATTGCATAATTATTTTTTTTAATTATATATGAGAAATAAATTGACTCGAAAGGTATAATTTTGACGTCAAATTCTGTACATACTTTTGTGCCGATTACAAAACAAAAAATTGAAAATTTGCACACTGCTGTCTGGACTTATTTAATATTTGTTTAAGTATCAACACCAATGAAGTCTCTATCCCTTCCATCTTCTCTCTCATTTGCCTCGTTTATTGTCTTTGTACCGCCCCTAAAGGGATATTAGTCATTACTGTTTAGTCTCTGATCTGCATATCTCTCTATCAATAGTAATCTTAGTAGGTGATTTTCTAGTGATTGTCATAATGTTCTTACTCTTTTACGCATGGGTGTTTGTATTAACACTTTAACTCGCACGCTGTTGATGAGGCTGCCAAGCCCGCTGTCTTCATTACTGAGGCTGCGCATCCATCTGCACCGCCATCCACTGCAGCTCTTGAAACGCTGCCATCCTTACCTGCCCTGCTGCTTCCCTCTTACTTCTGCACCTAGCAGTTTTCTGGCAGTTATTCTTGCTGTGACCCATTGCCTTTGATTTTGAAGCAGGGGATTGTTTCCTGCTTCTCTGGCCATTGTTGCTGTTGCATTGCGGTCTGGAGATGGGAATCTAGAGAGAGAGAGAGATTCCCCTACTCGCCAGAGCCTTTTGCCACACCGATATCCCAGACTTGGGATAGCGGCAAAGGCAGCCCGGTGCGCTCGTGCCCTCAGAGGGTGATAACGTGGATCCTCCTGTGGGAGCACTCCTGTAGGAGTCAGGTAGCTGATGCTAGAAGTTTCATGGTTGATGGTTGAGATGAACCCTGAGTTAGGTTGTAGGGTGGCGACCGTGAGGCTCTTTTGCAGCCTGCAGCGTTTTGCAAACGTGTTGCGCTCTGGTGTTGACAGCAGAGAAGCTTCAGGCAATATTCAGTAGTAGCCGCCTGCGCAGTCTGCCATGGGCCTCAGTGTCACGGTGCTGTCACCAGGATCACAGGAGAAAAGTCTGTTCAACGCCAAGACCATGATCACGTCCACGCCCCTGGCGAGTCAAAAAGGTGATGGGGACAAACAGAGGGTGGGCATAACTGATCAGATTAGTAGAATAGAGCGTGAATGATACTTTGTCCCGACTTCAATGTCAAGTGATATCTGATTTACACAGCCTCATCTGAAAATTATTTACCTCAGTGGCGTGACAAACAATTCACAAGCATCTGCAACGAGCATAACAACGGATGCAACAAGTGAAAAAGTGGCAACTGTAAAGAGTGACATAGTTTAAAGTTTTAAAAGGATAACAGTGCGCGGTTTTCTTGTCGCTGGACGCAACCAAACATGTGCTGTTGATAGAAAATGAAGACGGCATGGAATATCCCATCATTTAGTCATGGGACATATTTCGTTTCCCTTTCAGAGAATTCATATAAAAAACGACCCGCTGGAGGGTCACAGCAACCAGCATACACCAAATTCAAATAGTACGGAGCAGGTTGTCCTGCAGCTCATAGTGGAGAGAACAAAGAAAGGACAGCCTCTAATTGAGTTAATCTGAATTAATCTGACCTACTTGGTCAAATGAGATGAAGTAAACTCAGCTCTCCAGTTCTAAATGCTGTTAAATACAGAAATTATTGACACATTAGATCAAATCTTAAATGCTCGCAGAGATTCGCCATTCTTAAGTACAACTCAAACCTGGCTACTCTTGCATTATGACACAATTTGGAGCACTTCTTTAGACACATGGTCAGCGACTAGCTGCCGCCTCCCCCCCAATCCGGCACCCAATACCCAGGAACGTGGACACGAGACGTCTTTACTTTTTGGAAGGCGGGCGCTAGTCGCCCGGCCGTATTTATTAAAGTATGAAATTAAAAAAGGCTTTTAATTGCATAATCAACAATGAATACAAAAATCAGCAGGACATTTAGTTACACAATTCGTATCAACAAGTTTGAGAGCCTGACCTTAACAAAACTCTAATACATGTTGTTTCCTAACTTAGACTAAACATCCTAATCTTGATTTTTGTACATTTCTGGCCATATGGCAGGGTCACTACCGGTGTCAGGTCCTACAAGCTGCGCCTCCCCCATAGATGTGCGCATGCGCAGTGTTACCCCGGGAATTGCCCGGTCTACGCCCTAAACTCCATTTACCCACTAAAGGAGGGCCCTTACTCTGCGCCGGTGGCGTCATGAGTCCACGCGCGCGGGGTGGCTACCAGCCTAAGGAAAGCGTGAACTACTCCTACCCGCGCTCCTTTGCCTATTACCTTGCCCCTGGAGTTCTGGGAGTGGCCCGCAGGCCCCTCCCCCTGGGCGGGAACCTCCATAGGATGATGCCCGCCCCCTCAGACCTCAAATATGTGCTCACCGATAATGACCTTACCGCATGCCCCATACCTAATAAATACGACGACCTATGGAAAAAATTCTAAAGGACAGCTACACTGGCTAATAAATAACAGTATCAACGTATAGCTACAAAGGGAAAAAAGGCCTAAAGAGACTTGTATCACATATAATATACTTCATACATCGTTTGCTAAAAGGGGAAAAATTCCTAAACAAAAGCATCACAAAATATACCAACAGTTCCATTACTACTACCCTGTGAGACCTGTGGATTGTACCTCCAAAACTTACCATTCAGCCAGACGTAAGAAATGCTACAAGACTATTTGTCCAAGGGGATGGTGGGTGGGAAACAAAGAAGCCCCGAACGCGGGGCACACCGTTACAGCGAGGGAGCGTCCAGGGACAAGGGGGTCTCCTGGGCGCTCCCCACCTCTTTATTCCCGAGGGGCCAGGCGGCCCCTCCTATAGCCCGCCCCCCCTGACCCGGACCCACTACCTAGGATCCGGGTCAGGGAGGCCGCAGGCCAATCGGCGGTGGGCCGCGCCCCCCAGGGCACGCCCCCACCGCCGAGTGGCCACACAAGAGAAAGGGGGGGCGACGGTCGCCGCGCCGCCATGCGTGCGGGGGGGCCGAGGGCCCCCCCTTTTCACATGGTCAGCGACTAGCTGCCGCCTCCCCCCCAATCCGGCACCCAATACCCAGGAACGTGGACACGAGACGTCTTTACTTTTTGGAAGGCGGGCGCTAGTCGCCCGGCCGTATTTATTAAAGTATGAAATTAAAAAAGGCTTTTAATTGCATAATCAACAATGAATACAAAAATCAGCAGGACATTTAGTTACACAATTCGTATCAACAAGTTTGAGAGCCTGACCTTAACAAAACTCTAATACATGTTGTTTCCTAACTTAGACTAAACATCCTAATCTTGATTTTTGTACATTTCTGGCCATATGGCAGGGTCACTACCGGTGTCAGGTCCTACAAGCTGCGCCTCCCCCATAGATGTGCGCATGTGCAGTGTTACCCCGGGAATTGCCCGGTCTACGCCCTAAACTCCATTTACCCACTAAAGGAGGGCCCTTACTCTGCGCCGGTGGCGTCATGAGTCCACGCGCGCGGGGTGGCTACCAGCCTAAGGAAAGCGTGAACTACTCCTACCCGCGCTCCTTTGCCTATTACCTTGCCCCTGGAGTTCTGGGAGTGGCCCGCAGGCCCCTCCCCCTGGGCGGGAACCTCCATAGGATGATGCCCGCCCCCTCAGACCTCAAATATGTGCTCACCGATAATGACCTTACCGCCACAGGCCAGCATTGTTAACCGACGATCTGGCCTCCCCCCTCTAGCCCTTACCTAAGGAAACCCTCCTACTTCCAAAACCCTCTAGCCAGGCCCAGATATTGTCAGACCACAAGACATTACCCTCCTCTGTTAAATGAACTTCGTCCTTCAAGTAATACTTGTCGCCCCAGATGCACCCATGAGGTATTGACTGTAACAAGGGGGCTCGAAACAACCTATCCAACCGAGTGTTGATCCTCTTTACCGAGTGATTCAACGCCCTGACCGAATATCCCCCCCGCCACTGTAGTCGAGGTATGAGTTGTGACCATACTAGTGTGCAACCGGGACAGGTCCTAGCCATCCAACCCGCCGTTGAGATAATCTCCTCAATCAGAATGCGCCTACCCAGTGTTGCCAAATCATTCTCCCCAAGGTGAAGTATCACCACTGACGGTGGAGATTGCCGGCGTGCTAAAAGCCCCTGGAAGAATCCCCTAAACTCGTGCAGACACAACCCCCCTCTGCCAAAGAACGTGATGTCCAACCCTAGTTGTGCCGCCCTTTTCCTCCTGTCACCTGACATAAAGACACATTCTGCTCGCTTTACATATGAGTGACCCACAATCCAAACACTGTTCTTCATCGTTTCCTGGGTGCCGCTCCGTGCTGATGTATGTTGCCGGTGCCCGACGACAAATTCCTCCCCTGCGTAACAGGTCTGAGAAACTGTAAGAGAGCGGAAACAAACCAAGCGTGAGCGACATGTAATCATAGCATGTCAATCCGTACATAACGTTTGTAGCATTCTGAGGACCATCTCCCAATTGTCTTCACTCTCTCCACTGGGAGGCCCCCCGCCACCGCCTCAGTCGCTGCCCCAATCCTAAAGGAATGAGAGCCAAACTCTTTAGGGTCAAGACCTGCTTTCCTAACCCCCATCTCTAATACCTTCCTGAATTGATATCTGGTCAAGGGGCTCCCGTCGGCGTGACAGAGCAATGCCCTGCCCGCTGAGCCCACCAGCAGTCCGTGCAATAATTCCACGTGCCTCACTGGGCAGCAAGGGTTGGCGGGGGCCCGTTGGAGAACTATGGTGTGGCCCCTAGACTCCTGGTCGGTCTTTGACTTTGGAATAGTTACCCACATGGTGTCCTCCCTTATCGTCACACTAGCCCTTTGCAAGCCGCCCAGTAGGTCTGACTTAGAGCCTGCCACAAGTTCGCTAATTCTCAGCGCCCCATAGAATGCCAAAGAGAATGCTGCCTTAAAAAGAAACACCTCCCACTCCGAGCTACAAACAGTGTCCAGCGTGGCCAGTAAAGCTGTCAGCCGGGCTAATCCTATGGGCTTTCTCTTATCCTTATGGTGGCCCTGAATACGGCGCCATCCCCTCAAAGCCTTCCGTATCATAAAGGTATTAGTGGGATCCCGGAAGCCCTTAGCTTGAGCGAAGAATGACACCGCTGCCCTATGTCTGTTTGCCGCTGCCACCGAGCGCCCTTCCTTATGCATCCATTCTAAATAGGCTGCAAAGCCATCCTCCTGTGCCCAAAGTACTTCCCATTGTTGTCCCAAAAAAGAACGATAAGACAAAAACGCCCCTTCGTAAGCCGTCTTGGTCCTGGGGGCTAGGCTAGCGACCACGAGGTCCTGTAATCTGGGGCACCAATCTGCCAAAGTACTGCTGGGAAGTGCGCTGGCGAGGGGTCTGCTGTAGGAAGATGCTCCCTGAAAACCTGCATTTTGAAGCGAGAGAGGGAGTCAGCTGCATTGTTCAGAACACCTGGGACATGTTTGGCCTTAAAGTTGACATTCAATTTAAGGCACTGCAACACAATTTCTTTGATCAGACGAAGTATGAAAGGGCACCGTGCCCCCTGCTGGTTGATACATTCCACCACCGTCATGTTGTCTGACCAAAACACCACTGATTGATTACATAGGTGTTCGGGCCAGACCATCAGTGCCACCCATATTGGGAAGAGTTCCAGGAAGCCAATGTTGCTGGTCAGGCCCCATGTCCTCCATACTCCCGGCCACTGTTGAGCGACCCATCTGTTTCCTAGAATGGCGCCGAAGCCCACACTCCCGGCAGCATCCGTCCACAGGCCCAACTCTGCTGATGTTGTCAGCGGGCCGGGCCAGACTACCCTGCCGTTAAAATCCTCCAGGAATGCCATCCATATAAGCATATCCTGGCGAATTTCAACCGACAGCCGAGTGCGGTGGTGCTTCTCCCTCAGCCCCTTCATTGCCTGCGCAATAGAGCGAGAGAATGGGCGAGCCATGGGGATGATCCTCAGTGCAAAGTTCAATTGCCTTACCACCTCCTGTAATTGCTGCAAAGTGACCTTCTCCTTCCGGAGGCATAACTGTAGCGCTGTCTTGAATTTGTCCACCTTGTCCCTAGGTAATCTAAAACATCCCTCCATTGAGTCAATCTCAATGCCAAGGAATTCTAAGCAGGTGGTCGGGCCAACCGTCTTCCCGGGCGCAAGCGGGACTCCAAAAGCCCGCATGAGCACGCAAAATTCCTGCAATGCCAGTGCACACTCCTGAGATCCCGCTGTACCCAGGAAGAGGAAATCATCTAAATAATGCATGACCCGCTGATGGCCCGTCACTTGTCTCATGGCCCATTCAAGAAAAGAGCTAAACATCTCGAAGTAAGCGCAAGATATCGAACAACCCATGGGCATGCATTTGTCCATGTAGAACATATCCCCAAATGTGAAGCCCAAGAGATGCTGATCGGCTGGGTGGACCGGGAGGAGGCGAAAGGCTGATTCTATGTCTGATTTCGCCATCAGCGCTCCAGGTCCTGTGACCTGTAATAAGTTAACAGCCTGATCAAAAGAGGCGTATTTAACACTACAGATACCCTCGTCAATGGCATCATTCAGTGACGTCCCCCTAGGTGCTGATAGGTTATGTATCAATCTGAATTGCCCCCTCTCTTTCTTTGGGACAACTCCTAATGGGGAACACACAAAATTGGGTACTGGCACTTCAGAAAAAGGGCCAGCTATCCTGCCTAACGATAGCTCCTTGTCAATTTTGGCGGCCACCACAGCCGGATTGTGCTTGACTGACAGTTGGTTTCTACAGTGCGCGCTGCCTGTGTATCCCGCGGCCGGGATCCTAAAACCTTTAGAGAAACCTTCTTGGAGTAGGGTGGCCGATGTGTGGTCCGGATATCTATTCAACCATGGAATCATTGCCACCACATCCACTGGAGTGGGGGGGCCTAACTTGTTTGTCTTATAGTGGCTTCCCCCTACCCCTGTGACCTGTGTTTCCCTGCTTGGACCTACAGGCAGTTTCTGGATGAGAGGGGTGCCCACAGGAGGAACATGCATGTCTAAACTTACACGCGGCCCTTGTGCAGGTGCGCCTATTAAAATCCCAGCACACCCCTTTTTTCTCTGACCCGCTGGCCCTAAACTTCCCAGGTACCTCACTTGTTTGGGGGGGCCGAAAGGGTTGTTGAGGTCTAGAGAAAACCTTGACCGAACCGAACTGGGGGGGAGGTGCAGTATCCGAGAACTGTTTGTGCCAAGCCATGGAATCTACCGTGTCCCATGCCAATGTTCTATTGAATTCCAATGCCTTCCTGAAATTGACATCATACCCTTTCCATGCCTCCCCAGAATACTGTTCACTCCACCCCACAATCCTGCTCGAGTAGCATGCCAATGCTGCCTGCAAATCTGGAGGACGCTCAGCTTTAATAGCAGTGAATACAGCCCATGCTTTCATCCAGTTGTTGAGAGTTTCTTCAACCCTAAATCTAGCACACTGTACCCTCCATTCGCTTGGGAGCATCCACTCTTTAAGTGTTTTTACCTGCTCCATTTCCCTATTATCTAACAACAAAGAATAAATATAAACATATTTGTCAGCCCAAATCCTCTCTTTCACAGCTAATGACACATGCTGGGCCAAATTCTCGCCCCTGGAAGGTAAAACACCGTCCCCCAAGAGCGGCAATGCCACTTCCTTACCAAGTGCGGACACCGGGGGCGGCTGCCCTTTAACTCCGTCCGGCTGGGGAACACTTGGACCTGCAAGGGGAGAAGATATTGGCAATGCAACACTGTCGGCGACTGCTGCCGATCTGATTTTTTCGACGAACCTCGCCGCCTCTGCTGCATGGTCTGCAGAATTCGGGAAAGCTCCCCCTTTTTGGAGCCACGGCATCAAGGCCGTTATCTGGGATAACAATTCAGGGGGCATTGAATCTAGATTACCCCCCGGGACTACAGGTACCACTGGGGTTATGCCCTGTGGTAATGGCGCAGCTGGCAGGGCGGGAGCCGGGTGTGGCAACCCTGTACCCGGGATTGTGGGCACCGGTGGGGGAGCAGGCCCAGCGTCTACTGGTTGACCTGCCGGCACCGGCACCACGGGGGCAAGGGGTGCAGGCATAGGCAAATGCGGGGGTGGGACGACCGCCGGCGGCGCGGCAGGTACCGGTTCTACTGGCCCTGGGGTGGGGGCAGCATCCCTGGGTCTCTTTGACCTAGACTTCCCGGGTGGGGTGACAAAATCCCCCCTTGGCACTGGTGCCACCCTCTTGCGGATAGGCCTACCCGATGGGCCCGGGGCATCCCCATGCCTCTCGTTCATCCGTGCTTCCAGCTCATTTACTTTCCCTAGCTGCTGCTTTATTTCACTCATCTCACGCATCATAGCCCGCATCATCGTCTCCATGTTGGACCCCCTTTTTCCGCCCCGTTGACCTGGCATGATCTTACCCCAAACAACCGCAGCCTACTCTCTTAATATCAACTAAGTGTACCTTTTTTTGATGGAGGGTCACCAGGGGGCTTTCAGCACCATGCAACGGCGACCGCAACACTAGCGGCTTGTCCGCTTATGTAAGGGGGTGAGTAAACCTACTGTAGACCCACCCGGCGGCCACCTGGAGCAATGAATGCTAGCCCCCCGTACCCCTCTTACCGACCAGTCCCGTGCACTCGCCGGCGGTGATGATCTGCGGTCACAGCCCTCACCACGCCGTATGCCCTGTCTGCGAGTGAAAACGTGCCAATAATGTAGTTAAGGTTGCCTGGAATTGAAAACAGGTATTAATACCATGTATAAAGCAGAAAAACGTTTTAGAAACAACCCTACTTCTTAAAAAAGGGGCCGTTAAGCCTTCTCTGTTAACCACGCAGTTGCAACCTTTAAAACGACACTTGTGCAGTAGGCGGTTTACTTCTGCGCGAAGGGTTGCACTTATTCTCTTGTGTTGCGCAGCCACCTACGCTTTTGTGACCCTGTTTGAATAAGTCGCTTAACAATTCATGCAACACAGCAGTAAAATTACTTCAAGAAACGCCACCTCGTTTTTTAACATGAAAACATTCACTTTTAGTAGTTAATCACATACAGCAGTGAAACAATTAAAGAAATGCAACCTCGTTTTTCATCCACTTCATGCACTACCAATTTACCTCATGCCATGTGATGCAGTAATGAGAAACAATTGCGATTAAATTCATCAGCAGTCTCCCCTCCAGGTGCTGCCCTGGTCACCCCTGCTTCTCCTCCCTGAAACAATTTAAAGAAATGCAATCCTACCCCTTTATTCCCCGCGTCCTTATGACCTCCGCCCTCGTTTTATCTCAGCCTAGTCCCCACCCCGTTCTTATCTCCGCTCTAATAAAACGTGACTTGGCATCCAGAACGCCACCTCGCGTGCTGCACAGCCTCTGCCTGTTTTAGTGCACGTGTGGGTTTTAATGCCGGTCGAACGGTTAGGCGGGCTCTCTCCCGCCGCGTTACCCCTGAGCAGGCCGTTCAAAAAACAATTGCGCGGCACCTCGTGCGCCTGTCCCCGCAAGCACCCCCCAATCCCGCACAATACCTCACGCGGCCACAGCGGCCCGTAATACGCCTCACAAAGGAATCTCCAGGCGCCGGGAACCGTCAGGCAGGCCAAACGATGCGGTGTACTCCACGCGGTCTCGGGCTACCCTTTGGAAGAACGCCGAGTCACGGTCCGCCACTCAGGATCGCCGCAAACCGCTTCTCTCCAGCCTGTGCCCTGTAAAAGTCAAACACAAATCGCTAACAAAGACACAGCAGCAACGAGGGCGGCGTGGGGCACACGTCAACGAGGGAACGTTGATCCGCCAACCGGGATCGCCGCCAACCGCTCTCTCCAGGCTGTGTTCGGGGATCCTGTGAAAACAAAGAAAAATTCGTCAATAAACAAAGAAGCCCCGAACGCGGGGCACACCGTTACAGCGAGGGAGCGTCCAGGGACAAGGGGGTCTCCTGGGCGCTCCCCACCTCTTTATTCCCGAGGGGCCAGGCGGCCCCTCCTATAGCCCGCCCCCCCTTACCCGGACCCACTACCTAGGATCCGGGTCAGGGAGGCCGCCGGCCAATCGGCGGTGGGCCGCGCCCCCCAGGGCACGCCCCCACCGCCGAGTGGCCACACAAGAGAAAGGGGGGCGACGGTCGCCGCGCCGCCATGCGTGCGGGGGGGCCGAGGGCCCCCCTTTTCATTCTTCAAGCTACAGTGCATGCCCTAAATCGTCAGTCAAATACATTGGAGATCCAAGTTGATTTACTTAATACTCTTGTTGTGTTTGTACCAGAAATTAGCCACAAAAAAGGTAATCTCAATAAACTCATAGGGTCTGGTCGCCAGACCCATGGTGGCGTGGTGGTCCAGCCACCACCACACGGGTGATCAGACAGCCCTACTATGACGTCGGCGCTTGGCATGTAATTGTACCACCAACTCCACCAGGGAAACGCCGTTCCCTGTCGGTTCCATTGCGGTCATGGGCTGTGTATTATGCAGGTGGTGCTGCTGCAGAACCGCCATGCATATTGCTAGTTTCAGGACCACCAATGGTTTTATAGAGGTCTTTCCTCCATGGAAAGGCTGGTGGTGCTGAAACAGGGCCCCCTCTGCCCCATAAGCCTGGGGATGCATGCAGGGGGGCACAACATGTGCCCCCCTGTGTGTATGCACACAGGTTCCTACACAGCATGGACTTGTGAGTCCATGCCATGCAGGAACTCCGTGTGGCATTCCCCTTGCAGTGCCTCTTTCAAAGGCACCGCTGTCTTTGAAACATGCACCGCAGCGAGACCGCCATGCCGCCCGCCTACCAGACCACAAAATTGGTCGTAAACTGGTGGACGGGCAACAGCAATCTTTGGTGGAGCAGTAGCCCGGTGGTTGGCACAGCTGAAAGTCCTAATTAGGTGCATAGTGGGAGCACAATCATAATCAAAATATAACACATGTCCATGTTTGCAGATATTGGATTACCTAGCTTTTTTTGCCCACAGTGCTGGCCACGCTCTTGTCAAAAATTAAACAAGCATCAGCAAAGCAATGGTCTCTAACACAGGAATTAAAAACTGATGTCCGAGAACACATCACAAGGAATCAACAAGCTCCCTCAACATTAACACTGAGTAATACTGGGGGTCCCTGACACTCTGCCTAATTACAGCGGTACTCCTGACGCAACTACGACTTTAAGGACATCAAGGAAGATTACTCAAGAAGCCTCAGCGGAAGTTCGCTCAGTACCAAATGTGCAAGTCCTGAAGGACCTAAAAACCTGACAAGTCCTGGCACCTTACACACAACTTCACAATTTACCTGTACGTCTGAGTCATCATCTAAGACCACGAAACAGAAAGTGTTACCTCCACAGGGGTTAGCAAGGAAGGGCTGCAAATCTTGCCAAGGCGACCAACAATGCAGAGCGGCCCAAGTGGACATCAGTGCGACAACACCTTATCTGAAATTTCAATTGAAGTCCATCAGAAATTCACTAAGACACAGGCCACACAATTTTCTGAGAATGAACGGAAGAAAATGCATAAAGGAGGAAACAGGGATTTCACAATTACACCAGCCTCAAAAATTATACCCATTGTTAAGCAAATGTGCTGATTTATCAAAACAGGTTTCAGGGTCACCACCTAGGCAGTTGGAAATGAAGTGTGAAGTATTAAAAGAGCCATACTATTCAACAAAGGAATTAGTAGCTGCAAAGATAAATAAAGCATATTTAATAGCTCACTCTCCTGACCATGACACACCATTAAGTCCACTTATCACCAAAAATACTATCAACGAAATTGACACGATTCATCATGTGCAATTGATTCAACTGACAAGGAAATTAAAGGATTTCAAAGCCTATGTAATGTCAACAACTGAAAATATAGGTAACCAACGGTTCAATGCTTCTGAGGATTCGAAACCTCAGGATGCAAATAAGAACACTTTGGGATAGACACAGGAGAAGTGCAGGTCCACATCTTTCTCTCCTGACCGGGATAGCAAGGCAGACAAGAGATCGCTTCTAATCTCGGCCCAAATTTCTATTGATTATACCATTTCATAATGGGGTTCAATTAACAGATTACAACTACCGATCCAAGATCAGACGTTCGACTAACTAGATGATACTCTTGCACTTCGGCTAAATTCAGTTGGATTGAAGGTGCTAAATCCTAGATTATCAAGTAATAAACCTCCATCTAGGACACAGATTTCTCAACAAGCTACCTCCTTCATAGACTTTACACTAATAAGTGTCACCGTATTTACATACATCCAGCAATTTAGACTAGACGAGAGTCCCACTGCACACAACAACTAATATCTTAACCACTGGTGCCCACACGAACAATTGTAAGATATTGAAGTGGAACAATGTTTCTGTTCCAAAAATAGTAGCTCATAGCAAAGCGCTTTTAAATTCATCTGAGAATTAAGCAGGAAATTCAATACTATGGGTCTCATTACAATGCCGGTCGGAGCAACCGTCCGAGCGCCATGGCCACGGTCTGATTCCGACTGCCGAGGCCGAGAACTTATCCATGACATATTACGATGCATGCAGTCCAAACCTCCAACCGCAACAGTCAGAGGGTTCTCCTCATGGGTCGAGGCAGTCGGAAAGCTTACTGATAGGGATTCCAACGCCGATGGGTCTGGGGTTCAACCGCCGAGCACATTTGATGAAACCGTCGTACTGGTGGTCCCTAATTTGCTGGTTCACCACGCTGATAGACTGCTGCGCTACAGCTACAGTAAAACACCACAACAGTGTCCATAGGATGCTGAAAAATACTACACAGCTGATGGCCATTACCTAACTCGACACACCTACAATTTAAAGTGTAAAAAACACCTCATCCCTGACCACGAAACACACCACATTGTTTGAAAGAGAAGGCTGCCCTTACTACACTATATCATCACACACACTCCAAATATTTTTTTTGCACAATTTTCTTTGTCATTCCTTCTTTTATATCCATTTTGCATTATATTCACTGACACACGCTGATTTAATTTACCATGTCACCTACGAAATATCCACATTTTTCTGACACCAAGCTGTCAGTGATGATGGATGAAATCATTTGAAATTTGTTTTGAGCCTAAGCCCAATAAACTTCTAGCGCTAGGAAGAATGAAATGTGGGGCAGAGTAGTCAACAAAGTCAATACTGTAGATACCACTTTGCGCACAAAGGAGGACATCAGAGAACGATGGCACAACCTGAAGACGAGGGTCAAGAACCTCACCTCCAGGCTCCACCTACCGCCACAGGAGACAGGAGGTGTTCCTCCTGGTTCACCATTACAACTCACACTCTCGGACGAGAAGGTGCATCCAATCCTGCAAACTCAGGGCTTAACAGGGATACCTGGAGGAATGGAGACCAGTAATTTACACACCACCAACTCTCACAATATATCAATGTACTGTTTGCACACATCTCATCTCTTGCTATCGTTTATCTCAGGCACTTTTCCCATATGCAGTACCTAAAGTATCAAAGGAGTGTGATTGGCAGTTACATTGCACAAGTCCACATGTATCATCCTCCATTAAATCCCACATGTGGGAATGCTCTCTGTAAGTGCATTTCCATGAAATCATCATCTGTCAGATCTGTGACTGGGGGTGTATGAAAAGTTTCAGCACGTCCATTATCTCCTTGTGTTTGCCTTGTTTGCCCTAAGTTGGCAGGATATGCCCAGACGGGGGTTCCCTTGATCTATTTAACGCTCTATTCAAGCTAGCCTGGCTGATGAGGGGTGTTAACCTGAAACTGGTCCCAGGATGCTTGTTTCCGGTCCAGTTAAGACCTGGCTTGGCATTTCAGGCTGGAGTGTTCCCATGAGGGACAGGGCCAAGATGGATTTGCATATGGCTGGGTCTGAACTGGGGTGGCGAAATGAGCTAAAGAACGATGATGGATTCAACTCAGACCTGTGACTGCGGGTGAGTGTCTGGAAAGTTACAGCACTGTGTCCATTATCTCCTTGCGGTTGCCATCAAATCATCATCCCAGGACCCCTATCATGTGCAAATGTATAATCAAATTGCCCACCACAACAGAGTTTTGCTAACCGGAATGTAACACAAAGCAGTTTTGCTAGTGTTGGCAAATCGAAATTGAAATGACTGTACCTACCAAGAAGCCCTGTTGCTTGAATACTTAACAAAAGGCACCAGTGTTCTTTGTCCATGCTCACTTGTCAGCCATGTAACTACTGAGGTTCACCTCACAGGAAGGTAGCCTTTTGTCAAGTGTGTGGTATGAGAGAATGACATGACTACAACTACCATGAGTACCTGTACTTCTGACTCTGAACAAGAGTTACCAATTTTGTTTGTTCATACTCACTTGTGAGCCATTTGACTACCGAGGTTCAACTAACAGGTGGGTAGCCATTGGTCAAGTGTGTGGTATGAGAAATGATATGACTACAACTACCATGAGGCCCTGTACTTCTGACTCTGAGCAGGAGGCACCAGTATTGTACGAGAAAGTGACACAACTACAACTACCATGAGGCTCTGCTACTGCAACACTTAACAAGATGTACTAGTGCAGTTTCTCCTGAGCCCCTTGTCGGCCATGTCTGCACTGACCCCTATGTCATATGAACTGTGCACCTTACACACAACGCTGTGCTCAGGCAAGTCTGCCTACTCAACCTGAACTACAACTGGTCACTATAAATGAAAAGAAAGAGTACAGAAGTTACACTCCATCAAGTGTCAGTCAGTCAGTCAGTCAATCCACTTTATTCGATTACTTAAAATCATAAAAGTACAAAAAAACAATAAATAAACATAGACACTACTACAAATCTTTAAACATAACATTAAAAATACATAGGCGATATTAAACCTAACACATATTCAGATCCCTTAAACTAGAATTAGGCAATAGCTAATGAGTAGTACCTTTGGATGGACTCATCCTCAAAGTTCTCTTGTTCTTAAACCTCACTGCTGCTACCAAAAAGGATGCAATATTAAAAATGTCATCAGGGTTACACAAAGCTTGAAGAAAAACTAGCGATGTCTAGCCTGAGTGAAACCCCTTCCTCTCAGTATAGGTAACAGATATATTCTGCAAATATTGGTGATAAAGTCGCAAAACATCATAAAGTGTAATGTGTCCAGGGGCGAGAAATCATCACATTGGCAAGGATTAGCATCTTCAGGTTTACACCATCAATGATAATCCCCCAATGTTAGGTGCATCACATTAAAACGGAGCCTCGTTAGAAGCCAGCGATGGTACCACTTACTAACAATTAACAGATAAGGTTCAGTGTTAATAGATGTTTTTAATAGGTAATGGACCCTAACTAAGGGTTTACATAGCTCCTGTTCTTCCCGCTCCACCGACAAGAGGTTCTTAAAATTCAATTTCACCCACAACACGTCCTCCTTCCGAATGTTGTCAGGATCCTCATAGAGCTTCGGCCATCCTAATTTAATTAACATACTTTTTACGTATGCCACCCATTTGATTTTTACAGACTTATCCAATGGTATACAATCTCGTAAGATCAAATGATTCAGGGTTAGTTCGAGGTTCAGCCAAGTTTTGAGCCAGCAAAGCAACGGAGCTGCTCTCAATGTATCAGTGACATAACCCATCCCTAACTCCTGATGTATAGCATACGATGGGGTCGATTGTGGGACGGACAGAAGACTCCTTAAAAATGTGTTTTCCGCAATCTGGATGCCAGCCTGATCTTTATATCCCCATATGGCAGATCCATAGGCCGCAATAGCCAAAAACTTGGCTTTATAGACCTTTAGGATAGCCTCTATCGGTCTGGCCCCCAGACGTCGCGCAAATCCTAACAGGGATGAAGAAGCTCGTATAACTGCATTCTTTTTGGCTTTTTATTGTTGGACCCAGGATGACCTGTCATCAAAAAAAACTCCCAAATAAGTAAAGGAGGTAACAGAAGAAACCTCCAAACCATTACAATAAAAAGTCTTTCTAAGTCGATGACCTACTGTCATGAAGTGCGACTTTCCATTGTTCACAATCAGATCCAGTGAGATCATAAATGCCCCAAAAGCATCTAAGAGCCATTGTAGGCCTACTGCCGTACGGGCCAAAAGAACCGCGCCGTCCGCATAAAGGAGGACAGGGACTGGTCACCCTCCCACTCACGGAATGTCCGACGCGGCCTCTACTAGCAATTTGTCCAGATCATTCCCATAAAGAGTGAAGAGCAGGGGTGCCAGGATGCACCCCTGCCGTACACCCCTGTCTGATTTAAAAGATCTGGTACAGTCGCCAGCCTGGGAGAGCCTAACAGAGGCTCTGAGATCTTGGTGGAGATTAGCTTAAAAATAAACTAAACAGGGATCAAGTCCCTTTTCCAATAAAATATTCCAGAGCTTTGATCTGTTAACCAGATCAAATGCACTGATAAATCCATACAAGCCATTGTTAAGCAACCCTCCTTGGCCATAGTGTATTTGCCTATTAAAAGATGCAGATTTAAACATTGAGTCCATAGTACTCCTCCCACATCTGAATCCATATTGCATGTTTGACAGGATATCCCTTTCATTTACCCAATCTGTGATTTTAGCTAAAATTACCTTTCCCAAAATTTTCACAGAGGAGTCAATGAGGGATATTGGCCTGTAACGCCGTGGGTCCCCTCTCTGCCCCTTTTTAAAAATGGGAATAATAATCAATTTTGACCAGGAGGCCGGAAAGCCTGCTGTACCTACAGCATTAAAAACTTTAACAAGGATTTTAGCCCAGAATTGAGGATTACTTTTAAAGAGATCTGCAGGAACACCGTCTGGGCCCGGTGCTTTGTTACTAGCAGTGTCTTTTATTGCTTTGTCAATTTCCAAGTCATTAAACTTAATCACAGTACTATCCTGACATCATCCTTACACACTCCATCAAGTGTGTAACTGAAATATCAGTAATGCGTGAAGGTAACACAGCTGATATGAAATGGTTATGGACCCATTGAAACTGCACAGCACACATGATTGCCAGTGCAAAATCTACTACCAAGTAGTGTATGCCTGTATTGTACACACAGTTGGACCTGGAATTTATTAACACACATGTAACTTCTACACTATCATTGCTTCAAGTTATTAGGCAATCCCATGTCCTTCCCTCATGTCAACATGAAGCATATCAGCACAGCCAAAGATCAGGCCAATAACCCTTCATGTAATGGATATCTCCTAAAGTCTTGCAATAGAGTGAAACACAACAGAAATAGTTCACTATGTCAAATCCAACACTTTTGTTCCATTCAGTCCTGAACTCACTGTTAACCAAATAAAGTTGGAATGTACATACCACACTACAAACAATAACAATCTACACTATGAGAATGCAAGGGAAGGGTTTGGAATTGGGTGGTATGCGATGGAGCCTTCTCGTGTGCGCTTCTGTGTATAGATGATATTAGTGTTGTACGGTGCTACAGGCGAAGGGATAACCATGAACCACTAAAACAGACACAAGGCCCACAAATATATATTACAGATGCTGTGCACACGTTTTTGTAAATTGCAGAAACAGTACTGCATAACTTAAATTCAAGAAAGTTCCGGCAAAACACTACTATCAACACGCAAACAAGTAAAATTACAGCAGAACACTCCGGGTATCTCGTTTCCTTAGTGTTTAATGGAGATCGATTGCCCAGCCAACACGTGTTTCGTCAGGGCGTGAACCCACAACTTCTTCAGAGCTCTATGGCGAATAACTGAAATGAATCGATCACTCCGCCGGTTGTACTTCTGTCCCGGCTGGTGTAGGAATGGAATAGATTCCCAAGGTAAAATCAAATGAACAAGAACTTGTCAAATAAACGGTCCAATGTCACTTAAGGTAGTGTGACGATGAGTTGCAGCACACGAAAGAAAACAAGCCAAGTTGGGCTCAGTCCAGGGTAAGTTACTCTCCTGGAGGACGGTTTTCGCAGTGGGTCACAAGATTGAGCAGCGGACTCGGCTGCCTTCACACAGATCTCCAGGAGATTAACTTACCATGGACTGAGCCCAACTCAGCTTGTTTTGAAGAAGTCGTGGGTTCACACCCTGATGAAACATGTGTTGGCTGGGCAATTGATCTCCATTAAACACTAAGGACACGAGATACCCGGAGTGTTCTGCTGTTATTTCATGTATTTGTGTGTTTATATTAGTGTTTTGCCTGAATTTTCATGAATTTAAGTTACGCAGTACTGTTCCTGCAATTTACAAAAACGTGTGCACAGGCATCTGTAATAACAATCTACACTATGTCTCAACAGGTCAATCTTGCACTACATCTGGGGAGACACAGGACACTGACCAGAGTCCACCTCCCCTCAGGATCAAGCCTCCAATGAAGCTGAATCTCTGGGCCAAATTGACATGGAGGATGAACCTGGCACATCTGGACAGCCTAGGCAGATCGAAACAGTGAGTCTCACATGTCCACAACCACACCTCCCACCCCAGCGGCAACATCTCAGCTGACGTCTGCCCAACAACCAGTGTACCTATGGCAGGCAGAAACATCTCCTGCACCCCAGTTTCACTTCCAGAGGTGAGCATTGACAACACTCTCACTGAGAATGGAGGAGCCAGTGGGAGGGTGCAGGCTGGGCCAAGGACAGGGATGGTGGGAGGGTAACTGGGCCATTGGTGCCACTGAAGCCCAGGCCGACATCGCCCGAGTCATGGGCAACTATGAGGAACATCAAGGAGTGATGGACTTGGTTCTTGAGGAACTCTGAGAGATGAAGCAGCAGCAGAGGTCCATAGACCAGAGGCTGAACACTCACAACGAGAATAAAGGCCATCTCGTCGGGGTGCTGAGGGACATCAACACCACACTATGCAGGGCTTTCCCCTGCCACCTACTCCTTCCTGTTGTCCAACTACACCTGGCCCCTCAATATCTGCGGCAGCCACAGGAAGGAAGGCACTGGCAGATGAAGACTCCTCAAACACCCCAAACCTGCAGCAGCGGATTCCCCCTGTATTCGTAACCGGGGACGTCCAAAAAGCAGCAGGGCATACGGATGGCAAGATACCCCCCACAGCCAGGAAGAAAGGTTGCCCCTGATGTCCTCCTTTGTGTGCAGCACCCTGACTTTGTTGACTATTCCTGTAAGCTTTTCATTTCTGATTGGAGGAGTTTGTTGGAATTTGGACTTCAGACAATGTGGCTCCTACAAAAATGGTTTCATCAACCAACACTGACAACTATACTCCTCTGTAGTCGCCATTTCACTCTATATTTACAGTAAGTATTTCACAATGTGAACTCTGCAAAAAAATCACTTTTCACAAAATCATTTGCTCATGTAGTATCATTCGCAGCTAGCACATAAAGAAGTTATCACCTTGTATACCACGAAATATAAGTAGAGGCTACTTGTGTATGCATGGGAATTTTGAATGTCAAAAGTGTGCAACTGAGTATCACAACCATGTTGCACCAACACTGACATACAAGTGTACAGTGTCATGAGTATTACATATGTATTCCTTTGTTCCAACTTTGGCCAGGAATAATGTCAGAAAGAGAGTTAAATGATACATCACTGAAATTATCTGTGTCAGAGTGCACAAAATGTCATGTCCAGTCTTCAACAACATGGAAAGAGGGGATACATCTGACAATGCCAAATAGAGTAGCCAAATTACATTTGGGTCATAGAATAAGCTAGAGCCATATCGACAACCTCACAATAGGAATCCCACTTCATTGAAAACAAGGAACCAGAACATGGCATTACAACACTTTCTGAGCACAGGTTAATTCCAATCCAGTGTTGCTGCATCTTGTGGAATGTCACAAACATTTGTCTGTGGTGTACTACAACCTCTGTGGCATACAATGATGAGACACATCAACACTTACAACCAGTGCATACACACTGAAGACATAGCCAATCTGAAGAGAGACTAGCAAATGTTTGCCCAACAACAACATTGTGTTGGAAAATATGATTGCTAAAGGACTGCCACACAACAGGGAACAAGTCATATGGAGTATCAGGAACTTCTATCCGGTTGCTAAGCAAGCTGGCTTGGTGCTCGAGTTGTACACCCAAAGTCTGTGCCAGACATTCCAAGCAACATTCCATGTCCAATGTAAACCTCAGAACAGCATCAGATACCTGCAGATGTTTTAACTCTGAAACGTTCAAATGAAGGTGACATGGTGAAGGTACCTACAAAAGACCAATACCAAGAGATTATCAAGGAAACCATACATAGGACACCAATCAGAGCCCACTTCTGAAGTACACAGTACGTGGATAAATGTCAACTACACAAAACAACACAACAACATGTGCATGTGTCAAGACCTTCCTCCACAAACAGCTGTGTGCAGTTTCCCACAGCTGTACAAGCCTAACAGGTATCAATGAACATCCTCCTCACAGCTTCAGAACAACAGTCAATGTAACAGTCAATGTCTTGACATCCCACAACACGCTTACAAGAAAAGAAGTTGTTGATGAGCCCTTGATGCATGTAAACTCCTTCCTCTTTGCAACTGTCATCATTATTTAGCATTTCTGGATCCTCACACAGGTTTCCATCCTCTGCAATGAGAGGGATATTCTGTTGCAGTGCGAGGTTGTGGAGCATCTAGGCATCTAGCAGGCTACGGTGATCTGACATACATTTCTGGGTGAGTGGAGGAGGGCTCCCCGAGTTTCCAGACATCTGAATCTGGCCTTCAGAAGCCCAAAAGCCAGGTGCACTGGCCACCATGTTCTACCATGGGCCTTAATAAAGCAGACTTCCCCTGGCGTTGTCGGATTCCTCAGCAGTGCTAACAACCATAGGCGGTTGGGATACACTGAGTCGCTAGATGGAAGACAGACATAGTTGCGATAATGAGTCACACATTTGTGGAAGATGCGACCAGACATCAAACATACAAAGGTTGGGTACATTATACTCACCAACAAGCCAGGCCCTCTCTGGTAGTAGTTGTAACATTAACTGGGGTATGGTGCTGTTCTGCATGAAGAATGAGTCATGGGAAAATTCTGGGAATCTGGCACAGACATGTGAGATGTATAAATCTGCTAGACATGCCACTTGCATGTAGAATGGAAGTGCTTCCTCTTAACTGGCTTGAGGCGGTACTAAGGCAATATGTGTGCCATCAATAGCTGAAGTGGGATGCAACCTAAACCATAAAAGTCACCATTCACATTGGCCAAATCTTCACATCTGGGGAACTGACTGTAGCTGTCCAAGTGTCTCATCAGTGCTGAATAAAAGGTAAGACAATATCCCAGAAGGTGTAAATATAAAGACAATTTACATAGTATGCAATCAGCATTACATAAAGTACTGAAAGGAGACACCTATTCAACTAGTTTTAGAAAAATACGATGCAAACGCTGTGAAGCAACCGCTTGGATCGCTGACTGGCGATGTCTGACCACATTTAGTGGGTCGACTGTTCTCACCTGAATAAACAGGAGTTCGGCCGCCATTGTTACTCGCCAACTTTGCCGTTTTCCACGATGATTCGTCCTGGGAACCCTATATAACCAACAGGTCCCCTGGTGCGGAACTCTTCAAACTTACGACAGGCACTGAGGGAAGCCGAGTGGAATAATAAAATTCAGGTCCCTGACCACAGATATCGTACCACTGCCCGAACCTCCTGAGACGCCCATTCCATCAGACTTTTGATTCAGTCCCTGGGCGGCTAGATGCAACGTGCCGGTTCTTCCCGATCACGGCTGTGATTCCCTCATACTCAGCACTCCTAATTGAGACAACCCTGTCCTGAAGATGGTTCACATTGGCTAAGGACCGAAACGTCGTCGACCCTCCAGCGCAAATTCCAGGCGCATAATATTGTGACCCCAATTGTATTTTGGAATTATAGACTGTATTATAGATTGTCACTGATTCTATGTCACTGTTGAGCTACTCACTGTAAATATTTCACCTTGCTCACTTTGCGCCGCCCGTCGCTGCACACGCCTTCACTTGAGTTGCTACACCTCACTTGTACATATTGTGCACAAAGTTTTTCTTTGGGTTGTCACCCTGAAGTTTGGTTTATGTGCTGTATACAACTTTATGTGTCTAAAAAAATTCTTGCTCAAATACAAAATAACTAAAAATATATTTTTCTAATACTAGTTGAATAGGTGTCTCCTTTCAGTACTTTATGCAATGCTGATTGCATACTATGTAAATTGTCTTTATATTTACACCTTCTGGGATATTGTCTTACCTTTTATTTAGCACCCTAATCCCAATTGGTTTATGGGTTATACTCATGTTCTTGTTATAATATCATCAGTGCTGAAAGCACATCATGTAGAACTCCACTGACTATAGGTCGAGACATTTCACCTACATATAGCCACTGTGTCCTGAAATTAATCTGTGGCCAAGAAATGCAGTGCTGCCATGAATCTCACCATTGGTGTCAGCGATGCGGGATAGGTCCTTTGAGGATGTAAATGAGGTTCCAACTGGTCACATAAATTTTGTATCATCTGCCTATTGAGATGAAACTTTATGATGACGTATCTTTCTTCCATAGTTTGTAGGTCTGGAAATGGCCAGAATAATGGAGGTTGTCGTCTTCTCCCTCTGCTAGGGTACCTATGTGTGGAGTGTACACATATGAGGATATTGGTCACAGGGTTCACACTAACTTATACCAAGACAGAGCCAAAATGTGTGTGACCAAACAGTAATGCGTATGAGAGCAGTACATGGCATTCCACATCATATTTGTATGAATGACAAAAGCATACATGGGAACTTTTTGTATGAGGAAAGTGAAAGAGATGCCTGACAGGTAAGTGGATGATACATTTCCCAAATTGACCACTGTTGAGGGAGGGCCCATCCCAGGCAATACACAGCCTAAGGAATAAATTGACTTTCCAAATATATACGGTAGTCACCCAGATGAATCGGATGCACTGCCATCATTACATGTTCCATCTATCATCCTCAATCTGGACGCTACTTGTGTCCCTGACAGTACTGTGCAGATTATACACAATTCTTTTGCATGGTGGGCACCGTCATGTTGCGGACACTGTTCTGCACACATTAATGCCGTCACCGCCGGTGTACATTTCACCACGGTAATAGTGTGATCATGCATTCTCCACTCATCAATTCTATGGCTCACCAGAGAAGTACTGCTAGTACATTATGTAGGATCAGTGGCATCGCTATGGATGGGTGGATAATGCCAGGGTACAAGCCAAGCAGAGGACCAAGACCGAGTCTTGTAGAAGGCACGCCTCTCCCAAATGGCTAAACCTAAGAGCAACTGGAGACGTAACAGTGCATGAAGTTAGAGAGAGATCTCTTTGCCTTAATCAGTATACAATACAATCCAGGATAGTAATTCCAGAGAGCCAATGAACTTCTTTAAAGCATTGTGTGCTGTATTTATTGAGATAATTCCAAAGCTACAGCTTTCATTTTATACACTGGTACACTCAACTCAAACACTCTCTCAAACTCGATGATGCTCTAATTTCCTGAAACCAATTTTTGATAACCAATTGATGTCGCTTTTTCACAATATGTTTTCACTTCACATAACAGCCTTGAAAAAATCTTGGTCTGCTGGCCTATGGGCAAAACACATGTCAGCTGTACCTCTGGAATTATCTCAATAAATACAGCGCACAGGACCATATGTATCAAGCCAAATTGCGATCACAAACGCTGAAATTCACAGAATTTCAGCGTTTGCGATCACAATTTAGCAGTGGGCAATGTATCACACAAAAACCAACTCGCAAAATAAGGAATCGCGAAATTTGCGATTTCCTATTTTGCTAATGCATTTAGGGAATCGCAAACTGCGATTCCCTAAATGCAATGTAGGAAGCACCCAAGTTGTGCGATTTTGGCTTAAGGAATCACAAATTACCACCAACTACAGGTTGGTGGTAATTTGTAATTTCTTTGAAAAATGCACTTTTTAGAATTTTTCAAAGTGCCATGTGGCACACATACATGCCCTTAGGGCATGTATGTGCGTCACATCAACACCCATGCTTATTTCAGGGGTGCAACAGGGTTTCCTTTTGACATCCTTGAAATTGCATTCACAATTAGCGAGTACCTAATGGGTACTCCCGAATTGCAAATGTCGCACCATTCATTGCTATGGGCCTATAGGCCCATAGGAATGAATGGGGAGGTATTCCTTAATTGCGAATCACAATTTACGATTTGCAATTAAGGAATATGTAGGATTCGTGGAAGTTTTTGCAAATCCTACATACATCACATTTTGCGATTCTCAAAAAATCGCTATTTGAGAATCGCAGAACAACATTTTGGTACATATGGCCCACAGTGCTTTATTTCAAAAAGATTTTATTAGAAGAAGAATGGTATATACCGACAGGTGAAGGCATAACAGGGTTACAGTTGTTATATAATGTTCCATATGCTGCACAGTTCCGTTCAGTTGTTCAGTTCATACTGGTTGTTGAGGAGCCTTCAAAAGGGGGAAGGAAGAAAAAGAAAGGAGAAGGAAAAAAAAAAGGAGGGCGGGGGGGGGGGGGGGGAACTGACAACGTTAGGGCTAAGTTTTAAAGAAGTTCATTGGCTCTCTGGAATTGCTATCCTGGACTGTATTATATAGTAATTAAGGCACAGAGATCTCTCTCTAACTTTATGAATTAATACATTATGTACTCTGCAAGATTCGTCTATCATATCTAATGGCCAACAATGTGGCTCAGAGTTCCAGACTGACATCAGAGTTTTGAAAGTTAGATGGTGTGGCACCAACATAGGACAAATATGTAATGGTACATGTGGCACTGTACTTTGTGGATTTCACATCATCATGGTGATGTGCATACAGTCCTGAACACTACACCGTATTTTTGTGGATGTGACATCAGGTAACTATGGTATGCTACAAGGGCCTAATTTGACAGTGTGATCACATCTGCTACACACGAGGGTGAATTTGGGACATGGTCATACATGCAGTTGGAGCAGACTGTGGTTATGAGACCATTATGAGTGACTGTGCACAGGTCATGTAGCATTCATGCATGTTCTCATGCCAATGTCGGAGCCAATGTAGTTATCCTTGAACAAGTTGTGATGCAAGCTATTGTGTAATATATTGTATTATGACATGATTGCCTAGTGTGTTTAGGCAATTGAAATGAATCTATTTCTACTCTTATTTCAGCACCAACCCGAGCGAGCGGGTGAGCCAGGGGATGGAGACCCAAATCTTGGGGGAGGTTGGCAGGGGCCCGTGTGCGGGGGTTCTGAGGTCACAGGAGAAGGAACAGTGATGGCAGGAAAAAGCTCCTGCTGTGGATTGTGTAGATGCACAGATGCCGTCGTAGTTTGCAGTCCGGGGCACGGGCGTAACAAACCCCCCTCCGTAGCCCCCGCGGTGCCTTGGGGCCCCACTGTTCAGTAAATGAAGGGGGCGAGGGTCCCTCAGCTCTTTGGTGAGAGCTGTGAGAGAGGCCTGCGCTGAAGCAAGCCTCTCTCCCTCCAAAGCAGGTGCAGGCTGTCTGCCACTCTGAGCCCCTCCCGCTGACTGAAGAGAAACAATGTATCAAGTTACAATGTTTCTCTTCAGTCAGAGCACATGGAAAGAGGATGGGGTGGGAGCCCCATAGAGAGAGCAGGAGGCAGCACAAAGCACTGCTCAGGACCCTGACAAGGACGGGGGCTGGGGGCCCCATAGAGAGAGCAGGAGGCAGCACAGAGCACTGCTCAGGACCCTGACAAGGACAGGGGTGGGGGCCCCAGAGAGAGAGAGCAGGAGGCAGCACAGAGCACTGCTCAGGACCCTGACAAGGACGGGGGCTGGGGGCTCCAGAGAGACAAGAGGGAGCACAGAGTACTGCTCAGGACCTTGACAAGGAGGGGGGGTGGGGGCCCCAGAGAGAGAGCAGGAGGCAGCAGAGAGCACTGCTCCTGACCCTGACAAGGACGGGGGCTGGGGGCCCCAGAGAGACAGGAGGCAGCATAGAGCACTGCTCAGGACCCTGACAAGGATGGGGGTTGGGGGCCCCAGAGAGACAGAAGCCAGCACAGAGCACTGCTCGGGACCCTGACAAGGACGGGGGCTCGGGCCCCATAGAGACAGGAGGCAACACAGAGCACTGCTCGGGACCCTGACAAGGACGGGGACTGGGGGCCCAATAGAGACAGGAAGCAGCACAGAGCACTGCTCGGGACCCTGACAAGGACGGGGGCCCCAAAGAGACAGGAGGCAGCACAGAGCACTGCTTGGGACCCTGACAAGGACAGGGACTGGGAGCCCCAGAGAGACAGGAAGCAGCACAGAGCACTGCTCGGGACCCTGACAAGGACGGGGGCTGGGGGCCCTAAAGAGAGAGAGGAGGCAGCACAGAGCACTGCTTGGGAACCTGACAAGGACAGAGAGAGAGCAGGAGGCAGCACAGAGCACTGCTCGGGACCCTGACAAGGACGGGGGGCAGAGAGCAGGAGGCAGCACAGAGCACTGCTCGGGACCCTGACAACGATGGAGGCCAGGGCCGGACTGGGAACTGACCGTGGCAAAGTGCTTGGCCGGCCCCCCTCCCCAGTCGGGTGGGGTTGGAGGTGCCGCCGAGCTCTTTGCCGGGGCTGGTTTCGGACGATTTTGTTGCAGGGCCGATTTTGCAGCTATGTTGCAAAAACGGCCCTGTAACAAAAACGGCCCCCGGGGGCCCAAAACCGGCCCCACCCGTGCGGCGCACCGGGGGATTGCCCGGTGCCCGCTATGGCCAGTCCGGGCCTGACGGGGGCTGGTGTCCCCAGAGAGAGAGCAGGAGGCAGCACAGAGCACTGCTCAGGACCCTGACAAGGACGGGGGTGGGGGCCCCAGAGAGAGAGCAGGAGGCATCACAGAGCACTGCTTGGGACCCTGACAATTGTGGGAGTGGGGGCCCCCAGAGAGAGCATTCTCCAGGGCAATGCTCATATGAGAAGGGATGAGGCAGCAAAATGGTGCCCTCAGGTAAGCACTCTTGTTAGAAGCACCATGTGGGCGTCCGGAGGGGGGTGGGCAAGGGGGGGCCAAGAAGGGTGCAAGGTAGAGAGGAGAAGGGTGCAAGGTAGAGAGGAGAAGGGTGCAAGACAGAGAGGAGATGGGTGCAAGGCAGAGAGGAGATGGGTGCAAGGCTGAGGGGAGAAGGGTGCAAGGCAGAGAGGAGAAGGGTGCAAGGCAGAGGGAGAAGGGTGCAAGGCAGAGGGGTGAAGGGTGCAAAGCAGAGGGGAGAAGGGTGCAAGGCAGAGAGGAGAAGGGTGCAAGGCAGAGGGGAGAAGGGTACAAGGCAGAGAGGAGAAGGGTGCAAGGCAGAGAGGAGAAGGGTGCAAGGCAGAGGGGAGAAGGATGCAAGGTAGAGGGGAAAAGGGGTGCAAGGTAGAGAGAAGGGTGCAAAGTCGAGAGAAGATGGGTGCAAGGCAGAGAGGAGATGGGTGCAAGGCTGAGGGGAGAAGGGTGCAAGGCAGAGGGGAGAAGGGTGCAAGGTAGAGGGGAGAAGGGTGTAAGGTAGAGGGGAGAAGGGTGCAAGGTAGAGAGGAGAAGGGTGCAAGGTAGAGAGGAGAAGGGTGCAAGGTAGAGAGGAGAAGGGTGCAAGGCGGAGGGGAGAAGGGTGCAAGGGGGATGCTGATGAAGTAAAAAATGTGCCTCCCCTGGAAACATTTCTGCGGACGCCCATGGCAACTCACACTACTTTGTGAGAGAGAGTGGAGAGAGAGTGGAGTGGAGAGAGAGAGGGGAGTGAGAGAGAAAGAGAGAGTGGAGTGAGAGAGAGTGGAGCAAGAGAGAGTGGAGTGAGAGAGTGGAGCAACAGAGAGAGTGGAGCAAGAGAGAGAGTGGAGAGAGAGTGGAGAGAGAGTGGAGAGAGAGAGAGTGGAGAGAGAGTGGAGGGAGAGAGTGGAGAGAGAGAGAGTGGAGAGATAGTAGAGAGAGTGGAGAGAATAGAGAGAGAGTGGAGAGTATAGAGAGAAAGTGGAGAGAGAGTAGAAAGAAGAGAGAGAGAGAGTGGAGAGAGAGAGTGGAGAGAGAGAGTGGAGAGAGAGGGAGTGGAGAGAGAGGGAGTAGAAAGAGAGTGGAGAGAGAGAGAGTGGAGCGAGAGAGTGGAGAGAGAGAGAGTGGAGAGAGAGAGAGGAGAGAGAGTGGAGAGAGAGAGAGTAGAGAGAGTGGAGGGAGAGACAGTAGAGAGAATGGATAGAGAGAGAGTAGAGAGAGTGGAGGGAGAGTAGAGAGAGAGAAGGGAGAGTAGAGAGAGAGAAGGGAGAGAGAGAGTGGAGGGAGAGTGGAGGGAGACAGTGGAGAGAGAGTGGAGAGAGAGTAGAGAGAGTGAGAGACAGTGGAGAGAGAGACTGTGGAGAGAGAGACAGTGGAGAGAGAGTGGAGAGATAGTGGAGAGAGAGTGGTGGGAGAGAGTGGAGAGAGAGAGAGAGTGGAGAGAGAGTGGAGAGAGAGTGGAGAGACTGGAAAAAGAGAGAGGAGAGAGAGTGGAGAGAGGGAGAGTGGAGAGAGAGAGAAGAGAGAGTAGAGAGAGAGTGGAGAGAGAGAGAGTGGAGAGAGAGGGGAGAGAGAGGAGAGAGTAGAGAGCGGAGAGAGTAGAGAGAGTGGAGAGAGAGAGTGGAGAGAGAGACAGTGGAGAGAGAGACAGTGGAGAGAGAGACAGTGGAGAGAGAGAGTAGAGAGAGTGGAGAGAGGGAGTAGAGAGAGTGGGAGAGAGTAGAGAGAGTGGAGAAGAGTAGAGAGAGAGAAGGGAGAGTAGAGAGAGAGAGAAGGGAGAGAGAGAGTGGAGAGAGAGTGGAGGGAGAGTAGAGAGAGTGAGAGACAGTGGAGAGAGAGACAGTGGGGAGAGAGAGAGTGGAGAGAGAGAGTGGAGAGAGAGAGTGGAGAGAGAGAGAGAGACAGTGGAGAGAGAGAGTAGAGAGAGAGAGTAGAGAGAGTGGAGAGAGAGGGTAGAGGGAGTGGAGAGAGAGTATAGAGTGGAGAGAGAGTAGAGAGAGTGGAGAGAGAGTAGAGAGAGAGAAGGGAGAGTACAGAGAGTGGAGAGAGAGTAGAGAGAGTGAGAGACAGTGGAGAGACAGTGGAGAGAGAGTGAGAGAGAGTGGAGAGACAGTGGAAGAGAGTGGAGAGATAGTGGAGAGAGAGAGTGAGAGAGAGTGGAGAAAGAGTATGGAGGAGAGAGTGGAGAGAGTAGAGAGAGAGTGGAGAGAGAGAGAGAGTGTAGAGAGAGAGGGTGTTAGAGAGAGAGAGTGGAGAGAGAGTAGAGAGAGTGGAGAGAGGGAAGAGAGGTAGAGAGAGTGGAGAGAGAAGTAGAGAGAGTAGAGAGAGAGGAGGAGTAGAGAGAGTGGCGAGAGAGTAGAGAGAGAGAAGGGAGATTAGAGAGAGAAGGGAAGAGAGAGGGTGGAGAGAGAGGGGAGAGAGTGAGAGAGTGGAGAGAGTGGAGAGAGTGGAGAGTGGAAGAGAGAGTGAAGAGAGTGGAGAGAGAGTGGAGAGTATAGAGAGAAAGTGGAGAGAGAGTAGAAAGAAAGAGAAGAGAGAGTGGAGAGAGAGAGAGTGGAGAGAGAGAGTGGAGAGAGAGGGAGTGGAGAGAGAGGGGAGTAGAAAGAGAGTGGAGAGAGAGAGAGTGGAGCGAGAGAGTGGAGAGAGAGAGAGTGGAGAGAGAGAGAGGAGAGAGAGTGGAGAGAGAGAGAGTAGAGAGAGTGGAGGGAGGAGACAGTAGAGAGAATGGATAGAGAGAGAGTAGAGAGAGTGGAGGGAGAGTAGAGAGAGAGAAGGGAGAGTAGAGAGAGAGAAGGGAGAGAGAGAGTGGAGGGAGAGTGGAGGGAGAAGTGGAGAGAGAGTGGAGAGAGAGTAGAGGAGTGAGAGAGACAGTGGAAGAGAGACTGTGGAGGAGAGACAGTGGAGAGAGAGTGGAGAGATAGTGGAGAGAGAGTGGTGGGAGAGAGTGGAGAGAGAGAGGAGTGGGAGAGAGAGTGGAGAGAGAGTGGAGAGACTGGGAAAAAGAGAGAGGAGAGAGAGTGGAGAGAGGGAGAGTGGAGAGAGAGAGAAGAGAGAGTAGAGAGAGAGTGGGAGAGAGAGAGTGGAGAGAGAGGGGAGAGAGAGGAGAGAGTAGAGAGCAGAGAGAGTAGAGAGAGTGGAGAGAGAGAGTGGAGAGAGAGACAGTGGGAGAGAGAGACAGTGGAGAGAGAGACAGTGGAGAGAGAGAGTAGAGAGAGTGGAGAGAGAGAGTAGAGAGAGTGGAGAGAGAGTAGAGAGAGTGGAGAGAGAGTAGAGAGAGAGAAGGGAGAGTAGAGAGAGAGAAGGGAGAGAGAGAGTGGAGAGAGAGTGGAGGGAGAGTAGAGAGAGTGAGAGACAGTGGAGAGAGAGACAGTGGGGAGAGAGAGAGTGGAGAGAGAGAGTGGAGAGAGAGAGTGGAGAGAGAGAGAGACAGTGGAGAGAGAGAGTAGAGAGAGAGAGTAGAGAGAGTGGAGAGAGAGGGAGTGGAGAGAGAGTATAGAGTGGAGAGAGAGTAGAGAGAGTGGAGAGAGAGTAGAGAGAGAGAAGGGAGAGTACAGAGAGTGGAGAGAGAGTAGAGAGAGTGAGACAGTGGAGAGACAGTGGAGAGAGAGTGGAGAGAGAGTGGAGAGACAGTGGAGAGAGAGTGGAGAGATAGTGGAGAGAGAGAGTGAAGAGAGAGTGGAGAAAGAGTATGGAGAGAGAGTGGAGAGAGTAGAGAGAGAGTGGAGAGAGAGAGAGAGTGTAGAGAGAGAGGGTGTAGAGAGAGAGAGTGGAGAGAGAGTAGAGAGAGTGGAGAGAGGGAAGAGAGGTAGAGAGAGTGGAGAGAGACAGTAGAGAGAGTAGAGAGAGAGAGGAGCGAGAGTAGAGAGAGTGGCGAGAGAGTAGAGAGAGAGAAGGGAGATTAGAGAGAGAAGGGAATGAGAGAGGGTGGAGAGAGAGTGGAGAGAGTGAGAGAGTGGAGAGAGTGGAGAGAGTGGAGAGTGGAGAGAGAGAGTGAAGAGAGTGGAGAGAGAGTGGAGAGAGAGTGGATAGAGAGGAGCAACCTTCCCCCGGCGTACTGATGGCAGGGAACCTGTAATGAATGGACCACCACCTATGATAGTCTGCTGGCAGACTAAGCCCAACCTTTAACTCCACCATCCAGTGTTACGTATAATGGCTGTATTGGTGACAGTGGCGTAACAATAGCCCCGCATCCCCTGCAGTATGGCGGGTCACTGGCCTGAGAGCTCTAGACTGGCACGGAGGATGGAAGGGGGGCCCCCTCTATGTAGTTTGCAGGGGGGCCCCCTCAAGTTTCGTTACGCCACTGGTCCGGGGTTGAGGGTTGTTAACTCTGTGCTAATGTAGATATGGGTGGGTGGAGGTCCAGGGGTCCTGGCACTGGGCTTGGTCCAGGTGTGGCCTACAGTGCAGCAGTGGTGCGCCTGCTGCGTAGCCACGCTGAAGCCTCCATTAAATAGGTTCCTGGATGGGATGCTGGAGGGGCAGCAGGAGGCAGGAAGCGGGCAAGAGCGGCACAGAAGGCAGAAAAATAAGCATCAGAGAATGAATTAGTTAAGCATGGGAAAAATGAAACGTTCAGTGAGTGTTAAAGTGGGAGTAATGCAGACTTAATGAAGAAGGAAGCAGAGGAGAAAACGTGATTAACGGGGAAAAGCAGTTTAGGAGGCAAAAACGAGGTTAAAGGAGGCAAATGAGGAGAAAAGGAAATTGTTGGAGGAATCGCAGTTAGGAGGAGAAAAGTCATAGGAGGCTAATGAGGAAAAAACAAGGTTCAAGGAGGACCACAGTACCTTAGGATAAAACGAGGCCAAAGGAGGAAAAGCATTCGGGAGAAAAATGAAGTCAAATGACGAAGGAAGCAGTCAGGACGAAATACAAGAGGAGGAGGCACAAACACTGGTGTAAGAGACAGCGCTGAGGATCAGTCGATCAGGCTGTCGGGTCAGCCGGTGCCCGAGCGCATTGCTCGAGCTGCAGCGAGGAGTTGGCCCGGGGACCTGGACGTTAGTTGAAATTTCATGATTCAGTTTTCCCTCAGGATTCAGCATTTCATGAAAATAACTAGGATCTAATATCTAAGGTAGCAATGGACATTGCCACGTTGACACCTCAAAAAAGAGGCCTCCAGTAGACTTGGCAAGCAGTGGCCTTCTCTCCACCAGCCCAGTGGAGAAGTGTCTGTCATATTTAAAATGCTCTGCGGAACCAGTGGAACATTTTCTCAGAAATTGCCGCTGCTAAAAAGACGTCAGCATTTTCAGTGATAAAATAATTGTCCCCCAGGTCACCATGTCCTAATGCCCACCAGGAATTATTTTTTTCTGAGAAATAAACATCCAAAGAGAGGTTCTGTTTTTGGTTCCGAGAATCAAAAAGAAATCTGACCCTCAAGGAGTTTTCTCCATAAACATCGGGAACACTTCTGTTTCTTCCACTTATGGATGCCTCGCTTCAGTTGTTAGTGTTAGTCATGAACGATCTGTGTTGAAAGGCTCTCCATAAGCAAGACATGCCTGTCAATGTGCATTAGCCAACTTCCCTGTGGCGGAATTGTCGTAATGAATACTTTTCAGATCACCCCAAAAACTGAGGGGCTTATTTACAAAGCCCTTGCGTCACTTTTGCGTCATTTTTAACATGGGAAAAGTGACGCAACAGTGGCGCAAGGGGCTTGTAAATCTGTCCCTGAGACTCCGGCTTCAGAATTTGAACTCTAGTGGTTCCTTCACTTATAAATGAGGGGTGGAGGCTGCCAGTTCAGCAAGTGGGTAGAACTAACAATTTTCAGACATTTTTTGCTCTCCAAACCTTAAAACCATTAGCCTTGGCATCAGAGGAACAGAGGTTCTTAAGAAATTCTTCCTGATTGAATGATGGGAAGATGGGAATTATTAAAATGAGCTTCGTCTTAGAAATGTCAGTTCTGAGAGTGACCACGATTTGATTTCAGATAAATCTTAATAGACCATGACATTATAGTGCCGCCTCCTGGTCAGGTCATGACACAGCCTGAAATGTTAATAATGGAGATACCAAGAGGAATGCTTGAAACAACTAACCAAGACAGGCATTAAAATGAAGTCAGGAAAATTATTAACATGAATATTCAATGTTATCGATTTACAGATTCATTCACGAAAGTACAGAGTGCATGAATCTACCTAATGAAAATAAAAATAAAGTTTAACTTCGCATGAACTGTAGATGACAGTTTCATTAACAGCTCCTTTAACTTCTCTGTTCGCCCTTGGTGTAGTCTAAAACTAATCTCACAATCATAACACTCAAGCCACACAAACGTGCCACTCTCACGTTTTCATTCTAAATAAGAAGGACATTGCCAGGCAGACAAGCAGGATGTATTTCACACTTAATAATAAGGGGCTGATTACGATGGCGGAGGGACTGCCACTGACAGGCTGTCAGTGGCAGTTCTTCCGCCATCGTAATGCAGTTTTCCGCCCGTCATATTACAATGGCAGGCAGAAGTGTGGCGGTTGGAAAGACTGACCACAACGGTCCAGCCGGCAGATTCAATCCAACCGCCCGTCAGAACAACCACGAGTCCCTGCATTACGGCGGTGCCTGCTAGGCACCACCGTAGGGATTATTACATCCTTTTCCGTCTGTCATTCCTCGATGTTCGACACGCCATGAAACAGCTGGGCGGAAACGGATTTGGGGCCCGTAGCTGCCTACCTTTATCCCTGGGCTAGGACCTGAGGGGCACCTGTGGTGCTCCCCTACATATCCCAGCACCATGTTGCAGGCACCGTATGGTGCTTGCCACGTAGTGCAGGGAAATGTAACCTGTCTTTGTTTTGTACTGCGGCTGTTGCTGCAGACCCAGCACCCGCTGCAATACAAAACATAGAAAAGGCGACTGCCCATGGCAGTCACATCGTAATGCGAACTGTGGAACGGCCGCCTTGTAGGCGGGTAGTCCCAAATACGAAACAATGACAGACGTACTGAAATCCATCGACCATTGTAATCATCCCCTAAGTGTGATTTACACTTCTATGCCTAGAATGAAGTCGTTTTTAGGGCTCGGGCCTACGCCACCACGAAGTGGGGGGGCGGAGCTTCCGAGCTCTTATGCGTTCAAAAAAAAAAGAATTCAGAAAGGGGTCCGGCTGGCACATTCCTTAGTTTTTTATGGCATCTGCCTAGTGATTCGTCTTCGCTGTGCTGTCTATTTAGTAGCATTGACGTGATAGGCTATATGTAATTTACGCGTGCCCGATTTGGCATATTTTCGGCGGTTTCGCGCATGGCAGACTTATTAATCTTAATTAGGAGCTGTCAGAGTGCCCGTGTAATGCAATCCAGATGGTGCGAGCGCGTTCACCATTGCATTGCATGTATCATGCGCGCGTTTAACATTTACCTTTCGCGCACGGCAGTCCATTCATTTGGCGGTCTGTTCTGTGTGTTTGTATTTGCACGTAGTGCAGAGGCGTAGTGCAGAGTGGTAGTGCGTAGTGCAGAGGCGTAGTGCAGAGGCGTAGTGCAGAGTGGTAGTGCGTAGTGCAGAGGCGTAGTGCAGAGTGGTAGTGCGTAGTGCAGAGGCGTAGTGCGTAGTGCAGAGGCGTAGTGCGTAGTGCAGAGTGGTAGTGCAGAGGCGTAGTGCAGAGGCGTAGTGCGTAGTGCAGAGTGGTAGTGCAGAGGCGTAGTGCAGAGTGGTAGTGCGTAGTGCAGAGGCGTAGTGCGTAGTGCATGGGCTAGTGCGTAGTGCAGAGTGGTAGTGCGTAGTGCAGAGTGGTAGTGCGTAGTGCAGAGTGGTAGTGCGTAGTGCAGAGGCGTAGTGCGTAGTGCAGAGGCGTAGTGCAGAGTGGTAGTGCGTAGTGCAGAGGCGTAGTGCAGAGGCGTAGTGCGTAGTGCAGAGTGGTAGTGCGTAGTGCAGAGGCGTAGTGCAGAGGCATAGTGCGTAGTGCAGAGTGGTAGTGCGTAGTGCAGAGGCGTAGTGCAGAGGCGTAGTGCAGAGTGGTAGTGCGTAGAGCAGAGGCGTAGTGCAGAGGCGTAGTGCGTAGTGCAGAGTGGTAGTGCGTAGCGCAGAGGCGTAGTGCAGAGGCGTAGTGCGTAGTGCAGAGGCATAGTGCAGAGGCGTAGTGCAGAGGCATAGTGCGTAGTGCAGAGGCGTAGTGCAGAGGCGTAGTGCAGAGGCGTAGTGCAGAGGCATAGTGCATAGTGCAGAGGCGTAGTGCGTAGTGCAGAGGCGTAGTGCAGAGGCGTAGTGCAGAGGCGTAGTGCATAGTGCAGAGGCGTAGTGCAGAGTGCAGAGGCGTACTGCAGAGGTGTAGTGCAGAGGCGTAGTGCAGAGGCGTAGTGCAGAGGCGTAGTGCAGAGGCGTAGTGCAGAGGCGTAGTGCAGAGGCGTAGTGCGTAGTGCAGAGGCTTAGTGCAGAGTGCAGAGGCGTAGTGCAGAGTGCAGAGGCGTAGTGCAGAGTGGTAGTGCGTAGTGCAGAGGCGTAGTGCGGAGTGCAGAGGCGTAGTGCAGAGTGCAGAGGCGTAGTGCAGAGGCATAGTGCAGAGGCATAGTGCAGAGGCATAGTGCAGAGGCGTAGTGCGTAGTGCAGAGGTGTAGTGCAGAGCGCAGAGGCATAGTGCAGAGTGCAGAGGCGTAGTGCAGAGTGGTAGTGCGTAGTGCAGAGGCGTAGTGCAGAGTGCAGAGGCGTAGTGCAGAGTGCAGAGGCGTATTGCAGAGGCGTAGTGCAGAGGCGTAGTGCGTAGTGCAGAGGCGTAGTGCAGAGTGCAGAGGCGTAGTGCAGAGTGGTAGTGCGTAGTGCAGAGGCGTAGTGCAGACTGGTAGTGCGTAGTGTAGAGGCATAGTGCAGAGTGCAGAGGCGTAGTGCGTAGTGCAGTGGCGTAGTGCAGAGGCGTAGTGCAGAGTGGTAGTGCGTAGTGCAGAGGCGTAGTACGTAGTGGTAGTGCGTAGTGCAGAGGCATAGTGCAGAGTGGTAGTGCGTAGTGCAGAGTGGTAGTGCGTAGTGCAGAGTGGTAGTGCATAGTGCAGAGGCGTAGTGCAGAGGCGTAGTGCAGAGGCGTAGTGCAGAGTGCAGAGGCGTAGTGCAGAGGCGTAGTGCATAGTGCAGAGGCGTAGTGCAGAGGCGTAGTGCAGAGTGGTAGTGCATAGTGCAGAGGCGTAGTGCAGAGTGGTAGTGCGTAGTGCAGAGGCGTAGTGCAGAGTGGTAGTGCGTAGTGCAGAAGCATAGTGCATAGTGCAGAGTGGTAGTGCGTAGTGCAGAGGCGTAGTGCAGAGGCGTAGTGCAGAGGCGTAGTGCAGAGTGGTAGTGCGTAGTGCAGAGGCGTAGTGCAGAGTGGTAGTGCGTAGTGCAGAGGCGTAGTGCAGAGTGGTAGTGCGTAGTGCAGAGGCGTAGTGCAGAGTGGTAGTGCATAGTGCAGAGGCATAGTGCAGAGGCGTAGTGCGTAGTGCAGAGTGGTAGTGCGTAGTGCAGAGGCGTAGTGCAGAGGCGTAGTGCAGAGTGCAGAAGCGTAGTGCAGAGGCGTAGTGCGTAGTGCAGAGGCGTAGTGCGTAGTGCAGAGGCGTAGTGCAGAGGCGTAGTGCAGAGTGGTAGTGCGTAGTGCAGAGGCGTAGTGCAGAGTGGTAGTGCGTAGTGCAGAGGCATAGCGCAGTGTGGTAGTGCGTAGTGCAGAGGCGTAGTGCAGAGTGGTAGTGCGTAGTGCAGAGTGGTAGTGCGTAGTGGTAGTGCGTAGTGCAGAGTGGTAGTGCGTAGTGCAGAGGCGTAGTGCAGAGTGGTAGTGCGTAGTGCAGAGTGGTAGTGCGTAGTGCAGAGGCGTAGTGCGTAGTGCAGAGGTGTAGTGCAGAGTGCAGAGGCGTAGTGCAGAATGCAGAGGCGTAGTGCGTAGTGCAGAGGCGTAGTGCAGAGGCGTAGTGCAGAGTGCAGAGGCGTAGTGCGTAGTGCAGAGGCGTAGTGCAGAGGCGTAGTGCAGAGTGGTAGTGCGTAGTGCAGAGTGGTAGTGCGTAGTGCAGAGGCGTAGTGCGTAGTGCAGAGGCGTAGTGCAGAGTGCAGAGGCGTAGTGCGTAGTGCAGAGGCGTAGTGCAGAGTGCAGAGGCGTAGTGCAGAGGCGTAGTGCAGAGTGCAGAGGCGTAGTGCAGAGGCGTAGTGCAGAGTGGTAGTGCAGAGTGCAGAGTGGCAGTGCAGAGTGGTAGTGCGTAGTGCAGAGTGGCAGTGCAGAGTGCAGAGGCGTAGTGCAGAGGCGTAGTGCAGAGTGCAGAGGCGTAGTGCAGAGGCATAGTGCGTAGTGCAGAGGTGTAGTGCAGAGGCGTAGTGCAGAGTGCAGAGGCGAGAGGCGTAGTGCAGAGGCGTAGTGCAGAGTGGTAGTGCGTAGTGCAGAGTGGTAGTGTGTAGTGCAGAGGCGTAGTGCAGAGGCGTAGTGCAGAGTGCAGAGGCGTAGTGCGTAGTGCAGAGGCGTAGTGCAGAGTGCAGAGGCGTAGTGCGTAGTGCAGAGGTGTAGTGCAGAGGCGTAGTGCAGAGTGGTAGTGCGTAGTGCAGAGGCGTAGTGCGTAGTGCAGAGGCGTAGTGCGTAGTGCAGAGGTGTAGTGCAGAGGCGTAGTGCAGAGGCGTAGTGCAGAGTGCAGAGGCGTAGTGCGTAGTGCAGAGGCGTAGTGCAGAGGCGTAGTGCAGAGTGCAGAGGCGTAGTGCAGAGGCGTAGTGCAGAGTGGTAGTGCGTAGTGCAGAGTGGCAGTGCAGAGTGGTTGTGCGTAGTGCAGAGTGGTAGTGCGTAGTGCAGAGTGGCAGTGCAGAGTGGTAGTGCGTAGTGCAGAGTGGTAGTGCAGAGTGGTAGTGCGTAGTGGTAGTGCGTAGTGCAGAGTGGTAGTGCGCAGTGCAGAGTGGTAGTGCGTAGTGCAGAGTGGCAGTGCAGAGTGCAGAATGGCAGTGCAGAGTGCAGAGTGGCAGTGCGTAGTGCAGAGTGGTAGTGCGTAGTGCAGAGTGGCAGTGCGTAGTGCAGAGTGGCAGTGCGTAGTGCAGAGTGGCAGTGCATAGTGCAGAGTGGCAGTGCGTAGTGCAGAGTGGTTGTGCGTAGTGCAGAGTGGCAGTGCAGAGTGGTTGTGCGTAGTGCAGAGTGCAGAGTGGTAGTGCGTAGTGTAGAGTGGCAGTGCAGAGTGGTAGTGCGTAGTGTAGAGTGGCAGTGCAGAGTGGTAGTGCGTAGTGCAGAGTGGCAGTGCAGAGTGGCAGTGCAGAGTGGTAGTGCGTAGTGCAGAGTGGTAGTGCAGAGTGGTAGTGCGTAGTGCAGAGTGGTAGTGCAGAGGGGTAGTGCGTAGTGCAGAGTGGTAGTGCGTAGTGGTAGTGCGTAGTGCAGAGTGGTAGTGCGTAGTGCAGAGTGGTAGTGCGTAGTGCAGAGTGGCAGTGCAGAGTGGTAGTGCGTAGTGCAGAGTGGCAGTGCAGAGTGGTAGTGCAGAGTGCAGAGTGGCAGTGCAGAGTGGTAGTGCGTAGTGCAGAGTGGCAGTGCAGAGTGGTAGTGCGTAGTGCAGAGTGGCAGTGCAGAGTGGTAGTGCGTAGTGCAGAGTGGTAGTGCGTAGTGGTAGTGCGTAGTGCAGAGTGGTAGTGCGTAGTGCAGAGTGGTAGTGCGTAGTGCAGAGTGGTAGTGCGTAGTGCAGAGTGGCAGTGCAGAGTGGTAGTGCAGAGTGCAGAGTGGCAGTGCAGAGTGGCAGTGCAGAGTGGTAGTGCGTAGTGCAGAGTGGCAGTGCAGAGTGGCAGTGCAGAGTGGTAGTGCAGAGTGGCAGTGTGTAGTGCAGAGTGGCAGTGCGTAGTGCAGAGCGGCAGTGCAGAGTGGCAGTGCAGAGTGGCAGTGCAGAGTGCAGAGTGGCAGTGCAGAGTGGCAGTGCAGAGTGGCAGTGCAGAGTGGCAGTGCAGAGTGGCAGTGCAGAGTGGTAGTGCAGAGGGCAGAGTGGCAGTGCAGAGTGGTAGTGCAGAGTGCAGAGTGGCAGTGCAGAGTGGTAGTGCAGAGGGCAGAGTGGCAGTGCAGAGTGGCAGTGCAGAGGGCAGAGTGGTAGTGCAGAGGGAAGAGTGGTAGTGCAGAGTGGCAGTGCAGAGTGGTAGTGCAGAGGGCAGAGTGGTAGTGCAGAGTGGCAGTGCAGAGTGGTAGTTCAGAGGGCAGAGTGGTAGTGCAGAGTGGCAGTGCAGAGTGGTAGTGCAGAGGGCAGAGTGGTAGTGCAGAGTGGCAGTGCAGAGTGGTAGTGCAGAGGGCAGAGTGGCAGTGCAGAGTGGTAGTGCAGAGGGCAGAGTGGCATGGCAGAGTGGTAGTGCAGAGTGGCAGTGCAGAGTGGCAGTGCAGAGTGGTAGTGCAGAGTGGTAGTGCAGAGGGCAGAGTGGTAGTGCAGAGTGGCAGTGCAGAGTGGTAGTGCAGAGTGGCAGTGCAGAGGGCAGAGTGGTAGTGCAGAGTGGCAGTGCAGAGGGCAGAGTGGTAGTGCAGAGTGGCAGTGCAGAGTGGTAGTGCAGAGTGGCAGTGCAGAGTGGCAGTGCAGAGTGGTAGTGCAGAGTGGCAGTGCAGAGTGGTAGTGCAGAGTGGTAGTGCAGAGTGGTAGTGCAGAGTGGTAGTGCAGAGTGCAGAGTGGTAGTGCAGAGTGGTAGTGCAGAGTGCAGAGTGGTAGTGCAGAGTGCAGAGTGGTAGTGCAGAGTGGTAGTGCAGAGTGGTAGTGCAGAGTGCAGAGTGGTAGTGCAGAGTGGTAGTGCAGCATGCAGAGTGGTAGTGCAGAGTGCAGAGTGGTAGTGCAGAGTGCCTAAAACACATTGCCATTTACAATGCCATTATCTCTAACTTAAAACAAACCCGAGCCCTAATGCAATTCTAATGTTTGTCTTATTTCTAAAAAACACATTCAAACTCTTAGGGGCCTATTAGGATGACGGGAAGACTTTGTCCGCCCGTCATCCTACCGGGGTTTGGGAGCACCCGCCATAAGGGCGGGGGTCCCGTGGGGGGTATTAGGATGTGCCCGCCACAATGGTGGGCACATCCTGCATTTATAGCATGGTGGCAGGCGGTGCTCTCTGCACCGCCCGCCACAGTCCTAAAAATGCATTAATGCATTTGCATAGACAAAGCGGCAGGCACCCCACGGTGCCTGCCGCTTTGTTCATGCAAATGAAGGGGGGTACCCCCCCCCGTGTGCAGCACCCACCTCTCCTTCTCTCTGGGGGCCCGCAGTGGGCCCCCATAGTGAAGACCGCATGCCTTTCCGTGGCGGCATCGCCGCCGCGGAAAGGCATCTACACAAGCCCATCATAATATGGCTGGCGGTGTCTATTAGACACCGCCGCCATATTAAACTGGGGCAGAAAAGCGGCAGACGGTCTTTCCGTCCACCGCGGTCCCCCCCCCCCGCCATCCTAATATGGCGGGGGGAATTCAGGTGCGGATGGCGGGTGGAATCTCTGAACTGCTTTTTTACACATCTAATCATTGTTACTTCTTGAAATGTAACTGTATATTGCATTATTCAAAATGCGCTTCTCGTCACTTCAATCAATACTAAGGGGCCCATTAGGATGGCGGGCGGATTGCCCCCGCCAGGCTGGCGGTAGCCTTTGCCAGCCTGGCGGGGGCAATCCGCCCGCCATCCTAATGGGCCCCTTAGTATTGATTGAAGTGACGAGAAGCGCATTTTGAATAATGCAATATACAGTTACATTTCAAGAAGTAACAATGATTAGATGTGTAAAAAAGCAGTTCAGAGATTACTGAACTGTGACTTTTGACAGAGACTCGCGGATATTGGCAGGCAGATCATGAATTCAATAGTACGGAGATTGTGTGAGATTTGGACGAAGAGTGACTGAGAACACTGACAAAATGAGAAATCCCTATTCGAAAAAGCAGAAAGATGTAAATAAGGAAGAGAAATTCCCATCAGAAGGCTCACCAGCCAAGGAAATGGTTGCAAAGAGAGGGTTACACATGTGCATGCGGCTCAGCCAATGACACAAATCGAGCCAAAGACTGGGAATTACGATTGTCAGTGAGAGGCACTTTTCACACACTGAGAATAGGAAATGTGAGAAGGAGAATGTATGATTTGAGACCTCAGCTGAGATCCACACAATTTGAGATCTTGAATATTTAGTAATAATAATAGGTTTTAAAAAAAAGTTTGCACAAAAAGTCCTTGATAAGCCTTAATCGTGGATAAGTGCTCAGGAAGGACAATGAGTGGCAGAAGAGATGGAGGGAGGACAAGATTGAGGCAATTGGAGCTTATGCATTGGCCGAGGATATATAGAAGGAAAAGCCTTGTGATTAATAGAAAACTAAGGGGCAGATATACAAGCCCCCTGCGACACTTTTACGCCGCTGTTGCGTCACTTTTGTGACGTAGCGGTGGCGTAAACCATGCGCCACGTTGCGATTTTTTTCATCGTTGCGCATCTAGGCATATGCGTCACGTTGTAAAGCACTGCGCTACATGAAACCTGCATCAGGATTCATGTGGGCGTTCCGTCTTAGTGTGGGCGTTCCATCGGAGGAAAGCCTCAGAAAAGTGACTCGGTGAAACCTACAATATTTCACTCAGTCACTTTTCTGACGCAGCTGCGTCAAAACCTTGCGCCTGCCTGAAGCAGGCGTAAGGCATGACGCAGCATGTTGGAGAGAGGCCGGGTTGGAACAGTGCTGGAGTTACGTTGCCCCGCTTTACAACTCTCGCACTGCGCCAACCTTTTGCCGCTGGATACGTCACATATCTGCCTATCCGTGCGCCGTGGCGCGCTGCGTTTTAAATGTGGCACATCCATGGGGGCGCATGGGCAGTTTTGCGTGACGCATCTTTCTTGGCGCATCCCTGCTGATTTGCAGGGATGCGCCAGAAGTTGTACATCTGCCCCTTTTGGTGTGACTTAATTTCAGTGAGGAGGAGGATGCAGTCATAATAAGACCACCCCTATTACGACAATCACTGGTACACCACAGAATCATCCCTTCTAAGTGTCTTTTCGGACATGGTAGACATATCCAGTAGATTAGCTTCAAACATTTCACAGAGAGAGCCTTTGACAATACCTGTTGCAGGAGGTATCATGACTACTGTGACTCCACAAATTATCACTTAAGCTAAAGGTCAAACTCCTCAGAGACTTAACGTCACCCAATTAAAGGTTAAGTTTGAAGAAACTGTAAATGATAACATAGGGATGGAGAATTACTTCACATAAGCAAGGAGGTTGCAAGAGTGGACCGAGAGGCACATGCAAAAATTAAGATCGTGGCGGATGAATGCCGATTTGACATACAGCCAAAGATACTGTGAAGTAATGTCTGCATTATGATGGGTGACAGGGAATTGAAGCGGTTAAAACTAAGGTGATTAAAGATGCATGTGAGGGATTTGATTGTGAATTGCCTAGTCCAGGACTAGATGTTAGCCTCAGTGCAGGAATAAACATGCAGGGAGTCTTCATGTCACATGGAGCAAATACTCAAGGAATGGGAGGAGGTCGAGAAGGTACGCCGGACCAGTGCTTAATTTGTAAAAAAAAATACGTTCCAGGGCTCTCGTCTGGAGGCCACTGCAGCTTGCACCACAGACTGACAGTGCCATTCTGTCAATGACAGTAACTACACAACTACTAACTATCACACTCCAATAAGTGTGACAATTCAGACTATTCCAGACCCCCAAAGCCATAAGAATGGCTTGGACAGCAGGTAAAAGTGATTTTTAATGTTTATTAAATTAATAATTCGCTGTTGCTGTAGTCATCTCTACATTAGCTGGACAACGCCACCCTGGGCAGACTGTCATACTTGCCAGTGTTGACAATAGAGTGCAGGTGCCAAGCACCGGAAACCACTGGCTCCAATTAAGCACTGCAGGAAGCAGTATAAGCATTTTAAAGAAAGTTATACTGGTTACATCTGTAACAAGGTCAGTCATTGCAATTGGGAATGTCACTAAAATCCTGATCAAGCAATTATTGATGCCCAAGCTGAAAATTTCACGATGCAGGGAGACTTCCCCCAGTACCTAGACCCCCGTTGGCAATTTCAAAGCCAGGTCTACCACAAAATCCCCTGGGACCCATGATTATGCAAGGAGGGAATCCTAGTTCCCTACCCAGCAACAGAGTTCCACACAACTCATTTATACTCCAAACTACCCTGATTTCCATAATGTTTGGGAGCTCCACAGATCTCGTACAAGCTCAATGACAGTGCCTGAGAGAGGAGCAGTAGTGCGTGCTTGATGGAGGCCTAGAAGTGGTTCATAGTGGCACGTATGTGACTAGAGAAGTTAATCGAGATACTGTGGCCTTTTTGATAAACACTTGTTCAACTGTTAGAACAGTTGAGGTCTCAAATCTACCCTTCTCGAGAAAAGAAGACCAAGTCATTGGCATTACAAATCAGAAGTGTACGAATCAGGTTACTGCCCCGGTCCCAGAGAAAATTGGGGACATCAAAGAGCAGCACCAGTTTGTTGGCTGTAATTCGAATCCTGTAAATTTGTTGGGATCTCTGTAACCTAAGTTGCGTTGTGTACTGTACACCAGACGGAGTTGGTTTGAAAATGCTGACGCTAAGTTCAAATTGCAGGGACCAGAATCTGTATTCCAGTTATACCCTGTTTCTACAAAGAAGAACTTACATGCAGATCTGCCTAATGCAACACTAATATGAGAGAATCTTCTAACGGATTCTGTAGTAAAATGTGTCTTCTTGCTTGACTTTCATTGATGCATACCCTGGGAAGCAGGTACTCGTGTAGTGAATGTATGAAATTCTTTGTGTAGTGTTCTGCTTTTTTACTCTTGTGGGGGTTCACCTCTTCCCAATTTTAGAAGGGTAAATCTATGCTGGATTTTCTATTGAACATTACCGAGTTCTTTTGCATCTTGATGTATACATCTATACTCTAACTTTACAGATGGTTCAGCTTATGCTTTTTTCTTTTATATTCTTTGAGTAAACCCTTTAAACTTTAGCCAATGGCTGTCATTCTCATTGAGAATGAAAAAGAGTAATTCTAATGTTTAAGATTTACCAAGCTTGCGATGAGTGCCATCATGGAGCACCCATATCCGTATAGGGACTATATTGCTCCCAGTTCGAGCTGTTGCCGTGCACTGGGCAAGCAAATGAGACACAGATTTGGGCAATGACAAGGTTCCTAACTCTTGCATAGTTTCTGATGTTTGCCCAAATTCACCTGATGATGAAGACCCCAGTTCCCAATTAAAAAACTGTTGTGGCAGAAATGCAAACTCTGCAAGATTACACCAATGGCAATGGAAATTACAAAACAATGTACTCATTATAAAACCAGCAACATGTGTTTGTGAAAAAATCAGAGATCTAGGGGGCATATTACCAACAACTAGCGATAATTATCGCTATGTTGGCTTAGCGGCAATAATTTTATTGCTGTGTTGCGGCGATTTTTATCGCTTAGGAGCCTTGCTATTATCAAGGTTTATCTCCTAAGCGATAAAAATCGGTCGAAATGCATGAATATCGCTGTAAAGTCAGCGATATTCATGCATTACTGAGCTAATGCTCTTAGCCATGTTATCCACCTCCCATTGGATAACATGGCTAAGAACTGCTCAGGGGCAGGTGTTAGCTTTTGGAGATATTCGCGCTTAGCGCGAATATCTCCAAAAGTTGGTAATAGGAGATAGCGATGTTAGCGACTGTTTCCAGTCGCTAACATCTTGGCACGCCCACTTTGCATGTCATTGGTGATAAATTTCTCTGACATGCAAAGCGGGGCCCAAGATGGTCGCTATCTTCTACTAGCTGTCGCTAACTGGTGTTAGCGACAGCTAGGTAATAGGGAGATCATTTTATCTCCGCTTTCTTGGCTTTTAAAGACAAAAAAGCAGAGATAAATCCCTTGATAATATGCCCCTAGATGCTGTAACTTAAAAATAGTATTGGTCCATTATTGTTTGATTTTTAGGGGTCATGTATCCATTTGGTGATACGATGCCACAGCAGCGGGGTTTAGAAGGGTTCTAAGGCTAATTTGGCCAACGGGATATTCGTCACATTTGTGATGGAGTAACCCTGTCCGCCAAGATCCTAACTGGGTCCTAAGTTTCAGTTTCTAAGCTGAAAGGGGAATTGTAAATGCTCTCATACTTATAATGGAGAGAAAAGAAGGCAAAAGATTAAAGAGAAGAAAATAGAAAAGTATTGCAGAGCTTGAACTTTCCAGTGGGGAAAAAAGTAGAGCAGAACAGATAGGGAGGGGTTGGGTATTTTCACCTAGAATGGGAAGAGGAGGAATAGCACTCCTTGGGAAGATCTAGAACTCCAGGACATGCAACGAGAATCTCAGTAGGAGGTGTGGAAAAGGGTCAATCGACAAGGCGAATTATCATATAAAAATGAGGGGGGCAATGTCATCTCCCGGGGGGTACTTCTTTCATCCTCCGAGTCACCACAGGGGCTGCACTCCCATCCTCCACAGGCAGTCCATCTGACTCTCCTGGGTCTCCCTCGCCTTCCCTCTCTGGGTGTTCCCAGGACACTAGCACTTCTGCCTACTGTTCCGCTGTCGGGCACCGCCGTATCCCCTAGCATCTTAACAAATCAGAGCCCTCTCAACAGCCACAGCCCATACAGTAACAACCTTTGTGCAAATGCCCATTACAGGTCCCAATGTCAATTTCCATGACATTACTATCCATCTCCTAGTAAATCCTAAAGCCAAGTCTAAAAAAATCGGGAACCAACCCTATGTTTTCGGGGCCCAGGAGGCAGTCCCAACAGACAGACTTCCAATGTGCAAGGCAGAGTCCTGTACAGAGTGGAATTCAGGGTGCTGATCACTGCCTCCCAGAATAATTGTAACCGGGGATAGCTCCAGGTTAAATGGCAGAAGTCTGCATCTGGGCAGTGGGGCAGTGGTGCAGATTGCCTCCTCAAATGACCTGTAGTCTGTGGGGCATAAGGTAAGTCATATGGGTATAGTTAAACTGAGTTTACTTCAGGTTCATGTTTCTGGAGACCTTCTTTGGGTATGTCAGGATTAAATCCCTTCCGAATAAGTAAGGCCTTGACCCAGTACCTCCTCTCACTTATGTCTAGATGTCAACAGGGGTTTCCGAGCCATGGCAGTCAGTGATTTATAAAACCACCTCACTAAGTGGAATGCCGAGCCCATGGACACTAGCATGTGTAATACTTTGTGTGTCAGAGGTTCATCCTGTCCTCTAGCCCACAAGTCCTCGAAGGTCGGTGTCAACGCCTCCGGGGTGAGGTCATATTGGGTCACCAGTTCCTCCATTGGGAAGCGGACTTCGAGTTGGAAGCAGTCTCCAGCCGTTATCAATCTGGCCTCTGTCCATGTAGATAGTTGCCCTGTCATGAAGAAGGTGAATGGGTCGCCATGGGGGAGGCCGATCAGTGGCAGAGCACGTGAGTAAAGCGGTGTCCTTGTCGATCGCCATGTGCAATATTTCCAACACTGCAGGGCTGTCACCAGCAACACCCCAGGTTTGTGGATTGCCACCACTGGACTGAGTAATCGGGCAGTAGTCCACTCTGGCAGTGAACTACTCCCACCATGCCTAGCTTCTCAAGTCTAGCCCTATGAATCCACTGGGTGTCCCATTGGAGTTGTGCTGCTAGGATATACATCTCGGGTATACCGACTGGAAGATTTAGCTATAAATACAACAGTCATGGGAGTATGACCATCTTCGACATTGAGATCCTGGTCATTATCGGAAATGTAAGGGACCTCCAGAAGGGGATGTAGGTTTTAAGGGTTCAGAAGGTCTTTCCCATGTTGCCCAGCCATAAGTCCTCCAGAGACTGGAATATTTAAATGCCCAGATATTTAAAAGTAGAGGGGGCCCAAGCCAATTATTGCAGTGCCGCCAACCACCATTAGGTATCTGGCATTATGGGAAATAAACAGTTCTTTGCCTTGTTGACCCAGAGGTCAGGGAGTGTTGCAAATTTCCTCTAGGAGATTCAGAGCGTTTCCAGCCCCTGTTGTGACATCAGCTACATTAAGCAGGAGGTCGTCAGCTTAGAGAGACATAATATACACCAGACCCTCCACCTCTATGCTCAGACCCGATTAAGCAGGAGGTCGTCAGCCTAGAGAGACATAATATACTCCAGACCCTCCACCTCTATCCTCATACCCACTCCCTCCTGTCTAAAGAGTCCTGCCAGGGGCTCAATAGCCAGTGCAAAAAGGAGCAGTGATAAAGAGCATCCCTGCCTAGTGCCTCAGTGGACATTATATTGCGAGGAGATGGTAGTGCTTGTTCTGACAGGCGTTGTTGGGGCAGAGCAAAGCAGTTTTACCCACTTGATCCAGTGCCCACCTAGTTCCATGCAGTGCATAACATCAAGTAAGAAGTCCCACTCAATTGAGTCAAAAGCTTTTTCTAGGTCCACTGACATGTGACCCCAGGCCAGGACCACACCTTTAGGTGATACAGGCCATGGTACTGCCTCCTGAGGTTGAGGGACGTGCTGCAGGAGAGAATAAAGCCATTATCCTCATTGATCATTATGGGCATGTGGGAAAGCAGTTGGAAGGCCAGGACCGTGTTAAGAATTGTGAAGCCAATGTTAAGCATGGACATGGGGCAAAATGCCATGGTGCGGGCACCCTTGGACTTATTTTTGGAGAGTGAGACTACTACTGCATCACGGGTGGATTCAGGCAGTGCTCTTTTCTTTAAAAGCATATTTTTATGAAATATTTGTGGCAAATATTGATTTTTCAGAGTTTATAGGTATAACTTCGAAAAATGAAGCATCACAACATTTTTGAGGAACCTACAGTTATATTTGCACAAGAACACTGACTTTGTGTGGGTTTAGTGCAGGCAGGACATTATTGAGAATCCTGTGTTCAAAGATTTAGAGTTCATTTTGATCGCCTTCCATATGTTAAAGTAAGTGGTGAGTGTCGACATCTTGGATGGCCATGTAACTCAAACTCATTGGATGCTAATGTTCCATCTCATATCACAAACCTCTTTCAGCCTGCTCCTGACTTCAACCTCATTCAAGAATACTGTATATTTCACGTGGCCCAAATGAACATCTTTGATTGACATTCATGCAAGTGTTACCTAAATGCATCTTCAACTCCACCCAATGTCAACATACCACTGTTTGATTAAACAAAAATTTGGTTTAATGGCAATTCGGTTCTCGTTCCCTCAAACAACTGATCTTAATGTTGACATGCTTTGCAAAGGCTGAGTGAAAATTGTAAATTACTCATCTCAGAATTGGAAGTAGTTCAAGTTGGTCTTCATGGTGGTGCCATATGGGTGCTGCCATCTTGATCAATGTTTCAAGATGGCGGCACAAGGATACAACCTGTCGAGCGGCGGGAACATAAATGTAAATTGCTGTAAATTGATACTTGTATAGCGCACTACTCACCCGCAAGGGTCTCAAGGCACTTGTACGAATACCGCTGTGGAACCCATCCTGGCTTTCCCTGTGAGGTGTCCACTCCTGGGCACCCCCAAGGTGGAGGCCAGGCATCCTTAGCGTTGTGGGGGCCGTTGTGGAGATTAAGCAAGCTATTGCCCAGAGTTGCACTCCATGATTGGAATAGGCACCGAGGCGAGAATTATCAGGTCCGTGGAATTTTTGAGCCCAAGACCCGCCGAGGCGGGGAATTGAACACTGGTCCCAGGCTAGACCTCTGCATCAGGGTCTGCCGCTCTAACCATTGAGCCACACTTCTCTGGACAGACAGCTGCATTCCTCAGCGTGTGGAGACGTCTTGTTCATTCCCAGATCCTTATCCTGAGCCCTGTATTCTTCACAGGATATTGATGTTAATATTGATAACAACGCCCTCTGACCACAATGAATTAAATAAAGTAACTACTAAATAACTAAAAGTTGGAAGACACTATTGCAAAATTGGAATATAAAAGAAGATATACTACTGCTTTAACAGACTGCAAAATTGGAATATAAAAGAAGCTATAGCGCTACTCCAACATAACTATACTCATACACCACGTTTGGACTGACTTATCCTGTATTGCGGAGAAGTTTTATATCTATCCTAGACTGAACCTTTGATACGGAGGTCCACGACAAACAATAGAGAAAGTTGAGATGGGTTCACCTGAAAAATGCCTTAGCGCCGAAACGCGCGTTTTGTTTTCTTTCATCGACCGCTAACCTTTATACTGTTTCATAACCCCTCCTTTAGGTTTTTAATTGAAAAATAATTCTGTTTGTGCATGTTTGTGAAAAGCTATTTGTGTGTTTTGATTTCCATTTAAGAAAAGAATCACTGTATAAAACATAAAAAAGAACGATATATTTGATATATGTGATGAAAATATAAAAATATATAAAATTGAATAAAGATAAATAATTTTGCATCAAAAGAATGTGTTCTTTAGTAATTCTACTAGGATTTAATGTGCACTGTGTTTTTATGTAAATCTAGGCCTGATCTTAGTTTAAGTAAATTTAAAAATATATCTTGTGGTTAGCTTGTTGTTTACCCCATTTGGCACAAGGATGCTGTGGCAGACATTTAATTTGCCAGCAATTGGAATCTTTATGCTTATGCATGCTCCAGTAATGGCAGGTAATGCTATCATGGAGGGAGTTCATTTATTTATATCTGGCATGTTCCCAAACAAATGAATGAGTGTGACCTCAGGATTAAGTGAACGCTAAAACAATGTTCAGAGAATCTAAGCTGCTGATCTAAAGAAGACTCCAGTAGCCACTGATATTTTACGACATGGTACCGGGAGCACAAAACTCAGCTCTACTTCCAATAGCACTCTCTGCTAAATTATGAAATACACCAAAATATGTAGCATAGTATGAATAGGTATAGCGTTATTTGCACCCGCTAGCTTTAGGAGTCCTTAATGTCCTTCTCCATCTTTTCTTGTGCTAAACAAACTCCTCTGTAGAAGACTGAACGAAGCTCTAACATCCACTTCCCTGGTTCATTTGTCATTAGTTAGGTTTCTTGGAAGAAAGCAATATTTATTTTTCTGTTGTCGAAAAGACCCGAGTCCTGTAATTCATTTAATGGGATTGTTCATTACATTCACATTCCAAAAGAGCAATTTGAGCAAATTAGGCATATCCTAGTCTGAGAGTGATTATTTTGTAGAGAGTCTTTGATTCCGGTTGCAAGAGTGAACTGATTATTTATTCGTGCCAAAGCAATGATGTTATTAAATCCCCCTTGCTTTGGGAAAATCCCCTAGAAGGAAAGCAATTGCAGTAGATCGATCAAGACTTCTGTCTTTACGTTTCTCATACTTGCTTCTCTACCGGCACAGCAATAATACTATAGACAAAAGTGCCCTGATGAAACCAACCAAGGAAGCAATTATTTTTGACACTATTAGTTCTGATTGCAGCCTTTGTTACCATAGCTCACCATACTCTGTTAGTGAACCTCTCTTACCACATGGACATCTCCCACACAGTTCTAGATGAGTTTGCATTCTTCCTATTGGACAGATTCCAATTTGTTTCCAATTCACAACACATCCCTCCACCTCAGCCAATTGTGATCACAATAGTTGGAACTGTCCTTTTAATTCTATAGTCCTGTACATTGAGTCCAAAGGTCAAATAACTTAATCAGTCCTCTATTGACAATGTATCATTGGCCACAGGAAAGCAGTGTGCAAAACGCGTGTGTCGGTATCAGTATCAGTATCAGGATGTCTTCATCCACCTGAAGCAGAAGGCAACCAAAATTCAACTTGATCTCATCATTAATGGTGTAATCCATCTCAAACACAGTCCTGGCTACTCAGTGTGAATCTCAAGCACCTCTCTGGTCCATTCATCCTCTGTATCAGTTTCCACGGCTTCTTCATCAATTTCAATTCATCCTTCAAGAGATATGTGGAAATTAAATCCCAAATAACAGAGTAGCAGCTGAACCTTCTGTTTGAAGTAAGCTAGGGGAGATGTGAGATACTCTAAACCAGTAAACCAGTGAGTGCTTACAGCTCCAAACTCTGCCCCAAGAAATCCTGAATAATTATCCTCATGCCTTGCTTTATGAACTGTGATTCTGTGACGTCAGCGGTGCCCAGGCAATCTGGATAAGATTGGGATGGACTCACATTTTTATTAGGTCATAGCTATTGTTTGGCTTAAGCCAGGGCTCCTGGATCCTGGCTGAAAGAGAATATTCTGCAATGGGTGATGTAATGGTGGGCACCCTGCTTTTGGAATCCATGCCTCTAGCAGCTGAGAGGAGAGAACAAACAGACAGATACCGCTGATAGGGTGAGAACTGTGTGCTTTGCTGTGGGACTTGTATCTGCACAGGGCCTTTCATGCGCCTCTGCTCTTTATTGGAAAGCTGCCTGGTACAACTAGACACCAAACGTTCAAAAAAGCCAACCACAGGAAGAGGTACAGACTTTGTGGGTCTAGTATGGTAATATTGAGCTTGAAATATCGTCCTACGAACATATTGTATCCAGATTATCAAGAACTGCAATATCATGGTGGTAAAATTATATAGTTAAATGTTAACTCGTGTTGTGTTAAGTTTCTATTTTATTTCTGGTTCTATTGCTGCACTGCTGTTGTTGGTGGACAGTGAATTGGTTAGTACTGGTTTGGGATTAATATGCTTGCATTATGTTTTCATCTGAATCGGCCAGTATTTGGCTGGGTGTTCTGTGAGGAAATACTTCATCTTTTCCCCTTGTCCGAAAAGAATTAATGTTTCACTCTTAATGCCACCAGAGCACATGACGCGGTGTGCTAGGTGTCTGCAAAATCATTTGATTGTTTCTGAGGAATTTTGAGAAAATGTATAAAAATCTAATGAATGTGTATTTGCTGGAATCTCATGTGACCTTTTATGTAGGAGCATGACTAGTGTAAAAAAGTCAGGTAGATACAAATCACATCAGATTGTGACCAGAATTAGACTGGTTTGAGCAGGACTTGACTCTTAGTCGGAGCAGGTGCTGAAGATGTTAGCCCTTGCAAAATATGGCTCTCCCCATGATTCTTGACCCACTAGGATTGTGGCTGTTTAATCTTTCTTTAGGTTCTGCGAAAGTTCAACTGAATGGAAGTGTGAGCAAGTATCTCTGGCTCTCTAAATCCCAAAAGTCTTATCGAATTACAGACCCATCTCATTGCTACCCTTGCTTGCAAAACCATAGAAAGCCTCGGGCGTGGCTATGGCGCATCGCGGAATGGCTGCCTGCTAAGGGAGCTCCGCTTGCCGGAACATTTACTGGACGATTACCATCCTTTTCCCCCCTGAGACATGCCGTGGAACCCCCCCGGGGTATGCATGAGAGGACAGGGCATAGTGGGGTGAGATCTGTGCTTTCCTAGCCCCGACGATACGCCTGTGACGGCCGAATAAGAAGTTGCGGGACATACTACAAAATGGCGCCGATCTCCGGAGCAGCCCTTACGGTCTGAAGAGAGCGGGCTCGCTGGCTGTGATCGAGCAATAGACGGATTGGGGCTGCGACGAGCACATCCGGTGTTGACCCTGGCGGTGCATGAGCGGTACAGACACCACCGACGAGTGAGACGCTGGAGCCGGCGTGAACAATCTCCGGAGTAGAGGGAAAATGATCAACCCCCCCCCCGAAACAGTAGTCGGCGCTGATCTGGTGCAGCTGATCGCTCGGTGAGACCCGGCAGCTGACGGAAGCGCAGAAGGGCTGTACAGAGCAGACCTGCGGTAGGTGTAGCGCTGCTGTGGGTCAGGCCTGGTGGGTCCGAGCGGTCGCGGGTTTCGCGAGGTGCAGGCCTCGTAGGGGCATTGGCGCCTTGTGGGGCCTGCGGAGCAGGGCCGAGCTGGGCCGCGACCTGCGCAACGCGCCTGGGCAGGTTTCGTCGAGGCTGGTCTGGCCCCTGACACTTGGAGGGGGAGTACTACTGGGCGGCCATCTCTCCCCTGATTTGCCTTAATAGTAGGTGAGCGGAGGCAGGGGCCACGAGGGACCTCTCGAGGGATGGGGTTGGAGTGAGCACCGACAGTTGCTGGGCCCAGAGGAAACTGTGCTGAGCTGATCTGGACTGCTGGTGGCTACTAGTGGGTGACCACAAGAAGCGGCCTTATTGAGCGGGGGTGCGCTCATGTGAGAGGAGATCGGGAGCAGCTGCAAAGTGGTTGTTTGTGCTGGCGACCTGGGCCGGCAACTATCTGGAGGTGCCCTGCTGCAGAGCACAAATTCCAACATGGGCAAACCGGAGCCGAAGCAGGCCAAGCTCCAGTTCAAAAATAAAAGAGGGACCCGCGCTGTGGAGGGGGCGAGCGATCGGAATGACTCTAGTAAAGGCTCGGGACAGGCAGAGGGAGCGGACGATGATACCAGATCCATTCTGCTAGAACTGCGAGCGGGTATGAAGACCATTGATAGTAAAATAGACGCTCTGGCCACTGGGCTTGATATGGTGAAGAAAAAGGTTGATAAGCATGAACACAGACTAGATGTCCTTGAAAACAGGTTGTCTGATGAACACGATGCGCAGGCGGAGGCACGCACACAATTGCTTCAGATGGAAAAGGTGCTAGAGGTGATTAGTGCAAAGAACGAGGATTTAGAAGCGCGCTCAAGGTGCAACAACGTGCGCCTTATTGGTTTATCGGAGACCACACCCATAGCCAAGATGGAACCTTTCATAGCGAATATGTTGCGTGAGCTTTTTGGACCCGTCCTCTCTGCTGCGATGATTGTAGAGTGGGCGCATCGGTCTCTGGGGCCGCGGCCCAAACCCAGTGGCCCACCACGCCCAATCATTGCGAGACTTCTGAACTATGGTGGGTGGAAGATGTAGTGCCCCTGGCCTGGACATTATCAGAACATAACCCAGTGAGATTGGATGTGGTGTTCCCTGGGGGGGTTTACCTGGTGGCTGCGATCTGAGGCATTGCTTGATCCCATCTTTGAGACTACAGTTAGAGAAGCAATAGTACAATACTTTGCGACAAACAAGGGGACAGTCGATGAGGCCTCTACACTATGGGAGGCGTTTAAGGTTACCATCCGAGGGGTATGTATTGGGACGACTGCGGGTATTTTAAAAGACATAAGAACCCAACTCGAGAATACAGAAAAAAAGCTGCGCGACTTAGAGAGGGACTACACGGCTGTGCCGGATATGGGTATACTGGCTCGAATGCGGGAATTGACTCTACAGTATGATGAACTGGTGGAAACAGAGATAAAGCATTACTACAGGGGATGATATTGCCGGATCAAGCAGGTTTTATACCTGACAGGTCCACCTCACACAACCTTCAAACAATTTTCTCCATGTTCACGTGCTGGAGCCCAGTCTGGAGGCGGCAGCGGTGCTACTAGATGCGGCCAAAGCGTTCAACTCTGTGGAGTGGAGCTATATGTATAAAGTGTTGAAACGCATGGGGTTCCCACCCCTGTTTACACAATGGATTGTCGTCCTGTACACAGCGCGGACAGCGAGGGTGCGAGTGGGGGGACTAACTTCTGATGTGTTTTGCATCACGAGAGGCACCCGGTAGGGCTGTCCTCTGTCGCCGCTGCTATTTGCGATAGTTCTGGAGCCCCTAGCATGTGTGATTTGTCAGCGACACAGGGAGACTGCCCTTAATTTTAATTATAGACTGGTGGCTATCTCATTATACGCGGTCGATATGGTTCTCTTTGTTCGAGAGCCAGCCAAGTACTTATCACAACTACTCCGTGAATATGTTTGATTCAGTTATCTATCCGGTCTGCACATAAACTGGTTCAAATCATACATAATCCCTCTCACACCCATAACCACTCAACCTCACTTAGAGTTCCCATTGGTGTGGTCCACAGACCCCGTAAAATACCTGGGGGTTTGGATACATCGCGACCCGTACGTGGTAATCAGGGAGAATTATGGAAGAGCGAGCTCGAAACTGGAGGATATGGTGGACGCCTGGATAACATTGCCACTATCATTAGCAGATCGCATTGCCCTGAATAAAATGGTTGTCCTGCTTAGATTCTTGTATCTTTTTATGAATATTCCAATTGTGCTCTCGGTGGAGTTCTTTAGGAATCTCCACGGTCAATTGATTCATCTGGCGTGGGGAGGTAAAACTGCACTGGTGCAGTGGACAACCCTGAATTAAGGGTATGAAAGGGGAGGTTTTGCCGCTCCTGACTTCTATGTTTACTACCTCAGTGCACAAGCTCAATATGTGTTCTACTGGTATAGGCCCCACGCATTCACGCCACATGTCACAGTGGAGGAAGGGGAAGCGGCTCCAATCCCACTGCATAGTATAATTACTCACCGTACTCGGGGTGCTCCAAAGTCTGAGATTAACACAGTTGATGCTACGGTTTCGGCCTGGCAGAAGATAGGACGACTAGCAGGTAAATTGCCACTGTATGCACCAGCACTGCACTTGGAACATCATGCAGCTATGTCGGTCACGTCTGAGGGCCCATCCATGCGATTATTGAAAGAAGCTGGCATTAGGCGCATGCAGGATGTTTACCCCACCGGTGTCTTTCTTACGCAGGAGGCTCTAGAATATGTCAGCAATCAATCACTGCTATTTAGATTTGCCATACACAGATTAAGACATGTTGCCCGTATTCACTATACTGAATATCCACAAGAACCTCCTACATTGTTGTCCCTACAGTTCGCACTCACCACACCTACTAATAAAAAACTAATCTCGAAACTGTACAAGCAGATTAAGGAGGAAACTGTGGAGACTTTGGATAAAAGTTGGGGCAGGTGGAACAAATGTCTACTGGATCCTATTACAGAGGCAGACTGGATGTATATTTGTGGTCTGACAGGGAAGCTCAGTATGAATGGAAATCTTAGCATTATACATTTCAAGTACATACACCAAGTATATTATACTCCGGCACGACTCGAAAAGTACGGCTTGCGAGCGTCCGCATGTTGTGACCGATGTGGGCAGGATGGGGCCAATTTTCTGCATCTGGCGTAGGAATGTCAGAAGGTGGGTGAATTCTGGGAGGCAGTGGTTAATTGCTTGGGTGAGATGGTAGCTGTGGATATTCAACGCACTCCACTTGTGTGTCTGCTCTGCTGTGTGTCACACATCAAAGGAGTGAATGGGGCGTTTGTACGTTTAGCACTATTATTAGCAGCACGTAGGGTAGCCATAACATGGGGCAGCAAGCGCAGACCTGTGATCAAAGCATGGATGACGGACCTGGTATACTGTCGAGATAATCTCACTACATATGCTAAAGAATTACCGGTCGGTTCGAGACCAAAAGATATCTGGGAACCACTCAGGGCATATTTGTTGCGTAAATCCACATAGGAGCCTAGATTATAGGTGATGCTGGAAGGGATGAGCTGCACACCTAGAAGCGCTGCGGAGGATATTTGATTGTGTTTACATACTGCTGAAGAAATTTGTGAAATCTAAACTGTGTGTCCTTTGATGTACTAAGCTTGGTTCGTTTCTTCTGATTTGGTTTTTTGTTTATTTTGTGGTACGGGGGTTAATTATTATTTTTGTACTGAAGATTTAATATATGATTTTGGAGTGGACCTCGGCTGTCCTATTGTTTAGAGACTGGTTGCTGGTATATTTGTCTCAAAAATAAGCGGCGGACGGGGCTTATTCTATGAATGTATTATGTATTTTTATGTTTCAAATTTTTATTTGAGCTGTCATTTGTGTATTTGTTGATTATACGTCTGTATTTGAAATGAAAAAACCCCCAAAAAAACATAGAAAGCCTCATCAATAAACAACGATTATCCTTCCTAGAAGAACATAGGATTTTAGACCTTTTTATGATCACAAGATACAATGGTGGACCTCTGGAATCGCACCTTCCACAGACTTCCTTTCAATTTGAAAATGATGCATTTCATCCAAAAAAAAAAGGTGAAAAAACAACACTGAGTGTGGGCTCCCCACAGTAAGGCCAAGCCTCAATGAACTAGACAACTAAACAAAGAGCCAGTACTGCAACTATTATTTAGAAAGGGCAACTTAATCACTTCGCACGAAGAATTAAACTGGGCGCGAGAAAGGACAGTTGTGTCTGAATAAATCAAATTTATTATATAACAAAGTTTGTAGTTATTTGTTGGTTCTGAAATTCACCATACCATTCAAAAACACTTATAATGCGGACTATACAAAAACATTTTTCATAAAAATGACATCATCACATGTATAATACAAATTCGAAGAAAGGACAACATTCATACAAAATTGATCAATGTTCTCATTCACAACTCACTCTTTCAAACATACCAGGCTCACAAAAGACGATATATACAATCTGAAAAATCACAAACTAAATTAATATAATAACAAAACACCAAAGACACTCTTTCAATATAGTTCAAAATTAATACAGTTGTGGAAAGCTATTTCAAGAATAGCGGTCTTAAGGTGGAGGGAAAACGGTCTACGCGTTTCGAACCCTCAATGATTCGGGGGGGTTCTCATCAGGACGTCGACACTATGGGAAAGAGAATGGGAGAGGTATCACTGATTATGTGAATGGATCGGGGTGCTAAACCAACTAGCTGCCGCCTTCATACATCCCTCTTACCTTTCATGTGAGACTAAAAGGAGAACAAAACCGGGCGATGACACTCTAAGAAAAGAATAAATGGGTGCGAAGAATTAATTAGTACAGCCCCCTTTGGGCAATGCCAGATCAAAATGACTCTCTAAACGGAACCAATGAACAATAAGCAAAATAACTTACATGTGAGATGTAGAATTCGTGTTTTTCGAGTCTGTGGTGGGGAGGAAAGGGATAAGTCAGTGGGGTGGAGGCTTGTGTTTTGGAAATAACCTGAGGAGCGAGCTAGCGCATGCTTACTTGGAAAATCCAGAAACCAGCTCTGAAAGATCGGAGGCGCGTGGTCTTGAAAGGATCTGTGACCTGCAGGGACAATAGAAGCATGTGTCAAGGGTCCGGACGTGCCGTGTTGTGGAGCACTCGGGGTAGTCAAACACTCATTCGGCTTACCTTGCTCCGGCTGGCGAGGTATCTTAAGGTGGCGTCCGCTGTTTGTTTGCTGCTGGCACCGATGTGGAGTCGGCTTGTATGGAACGCTTATGGTCGCGATCGCGCTTCCGGGTCCGAATGCCGCTGGGAATGGTAGTTTTGGGCAGTGTCTGGCATTGGGTGTATATCGTGAGACGGCCTGGAGGAGCTCATTAGCAAACTTGCGCTGTGGCATCAAGTCACACGAGGGCTCCTGTGGGCATATGTATGATCCCAGTTTAGGTGCACCTGGGAAATGCAGTTGGAAGATGGTTTTTTGACCAGTGGAATATCGAGGAGGCATGTAGAAGCGCTAATTTTTGCGGGGCTATTGCACAATTTCAGTGGCACATTTGATTTACCCTGTGCAGTTCTGATATTTCATTAAGCCCTTCCAAAGCAGTGTTGAATTTTAAAATTAACATTGCCTCTCGCTGCAATAATTTTTCATCCAGGTCTCCCCCTCTTGGGTCCTTCTCCACTTTCAATATCACTGTCCATTTTAAATCTGATTCAGTGTGTTCCATATTGAGCCTAGACGTTGAGGTGTACCCTGCAGAAGGAGGACTCGTTACCACTCTGTATAAAAAAGAGACAGATAGAAATAAGTCTCTACATTTCAAGAGCAATCACCTGAGGAGCATGAAATTGAATCTACCCTACGGGCAATACCTTCGAATCCGCCGAAATTGCTATTTAAAAGAGGAATTTTTTAATAATGCTAGCAAATTGACGAAAAACCTAGCAGATCGAGGGTACCCAAAAAAACTGCTGAAGAGATCGATGAAACGCCCATGGTGGACACCAAGTGAGAGCCTACTTGAAAGGAAAACTAAGAAGGAAACAGACAGGATTGTCTTCGTTTCAACATACTGCCCCAACTCCAATCTATTGAAGAAAGTGGTAGCAAATAATTGGCATTTAATTAAAAACTTACATACATCTTTAAATGTAAAGCCATTATTTGCCTTTCGAAAAAATCGAACAATAGGCAATCATCTGGTTAGAGCAGCTATGCCTCAAAAATAAGTGACGTCAGTGAGAACCTATGTTCGTTTGCCGCCAATCTTAGGACATAAGAAATGCGGCACATGCATTTGTTGCGCTTCCACTGAAGAAGGGTCGATCTTTCAATACAAAAACATTTTCTGGAGACACAATGCCTTTACGAACTGCAAATCACGCAATGTGGTGTATGGGATTAAATGCCCGTGTGGCCTCTTGTATACAGGCAAAACCAATCAGGAGGTCAGAACACGCATAACCCAGCACAAGTCACGGATAAGACTCAAGACCCTCACCGCACCACTAGTGAACCACTGGCTCAATATGGAACACACTGAATCAGATTTAAAATGGACAGTGATATTGAAAGTGGAGAAGGACCCAAGAGGGAGAGACCTGGATGAAAAATTATTGCAGCGAGAGGCAATGTTAATTTTAAAATTCAACACTGCTTTGGAAGGGCTTAATGAAATATCAGAACTGCACAGGGTAGATCAAATGTGCCACTGAAATTGTGCAATAGCCCCGCGAAAATTAGCGCTTCTTCAAGCCTCCTCGATATTCCACTGGTCAAAAAACCATCTTCCAACTACATTTCCCAGGTGCACCTAAACTGGGATCATACATATGCCCACAGGAGCCCTCGTGTGACTTGATGCCACAGCGCGAGTTTGCTAATGAGCTCCTCCAGGCCGTCTCACGATATACACCTAATGCCAGGCTCTGCCCAAAACTACAATTCCCAGCGGCATTCGGACCCGGAAGCGCGATTGCGACCATAAGCGTTCCATACAAGCCGACTCCACATCGGTGCCAGCAGCAAACAAACAGCGGATGCCACCTTAAGATACCTCGCCAGCCGGCCCAAGGTAAGCCGAATGAGTGTTTGACTACCCCGAGTGCTCCACAACACGGCACGTCCGGACCCTTGACACATGCTTCTATTGTCCCTGCAGGTCACAGATCCTTTCAAGACCACGCGCCTCCGATCTTTCAGAGCTGGTTTCTGGATTTTCCAAGTAAGCATGCGCTAGCTCGCTCCTCAGGTTATTTCCAAAACCCAAGCCTCCACCCCACTGACTTATCCCTTTCCTCCCCACCACAGACTCGAAAAACACGAATTCTACATCTCACCTGTAAGTTATTTTGCTTATTGTTCATTGGTTCCGTTTAGAGAGTCATTTTGATCTGGCATTGCCCAAAGGGGGCTATACTAATTAATTCTTCGCACCCATTTATTCTTTTCTTAGAGTGTCATCGCCCGGTTTTGTTCTCCTTTTAGTCTCACATGAAAGGTAAGAGGCGATGTATGAAGGCGGCAGCTAGTTGGTTTAGCACCCCGATCCATTCACATAATCAGTGATACCTCTCCCATTCTCTTTCCCATAGTGTCGAGGTCCTGATGAGAACCCCCCCGAATCATTGAGGGTTCGAAACGCGTAGACCGTTTTCCCTCCACCTTAAGACCGCTATTCTTGAAATAGCTTTCCACAACTGTATTAATTTTGAACTATATTGAAAGAGTGTCTTTGGTGTTTTGTTATTCTATTAATTTAATTTGTGATTTTTCAGATTGTATATATCGTCTTTTGTGAGCCTGGTATGTTTGAAAGAGTGAGTTGTGAATGAGAACATTGATCAATTTTGTATGAATGTTGTCCTTTCTTCGAATTTGTATTATACATGTGATGATGTCATTTTTATGAAAAATGTTTTTGTATAGTCCGCATTATAAGTGTTTTTGAATGGTATGGTGAATTTCAGAACCAACAAATAACTACAAACTTTGTTATATAATAAATTTGATTTATTCAGACACAACTGTCCTTTCTCGCGCCCAGTTTATTTCTTCGTGTGAAGTGATTAAGTTGCCCTTTCTAAATAATAGTTGCAGTACTGGCTCTTTGTTTAGTTGTCTAGCATTTCATCCAAGGCATCAGCCGTTGCTTGATACCACTGCTAAGCAGAAAAGTGTAAAGGCAAAACACAGAATCGTGAAACAGTTGTCGTGTGAGGGAATACTTGATGGCTTAGAGATATACACGGATTCAGGTGTTGCAGTTGGGATATATTGTAATTACACCTTGAAATGGATCACTACTGTGCCACAAGATAAATGAGATGGCTATCACGCGGATGGACTTCTTCTGAAACCATTGACCGAGGGAGATATTCCTCTTACATATAGATATAAGCCCTGATGAAGTTCAACTTTGTTGAACGAAATGCGTTGGCTGCAACTTTGGCTGTTTTCATGAAAATACATAAAAATTTCAATAAAGGAAATACCTATTCTAAAAAAGAACTGTGGACTTTACGTTGTTGGTTGCACCATTTTGTGTTTTACCTTTACAATATTTTAAACCCTTCACAATCTGGTTTTAGAGCACTACAGAGCACGGAGACGGCTTTGTTGGCAGTTACAGATAATATCCTTCTCTTGTTAGATACAGGAACCCCAGTCATGCTAGTATCACTGGATCTATCTGCGACTTTTGATACATTCTCCTTTTCTATTCTAATCTGCTAGCTACATGAAGCAGGTATCCATGGCAGAGCGCTACACTGGCACAGGGACTTCCTTGATAATCGCACACAAAATGTTTGTCTCAGTCCTTTTAAATCAAGAACGATGTAGATCAACAAAGGGGTCCCTCAGGGCGTGTGCTTGAGCCCAACCTTATTTAATGTTTATGTAGCACCTCTGGCACAGATTGTGCGATCATGCAGAGTGGAGGTTATGTCATACGCAGACAATACTCAACTCATTTCCTTTGGACTGGATCCTGACAAAGTGAAAGTCCAATTGATCGCTATATGGCGGAAATGTGCAATTGGATGGCTAATAATTGCCTTCAACTCAACAGTGCAAAAAACTTAGATCTTTCTATTTGGCAAAGCCCAAGAGCTATGGTCAGCAGACTGATGGCACTCCGATCTTGGCCCAGTCCCCTCCCCTAGGCAAGTGGAAAAAAATCTGGGAGTAAACATCGATCGCACATTGCCCATAAGAGACCAGGTCAACTCTACATGCAACATTTGTTTTGCCACAATAAGGCTCCTAAAGAAAGATTTTCCCAGGCTTGTCCAGGCTCTCATAGTCAGCCACCTGGACTATGGGAATGCTTTACTGGTAGCCGCAAAATACACTTTGCTGGCAAAACTGCAAGTTTTGCAGAATACAGCTGCACAGTTAATCTGCAACCTTCCAGCACAGTCTCCTTATGCTCCCATATTGGAATAATTGCACTGACTACCTATCAGAAAGCGGGCAGTTTTCAGGCTGTGCTGTCTCACACAAGGCATTGTACAAATGCCTCTATGTCCTTCTTCATTCAACACTCAGGCAATTCCAGTCTCCTAGACAGATACGGTCTTCAAATAACTATTTTCTGTGTAGAAAGATGTCCCTTCCTGCACAAAATCAATCATCCCCGCAACACAGGTCCCCTTGCAACATGGCCCAAGGGTGCCTGTGTTGGCGCATGGCAGCCCATTATTTGCCAGTGCAGGGGAAAAGGACAGGAATGCACCGTATCTCGTAGATATAGAGCATTCCTGCCCTTTTATTTTGACGCAGAACAGCGCAGCAAGATTCCTTGCGGCGCTGCCCTGGGCCAAACCCTAATAAATGAGGCCCTAAAGGCGCACACACCAACTTCATTGTTTCTCAAGGCTAGATGATGGGAATAAGCAGTCACTTTGGGAGATGCATCATGATACACCATACGAATACACCTACAATAGCCATCAATGCAGCATCCACGGCTACCATTCCTTAAAAGAAAAACCAAACATTTGGGCCCACATGCATCAAGCATTTTTGGAGTCGCAAACGGTGCGATTCCTTAAAATCGGCCGTTTGCGATTCCAAAAGTGCTTTTTGGGATGCATGAAGCAATTTTAGAATTCGTAACATTTTTGCGAGTTCTAAAATTGCGATTGCTTTTAAGAAGTCGCAGATGTGCGATTTCTTAAAAGCAATGCATCATTACTTTTAAAAGTGCAAATTCGCAATTAGGGTGTCAAATTTACTGAGTGATTGAACCACTCGGTAAATTTGGAAAAAGTGTTTAAAATGCTGAAAATGTATTTTTTTCAACATTCATGTTTCACACACACATGTCCTTAGGACATGTGTGTGTGAAACATGATGCGAAAAATACATTTCAGAGGTGCATGGGGGGTCCTTTGGACCCCCCCCTGCACCCATGAAATTTTCAAAGTGCCACTCGCAATTTGCTAATGCCTTCCCATTGACTCCTATGGGCCTTTTGGCCCATAGGAATCAATGGGAATTGCGAAAATTAACTTAAGAATTCGGTATTTATTTGGGATTCGGTAAAAATTGCGATTTTTACCGAATCTCAAAAGAATACCGAAAATAATGATGCATAGCATTTTGCAATTCTTAATTTGCGATTCCTTATTTTTCGCAAATTAAGAAGTGCAAAATGTCTCAATGATGCATGTGGGCTTTAGGGTTTTTGTATCTTCAATATAAACACATTGAAAGAAAATATGCAAAACATGCTTTATTTGTTGCACTAGTGATTTATCATATTAATCCTTTTGGGATGTTATTCACATCTGCTTCACATAAGTTTCTCTTTAGTGCTAATAAGACATCGTACTAACTACACAATTGCCCATGCTACTCATTAACTCCTGGGTTCTATTAAAACAAGTCAACCATGCTGCTTCTGAAGGGTATCAGGTATGTTTAACATTAACATAAGTCATCAATAACAAGCCACAGGAGCGGCTCGTGTCAGGGAAAAGAGGCGAGGGAAGGGGTCAGGGAGGGGGGAAATTGGGGGACCACGGAGATAAATAGAAAAAAAATTCAAAAGAACTTACCTGCGCCCTCGATGATTGCGTTGCGTAGCTCTCTTCTCCTGACCTCTCCTTTCCACTGCCAGGCAGGCGCAGGCTCCCAGCCTGCCCTGTTGCCAATCCTGAAGCTGCTCTCATCATGAGAGCAGCTTCAGGATTGGCCTGAGCGCCGTTGATTTGCACTTCAGGAAAGATTAGCAGCCTGATTCATGTACGGGCCGTTTTGCGTGGCCCTAATAGCGAATCATAGCGACTCGCTATTGAGGACACGCAAAACGGCATTCATGTAGGAATTGCTAAATCAATAGCGATTCCTACATGTTCTCTATTTGTGAGTAGCAATTTGCTACTCGCAAAAAAAGGAATGACTCCCCATTCATTCCTATGGGCCAAAAGGCCCATAGGAATGAATGGGGAGTATCCCTCATTTGCGAGTAGCAATTTGCTACTCGCAAATCAGATAGCGATTTGAAGGGTGCCAGGGGTGTCCAAAGGACACCCTGTAGCACCCCTAAAATGCACATTTGAACAGGTGTTGCGCACACACATGTCCAAAGGACATGTGTGTGTGCAACATGCAACTTAGAAAAATGCTTTTAAAAGCATTTTTCTGAGTTTTTGCTATTTACCGAGAGGTCTGACCTCTCGGTAAATAGCGGCCCAAAAGTGTAAAATCGCAATTTTTTTTTGTGTCATGAATAGCATTTGAGGAATCTCTATTAGAGATTCCTTAAATGCCATTCCTCGCAAATATGCGAATTCTTAAATAGCGATTTTTGCATTTGGGATTGTGAATACCAAATGCAAAAATCGCACTCGCAAAGGGCCAGATTCTCAGAATCTGGCCCTTTTGCGAGCGCTATTAGCTACATGAATCAGGCTGTAGGAGCCTGTGCCTGCTCTCTCCAACCCCAGTAAAGCAACTGGGGTTGAAGAGAGCGTCATTGCACATGTAGGTTTAGCCGGCCTGAGAAGGCTGGCCAAAACCACATGCGCAGTGAAGCAGTGCCCAGCACTCCCCACCCAGCCGGTCACTACCCTGGCTCCGCCCCCATGCCTCGGCACAAGGAAAAATAAAACAATAATAAAATGGGTCTCAAACCTGCTTTATTATCGTTTTATTTTTCCCACTTTTAAAAGTGCTGGCGGGGGACTACGCTCTTCCGCCATGGCGGAGGAGCCACCCCCTTTCATAACCTGACTGTGTGACAGTCAAAGGGGATTCTGTGGTCAATAGGAAACAGTTCAAACTTTCTCTGGTCTTCGATAATACATGCAAATTCTTTTCTATTGATGGATGACACAATGATAAAAAGAATGGTCACAGCAACAGTTCACAAAACTGCATTGCTGATCTTTACTAATGTATCCAACATGTTAATAACAAGCCTATGGGCATTTAAGGTGTGGAAGTCCACAAATGCAGCACGGGAGGTAGAGACCACCTGCCTACTGTACTTAATTTACCCAGTCCTTCGAATTGGGGCTTTATGATGGTCCAACCACTGATCTGTTTTCTGAACAGGGTGCCTGTCTCTAAGGGTGACTAAGAAGGAGCAGCCTCGGGCACTCCAGGGGCAAGGGATCACTTTGGGCGCGGGTTCCTGTGATGCCTTGCTGCCATGCCTCTGCCCGAATATGACGTTTCAACGCATGCTTTTACAACGCAGTCTTTACATCGCAACTACCATTACATTGCAGGATTTTACAACGCATGGCATTACAACGCATTTTTTTAAGCTACCATTACAACGCATTCCATTACCACACCTACCATTATGATGCCTACCCTTACAATGCATAATACTTTTAAGGCAACAGTAGAGAAAGTGTTGGATTGTGTAGGGGTACAAATTACTATTCCCATGTACACCAAAACCCATACCCACCTTAATACTAAACAAATCTCCAATACTTATCTTATAATGCATTGTAATCGCATGTCTTGTAATGGTATGCGTTGTAATGGCATACGTTGTAGTGACATGCTTTGTAATGCATGCATTGTAATGGCTTGTGATGTAAAGGCAGTTGTGTTGTAACAGTTGCGTTGTAAAGGTAGGTCATTTTAATGACTGCTTTGTAATGGATGTTTCCCCTCTGCCCGAGCTTGGAGAGGCTTGGGAGTGAGGGTACCAGATGGAGTGTGTTTCCGGAATGTGCCCCCATGGGTCTTGGAGTTGCAGCCAAGCCTTGCAGCCTGATGCAATCTAGGGCCCATCGTGAAAATGACTGCAGCGTCTGGGTTCGACCAAGATCCTTGGGGGGATTGCGGTGACCGATGGCGGGATCGAGATCTCCCTGGTTCCGCTATGCCTGTGAGGCGGCACCCACATTCCATCCAGTGGTGGGTTGGCCACCCTACTCTCCCCCGCCTTGGCGACGCCACTGATCTCCTACCTCGCTCTGGACCATGCCCTGAACCAGGAGCCGGCCAGACTTCAGTGGAGGCCATACACACTGCTTCATTGTCCAGGGCGCGTCCTGGAACTCTGCATCGCTAATGCAGATGGGCTTCCTGGAAGGGAGGAGGAAGCCACGGTGGTACAGCCATGCTGAGCTCCTTCTGGTCTAGAGTTCTGCTGTGAGTTGGTGTGAATCCCCCTCATCGGTGTTGCTCTGGGCGGCCGCGGCATGATGGTCTCGACTGCTGCGGCCTCCATGACCCCAGGTCAGACCCATGACTGCCATTGAGCACAGTGCCCCTAGACACCCCTGCCTGGCTCTAGGGGTCGTCCAGGGGCACTCAGCCCCTTACACCGTTTACCAGAGATCTTGCCATCGTTGACAGCGAAAATGGACTGCAACACTGTATGGTGCCGGCCATCTTTGTTCACACAGTCTTTCTTCCTCCCTGCCCAGTCCAACCTGGACGTACCCCAACTAGGAGAAACTGGGGTAGGACTACGACTATCTATCCAGAAATAGACAGCCATTTTGGAGGCTCTCCCTTCCAGTAATGGCAAAAAAAATGCTGAAAGTCTACTCTTCCTCAAGGGTCAATTGGAATGTGTGTCTGATACAACCCATATAATGAAGGCGTGTGAGCACAGTGAAGGCTGCAGACAAAAGGACTACCATGTATGTAGGTCCACAATCTGTCTGAAAATGGATCAGCGTACACTTCCATCGTATATCGATTCATATACTGTCCTTCGTCTACTCTCTGTATATACTTTTTCCTTTCTATATCTTCATGCTATGCTATATAATTTCATTATGCTATTTCTATATCTTTTGGCTCACTCCCTGCCAATACTCTTTGTGCTCACTTACCCCCAACATTGGCAGATTATATCTAGGTTTTTTGTCTTTAGATGCATGTATGTTACGTATCTTGTATGTAATCCATGTACTCTGATGTCCTTATGTAATCAAACTGGTTCTCTTGTAAAACGCTCTGACACCTTCGAGTAAGGTACGCGCTATGTCAATATACATAAATAAAGAAAGAAATAAAGAAATAAACAAAATAGTTGACATTACTGGCAAGTTATGTTATGTTATGTTATGTTAGGTGGGATTTGTAAAGCGCACTGACACCATGGGTTTCCTGGCGCTGAAGGACAGAGATGAGGCTGGGGACGGGAGAAGCGGAGGATTTAGCAAGGTGGGGGAAACAGGAAGGTTTAAAGTAGTTTCCTGAAGTGAAAGAGGGAGCTGCTGGATCTGATAGTTAAGGGGAGGAGGTTCCAAAGTTTAGGGGCCAGGAGAGCAAAGCGACGACCACCGAATTTGTTGGTTTTAGATTTGGGAACAGTAAGCAGATGGAGGTGAGCTGAGCGGAGGTTACGAGTGGGGCGGTATTGGTGAATGAGGGAGGTCAGGAAAGGGGGACTGGTGCAATGAAGGGTTTTGAACGTAAGGCATCCTAGCTTGAAGGCCACCCTTTGTTCAATGGGCAACCAATGCAGCTTATGCAGTAGGGGTTTAGCCGACTGCCATTTGGGAGTTTTGTGAATGAGACGGGCTGCTTGGTTCTGCACAACCTGAAGACGGTGTAGTAGTGATTTTGGAAGTCCGTGATACAGGGAGTTGGAAAAGTCCAAACGGGATAGTACCAGGGCGATGATTACCTGAATCAGGGCCGTTGGTGTGAGTAAGTGACTGATTTTACGGATTTTCCGGAGCTGGAACGTGCAGGCTGAAATGACGGAGCCAACTTGGGGTCTGAGGGAGAGTTCGGCATCAATGGTCACACCGAGACTCTTTACAGATTTCGCAGGAGTAGGGGGAGTGCCTAATTTGTTAGGCCAAAACTGCGGGCCCCAGTGAGAAAGGCTAGATCCAGGAAGGAGGAGCTCGGTTTTTCCCGGATTTAGTTTTAGTTGGTTGCAGTTCATCCACTCCTGAATGTGTGTCATGGTAGAATGAAAGTTGGCCACAGCATTCAGGGAGTGGAGAGGGAAGATGATCTGCAGATCGTCAGCGTAGTTGTACACTGTGATGTCCCATTTTTGGAGTGAGTGGATCAGGGGTCGGAGATAGAGATTGAACAGTAGGGGTGACAGGGAGGAGCCCTGAGGGACTCCACAGGTGGTAGGGGTTTTGGAAGCTGTGTAAGGACCCAGGCGGACGGCTTGCGTTCTGCCGGTCAAGAAGGATTGAATCCATTTGAGGGCAGAGCCCTGGATGCCGGCCTGCTCGACACGGTGAAGGAGGATGTTGTGATCAACCGAGTCGAACGCGGCTGACAGATCCAGGAGTACGAGGGCCTGGGGGTTCCAGTATCAGCATTCCTCCTGAGCGTATCAAAGACTGCCAGGCAGTGTCATCACTAGGGGGGTGCGGGGGGTGCGGACCGCACCGGGTGACACCATCACATGGGGTGACACCAAGGCAAGCAGACACAGTGACAGTTCCACAGGTCCACACTAGGAGACACTCGCAGACAGACACATAGACAGGCAGTGGAAGGGTCACAGAGATGGGGACAGGGTCATGGACAATCTGCTTCCAAGTTGCCAGAAAGACGGGGTGACAGAAAAGCAGTCAGGCGGTGACTCGTGCTGCGGAGCCCCCAGACAGGGTGAATGACAGGCAGACACCCAACAGAGGAGCAATGAAACACACACTCATGCACAAAGCGAGCCAAACCCTGTGGGGGGGCCCAGCATTGCCTCAGTGTTTACTTGTCTTTCCAGTTCCGGTTCATTCGCCTCATCGCACGTCGGTAAAGACGTGATCCATACCAGGCGACCCGAGCTCTGTGTCCCTGTGTCTGTGGCCACGGCTCACCCTAGAGGTGCCGGCGGTCTCTGACTGCCAACTACTAGGTGATCTTCCACTGTGGCAGTCTGAGGACCTGGGAGATCCGACAAGGTGCACAGAGCCGAGTGCCTCGCCTTCAGAAATTGTGTGCGTGGCAAGGCATGCATGGAAGTCGGCAGGGAAGGGTCGGGCTCGTGGTCTCAATGCCGGTGCAGAATCAGCAGGTGCTAGACCGGTGCAGCTTGGGCCGACAGGGGGGACACAGCCACTGCGAGCAGAGCCGGCAGATCCGCACCAGTGGAGCCCAAGGCTACGTCAGCCTAGACATGGGCTTTGCTCTGAGCTCTGCACCGAGATCAGCAGGAACTCGGAGTGGCAAACTGAGGCCAACTGACCTGAAAGAAGGAGAAGAGAGGAGGAGTCCTGGATAAGAGCAGACATCGAGCAGACATCGAGGAGCAAGGTTCCAGATCAGGTAAGGAGCCTGGGAAAAATAGTACACAGTCAAGCACAGTAGCATCACTAGGGGAGTGCAGGGGTGCGGACCGCACGTCGCCATGAGTTACCGCACTGGGTGACACCAACCCTAGTGACGCCACTGCTGCCAGGATGGCGGCCTCGGTGGAATGGGCTGGCCTGAAACCGGCCTGGTTAGGTTCCAGGTGGCAGGAGGTCTCGATAGAGTTGGACAGGCACCGGGTGACATGTGCCTCCATTACTTTAGAGAAGTAAGGTAGGAGAGAGATGGGGCGGTAGTTTGTAAGTTCCGATGGGTCGGCGCCTGGTTTCTTCAGGAGGGGCACTAGAATGGCCTCCTTGAAAGGGTTGGGGACAATGCCCATGCTGAGGGAGCCATTCAGCAGAGGTAGGATGCAGTCGGGCAGGTTAAGGCAAATGGACCGTAGGACCGCTGGGGGGCAGCAGTCATTTGGAGAGCCTGATTTTACCCGGTTCGCGAGTGCGACTAGTGAGTTGGGTTCGAGGGTGGGGAAGTGGGAAAGAATCTGTGAGTTAGGCAGAGGAGTGTCTAGGAAAGGTGTCTGGGGAAGATGGGGGATGGAGTCCTTGATTTTTTTGATTTTCTCAACAAAGAAGAGGTTGAGTGCATCGCAAGTCTCTTGAGAGGGGGTCTGGCCTGGAAGGGTTCTATCGTCTGAGGTGAGTTGGTTCATAATTTTGAAGACCTCTTTTGATTTTGGTGTCCGCGGACGAGATTCTTTTAGAGAAGTGTTCTGCTTTAGCTAGGGAGATTGCCTTTTTATATTCCCTACGAGCTGTGATGTATTGTAGTCTGTTAGATACGGAGTAATCGTGTCTCCATGTCCGTTCCAACTGGCGTACCTTCAGTTTGTGTTGCTTGAGGTCGTCCGAAAACCATCTGTGGGAGTTGGGGTGTCGGGTAGGGGGAAATTTGGTGAGGGGAGCGAATTGGTCGCTGGCAGATTTGAGCCAGATGCCGATGTCGCTTTCCAGCCTGTCGATGTTAATTGGCGGAGTGATGGTTGGTCGGGTGTCAGATAGGGTCGAAAGGAAGCCTTGGGAGTCGCAGGAACTCCATTTACGTGAGAGGCCGCCGGCCATTAAAGGGCCAGGGGTTCGGCCAGTGACAGTGATGGAGGTGTCGACTAGATGATGGTCTGACCAAACGCAGGGAGTGACAGATGGCTGGGAAGGTGTTATATTATGGGTCCAGATATGATCCAGGATGTGGCCCTTGGTGTGAGTGGGCAAGGAGATTTGTTGAGTCATATTGAGACTGTTAAGGGCTTCAAAGATTATTAGGTGGATTAATCAAAAGTCAAATGGTCCTCGCTTTTGAGGTTCTATTACAGGGTACTAAAGAAGCATGTCTCAGGTTTACTTATTGTAAGATCCAGCTGAACTTGTGCTCTATGCCGCTCAAGCTACATAAGGCAAAACTGGGGCTCGATGCGTACTGTTGAAAATGTATCACTTCACAGTGTGAGCACATAAATGTGCTTTATTCATGCATAATATGTTGCCATATTAGCTAGTGCTGGGGGCGTGGCTTTAGTATGCCTCCTGTCCAGTACTCAGACCATCCTGCACTTTAATTGTACAACCTGAGGCCACTTTACACATGTATACAGTGGAAAGGTGACCTTGTTGTTCTGGGCCTTATGTTTAAGAAGCACAACTGGTGATGGGAGAATAAGTGGGGCCCACAAGTGCTTAATTGTCTGGGAAGTGGGGGAGGCAGCCTCAGAGATCCAAGGAGGACTGAAGGAGGTTCAGGCAGGTGTGGGAATTGGCCTCGTGGAGGAGTCCTGGCCAGCATCAGCACCCATGCAGAAGTTCCAAGTGAGGGGGAGAGGCGTGCCGTGGCCCAGAGCTCAGCTCCAGCCATGTGGCCCTTATGAGAAGGTTCATGGCCTGGTGAAGAGGAGGACGGAACCAGCAGTAATGGGCCGCCTGGTGCACCTGAGCACCTGGACCACTGGGGTGTCTGAAGTGATGGTGAGGCCCGGTCTGAGAAAATCCAAAGGTGGGATATCGGCAGGTGAACAGAGATAGCAGAGACAATTTGGGAAGAGGGAGAAGAGGCCAGTCCCCCTCACATGCCTTGATTGACTGAGGTGCGGGGCAACACCTGGAAGTGAAGTACTCCATGGGGGCTCTGCCAAACAGCCCACTTTTCAGGGTCCTAATTACTTGCACATGCTCTCGACCTAAACGAGGCAAATGAAATCCTCCCTTTTTAGGGGGGGTGGAGGGTCAACACAGTATCTGGGTCAGTGGAAGTGCAGGCAATTTGTGGGCCCAAATGCATTTCACAGTATGATAGCCTTAATGGTGATCCCATCTTGCTAAAGGACCACATAACCATGTCAGAATATAGAATAATCTTCCATTTTGACATTAGTTACGGAAACCTAAGGCAGTTACGGCTGGTGCAGATAAGCGCGGTGGGGCGGTGGAGCGGGGTGGGGCGGGGCGGGGGGGTAGTCGACAGACAGCGGAAAGGTTTTATTTATTTATTTATCTTTGTATTCTGTCGTCTGCTTACTTACCCACGCCCCCACCCTGCCACGCCGCCCCTCCACACTTAAATGCAGCAGCTGCTGCTGACCTTAACCCCTTGCGTACTTCTGTCGGCCAACGGCCGTCGCGCCCACTACCTTCATAGTGCTGTGCACGTCCGTTGGCTGATGCGGCCCGCCCACTCCGCTAAACCGCCACACCGCAGCGGAAATGCCGCCGCGGTTAAGCGGTTAAGTCAAGTAAGATACACTTATATATGGTGAAAGACAGTGCAGCAACTGATGTTCCTGCCGCAAGTTTTATGAAACAGAGAGAGCACAACATCTTCATGTCCACTAAGATATGGCACTGTTTTTCTCCCACCTTGCACTGGCACACTTTAGGCAGGCTTGCACCACTCACATACCCTTGCACCATAGTGTAAATGTGTGTGCCTGATGTCTAGAAGAAGTCTTGTAGTAGCAGAATGCCATTCAAGTACAAAGCTTTAGTTACTATGCATTACTTTAGTGCTAAATTCTAGCACAAATCAGGATTTGCGCTAGAAGTAAAACCATATTCAAGCATTTGATCCAGTTTTTATCATTGTTTGTGCCACTGCACTGACAGAAAGGAGTAATAATTCTAGCCCGACGAGTTCAGACTGTTATAACCAGATCTTTGCCTAACAGCAATAGGGCTGGTCTACCAGCCACTGTTTCAAACTAAGGCAGTCATAGCTGAGACACTGATGCATCACTGTGTGTTAATGGCAAGGGTAATGAGGGTCCGAAAGATGGGAATAATTCTGAGCTACCTATTACATCTAGAAATATTGCAGGACTTGACCAGAAGATGAGAGACTCATATTGGTACCATTTTCGATTTTTCTTCTCTCTCTGTCTATTCCTGGAAACTTGGGCAATTTTTGTTAGCATAGCAGCTCTCGCCCTTAAGAGGGATGCCTTCAGGGGCCTAGGGGCTCATTACGATGGTGGAGGGCCCACCCCGACAGACGGTCTGTTGCGGGCGGTGCGCCATTGTACTGCTGTTTTCCCCCCTCCATATTATGATGGCGGGGGAATTGTTGGGTAAGCATGGCAGTCGTAAAGACCGCCGGCCATGGTTCTGACAGGCAGTCCTTTTCCGACTGCCTGTCGTAACAGAAACATAGCCCAACATTGTGGTGGTGCCTTTCCTCTCTTCGTTTTGCGATGGACAACTCGCAGCAAAACGGATGGCGGAAACGGATTTGGGGGCCGATAGCGGGCCCTCCTTAATCCCTGGGGCAGGGAGGTGTACCCTAGGGGGCACCTATGGTGCCCCCCTAAATATCCCTGCACTATGTGGCAGGCACTGCAGGGTGCCTGCCACATAGTGCAGGGATGTGTCTGCATCCTATATTTGCATTGTGGTTGGGGCTGCTGACCGCATCCCTGCAACCAAGCAAAATATAGGTGATGCAACTGACATGGTGGCGGTCGCATCATGATTTGGAATGTGGGGAGGCCGCCTCATAGGCAGCCGGTCCCAAATCTGTTACTATGGGGGTCAGGCTGAAGTTCGTCCACCATCATAATGAGCCCCTTAATGTTTGGAGCAGTGTAGTAACCTTAATTCTAAAATGTGTGTGATTTATGCCAATTATTTAGACCTACAGGTAATTCAATTATTCCCCCCATAAACAAAGAGCAAAAAGACTAACATCCCGATATTGATTTTGGTGGTCGGACGTCTCCCACCAAATTTCCAAATTGCCGTCAGGGCAACAGAAATTTCTACCATTCACAGGAACTGCCGTAAATTCGGTTTCCATGAACGCATTGTAACTATGATGTATTTTTTTTTTTTTCAAAAACAATGTCCCAAAATGGGATTGCGTTTTTGAAAATAAAATAAACAAAGACCCCTGCGCCATGGGAGTTATCTTCAGTGTTGAGAGGGACATTTTTATGTATTTACTGCTCTTTACCGCTGGGGTTTTCATGGCAGCGATGGGCAGTAAAAAACATTTATAAGTCCACCCATCTAAATTTGGTGGGCAGACATAGATTCAATTCTATGCCACCCTCTACATCTTACCCCATCAGGCTATCGGCGAAGTTTGGCAACGGTGGACACAGTTTAGTCTCAACTGTGGCCAAACTATAGTACGCCCATATTTAAATTTGGCTGGCAGACCATTATGTTGGCAGGAGGGGTACTCTGTCCTCGTTGTTACAGAGTACCCTTTCTGCCAACATTTAAATGAAGCCCTAAATGTGCAGTGTTGGAAACTGTACAATTATTTGAATCACTATTGGTATAACACAAAACGGATCGCACTGTTCTCATTGCTGGAGATTGTAATACTATATTTACCCATTGTCGTAATATGGAGATCGTGTTGTTGTATTTTACAGCCCATATATGTTAAAAACACTTCGGTTGTGAGCAATCCCATTGTGAGCTTGATATTTACTCAGGACTGAGAGCTTGCAATGGTCATAAGCCTTCAGATGCAATTCCACATAAAACCAATAAAAAGGCCATTAAAGCTCTAGAACTTACTACATAAATTTTAACATGGAAAGCATTGGACATCTTGAAATGGTTGAGACTGTAGTATGATTTAGGGCCTCTTTTTGCGTGCACGTTATGTTAGCATGGCTTATTAGAAGTTTAAATGCCATTTTACCTTTTGCTGCTTTTTGCACACAACACTGCTTAGCTGTTTTTGCAAAGTTAGCTTTCATGAAGATCTATACAGGAGAGAAAAGGTTTGTTTTTCAACATCTCTAGACATACATTGTGCCCCCAGTCTGTACAGTGAGTGCTGAGCCGTCAAGGTTATCTTAACATGTGAGCCTGTTTATCTGCATGTCCATGTAACACATTCTAGACACAACATTTTGGCAGCTGCAAGCCAAGCAAGATTCTAGTCCTTTATGCCTTTATCATAGCACACTTGCCATAATTTCACACACTTGGAAGATTCCAGGGATGCAGAGAGTCTTGCTGATCCAGATGTAATTTACACTTACTGAGCGGAAAGGTAATGGGGTCCCCCAAAACAAGCTCAAGAGACCTTCTTTAGTTTATAATACATATTTCCTATATAGGGAGGGTGTTTAAACTAGGCGCTATATCACCTGTTTGCACTATCATTGTAATATGATTCCTCCTTTTGTATTTTATGGAGTTGTAACCATGCTGACCATACTATTTTTAATCATATGTCTGCTTATGTTGACTAAAATACTGTGCATGAGATTATGTCCTTAAAATAAATATTTTAACCTTACCGTGTCTCTTTTTTACTCCTGTTGTGGACTGGTATGAGAGTATAACAAATGAGTGTTCTCACTTCCCACCATTCCTGAGATTGTCCTAAGTCGCATGTTCTAGGTTTGTCTAATCATTGGTTACTTTGCTATAGGACGAAGAGCTAATCTGACACTGATTGCTAGCTGGTTGGGGTTTCTAGGTAATGAGGTGAGTTTCTGGTACACCACAATTCACTAATGTCCTAGGTCTCTGTGCACAGTTCTGTGTAGGAGCAGAAATCCTCGCAACATGGCGCCGCCAATGAGTGTGCTCTTATTGTGAGACACTTGAGTAGTGCTTATATCAGTCTACGACCCCCTCACTATTGTTTCCGGTTGACAATAGTGACGGATAAACCTACCTATAGTTACATAGGTTTCTTCAAGCTTGATATTTTAAAACGGTTTTCTATTTGAAATACTACCCAGTTGTGCCTTTTTATATTGCATTGTACTTTTCTAGTACTGTGTCGATATGGCTGTGGTTGATATCCCAGCACACAGTCGTGTGGCTGTACGAAATCGCTTGCAGGAATACCTCGTTTCTTTGTTGTCTCAGCTGACGCAGCGTACCCGTTTGAGGTATAGTACTCATGGGTTACATTTCCCACGGTAGATGCTGGTACTGGTGTATTTCACACTTACACCCCTGCTGATGCTCCTGCTGCGAACGCTCCATATAGGACAGTGGAAATTCCGTTTTTTGCTTGGCAGCATGCCGTTTGGTTTAATGGAACCCTCCCACACGTTATAACAGCAGTCAGACAAGGGCCGTTGTCAATCCCAGGTGCTACTTGGCCTGTTTTAGCTGCTTACACCCCGCATCCTCAGGCGGGGCAGTTAACAGCTCAGCAACTAAGACCCCTATATGCCTCTGCAGTATCAGTGATTAGGGGTCTGGTTCATTACATTACCCGCAACCTCCCGGGTGGGGCCCTGGGTGGTGCGGCGCATCCAGTTGGCGTTGGCGGGTTGAAGCTTAGTCCTGTCATGGTTAATGCGGTCATGGGCAAGCATCTCCAGGATAAAGAGGAGATGGCTTTTTTTGCAGAGAAATTTGACAAACTCGAAGCAGTATTCCCGAATACTAGTCCTGTGGAGAAACACAGGATCCTTACGGTTAGTTTGCAGAAAGACTTAGTGCCAGATGTAAATGAATGTACAACTTGGGGTGTGATTTTTGCGGCTGTCTATTCTAGGTGCTTTGGCACCCCGACATTGACTCTCCTGCCCTCTGTGATCAAGCGTGTTCAGGATGAACACAGACCAGAGGCTGCTGTGGAGTTGGGAATGCGACTCGTGGGAGTGTTTGACATGGTATGCGATCTCGTCCTTGCTAATGTAAAGGGGGATGCAGTAAGTTTCCAGGTGTCTAATGCTTTGCGCGATGTCCCCGACGCAGACAAACCCGTTCAGTTACCGAAAACTATTATGGAGGCTTATGAGACCGTTGGCCGTAATGGTTTGGGTGTTAAGCCTTTCACTAAAAAAGAGAAACAGCAGCAAACTCAACAAGCGTCATCTGATAGAGATGACCGCCCGAAATTTCAGAAACAAAATTTGTAGTAAGAACAAAAAACAGGGGAAACAGCAACAGAATCAGGGGTCCCATCCCGCTTCACCTACACCTGCCCCTGCTGAGCGTACATGAGTTGCGCGACTGCAGTACTATTAAGTCACCTGATAGATTTCAGGTTCCTGAACAACGTTCTCCTTGCTCTTTGCAGGAAACATCGGTAACTACCACCGGTGTAGGAGGCGGCGGCAGAGGTCAAGGTGCCCAACAGAGCCGTGAGCAGCCTCGTAAGGCTGACGGAAAAAGCAAGCAGGACGAGGCATCACGTCCAAGGGCCCAGCTTCAGAAGAAGAAAGTTGCTGCTGTAACAGCGAGATATGCCACAGATAGTGAGAACGCAGCTTCGGAATCTGACATGGGCGCTGACACTGCTGGACAGCGCGGCAGAGATTACCATCGTTCGAGTTGCGCTGCGTCTACTACTGAAGGTGACGGCGACTGACACCTTCATTGTAGTAGAGACAGCTGACACTAGAGTGGCTCCCCCTGACAGACTTTATGAAATAGTCCTAATAATTTAAGGTGACATAGAACTTACCATAAAAGGGGTCTTTTGGGAAAATCTAACAACTACCTATGATATTTTGTTGGCGGAGGTCAATTGGCCCCACCCTTTGTCTTAGCTGCTCCGCAAGGGGAGGAGGTGATCCTTCCCCCGTTCGTGCACACAGTGCCGAAGGAGCAGGCTCTGCAGTTTGCAGAAGACTGGGCTAAGGCGCTTGCACTGGCTTTGTACCGTACTCACTGTGGATAGGACAAATTTTCCCCTCAAAATGAGATTCCTTTGCGGTCGATACCACAGCCTCAACCCAAATACCCCATGCGACGTGAAGCAAAAGCCTCCGTTGCTGAAATCCTTGAACAATTGGAATATCAAGGTGTAATTGAAACGTCTGTGTCTCCTATGATTAACCCACTTTTTACTGTAACCAACCCAGATAGCTCGTACCATTTGGTATAGGATTACCGCAACTTAAACTTACATTGTGGTACCTGCGCAGTGCAGAATACTCACATTTCTGCTCTTATGGATAGTCCCGTGTGAAAAAGGTTTAAAACCACACTTGACATATCCAATGTTTTTTTTTACCCACAATCTGTCCTCTCTTAGTAGTCAATGGGCGGCTTTTACAAGTGGTGGCAAACAGCGCCAATTCCTTCGTTAGCTATGGGCTGCAAGAATAGTCCAGGCGTTTTTGCCGCCCGCATTGTCTCTCTCCTGGAGAGACTTGACGCAGATGCATGTTTGTATGTGGATGACATTTATCTCACAGATGACAAATTATGGCTGCATCTCAGCAGTGTAGACCGCGTAATTTGCAGTTTTGCGGACATAGGCTATAAATTTAACTTCACGAAATCACACATTGCAGAGTACACAGTGTTGTTCTTGGACTACGAGCTCAACAATGAAGGTCGGGGTATAGCCCCTCACTTCCTGGAGAAATGCGCACTTTTGCGAGCTCCGACATCACTGAAAAAGCTTCAATCTTTACTGGGTTTTTTTAAATTTCGGTAGTACATATATTCCGGAATATGCCAGGCATATCAAACTGTTTTATGCGTTGATACAACCTACTTTTTCCAAATCATGCTGGCTGCCAGAACATTCAGCCATCTTGCAATCTTTGCAGGCTGACCTTCTTGAATCTAAATTCTTGTCCACTCGTGATAACCACACCAACCTGGTGATAAGAATCGTGCCAGGGGCGGTGGGTTTCACGTACCTCACTATTAATGAGGGTAACACAGTCCCTATCGCTTACAAGTCACACTTGTACACTTTGGCTGAGTTGCGGTTTTCCACTGTGGAAAAAGTTTTGACAGCAGTGCAAATGGCGATTCTGAAGGAACGTGCACTGACGCAGGGTAAACGCATTTTGGTTGTTACTACGTGTCCTGCCTTGGAGGCAGTGATGAAAGCCAATGTACCGAATTCGAAAGCTTTGCACCCACAGTGGATACAGTGGGCTACATCTCCGGATGTCAGGTTTATTTTTGATTCCTCCCTGCAGACTCAAGAGTACTTGCAGTATGAATTTGTTCATCCTGCTTCTCTGACTATGCGCCCACTTGAGGATTTCGGCTGTATCATTTACACTGATGGAAGTGCGCAAGCAGCGACAGGTTCAAAACACGCGTATTCTTCAGCCTGCGCAATTGTGGTTGGTACTATGGTGGATGGTGAATTCAAGTCTGATGTCGTGCATACACAGACATTAGGGTACTGTACCGCCCAGTTGGCTGAGCTTTGTGCTCTAATGCTTGCATTGGAGTACGCCGATCCCAGTGTGACTACTCTTATTGTGAGTGACTCTTACTACTGTGTTCAGTCTTACAATGACAATATGCCCTTTTGGACTCAAAATGATTATCGTGACTCCAAGGGTCGCATAAAAAAACATAAAATAATCTGGGTTCGAGTGGCTGAGCTCAAAGAACGACTCCCACTCGTCTTTGTAATTCATACTCTGGGTCATCAGCGTGTTGGGGTTCACCCTGTTGGCAACTGTCTCGCGGACGAGGCTGCGAAGAAAGCAGTAGCAACATTTGCAGTGGCAGCGGTTACACGTTCCAAAAGTAAGATTGATGATGACATCTTGGCAGCTATTGCCGCAACAGAGAAGGGAGGTAATTATCCTAAGGGTTTCCCTTCTAAATACTCTTATCATTTAAGTCCTGATAAAGTTACTTATGTGAGAATTGACGACGTTGGTGACAAGTTGATTGCCAACGCAGACCGCAGACAGGCTTTGATTACAGCAGCCCACGCCAGGATGGGTTCGGCACACGCCGGCGTGTCAGCTACTGTTTCTCTTCTCCAGCAACGATATTGGTGGTGGGCTCTGTACAAATAGACACGTGATTTTGTCCTTCAATGTGGCATTTGTCAGCAAATTAAACCTTCCTCTGCTGCATGCCCGCCCCAAACTCAGTTGTACATATCTAATAAACCACTGTTGTGTGGCGTTTTAGGATCCGCGCGAAATTTACTGATTCATGCCCTTACATAGGCACAATTCACATTGCCCTTATATAGGCATAGAAATCATACCCATATTTAGACATAAGCCCATGCAGTCCAAATACAGGCATGGCTGCTTCCACTCATTCCAAAAAGCCACAACGATTTCTTGGAAAACTCGGCTTAAGTAGTCAGGGACATCCCCTTGCTTGAATATTGATTTTTCCAAGAATTCATAGAGTTTTCAAAGAACTACCGTTCCCTTGGGGTTCGCAATTTGGGCGTTATGATGGATAACAAATTGAGTATGGAAGCCCAGGTTGCGAAAACGGTGTCCACTTGTTCTGCCCTCATCCGGTCCCTACCTAAGATCTTACCACTACTTCCCCTACAGGCCCGGGCTTTAATAGTCAGGTGAACGATCTTAAGTTGCCTTGACTATTGTAACGCGCTGTTACTCGAGTCTCCAGGCATGTTGTTAGACAGACTCCAAAGAGTTCAGTCCGCTGCCGCTAAACTGGCTCTTGGCTGGCCCAGATGGTCTTCGGCCACAGCGGCGTTGGCTGAACTCCACTGGCTCCCGCTAAGGCAGCGAGTGTCCTTTAAATCCCTTTGCCTTGTTTTCGTGCTGCCACTTTGTGAAGCCTTAGCGCCAGGATGCCTGTAAGGTGATAGCTGCGCTATATAAATATTTTAAATAAATAAAAAATAAATTCTTTGATGACTTTATTATGCCCGACTTTACGTCAAACTAGGCACCTTCAAGGTATAAATATGCCTACACTTGCCCTAGAAAACACACAGTGGTTCGGAGCAGCTCGATTATCTACTTGCCCAAGGCAGCTTGCTACAGCAAGTGCCGTAGGAAGCCGACCCTTCAGCTGACGCACTGATCGAGAGGCTGCATTTCTCCTGGCGAGAATCCAGCTCCAGTGTTTCCAAGCACCCCTCGCGTGGTGTTGGGTAATTGAGTCCAGAGACAGAGATATCAGACCTCCTTCGATCTAAAACCAAGGTACGGAGATGATTAGACCCTAAGAGAAATCTTGGATAGATTCTTGGCAAAGAGAAACTAAACCTATGCTACACCACACTTACTTCTTCCCTCGTACTAGACTTAGGTTAGGTACATTGGGGTAGGCGTATTTTAGAAGCACCAGTTGAGTACTTTTAGCCTTTGTTATTTATGTTTTTATTTATCTATGGTTTAGAAACCATACAATGCTTTTACAGTATTATTTTATAATACTCTTCCTGCTGTACGCATTATACTTTGCAACCAGTATTACGATTGTAGCAGTTCATTTTACTTGCATGAGAAAGAAGACTGTTCAATAAAACCTTTTATTGAAAACGCCAGTCTCTCTATTTTCTCTGCCCCTCTGATGAAACGAAGCATGCACAATTGACTGAGTAAAATATCTATCTATTGTTTCCATGACTCTGAAGATACGTTTATTCTTGAGGAAACAAAGTTGTAATGTTTATGCGGTTGTCAGAAACGAATCCCTTCTTGTTTATTCAAGAAAGTTTCTATTGGCCTCTGAAGTAGTTGGCACTCACAATTAAGTTTAATATATTCGATAGAGACCTAGTCGACCTAAGTTCTACGTCAAATCTGTAGGATATATTATTCCAATGTGCAGAGCCTATTGGGAATATAGGAACTACACTACACCAATTGTGTGTGTTTATTTAGATCACTGCGGTCCTTTCTCCTCTGATACTGTGTATAAGTACATCTTAGTAGCAGTTGACTCTTGCACACGCTTTGTCTGGGTGTGGCCTCAAAGTGTTGTAAAATGTATCTAGGACCCTATTTAAATATTCACGATTTATGCCCTTACGTGGTTATAACAAATTATATCCTTATAAAGGCATAAGAATCATATCCATATTTAGTCATAGCCAATGCCGTCCAAATACGGCAAGGCTACTCCCATAGACTCCTAGAAAGCACAACTTGTTCTTAAACAAACCAAGCCTCCAGCAGCCCAGGAATTCCCCCTGCTTCTGTATTGATTCGTCCTAGAACGCCTGGAGTCCTAAAAAGGACTGCGAGTTCTTAGTGACGTCTTATGTCCAACCATACGTCAAACTCGGCACCTTCCAAGTATAACTATACCAACAGCTGCCCTAGCAAAACACACAGTGGTTTGGAGCAGATCAGCTATCTACTTGCCCAACGCCCTGCTGAGGCAAGTGCCGAAGGAAGCCGACCCTCCCATTGACGCACTGAGAGAGACGCTGTCTTTTCTCCTGTTAGAAATCCAGCTCCAGCATTTCCAGTCACCCTTGCGGGTTGCTGGGAGATCGAGCCCTGAGAAAGAGACACAAGACCTCCTTCATTCTATAACCAAGGTACGGAGCTGATTAGATCCTTAGAGAATTCTTGATTCAGATTCTTGGCAAAAACTATCTTAACTTAAACTGCAGCTCATTTACTCCTTCCCACGTACTAGGCTTAGGTTAGGTACACCGGCGTAGGCGTATCTTAGAAGCACCAGTTGAGTACGTTTAGTCATGATGTTATATATGTATATATTTTATCTATTTTAAACACTGTATGGCTTAGAAACCATACCATGCTTTTACAGTATTATTTCATAATACTCCTTTTACTGTACGCACTTTACTTTATGACAAGTATTGCAATTGTGGCAACTCACTTCTCTTGCATGAGAAAGAAGACTGTTCAATAAATAACCACTTTTATTGAAAACGCCCTTCTCTCTATTTCTCTGCACTTCTGGTGAAACTAAGCATGCACGATTAACTGAGTGAAATAGTTATCTATTGTTTCCGCGACTCTGGAGATATACTCCTTATTCTGGAGGGAGCAAAGTTGTCATGTTTATGCGGTTGTCAGAAACTAATCCCTTCTTGTCTATTCAGGAAAGTTAACACCTTCTTGTTTACTCGAGAAAGTTTCTAGTGACCTCTGAGCTAGCTGGCATTCTATATTTAAGTCTAACATATTGAATAGAGACCCAGTCGACCTAAGTCCTACTTCTAAACTATCGTTTATGTTATTCCAATGCGCAGAGCATATTGGGAATATAGGAACTACACTACATGGCGCCCAACGTTTGGTAAGGCGATAATTTAACGCTAGATACTAGAGTAACTCAGTCGTGCTTTTCACACAGACCCCTTTTTCCTGTAAATACTCCAATAGACGTCTGGAGTGGTTGAAAGGTTAATATCCGCCAAAACTTAGTAGGAAGAGATTCCTATGTATTAGTTTTTGTTTTAGTCAACATTGAAGGATACAGTGTTCCAAAATATTGTGCACCTAATCTTTGTTTCCTTGAAACTTGCTCTGCAAACTTTCTGTCAGCAAAATGTCGGAAGGTGAAGAGGATAAAGAAAGAGATGCTTTAGCAGCTCAACTTTTAGTTGAAGACACAAGTCTCCGGCAAGATGACCCGGAGGCTATAATAATACCAGTCAATGTAAGGAAGAGTGTAACTTACAAACTTATAAAAAATGGAGTATCACCAAGACGTGGTACAGTCAGATTTGTGGTAGAGGCCCATGAATATCAGCCGACAGATATTCCTGGATAGATTTTCCAGCAGCACATGCTGTGACATGCGATTTTCACTACTACAAAATATATGAATCTCCAACTGAATACGTTCATTTTGAGGACATTGAAATTCCACTAACATACCAAGAGCACCAGCTCTGGTTTAATGGCGCCCTAAAACTTCAAAATCACTTCACCAGGCTCGGTCCACTAGGTAGACCAGGAGCCACATGGCCAGTTCTAGCCGGCTACACACCACATCCTGACATTGAAAAAATGTCAAGCGGAGAACTTTTAGTTAAGCTAAAAGAATTAACAAAAGCATATAGACAATTAGTTCAATTAACAATTGACGGTACAACCTGCCGCCAAAAATGTAAAGAAACAGATATAGCAGAACAACCTTTTGAACTTGCCAGAATAATTGAAAAATCCTATGAGGAATTAGGTAGAGATAGTTTGGGTGGGAAACGACTAAAACCACAACTAAATGAAAATCCTGAGAAAAGCTTTATTAAAAAGAATCTCATTACACCAAAAAAGAAGTGGGAGGGTAATAAACAAACCACTCCCAGAGAAAAACAGTTCCAGTCCAGAGGACGGTCTCCCCAACAGAGAAATAGATCTCCAGAATGGGGGGGCAAGTATCTACAATGGGAGCCCTCTGAAAAACGATACCACCTTAGAGAGAGGGATAAATTAAGAAAACCTGACAGATATCAAGATAATGATATACACATCCCTCTCGATCTTTTCAGACTTCCTCACAGAAATCGGAAAGAAGAGGACGGTCAGAACATAAAGAAAAGCGCGTTAAGTCCAAAGACAAGGAAGCTGCTCATCAAAGTAAAAAATTACAATTTCCAAAAAAGAAGGTAGCCAGTATTAAAATAAAACATGCCGAGGATTCTGAGGACACAACTCAAGAACGGAGAATGGGCCCAGACAATACTAGACAGCGCAGCAAAAGTGACCATAGCTCGCATGATCCTAATCAATCTTCTGGAGACAGTGGACACAAATGAATACATTCAGGTGGAAACTGCAGACACCAGAGTTAGTGTACCCCATAAATTATATGAAATAACATTACGTATGGAGGGGGACAAAACTAGGAAAATAAGAGGTCTCTTTTGGGAGAACCTATCAAAAGGCTATGCTATCCTTCTAGCAGAGAATGACTGGCCACCAGAGTTTGTCAGGGAGTCGCCCACATGGCGAAGAAATGATTATGCCTGCCTTCTCAAATCACATTCCAATTCATAAAAAATACACATATGCTAGGAAATGGGCAGTGACACAAGCCCCTGCATTATATAAAAACATGTAGGATGGGATGAGGATTCTCCTCACCATAAAATTCAGTTAAAAAATCAACCTACAGCACAGAGGAAGTATCCTGTTAAGCAAGAAGCTAAAAAACAAGTCAGGGAGATCTTAGATCAACTTGAATATCAGGGGGTGATTGAAACATGCACCTCACAAATGAACAATCCTTTGTTTCCTGTCTCCAAGCCAGACGACTCATATCGTCTAGTTTTGGACTACAGACACCTAAACTCCTTCTGCAAAACATTTGGAGTACAAAACTCACACAGTGCAGCACTAATGAATAACATCGTGCGCAAAAAATATAAAACGACATTAGATATTTTGAATGGTTTCTTCTGCCAAAACATTGCACCAGAATGCAGGTATTTGACCGCTTTCTCCTGTATGGGGGCCCAAAAGCAATTTTGTCGTCTCCCTCAGGGATTCAAGAACAGTCCAGGATTATTTTCAGCCAGGGTAACAGAATTACTACAAATGTATGATGATGAGCCATTATCTTATGTCGATGATATCTATCTTACAGACAATGACCTGGAGACACACTTGAAGAGAGTGAACACCATTATACTTGGGTTCGCAGCTGAAGGGTACAAATTCAACTTTAAGAAGTTACGAATTGCCCACCTCACTGTCCTATTTTTGGGATATGAGTTATCAAGTGAAGGCAAAAGCCTAGCAGACAACTTCTTAGAGAAGTGTGCAGTACTCCAAGCTCCAAAGACGCTGAAAAACTTACAATCAATTCTAGGTTTCCTGAATTTCGGAAGAACATACATTCTAAACTACGCAGAGAGGGTTAAACCACTCTACGAATTAATGAAACCCGATTTCAAACCAATTAATTGGACACAAAATCCCACAAAAATTTTAAGATCAATACAAACAGACATGTTAACTAAAACAAAACTGCAAATACGCGCAAACGAACGCAACCTTGTAATCCGAGTCATCCCAGGAAGATGCGGATTTACGTACCTGACCTCTAATGAGGGAGAAATGGTACCAATAGCTTATAAATCACACTTGTACACACAAGCTGAAATGAAATTCAGCTCTATTGAAAAAATTCTGACTGCGGTTCAAACTGCTGTAGCAAAAGAAAGAGCCCTAGCCCAAGGGAAGAGCATATCTGTTTTAACAGCAGTATCAGCCCTTGAGGCAGTAACAACACCAAGCATTCCAAATGCTATGGCAATAGATCCGAAATGGATACAATGGGAACATTCTCTTGCTGCAACAGACGTGAAACACGCATTTGATGCGAAAATGAAAAAACTAGAAGATCTGGAATACGAACATACTTGTCCTCTGTCAATCGAAATTCTGCCTCTCGAACAATACACCTGTGTAATATACACGGACAGATTGGCACAACACTACGTTGTGGAGAAACAAATTTACAATGCAGCATGCGCGATTGTTAAAGGTCGCTGGCGCTTAGGTAAATTCAGACCGATGGTCACTAAAACTGAATCACTCAGAAACTGTACAGCTCAACGAGCTGAAATAAGATCTTTAAAGATGGCACTTGAAAATGCCAATCGTGAATTCCCCACACTAATAGTGTGCGATTCGCATTACTGCGTCCAGTCTTACAATAATTACATGCAGACCTGGATTAAGAACGGTTACAAAGATGAGACAGGTGCCACAATAAAGCATAAAAAACTTTGGGAACAAGTAGTCTGTTACAAAAAGAACTACGAAAGACTCACGTGATACATACGCAGAGTCTTCAACGTGATGGCGTTCACATTGCAGGGAATTCATTGGCTAACAGAGCCACAGCGGCAGCTGTCAAACCGGCTTCCGTAGCTACAAAAAAGCATTCTAAAAAACAAATAGATGGAGAAACCATGCTGGCAGTAAAAGCCTCATTAAAAGGCTACTATGCAGCATTACCTCTCAACTATCCACTCGACAATACATACATAATTGATGCGAACTCCGTTCCTTTTGCTCGAATCCCTGGAGTAGGTGACAGAATAATTTCAAACATGAACCGGAGGGCTTACTTGATTCAAGAAGCACACATGGGAATGGGTCTGAGGCACCAAGAGATCTTGAAATCTCAAATAGAATTACCAATCACAATACTGGTGGCTGGGGATGAGCGTGCAAATTTATAACTTTGCAATGGATTGTCAGGACTGCAACAGAGATCGCAGTTGTGAACCAGACCAGACACCAGCCCAGACACCTCTATTAGACAGCATTAGGCTACCTACACGCAGACATCCACACGGAAAAATGCGATCCCATAAATATTAAGACGAGATTCATTTAGATGTGGCCCCAGCGCTCGGCTGACGCCAGAACTGTTATAAAAGATTTGCAATTCTTTATCGGCACATACGCAATTGGCATGCTACATTCTGACCAGGGTCCTGCGTTTAGCTCTCGAGCTTACAAGGAGGCCATGGCCAGCTTGGGCATTGCATTGCGGTACTCTAGTCCATTCCATCCCGAGGGAAATGCTGTAGTGGAGAGAAAAAACCATGACATAAAGCAATCTATAACAGCGAGGGTATTAGGTTCGGGTGACGGGTGGGTCAAACATCTCACAAGTGTCCAACGTATTCTTAATAATCTGCCAAGAAATTCTCTGGGGGGAATCACTCCGTATGAACTTTTGTTTGGTACTAGAATGATAATCGAAGACCTCGATTGTCAGACTTCAGTGGTAGAACAAAAAACCTTTGATATCAAATATCGTTTGGCTGTTTTACAGGACTTAAATGAAAAAAGAAGAAGTCTAAGTAACACAAAGCTAAAGCCAACGGCCACTGAAGAAAAACCACCTGTCCCAGCAAGACCTGTCTGGATTCCAAACATTGGGGATCTGGTCAGAGAAAAGATCGCGGTGAAGAAGGAATTTGGGCCTTCTTACAGAAAAGCAGTACCTGTCTTAGCTGTCAGCGGAACAAGATCAGTAGTACTACCACCCCTTGCTGGTAAAAAGGAGAACAGAGTTGTATCAATCGACCTGGTAAAACCACAAACATGTGGCCAATAATAAGTAGTAGGCCCAGTGGACTCCCAAGAAGTAGCAGAAGTCCAAACCTTGCTACAATTCAAGAGGTTCAAACTGAGAGACTAATCACATTTGATAAACCTGCAGTGAATAAAAAAGGACTATGCAACAAAGCCATGGAACTTGTGCCTCTTGAAACCCAAATTGCAACAGTTCGTCAAGGAACACCAATCTACAATGATGTAGCCTCTGACTACACAAGTGCAAATATTAATGAAAATCCGGACGCAATTCCAACAATTGACAGAACTGCATCTGGCTACTTCATCAATTTCGATGACTTTTCTGATGATACAAGTGAACATGAAGAAACGCCAGCAACTAAGACTTTCGAAGAAAAAATGACTGAACTCTTTCATCAACTCAAAGAAACATATCTGATTTCACCATGGATTGAATTATGGATTGTGTTAGGTGTACTTTTCCTCCTACTCTGGCTCATTTTGGTTTTAAGCTTGGGAAAATTCATTGATGGAAAATATAGTACAATGGACAGAGTAAGTCAGAACATCAACTTGGTCCTAAAGCCTCACAGATCTTCTCACATTGAAAAAAGAGAACTATCATCAGTAAACAGCACAGCCATTCCTATACCTGGTGGTGTAGCAGCGGACACTACTGATTACGACATCTATGGCCCGATTGAACTTTTGAGATATCCACATCAGTTCAAGGTTTCATTAAGTGACTTTTTTATCACCTAGTACTTTCTCTGATGATTGGGACTTTGAAAATATTAATAATATGATGTCAGATTTAGAAATGTCAGCAAAATTGACAGAAAAAGGTTTTTTTAGAAGGCTCATCAAACTGTGAAGAAATGTATTGCTTTAATCATTATGGGCATCACTATTTGCATAAATCTGCTAATCCTAGAAATGTTTTTACCTATAATCAATGGGAACATTGTCCAACACCGCCATAAGGCAGTTCGAAAACATTTTATGAGAAATTCCAATACTTCTCAGGGTTTAATAACACTGATCCAGAAACGTTTTATTTTAACATTATGAACAGGACAGGAATTAAAAACATGTTGACAAACAGTAAATTGATATATTCCACAAAATATTATGAAAAAATGACTACATTTGGTTTTGAATTTTGGAAAAACAACATTGAAACAAAAACCATTTGGGGCACAAAAGATTGGCAGGTACAAGGTCTAGAATCATTATTTAGAGCCTGCATGATCCCAGAACAGATAATATTCCTGAATGACACCATTCAACAAACAACCTGTCTTGGCATAGCCAAGATAAAAGACTTAAACAAACCGTCTATTCCAAAGCCCATACCTGATAGTAATAGCTCTACAGATGCGGAAATAGATGTATCCCATATTTTACAGCAAAACAGAACTAATCCTGATTGGAGAAAATGGTTGATCTGGCCCACAGACACTAATAACTGTCAAGATAGATTCCTGAATAAAAGACAGGGGTTCAAACAGAACAGGCCAGACCCAAGATATTCCCAGAGACAACATCCAGGGATAATTACAACATACAGTGTAGGGAAACTATGCCTCGAATGGCTACAGAAATCCACACTGCCTGAAATTAAGCAACACTTGACTTTACTTAAAGAAGGTGCTGACTTGCGAGATTACATATTGGGACCTCGCAAACAGCGTCAAAAACGTTTCATATACGCCGGTATATACGCTGCTTACAACGAAGCTTGAAAAGTAATGCAAATTGAAACTGCTAAAAAAATAAGAGAAATTGATCGTATTAATTTGGAAAAATCACTGTCTGTAGTGGACAATGGGTTAACAACTCTGTCCTCCAGAATATATTCACTGGACAGCATTGTATCATCTGCTATTGATATAATAGAACAGGATATGCTAATGTTACAACATGGCCAGTCCCAATTATGTTCTATTGTACAGTTAGGCTGGACGTTACAAAATCTGCGTTCAGGCTACGTGCCATGGCGTCTAATCAACACAACGTCATTATTTTCTATCTTTATCCTTACAGATAAACAAATATCTTTGGCTCAAAAAGGAGCAGACTATACGGTGCTGAGCATTGAAAAACTAGAAAAATTACCATTAACAATGTCAGAACGACCTGTCATTGAATGGATAATACATGGTACAATTACAATTCCGATAACAACTTTTCAGTTTCAATATTGCCAAAAGCATATACCAGCGGGCCTGTATGAAAGGTTGGGTAAAGGTTACATTAAGTCGACCTGAAATCTACCTTATACACATAAATGTTACAGTGGGGGAAAAAAAAGAGGTATTTCTTAGTGGTAATAACTGTAAAAATTCACTAAGCGGTACACTTCTGTGTCAAGGCATTAACTTGCATGGAGCCTGCGAAGGTTCATCAAATAACCTTTCATGCCACCTGCACGGCACCCCTGCTACACAGATAGAGCCTTTTTTCAGACAACTTTCCAATGGCAGTTACGTTATAATAAGTGACCACAGCTGTTGTGGCATGGTGCCAGGAACGGCCTATCTTGTGAGTGTTACTTCCAGGGTCATTTGCTGTATGCAAGTATTGTATCCAAACAGCAAACCAGACAAGGAGGCAGCAATATGGCCTTCTCTGAATATCTCTTCTATTCGAATTGATACTTTAAGCAGAATGAAGTCTATTCTTTTACAAACAACTGTGCCTTTAACCTCGTCTAAAGAAACGTATGATCTGCAAGTTGCAAGGACAGCGGCAGAGATACATGCATTATTATCAACAAATTGCCCCGTGCATTTCGTAGAAATGTTAGGTCAAATTTTAAACATGTCTGATACCAGTGGCATCGCACATGTATTTAAGACAATTTTTTCGGGACTATTAGCACCCTTTGTAGCTGTCCTGAGCATCTTCCCGAATTTCGTGCACTCTGTGTTTGGCGGCCTGCCTCTCTTCTTGGGACTCGTAGCAGGAATTTTATTTTTGATCCTTCTGCTCCGATATAGCAAATCCAGCCACAAACAAAACTCAGGCAACCATGGAGGAAACGATTCTAGCGATGAGATACCGAGAAAGAATAACTAAAGTACTCGGCTTAGCTCGGCTAAGAGATCTGAATACTACTTGGTTTCTTTCAATCAGACCAATCTGGCAAGAATGCATCCAACCTGTTCTACGATGCCTGCTATGCGGAGAAGAATGCGTGTTGGAAGTCTGTCTCACACTACCATCAGCAGTACCTATGGATATCGATACTTTGCTTGGTTCGGTAATGGCTCATGCAACGTGTTGTCCCCAGCGGCTACCTATTCTGATTACAGCATTCATTGAGACCTCACCATTACGATTAGGTGGCGGTGAGGTACGAGATGAAAGCGGCACACAGGTACAACCTTCTGTGACCATTGCTGATCTAGACACCGATGATGGCAATGCTTCTCATATATGCACTATTTCTACTTTTTCGGACATGGTCCAACTTTCACCTACTGTTGTAGACGAATTCTTTGCCAGCCTATCTGAGTTAATGCTCTCTCCTAACAACGAGAATAACTTTTGAAAATACGAGCACACAGCGTTCCCTGAACTCTAAATTCGACCTTCAGTTTTGATAAACAGAACTTCTAAAAAACTGTGGAACTATTTTTTCCCTGTAAGCAAAAATAATTTTCCCCGTTCCCAAAATATTTACCTTTTTGGCACATGATACTCTGCTTAAAGTAGAACTATTCTTAGAGAACAAGATTTCTTTTTTTGAAAACTCTAGAGTCAATATTTTGACTTAGCCTCTAGCACATGTACAGTCTTGTATAAATATGTGATGAAATGGTCTCGACCTTCTCTTCTGTAATAAGAGCCATTTCATAAATGTAATTTTCGTGATTCATTCAATCAACATTCCAATGTATAATATATGCATTATCTGAATGATACCACTGCTTGAAAACGTACAGTATAATACTCATTTTTCGTGTATATACCATTTCAAATGCATTTTATGTATTTTGGGGTGGGATGGAAAACACATGCATAGTTATATGTTTAATATTGCTTAGTATTTAGTAATGATGGACATTATACGTGGAGTGGGTGTTGTGAACGTATCTAGGACCCTATTTAAATATTCCCGATGTATGCCCTTATGTGGTTATAACAAGTCATATCCTTATAATGGCATAAGAATCATATCCATATTTAGTCATAGCCAATGCAGTCCAAATACGGCAAGGCTACTCCCATAGACTCCTAGAAAGCACAACGTGTTCCTAAACAAACCAAGCCTCCAGCAGCCCGGGAATTCCCCCTGCTTCTGTATTGATTTGTCCTAGAACTCCTGGAGTCCTAAAAAGAAGTGCGAGTTCTTAGTGACATCTTATGTCCAACCTTACGTCAAACTCTGCACCTTCCAGGTATAAATATACCAACAGCTGCCCTAGCAAAACACACGGTGGTTTGGAGCAGATCAGCTATCTACTTGCCCAACGCCATGCTGAGGCAAGTGCCGAAGGATGCCGACCCTCCCATTGACGCACTGAGACGCTTCTTTTCTCCTGCCGAGAAATCCAGCTCCAATGTTTCCAGTCACCCTTGCGGGTTGCTGGGAGATCGAGTCCTGAGAAAGAGATACAAGACCTCCTTCATTCTATAACCAAGGTACGGAGCTGATTAGATCCTTAGAGATTTCTTGATTCAGAATCTTGGCAAAAACTATCTTAACTTAAACTCCTTCCCACGTACTAGGCTTAGGTTAGGTACACCGGGGTAGGCGCATCTTAGAAGCACCAGTTGAGTACTTTTAGTCATGATTTTATATATGTATATATTTTATCTACTTTAAACACTGTATGGCTTAGAAACCATACCATGCTTTTACAGTATTATTTCATAATACTCCTTTTACTGTACGCACTTTACTTTATGACAAGTATTGCAATTGTGGCAACTCACTTCTCTTGCATGAGAAAGAAGACTGTTCAATAAATAACCACTTTTATTGAAAACGCCCGTCTCTCTATTTCTCTGCGCTTCTGGTGCAACTAAGCATGCACGATTGACTGAGTGAAATAGTTATCTATTGTTTCCACGACTCTGGAGATATACTCCTTATTCTGGAGGGAGCAAAGTTGTCATGTTTATGCGGTTGTCAGAAACTAATCCCTTCTTGTCTATTTAGGAAAGTTAACACCTTCTTGTTTACTCGAGAACGTTTCTAGTGAGCTCTGAGCTAGCTGGCATTCATAATTAAGTCTAACATATTCAATAGAGACCTAGTCGACCTAAGTCCTACGTCTAAACTATCATTTATGTTATTCCAATGCGCAGAGCCTATTGGGAATAAAGGAACTACACTACAAAAGGAGCGCTGATTCTAGAACTGTCGTAAGGGATTTGCATGTCTTTGTGGGAATTTTTGCGTGTGGTACCTTTCATTTGGACCAGGGTCCAGCATTCGCCTCAAAGGCATACAAGGATGCCAGGGCTTCATTGGGGTTCCAGGTAAAATTTTCGTCTCCATACCGGCCTGAGGGTAATAGTGTTGTGGAGCGGATGAACCGTGACTTAAAGCAATCCTTGACAGCAAAGGTTTTAGGTGCTGGCAAAGACTGGCTAACCCATCTCAATAACGTTCAACGTGCACTAAATAATCTCCCTAGAAGGTCTCTGAGTGGACGGACCCCATACGAAATGCTCTTTGGCATCAAGAAGTTTGTTCCGGACCTTGATGGTCTAGAATTGGCTGTGGGAGCCGCATCATTTGACGTAGATGAACATTCAAATATTTTGCAGAACCTACAAAATACCAGAGATAGTCTTGCAAAGCAACACTTGCCCTCCATGTCTGAAGCTGCATTGCAGATTCCAGTAGTCGGCTGGGTAACCCAAGTTGGAGAACTGGTCAGAGAGAAGATCGACAACAAGAAAGAATTTGTTCCTTCCTATCGAGCTCCAGTTGACGTGCTTGGAGTGCAGGGTACAAAACAGTGATTTTACCTCCTCTTCCTGGGCGAAAGGGGAACAGGTACATTTCCATTAACAATGTTAAACCACACAGGGTGGCCGATTCTCTATAGTATGACGCCTGCGGTTTCGTGTCCAGCAATGGTGCGACACTCTGTTTTGGCCCCGGATCCTGCCATCGGGCCTGATGTTGTCATTGAAATGAGTCCACTTATGAATCCTTTACTGAATCTACCTGCTGGTGATCCTCTTATTGACACTGAATATACTTACCCCACTGACTTGTCTATGCCTGATTTGGAGACCTGTGTGGCTAATAAATTCCATTTTTCATTTGACACTGGCTCTTCCACATCTAAGTACCCTTCAAAAGTTTCGATTTTTGCTACCTGATTTAAATAACATTTGATTCCTCCTTGGACTTATATTTGGCTGGTGCTTATTGCAATTTTTTAATTTATGTCCATAGGATTTGTGGTGTATATTTTCCTTTTTATCAATGGACACTACGTTCAAGAAAGAACTTCAATTAGAATGATTGATGGAACTTTGGCTCCCCACTCCTCTTCGCATGAAGAGGGACCAGACATTTGTGAATATAACTGCTTGGCCCGTTTTAGATGGGATTGTATGGGATGCGGTAAAGTTCCAGATACATGGGCCCACAGAGGTTATTAATGTTCCCAATGTACTCTCCGTGTTTCTATGGGGGATGTGGTTAAACAAAATACTCGCTCTGATAATTGGGGCGTTAAAGCTGTAGAAGCTTTATTTTCTGATTTGAAATAATATGCTGCCTTCGATGCTGAAGATTCATATTTGGAATCTGCGAATTATGGTGATTTGTACTGTTACCAGCATTTTGGCAATCACTTTCTGCATAAGACAAATTCATTTAGAAATGTGGTTAACTACACACAGTGGGAGCACTGCCTCGCACCTGTGGAAGGTAGCTTGAAAACATTTTTGGGAACGTTTTCCTATTTTACTGATTTTGATCAAGCAAACCCTAATGCCTTTTATTTTAAGTTGACTCAGAGGTCCTCTTCCAAGGTTAGGCTTACCCACACTATATCACTGTATTCTAAGTCTTTTATTGACCAGTTGGCTGTTGGGGGCTATGAACTGTGGACAGATACTATTGCTCTTAAATCTGTTTGGGGTTCTATAAGTTGGCAAGTGCAAGGCACTGAGGCTTTGCATCGTGCACGTCTCATCCCAAACCATATGTTGTTTCTGAATGCTACTATTTCACAAACCACCTGCTTTGGATTGGCTACTTCTAAAAAATTAAATGCTCCTTCATTTCCTGATTTGGGTGAATTTACCCATTGGACTAATTATACTCCGGCCTCGCTCAGCTACGGAGCAGTGATGGAGCTTGTGTGAGGAGGAGCCGCAATCCAGCCACCTCGCCACTGCTGCATGCCGTTAGAAGCTTGAGGCTTGGCAATCCTCGTGCTGAACGGATAGCCTGAAGTCGGCCGCGGAAGCGGGGAGCTGTGTTCTTGATCCAGGTCCAGTCCCATGTCCACAAACAAAGCGGCGGCGACGACGCGAACTTCGCAGAATCGAGTGGAGTTCTGCACCGTGTACAGCCTGGTCCTTTGCATCGCGTCTGCCAAGCAGAGTGCGGTATCGGCGGCTGTCTCGGCGGCTCTTGGCCTCCGAAGGGCAGTAACATCGAGGCTTCAATTTTGGCAGACAGTCGGGAGCAGGCAGCAAGCAGAGAGGAGGAGTATGACGACGAGAGGGCAGACGACAAAGCTGATTTCTGTGCAGACGGAAGGAGAAAAGCCAGAACAGCCTGTGAAAGGTAAAAGGGACTTGGGGGCTATAAAAAAACTGTTGCCAAATCTAAGCTGACAAAGGAAGTTGCCTTGGGCAATGCAGGCCACTTCACCTCAATTAGCAAACATTTTCCTGTACTAAAATCAGTATCAACAGCAGTTAATGAGGGTAGCATGAGCAATAAAAAACACTCCAATATTAGCCCCCAAAATCCCCCTGCAGGGGTAGCATCTCAATCGCTACTCGACTTTCAAGAAACGGGTCTAGATGCATGGCAAAATGATGTGGAAGGGGATAATGAACTCCAGATAACAACTTCAAGGGAGGCTAGGGTGGTCAGTGAAGAACAGGGAGAGAACCCGAAAGCTTTAATCAATTCTGGGGTTCTGCCGCCTCAGACACAGATCCTAGTGTTGAGAACTTTTACTCTGTGTCAGATGGATCCTTAACAGATACTGGCAACGAGGGTTCCTCCTCAACCGAAGATTCTTTGCCGGAGGACGGTATCAGCGAGACAGAGACAACTCATAATAAAGCTGCTGACACAGTCCTGAGGAAAAAACAATCCAGGCGGTAGCGGAATCAGCTAAAATGGGACTATTCTGACACCCCAAGCCTACTCTCCCCTGGAAACACTTTAAGCACGCTATAATCTCAGGCAGCTTCGACGACCCCGGCTGGAAATATGTGTGATGCGGAGGCACCTTCTTTATCAACAATTCTGAATTCCATTAAGCTGTTTCAGGAGGAAGTCCGCTCAGATAGCCTCTCAGCCAAGACTGCCGCTAAAAAACTGCAAAGTGGCATGAGGAAACTGAATAAGGTCTGTACAGACATTGGGGACCGGGTAGCAATGGTGGAAGCCAGGATTGAGATACTGGAAGAAGAGGCTGCAAAGGCTAAAGAACAGGGGGGCGCTTGCGAGGCTTGCCTAGTGGACCTAATGACCAAACTTGAGGACCAGGAGAATAGGCAACGCTGTAATAACATGCGATTACTGGGTATCCCGGAGGGGTTTGAAGGAGAAGACCACAGAAGGTACATAGTCAAAGTTTTGCAAGCCGCATCCCCCGCAGAAACTAACTGGAATTGGAAATTAGAGGTACAAAGGGCTCATCGATTTCCTTTTAACATCAAGCCGAGACGGAGAGTGAACTGCACCAGCGAAAAACCCAGGGTGTTTTTGGCCTTTCCGGGAACTTCTTATTAAGGCAGATGATCTACGATAAGGCAAGACCAAACTCACAGAAAGAGGTGAATGGAATTAAATTCTTCGCAAAACCAGATTTTTGCCACGCTACCGTAGAACAGAGATGGAGACTGCGCCAGTTAATTCCCCCATTCCAACAACAAGGAGCCCAAGTTTTCTTAATGAATCCGGCCAGACTAAAGGTTCTAGTCGACGGAAAAACCAGAGTCTTCCTCTCAGAAGTTAAAGCAGGAGAACTTCTAAAAGAAATCACGGAACGGAAGAGGATGAACTGACCAAATATTCAGGGACCAAGATACATGGATGTCCGTTTTTTGTTTTCTAGGGTGGCTTGGTGGCTGGAACTCACACTTGACATTCATCATACAAGGTCATCTTGACTGCTTAATAAGGGTGGGGGTGGGGGGTGGGAGGAGGGGACACCTAAAGGTTGCAGTGGGGTGGACACAGAGCTTCAGAATGAAATTGGTTGCAGATTACAAAGGTTTTGTTTTTGGAAAAGGTGAGGTAGGCATAGAAGCAAGCAGGAATGGAGGACGGATTAGATTCCTTAATTCAAAACGAGTGATACAAATAAAATTAAAATAGTTTGATCTGTCTCCAAGAGACGCATGTTGAAGGAGCTCAAAAACATCTTTTTAACACACTAGGATATAAAGTAATAGAAGCCACAACCCAAGGCATAAGAGTGAAAGGAGTGTTAGCAAATCCCAGGTTTCCTTTAAAAATAGATAGGGTCAAATCCGATGGTGTTGGGAGATGGGTACTTGTGGGTTGCTCTCTGACACCAAATTGCACTTTTACAATATGCTCTATTTACGGGAGAAATCTAGATGATCCAGGGGTAATTAACTGGGTAACAGAGGAACTAGAGCATTGGCAACCTCCCATTATACTATGTGGAGACCTGAATCTAAACTTACCAAGTTGTTGGCAGTCAGATACTAACTGGAAATATAGAGGTAGAAAGCCAAGGGTGTTTCAAGCCATGCTAAACTTGATTGACACAGATTAGTTGACGTCTGGGCAGAACTGAGACCTGCACAAGATGGTTTAACTTTTGTTTCAGCGCCTCATGTGTCATTCGCAAGATTAGATTATTTTTTTATTTCTTCCTCCCTGATCAGCTCCTCCCACATCGAAATTTCACCCAGGTTTATGTCGGATCACAACCCATTGACCCTAACCCTGGATGGTCTAAGGCCTGAAAGCTCAAATGTAAACTGGACTTTTGAAAAAGTGCTTTTGTTTGACGCTAAATATAAGGAATATATACAGGGGTGGATTCAGGAGTTTTTTAAGATAAACTTGGGCTCGGCTCCTCTTATGATGGTGTGGGATACGTTTAAGGCTGGGGTTAGGGGTGAGACCCTTAGCTTTTCAATAAGGCGGAATAAAAGTGAAAAAGAACAGGTGAAGAAGCTGCAGGATAAATTGACAGCAGAAGAAACGAGACTAGCACAAACAATTAAAGCAAGAGGAGGAGTATAGACAATACAACATGTGGTAGCGGCGGTTAAGGAAGAGATAGGATCAGTCTTTTCAGAAAGAGCAGCCGCAAGGTGGGCTTCGACCCGAGGGAAAATCTACGAGTGTGGGGAGCATATAGGACATCAGTTAGCTTTAGCATTCAGGTAGCAGTCAACTATAAACACAATATTCGCAACTCACACCAATATGAAGGGGGTAACTAAGGACCCGGGGAAAATACATAAAGCCTTTGAAGGGATTTACAGGGAACTCTATGCCGAGGAGAATGTTAGACCCTTAGAAATCAGGAGTATAGACATGGCGGAGTATTTAGATCCCGTATTGATGGCTAAACTCAGCCCAGAAGAGCAAGAACAGATGGAGCACCTCCCTACTTGGGAAGAGATAGACAGGGAACTAAACAGCTTGCTGGATGGCAAGGCTACCGGCATGGACAGTATCCCTGCAGAATTCTATAAAACTTTCTTATCTCAAATTAAAGAATTTTTACAGCAGTGGTCATTTAAATTTTTAATGGCGCTGCGCCTCCCCCTTCATGGTCTCTTGCAAAAATTGCGATTTTTTCTAAAAAAGACAAGTCTCCACTGGAAATGTCGTCCTACAGATCAATAACTTTAATACATACGGATTCAAAGATATTTTTAAAAATATTGGCTACCAGAATCTCTTATAACATAGAGGGTATCAGACTGGCAACATGGGTTTATCCCTAAAAAGGGGACTACTGAACATGTTCGAAGAACAATCATGTTGTTTGACCCAGCAAAGATAGCAGGAGATCCAATCGCATTAATATTGCTAGATGCCGAAAAGGCTTTCGATCGGGTCTCCTGATGTTTTCTCTGGGAGGTCCTGAAGAGGTCGGGCTTTGGTCCCAAGATGCTGCAGGCGATTCAAGCTCTATATAAAACCCCTAGAGCAAGAATAATGATTAATGGACAGCTAACTGAACCAATTGACATCTCACGTGGGATGAGGCAGGGTAGCCCCTGCTCCCCACTTCTGTTTGCCCTTTTTATCAACCCACTCATTAGTAAAATTGAATCAAACCCAGATATAGCAGCTGACATCAGACATGGCATAAGTACTAAGATCATGGCGTATGCTGATGATTTGGTGAAAGTCACTCCTGACCCTAAAACCGCCATTAAGGCTCTGGAGAGTGAAGCTCAGAAGTTTGGGAAACTGTGTGGTACGCTCTAAATAAAACAAAGACTCAGATAATACTGAATGAAAATATAGCCTGGGCTGATAGACTAGTTGTCCCTAAAGCTAAACATTTGGGGGTAAATATCGTTGCCAACATAGATTCAATTGTGGAGGAAAATTTGATCCCGTTATCACTAGACATTAAAAAAGCACTTAAGTAAATTGATATTTTACATTTAACAATAGTCGGCCGCTGTAATGCAATAAAGATGTCCTTCTTCCCGAAGCTACTATATTTTTTTAGAACAATCCCCCTGGAATTCAATAAAACAATTATTCATCTATTCGAACACATTTTTTGCCAATTTATATGGACCTATTCAAATACAAGGAGATCATACAAACTACTTTCTTTACCCAAGGAAAGAGGAGGTTGGCCGCTGCCAAATCTTAAGTTATATTACTGGGCAACTGTTCTACAGTACTGTCCGTTTTTACTGCACGAGACCATGGGTCAGGTACTCTCAGGACTACCCTCCCCATACTTAGCTTTACTTGGGGAAGGCAGCAAGGGATGTCTATGGAGGCAGCTTGAATTCGGATACTACAAGCGTGCTCGGTTTAAGTCTTTAAGAAATGCATATCGGGTCTTTTCCAACTTCCGAAGACTCTTTGGTCTGGGCAGATTGAATCATTATACCCCTATTAAGAATAACCCAAATCTGCCTTTAATATTTGGAAACTCATACTTGCAGAAATGGTATAGGGCAGGAGTATCCAAATTGGGGGACTTGTTCACGTTGGATGGGATCCGGCCTTTTGAGGAACTTAAGACACAGTTTTTGATCGAGGATAATCAGATCTTTTTTTATCACGCTGTTAAGAACTTTTTAGACTGTAAAACTGGTGGCCCAGTTGGATTTGACAAAGTGGAGTTTATAGAAAGAATACAGGAAGGTAAAGTACTCCGGATTGGAGGGATTTATTCTACCCTGAATGCCAAAATGCCAGACAATCTACGCAAAGTGGCAAATGAAATTGAATACTAGTCAGAACACATTCCATACTGCCCTGAAGCTAGCCCATAAATACTTACTATCTGCTAAATTACAGGCCCAATTTTAAAAATTAGGGTTCTTTCTTTATATTACCCCTAATAAAATAGCTAAATGGGGAACCGGAAGGGGAACCTTGTGCCACAGATGCCTTAAGTTTTCAGCTGACCAGATCCACATGTTCGCTACCTGTCCTAACCTAAAATCACTACTAGAACAAATCCAACAATCTATGGGGGTGGTTTTGGGACAAGACATACAATTAACCCCTTCAATCATCATGTTGTGTCTAGATGATACTAGTCGGGCCGGTGGCCCTTTGATATTTGTTGCTATGACCATTTATAGGATTTGTGTGGCTGCCCATTGGAAATATCCAAATTCCCCCTCGTTTGCACAATGGCAGGCAAGGCTACTGGCCACTTGTAAACTGGAGAGTGCTATTTATGCTAAAAAGGGTAAACAGGCCCAAAAAAGGGGGCTGGTGGTTTGGGAGCATTTAGTACATTGGATAGACGGGGTACAAGTTCAAGCCGCTGTCTGATCAACCAGTTTATGTTAGCAATGTTATTTGCTTTATTCCGGGTATGGCTATCTTTTTTTCCCTTTCTTTGTATATCTTATTCCTATATTTATCCTTGTTAATTTAGTTCCATTATCCCACTGTGTTTTTTTTGTAGAAATAAATTGGAAGGTATCGGATGGTGTCAGGGTGGGGGAGAGGGGTGCTGAAAAAAACTGATGGAAACAATGTATTTTGGTTTTTCTTTGGGACGAAAAAATTCAAAATTAAAAAATATATTTTTTTTTTAAAAAGGACTACTTATACCAGTACTTCCTTGAGTGACTTACAAGCCCTGTTGAGAAATTCCTTTTTCAATGTTTCCAGCATTAATCCCGAAGGCTGGTTGGTATGGCAAAAAAGTGCAGATTCCTGTCAACACCGTTTTCTGGGTCTGACCCCTGGCTACACAGAGGTTAGAGTTGATCCCTACTTTCTGACTCAACATTCAGTCACCACCTATTCTGTAGGCAAATTGTGCCAGAGTTGGCTCAGACATTCCTTCTTAGCGTCTGTGAAATTATATTTATCCAAACTCACTGACGCCTGTCGACTTAAATGATTTTGTTAAAGGTCTTGTAGCAGGCAGATCGAAAAGATGGATATTTGCTGCTTGCAACGAGGTTTGGAAACTGACCCAAATTGATGCTAAATCTAGACTTAGAGCTATTGATCAAGCCAATTTAGAAAAAGTGCTTGCCGTTGTAGACAATAGATTTAACACCCTTTCTTCTAGAATTTACACTTTGGATAATATTGTATCATCTGTGGTTGATATTGTGCAAGAAGAAGTTGCTGTACTCTATAATGGGCAAAATCCATTGAGTTCTGTTTGCAGTTTGCATGAACCCTACAAACGTTGAAAAATGGCCGAGTTCTATGGGATTACATGAACATGAGTTTATTATTTCTGCCTTTCAATTTGACTGTTAAACAGCAATTCATGTCAATGAAGGATGCCACGTTTTCACAGTTGCATATTGAAAAGTTAGAACCTTTACCTTTTTCAGTAGCGGAATCCAATTCAGCAGTTTGGCTCATCCATGGGTTGATAACTCTTCCTTTTCCCCTTTTCAAATTTGAGTCCTGCACGAAACACTATGCAATAGGCAGATTTGAGCCCCTGGGTGGTGCTTATCTTCATGAAGTCTGGAATCTCCCGTTCACATACAGGTGTTTGAGGGAAGGAAAGGAAGTTTATTTAAATTGCGAAAATTGCACCACAACACCAGATCATTCATTAGTGTGCAGAAATCTTCAATTGCACGGTTCTTGTAATATACTTGCACCTAACCTTGCCTGTGTTTTAAAAGGCACTCCAGTCCCGGCCATTACACCGACTTTCACATTGCTTGCAAACGGTAGTTATTAATTATTAAATAATGGAGATTGTTGTGGGATGCATGCTGGAATTCGTTACGGTTTCCCAGCGTGTAGTTTGATGTAAGAATGTCCTGTTCCCTCCTCCGCATGGCAGACTCGATGTTTCCATCTGGCCTTCTATCCCGACCTTGAAAGCAGAGTTCAACAAGATGAGTCGAATAAGAGCTCTTTTGTCCCAGAAGGAAGTCCCCCTTACATCTGTGCATGAGACATTCGTTCTTCACGTTGCAAATACTCGTACTGAGGTAAATGCCTTGTTAAGCACAGACCTGCCCCTGCATTTTGGTGCTTTGATTCACACAATCTTAAATGCCTCGTCGACCACTGGCCAGGCACCTTTTTGTTAAAGTAGTATGTTCTGGCCTTGTGATCTCATTTCAAACTATATTTGGTGTGATCCCTGCATTTTTTATTCGATTTTTTCGAGTGTCTTTTACCTTTGCTCCTGGCTTTAGGTGCGGGCATACTGCTGTTGATTTGTTTACTACAAAATGGATGCACAGTCTGTGCCCCACGACGATCTGTCCCGGCTGCTCCACCTTCGTAACCGGATGCTAGAATACTATGGATCGCTGCCTTTGACGATTCTGAGTGTGGCGTATGGTTTATCTTTCCGGTTCTCGTTCACTTGCGTGCAGCCTGTTTTCCATTGCCTAGATTGTGGATTTGAATGGGCTCTGGATTTGTATCTCTGCAACACGGTGTCTCCTGACCTGTATTTTAATCTACTAATTCCCTTAGTTGCTCATGAACTAGATTGTTCTAGTGCAGGGATTATGGCCTGCGCAGTGGCTCATGGGGTTCTAGGCAATTGGAACATTTGGACTGCGACCAATGACTTCTGGTGCGCAGTTATCTTGAAGTAAGCCCGAGTTGTCCTCTGATGGGACTAGAGGCTGGCCTGTAAGCCTGGTTGTCTGTGGCAAAATAAGTCTCATTTGTGGCCTTTGACTTGCCCATAATTCCACTATGCTTCTAGAACAGTATTTCGTCTACTCAAACATTGTACACACTACCAAAAACGATGCTCTTATCCAAACTGGTCACACTCCTGGAAATCCCTTCCTTCATAAAGAGCCACTTTTACTGCACGTTTTCCTCAGCCAAGACAGTCGAGCTCTCATACTCACTCCCAGCAAGAATAAGGACCATTCGCAACCACCTTGAATTGCAAAGTGACTGAAAGACCCCATCAGCTACAGGTCAGATTAGAAAAAGAAGGTATGTATTTATTTGCCAAACTCTTTTCATCTACACGTTTCAGCTGAATTTCGTGTGTATGTACAACTGCAAGTTCTCCAAGATATGATATATGCATAACTACATGGACATCATGTAGCGGTCACCAGGGATCGCAGTTGCGACACCTAGTTTGTCCCTTGCTTCACCTGGCACTGCCCCTGCAGCCCTTGGCATCGATTTGCAAAGCAGGAAATGTTAAAGTATTGTTCTAGTGCTGCTCGACCCAAGTTGTTCTTCTAGGCCTCTGCCAATGGCCTTAGACATCACCCTCGCCCCAGATGTGACCTTCATCACAGACACCTGGCTCATTCCCGCATCGGCCCGCAATATCGCCACTGCAACACCAATCGGTTGCAAGATGAAAATTTGCAAGCGCACCAACAGAAACTGAGGTGGCATCGCCATGGTTTACAAGGAATCGATCACCTGCACCATCAAGCGATGAAGAAATCACGCCGATCATGGAGCACATGAACTTCCAGCTCTGCACCGACAACAAAGCCACAATCAAAGGCACCCTTGCATACAGACCACCAGGACCATGAACTGGCCTCAGTGACCCCCATCGCTGAATTCATCACCCAGCTTCCGATCAAGTCCGAACACCACATCTTTCTGGGAGATCTCAGCTTTCAGCTGGACGACTCCACTAACATCAGTCTCAAGCAGCTGGTCACCAACCCCAAGCACAAAGCAGAACACATGCTGGACCCCATTTGTATGTCCAGCAACAGAATCCGATACAGCCAAGCCTCGGAACTCACTTGGTCGGACCACTTCATCGTACACTTCACCCTCACCGGACCTCACCACACTGCCCCAACCTCCACAGAACTCCCTACCACAGCTGGACCAAGGACAATGACCAACAATTGACCGACATCCTCAGCATTACACAGCCCATAAGCACCACCAGCTTGGACCAGACAGTAGAGAACGTCAACCCCTGGATCCCCAGCTCCACCAGCTGAGTCACTCCTGCCAATCCAGCCACAATGCACAGACCTACCAACCCAGCCAGCTGCTCCAGAACTCAGCACGTTGAAGTGCAGGTGCACCCAACTAGAAAGGAGATGGCACACCAGCAGGAACCACCCCAAACAGGGCACCTTCCAATCAGCCCTCAACAACTACCAATGCCAGCTCAAAGCCACAAAAAAGAAGTCCCTGATCCACAAGACCAAGACCAGTGCCAACCAAACCAAGGAACTCTTTTACCATTGCCAAAGAGTTCACCCGTCCATCAGCCATGCAGGGCCCTCTCCGTCCCCTTCCACAACAAGATAGCAACCATCTGTAAAAACTTCAGTCCCCAACCCTCTGACCTCAGCATTCTATTGACCACCGCCCACCACCTGAGAACAAATGAGCACACCAAACTTAACCACTCTTTTGAACTCCATCCACTCGGGAGCACCCACCGATGCATACCCCCATCGTCGTTTCAACCTAAAAAGAGACGAGATAGGCCACCAGCTCACCATCATCCTCAGTGCCTCCATACCCACAGCCACCTTTCCCGATGCCTGGAAACACACAGAGGTGAGACCCCTACTCAAGAAATCTTTGGCAGACCCCAGCAAACTCCAGTACTACCAACCCATCTCTCTGCTCCTGTTCCCTGCCAATGTCCTAGAGAAAGCCACCAGCCTCCAACTCACTGAACACATTGGGAGAAAAAACCTAACGGACCCTTCCCAATCAGGCTTTAAAGCCAACCACAACACAGATCGCTCAACAGACGACATTCTCACCCTGTTCTACAGAGGAGAATCAGCTGCCCTGATCCTGTTTGACCTTTCTGTGACCTTCAACACCGTCTTCCACCACATACTCATTGATTGATTATGTCAGATTGGAATCACAGACGGTGCACTCAGATGGATGGCCTCCTTTCTCATGGGTCGCACCCAAATAGTCTGCATCCCTCCCTTTCCCTCACAATACAAGCACACCATCTGCGGTTTATCCCATGGCTCATTCCTCAGTCCAACCCTCTTCAACATCTACATGACTCCACTCGCAGACATCGTCAGATCTCTCGATATCAGCATCATCTCCTGCACCAATGTCACCCAGCTCATTCTCTCACTCTCATCGGACCCCACCTCGATGAAGACCAACTTCCACAACTGTATGAGGAACATCTCAGCCTGGATGAAAGACAACTGCTTGAAGCCCAATGTGGTTAAAACTGAAGTTCTGATCTTTGGCAGACACATTGCTCTCTGGAATTACTCCTAGGGGCCAGCGAGATCGGACCCACCCCCATGACTGGACAGCAAACCCTCCATGAGATGTCAGGTCAACACCGTCTCCTTAGTTTGCTTCCACATGCACCGCATATTCCACAAGGTTTTCAAATGGCTCCCTATCGGCACCAGGAAACCAGTGATGCAGGCTCTCATCACCCGCCGTCTGCACTACAGCAATGCACTCTATGCAGGCACCACCACCGAACTCATGCTAAGACTCCAGATGATCCAGAACGCAGCCGCCAGAATGATCCTCAACTTGACTAGGAGCATCCACATCGCCCAGCACCTGAAGGACCCCCACTGAATCCCGGTCCAGAAAAGATGCTATTTTAAGCTTATAAAGCCCTCCATGACCAAGGGCTCACCCTACATGAACCACCGCATGCACTTCCAGCAAACTACGTGCACCTCACCCGTGCACAGATACCACTCATCTGCCACTGCCGCTCTGGAGGACGCTCCTTCTCCCAGTTCACCGCCAAAGCCCAGAGTGCCCTTCCCCTCCACCATGCACCGCACCCTCAATGACCAACTTCAATAAGGGACTCAAGAGTAAGGCTGGGGGTGGCAGGCAGAGTTGCTCTACGTGGAGCACCACAGAGTTGGCAAAAAACTTCGCTACGCGCCTCCCACCCCCGCAATAAATATTTTCTAAATGCAATCTACAATTAATGTAAAATAAAACCGCACTTACCTTATCGCGGCGTACCGGGCTGCCCTCCTCCTCCTTGCCATAATCCACGGTAGGACTGCGCATGCGCACACATGTGCGCACATGAGCAGTCCTACCATGATGTATGTCCAACGTAGGAGATTACAGCGAGGAGGAGGAGGGCAGCCCGGTACGCGGCGATAAGGTAAGTGTGGTTTTATTTTACATTAATTGTAGATTGCATTTAGAAAATATTTATTGCAGGGGTGGGAGGCGGGAAGGTCCGGGGCTGAACCCGATCTGCTGCGGAGTTGGAAGTTTTGCAGAAACTTTGGGTCTTCCGAGGAATGCGGAGTATGCAAAATTCCGCAAACTCCACCAGCAGAGCGGAGTTCAGTGCCCAGGGTTTCTCAAGACCTGGATCTTCGACTGATATCTGCAGCACAGAGCCTGGATACCCTCTCGAGTCATAAGCCACACTATACAAGTACGACCTGATTGATTGATTGATTGATTGGAAACAGCCATAGTATTTCCAATTTTTTTCTTGACAAATTTTCCTACATTCTGTAAACAGAAAGATTCAGGATTGTTTGCTGTTTGGCATCACCCATGGAACACTCCTGGATGAAAAGTAGCTTAAAGCAAAGAGCTATTCGTGATACAAAATCTTCTTTTTTAGAGCAAAAAAGTCTTGCTATCAAAACTTTGCACCATTCTGCATCACTTAACAAGGCTGTGTGCCTGCGCAAAGTATTTATAAATCTGTTTCCGAGTGTTGTGTCCCTCACTGGTAAGTGTTGTATGTAGCCGCGGTCGGTAGTGGCAGTACCTGCCGGGCGGTGACGTGGGGAGGGGGAGTGGCACGGTGTGAGGCAGTAATCTATGGATTACGGAGGTATACAGGTAAGTAAACATATAAATAAATAAAATTAATTTTGTTGCGTCCACTGCATTCCCAAATGCGATGCAGCGCGCGCAACGAAATTCGTTTTATTTATTTATATGTTTACTTACCTGTATACATCTGTAATCCATAGATTGATAACCCCCACCCTGCCCCTCCCCCTCCCCACTTCACCGCCCGGCAGGTACTCCCACTACCGACCACGGCTGGTTGTATGATGTGCGTTGTACAAAGAGGGCAACATGACGATATGATTTTTAACCATACTAACCTGTTGTGTGCTAATCATTGTGGGTACTCTGACTCCATGATTTGGAAAATGTGCCTTTCAGTGTAGCCAATCTGATAACAACAGTAATGAGTGTCTGGCATGTCCTTTATATATGATGTCATAACAGGTCAAAGGGCATGTGATCTTTCTTGTGCTACCCCTGGCATTTTGGTGAATCGACGTCCATGTACCACGCTTTTCCTTGATCAAAACTCTCAAATCTTCCTACAAAGATCAGTCTATAACCCTACATTTTGACAAATATGCATAACAAATAGCGAAGCTTTTATCCTACTGCTGAGAAGATGACATCTTCTAGCGCAGTTCTCTGCTAAACACCCTTTCGTTTCAGACAGCAGTTGAAAGCAGCAGAAGTTAGCTCCAGTGGTATAGCAAAGGTTCAAAGGGCCCGCATACCAGCAGGGGAAATGGATCCCCTGAACCTTGATGGGTAGTAAAATAAAACCATGATTTGAGTTCACTGCACCTGACCTGGCAAGTTTACTACAACCCACCAGGAGTCACCCTGTAAACCTCAAGTAGAGCTCCCTTTGCTTACCAGGTAGGCTACAGCACTATTGGCATACACTCTGCCAGCTATGCGCCTTTTACTTTACTCGATCACTCAGCACAGTTTCGGGGCCTCGAAAGGGATATGACGCTATATAAGTGAATCAAAACCTTGCCACAGCCCACCTCCAGAATTCTGATGTCCTGCTCCTGACACGCCACTCGTCTCCAGAAAACACTATGGTGGACGGAGCATGCAGATATTGTAATGTTCAGCATAAACACGTTTTTCAGCCAAAGGGTCTGCTAGACTGTGAGGTCTTCCCAGATGACATGCTCAGTATTTATGTGGGATACAAAATCGAAAGCGGCTGCTAGTTGCCTTCCAGCAGAATATTTCTTGACTGAAATGGAGCTAAAGTTCCTTTTCATCTGTCCTCATCTCAGTCATTGTTTATTCCAGCCGAGCAGTGTTCCGAGACTGCTGATGATAGGCGCAGGAGGCAGGGTGCCCGCAGGAGATGCTTTTAAAGCTATCCAGAATACTCAGGTCAGGCTGAACTGGGAGATCAGCCCGTGTGGGAATCCATGTCTCAATGTACACGACCTTCAAAGAGGTGAGTCACAACAATGGCATCTTAAATGACCCCCAGCCACCTCAACTTAAATGAGTGCTCCTGCGGACAGATGTACGACCCTTTATAGCAGTCGCAAACTGGAAATCGGCCTGTTTGCAACTGCTAATTAGGTGTGTGGTACGTACAACCTATTACCGACTCACAAAATAGGGTTTGCGAGTCACTATTAGGAAGGGACGTGCTAAGGACGTCCCTTCCTCATAGCGAGCCACACTAGTATATACAGTTGTTTTACGACCACAAATGAGATCACAAAACACTCGCAATTTACCACCGACTTCAAGTAGGTGGTAAGCCGTACCCAAACCCGAAAGGGTCCCTGTGGGACCGCTTCCTCTTTGTGTTGGGAGCAAAATATTTTTTAAGAGCAGGCGTGGTCCCACCAACCAATTTCTACAGACCACCATCCCTGTGGGTGCTGGACATTCCCAATAGGTCGCAAATTGCAACCTGCCTCATGAATATTAATGAGGCAGGTCATTTGCGACCCATTTGTGAATCACAAACAGTGTCTCTAACACTGCTGTACATTCCATTTTGTGAATTGCAAATTGCGAGTCACAAAACATCACAATTTGCGACTAGCAAAACGGAATGATCGTACATCTGGCCCTTCATCCATTCGTCACTGCATTGGCAGTGCTCTACTGCAAAGAACTATCAAGTGATACAAGTGGTCACATATGATGTGTAGAAGTGTCTACTCAAAATCAGAAATTAATTTGTAACAAGGCCACTGCAGCTTACATCACCAACAACCCCTGGTAGCCAGGGTCTAACTGGGACAGAAAATGGGCCCGGGCTCCAAAATGAATGTAGCTCCATGAAGCGAATCAGACAGATAAAAAAAAGTGTACCACATTTGCAAATTGGATAATTTTTGAACTTGTAAAGTCAAGCTGTATAGCTGTTTTTCAAGGTTGAGGAGATTGCACGCATTTGTGTTTGCTGCAGGTAATCTTTGTGTCCATACACTGACCTGTCAGACCAGCCAACCAGGCGCTGCCTGATTGACCTATAGGCAAGTCTGACCCTGCTGCCAGCACTGCCAATAACAGTACCAACACACCTACTAACCATTGCACTCCTACAAGTGTGACAAATCTGACTATTGCAGATCACCAAAGCTATAAGAATGGTTTGGATCGCAGGTATTAGTTATATTTCATGTATACTGAATTAATAAATACCTGTTATTGTGCTCATCTTTAAATGAAAAAAAAGCGCCACCATGTTGCAGACTGCTTGCAGTGTTTACCATAAAGTGCTGGTGCTCAGCACCTGAAACCATAGCTCATATTAAGCACTTCCCAGGATTACACAAGAAGTAGAGGAACTTACTAATATAGGTGTGGTATTGTTACACCCCCAATTTGCAATTCAGTAGGGAGATGTATTTAACAGGTGCAGTATTAACACATCACTCTGAATAGCAAACCTCAAAGGGGAGGGTTATGTGGTCATGTTTTATTTTATTTTGAGCTGCCATATTAGGAAGGGTTGTATATTGCTTAATCTGAAATTTCATGCATGTTGCCCATACAAGGTAAACTAAGTTTACGTGGCACAACCAGAATAAACTAACACCTGTGAAGAATCAATTTGCACCTGATTTGGAATCTCAATGTGAGGCCAGTTTGTAGGTGCTGAGCTGTATCTGAAAAGCTGTTCAGCTGTTCTCAGAGCTAGGTGTTTCTATTTAAATGTTCGGGCCTAATTTGGGTTTGGCGGTCCGTGGGACTGCCAAACTCGGGGTAGAAGTACAGAGGTGGTTAGAGACTGCTGCACTAGAGGTCCGATCACCGTATTACGAGTGCGGCAGTCAGACCACCCTAGGACTGCTGCAACCGCCAGGGGACCACGATCCCTGGCGGTGGCGTGGCGGTCTTGAGGCTACAATATGCTTGGTGGTGTCGTTTTGGCACCACCAAACATAATATGAGTTCCCTCACCGCCACTGGTCTGATGGCGGTTCTAACACCATGAAACTGCTGTCAGTGAGGAAACAAAGGGGGCCGTCCAGGGCCCCCTCTTGCCCCTGTACCTGGTGGTGCATGCAGGGGGGCACACGTTGTGCCCCTGTGGGCATTCACCGCTGTCCCTGCATGGCATGGACTGCACAGTCCATGCTGTGCAGGAACGTGCATCGGCGGTCATAGGGTGGTGCAGTTTCAAGGCTCACATATGAGCCTTTGTACTGCACCACCGTGGGACCGCCATGCCACCAGCCCACCAGACCACAAAATAACTTGTAATCTGGCGGACGGGCACAGGTAAGATATGGCGGTGTGGGAGAAGCACGGTGGTGTGGTGTCCTACTTCCACATCGCCAGACTCATAATCATCAGGCCTTTAGTCAGGTTATTCAAAAGCTAACTTACAGTAGTAAATGTATTTGTAACTTTCTCTTACTTGCGAGTAAATGTATTGCATTTGGCTATTCACAAAATCCGAGTATACGGTTAGTTAAAAGTGTAGACTTACATGTCTCCACCCCCAGAAAAAGGGGATGGAGCCTAACTTAAAAGTGTATGTCATTATTAAATAAATAACTAGTAAATCTAGCACCACACATGGCCAAACCCTCGTAGTGTAACACCATCCTATAGAAAATAATAGAGGCAGGGACCTAACTGTAAACCCCTCAGGAAACAATGTTAATTTAAATAAAATAGTGTCAAATAGTTTAACATCTAAATAAATATAATTTAGTGCTAACAATAATTAAAAAAATGGTACATATTTTTAATTTAATTATATAATTTTATTATACATTTTCATGTATTTAAATTATTAATATAAATATATAGTTGTTAAATATAAATAAAATACATTTGATGCATCACCTCTTATAAATATTAATGCTTAAGTAATTTTGAAATTGAGGTGGAAATTAATTTGTTCACTTAAACTTTAGAAATGTCATTTACCTCATTACATTTACAATAATGAATTCGAAATTAAGTCAATAGTGTTTCTTCTTTGATTTTGTTCAACATTTGAAATAAATATATAAATGAATTCACAGCAATATTTAACATGGAAATGTTTGTAATATTTTTTCAGGTTTAATAAACATTTAAAACGTTCCCTATACTTTGCAAAGCGTACTTCTTTGCCCCAACTATAGAGTCTCTCTTAATGTAAAGTATAGGGAAACATGAATAAATAGTATATTGTTTTGCCAACTGTAATTGTGTGCTCATTTGTAATATTATGAGAGAGGAGTTGTGGCTCTGTTCAAAATTTGATCCACTTGAGCATAGGTTTTGATTGGGCAGAAATGCAGTGGTCCATTGAAAAAAGAGTGCCTGTATTGTGTCTTTTGTACTCTGAGAAAGCTAAGGACAAAGAAGCAGGAATGAGTTGGTTATGGTGACAATAGACCATTAAAAGTGGATTGTCATACACTGGGTGAAGGAGTGTAGCCTGGCATTTTGTTACAGGAAATATGACAGATTGCTGAATCAGTCAAACTTGTTGGTGCTGGTTACCCCGTATGGCAAATCCTAGGGTTAGAAGAATGCACTTTGAGTATTCATGTTTTACCGTATTTCAAAGGGTTGTATATTGTTTTGCCAATTGTAATTTTTTGTTCATATTTTTTATTTTATGGCATATGAGTGAGCTTCTTTGGCTCATCTCAAATGCAGATTCCGTTGAGTGTATATAATTTAAATTCACAAAATCCATTATTCCCTTGAATAAGAGTTCTTCAACTGAACTGTTTGCCTTGTCGAAAAATGTATTCTTAATACAATTGAACTGACTTACATATGGAGACGAACCATTTAGAAAGGTGATAGGGCTGATTAACATTAGGCTTTTCCAATTTTTTGTGAAAAGCATAAGCCAAACTTCAATGGACTTTTGGGTGTAAATTATCATTACATTGTGTTAAAGCTTGTAGAAAGGAATTTGGTTACAGAGATTCTCACAGATTACCAGAGGAGGCAAGGTTTTTAGTGTTCGGTACTTCCTGCGAGAATCCCTAGGGGTAGCAGATCTGTAATCAGAGAATCGTTGTTATACAATTTTAGTTAGGGGTGTGTATTGTTTTAACTTGAAATGTTCATATATTTGTAATTTTATGGATACTGAGTGAGGGTTGTTTCCTCTGCCAAATGTTGTCTACCTTGAACATATATTTTGATTTGAGCAGTAGTTGTGATGTTCCGCTAAAGAAAGAGTGCTTTTACTGCACTTTTTTACTTGTAGGAAAGCACACGCTCGATATAACAGGACTATAGGTCAGATGTACTAAACAGTTTTTCAGTTGCAAATGCTCTGATTTGAAGTTTGTGACTAAAAAAAGATTTGAGCAATGTACTAAACTCATTATGAGAGTTTGTATCTTTTTACTGACCAAGAAACGGGTTTAGAAGTGGATAAGCAATCTCTCCTGATCATTCTGTATTAGAGAGGGGGTCAGGCGTACAGGAGTTTAAATCTTACTCATCTGGTGCAAACTCTCCTCCTCAGATGCTAAGTGATTCCCATGACATGACTCAAACTCTTTTAGTCTCATCCAACCTTAGTCCATCTCCCCCTCCAGGGATTCCTATCTCACATGTATGTAGTGGTGGTGATACTACTGGGGGGCAGGGAACTACATTACACATTCCATCTAGAGCTCTGAGGGTACTGTCATGGAATGTTGCAGGCATTGCCAATAAGATATACACTGAAGAATGGGACTCTTTAATAATAAATAGTGACATCTGTCTCTTTCAAGAGACATGGGCGAGGGAACCTGTCCCTAAAATTGGCTATGCGGTATTCGAAATCCAGGCTTCCTGGAATGGTAAGGGGAGGCCCTCGGGTGGCTTGGCAGTGTGGATAGCGTGTCATATTGGTTGCATTGCGGAAACCATAGCCACGTCCTCTCAAGACATCCAGTGCGTCTTATTAAACTGGCCGGGTGCCCAAAAGTTGGCAATTATAAATGTTTATTCCCGCCCAGTTGGCCCAACGGCGGAGTCCACTACATTAGAAGATCTTGCGTCCTTTTTGGGACAGCTGCCGACCGATTACAAGGTGGTAATGGGCGGAGATTTTAACTGTCACTTTGAGCCCTTAGAGGGCTTGAGGGAAGGGGCCCTTACGGCAGAAGATGACTTCTGGGGTATCCCAGTATGCCAATCGCCCCATCCCAGATCTTGGTCTCCACTCGCGGTCCAAATTATGTCACTAACCCTTAATTTTGCGTTAAGAGCTTGCAATGGACGCACGCCCTCAGATACTCCCTCAAAATGTACATTTAACAGGAAAAATCATGAGTCACGACTGGACTACATTTTTGTGGATACCAGTCTTTGGCCAAAGGTAGAAGATTTCAAAATAATCCCCCGCACAGATAGTGATCATGACGCTCTCCTACTCTTCCTGGCCTATCTTCCAGTATATCCTGGATCACTACCACTCGAGGACAGAGATGAACAGGGAAACCTGGTACTATCCTCTAACAGGCGTAGGGTGAGATGGCAGAAATTTTCCAAATCAGAAGAAAATATTGGGAAAATCTACAATCTGGTGCTGCCTAAATTTGAGGCCCTGGATGCCTGGATGAACTAGTCAGTCAATCCAGTCCCCAGGATTTACATAAAATTCTACCTTTAATTCATGAAGACCTAGTGGGAGCTCTAGGAGAGGTTCTCTACCCTGAGGTGACAAAGCCCAAACACAAGACTAGAACCTCCACCTGGTATAACTCTGATTGCAGAAAGGCCAAATCTGACCTTATTACTGCAGTCAAAGAGGGCGTAGCTCGGAACAGGGTGGCCGATCTGCGGCGTCAGTATAAGGCCACGATGGATCGTGCGAGGTCAGACTGGGACTGGGATAGATGGCATGATCTTTCCACTGCCCTTATATCTAAGGACTTAAGAAAATTCTGGTCACTAGTCACTACTGGCTCAGGGGAACCCAAAGCTGCAGTGGAACCCAATATAGCAGCACATATATGGGAAGACCATTTCAGTAAACTTTACGCAGATACCCTAGAGAACACTGATGCCGTTGTTGCATCACTCCTCTCCCTTCCTGGAGACACCTTGGAGTTTACGCTAGGGGAAGTGGCCAGCGCAATAGAGGGTCTAGCGTTGGGAAAGGCCCCCGGCCTTGATAAATTACCAGGTGACCTTTTTAGGTCCCACCCAGAGGTCTGGGCGCCTTATTTTCACATTCTTTTTAATTCACTTGCAAGTGGAATGGCGATCCCCTGTACTTGGCTGGGGGCAGAGATAGTCCCAATCTTCAAGAAGGGCTGCCCTCTGCTCCCATCCAACTACAGGCCGATCAGCCTTATAGATGTCCCCCAGAAGATTTATTCGCGACTTTTACTGGACCAACTCTTGGACTGGATGGAGGAAAACGAAATTTTAAGTCCCCTCCAGGCTGGCTTCAGGAAAAATACGTCCACCATGGACCAAATCTTCCGCCTCGTCCTCCTTTTTTGGAAATCGGTGACCATCGAGGGAGGGAGATTGTACATGGTGTTCGTAGACCTGAAGTCAGCATTCGACTTGGTACCACGGAATAAACTCTGGGAAGTCCTGAAGTAGATGGGAGTGCCCACTAACCTGCTCCAGGCCATAATAAGACTTCATCAGGGTAATTTTGCCCAGGTACGATGTGGGCGGGGTGGAGCATTGACAAAAAGGTTCCCTGTCTCCCGGGGGGTTAGGCAGGGATGCGTCCTCGCCCCTACCCTTTTTTGTCTTTACGTGAACAGTGTCATTTCACACTTAGTTAACGTTAGGGACAACGACGCCCCGGTTTTGGCAGGCAGGAGGGTGCCGGCAATAATGTTTGCTGATGACACCCTCCTGCTCTCTAAATCACCCATGGGAATTCAGCGAATCCTAGATGGATTTGGTCTTTTCTGCAGGCAGTATGGCCTTGAGATTAACACAGGGAAGACCAAATTTATGATCTTTAACCCCTCTCCCACAACTAGACCTAACCCATCCCTAAACTCTACGGTTCTAGAGAGGGTTAAAACATTTCAGTACCTGGGTGTGACCCTCCAAGAGAACCTATCCTGGGGTCCACAGATTTCGAGTGCGCGAATAAGGCTTTCTCAACTTTCCGGGGCTATTTTAAAGGCTACGAACACCTCAACCTATAAACCCATAGCCCCTGCAGTTGAGATGTACAAAACACAAGCGAAATCAGCTGCACTCTACGGTAGTGAATTATGGGGACATCAAGCTGCTAGTGAGTTGGTACGTGTCGAAAACAACTTCATGAGGCGTCTCCTGGCCCTCCCAATTGCAACTCCTCTGTTTCCCTTACGTCTAGATTTGGGTTTGCCGTCCATCAGGGAGGACCTTGAATCCAAACCTTTAAGATTCTGGCATAGATTATGGTCAACAGGGGAGCTCAGTCACTACAGGCAAGATCTTGTGCATGTTATGAATCTAAATCACAATGATAAGAATCCTTGGCTAGTCTTTGTTAAAAAAGAACTGCTTCGGCTTGGTTTTAATGAGCTGTGGGAGGTCCCGGAAATAGGCTGTAATAGGGTCCCCCGGAAAAGACTTGTGGAAGCTTACAAGGAACAAAATCTTGTTTCCCACATGACTGCACCCAGCATTGGCACTTTAACCTATTGTTTTACTGAATCCAAAAATTCTTATAAGTTTGAAACTTTTATGGATTTTATTTATCCGATTACGGCAAGGAAGCTTTTTATACAGTGGCGGTTTGGCACCCTACCTATCAAATCTTTTACTAGTAAATGGACTAATGGAGGCGACAAATTATGCCCTGGCTGTAATTCCTGCGAAGAGGAGGAAATCCATGTTCTGTTTTTTTGCCCTACCTACAAGTCACCCAGGAAATACTGGCTGGTGCCCTTTTGTAGGAATATGGCAATAAGGAACTGTGTTACATCTTACAGAATATTGAAAACTGATTCCTCCCCCCACATTGTTTTCGCAGTTGCAAAATTTCTCTTGGCTATGTGGCGCATTAGGTCCAATTTGATTAAGGCAAAACCATCATAGGATGAATGCCTACACCACTGTGTCATGTTAACCTTTTTGGCTCTTGCTGTTAACGTTTTTTTATCACACTGTTTATTCCATTTTTTTTAATGACAGGAAATGTTGTTGCTTGCTTTTTTTTATCTATCTATATTACTGATTTTAAATGTTATGAATTGCTGCTACTCGTTCCCTGTATGCATTCTAATTGTTTGGATTTTAAATGTGTGTATATTTTTATGCATCTTTTATGGCCTAAAAGGTCGAAATAAAGATTTTTTGGATTGGATTGGATTGGATAAGCAATCACCAATTGGGAATGGATGTATTGTAGGCGCCTCTTCCACATAACTATTCATATTCATATACATCAATGGTTTAGGACCCAAATAGGGTATACCCCTACTTTGTTCAGAGGCAACTTGAGAGGCACACCGGCTTCCCCCCTTTTTTAACAGGCTCTTATTTAAATCCCACATCAGCGCTCCCAGCAGTAGCAGCGCTCCCACCCCTCGCCGCACCCGCTTCGCGGGTGCCGCATCGACGGGAGCTGAGGACACAGAGACTGCGGGGCAATCACTCAGGCGGTAAGGCGGCTGTGGGCGCGAGGCGTCAGCGGGGCTGCGAGTGTGCGGGGACTTCATTTCCCAGAAGTCCCTGCAAGACCAAGGAAGAGCTTCCGGTCCGCTCTCCCTGCTGGCCCGCCCCCCGCCCCCGCCCTCACCTACGAGATCCTTCAAGAGGCGACCTGGGCCTCCAGCGTGTGGTCCACCTACTTTGTTCAGAGGCAACTTGAGAGGCACACCGGCTTCCCCCCTTTTTTAACAGGCTCTTATTTAAATCCCACATCAGCGCTCCCAGCAGTAGCAGCGCTCCCACCCCTCGCCGCACCCGCTTCGCGGGTGCCGCATCGACGGGAGCTGAGGACACAGAGACTGCGGGGCAATCACTCAGGCGGTAAGGCGGCTGTGGGCGCGAGGCGTCAGCGGGGCTGCGAGTGTGCGGGGACTTCATTTCCCAGAAGTCCCTGCAAGACCAAGGAAGAGCTTCCGGTCCGCTCTCCCTGCTGGCCCGCCCCCCGCCCCCGCCCTCACCTACGAGATCCTTCAAGAGGCGACCTGGGCCTCCAGCGTGTGGTCCACCTACTTTGTTCAGAGGCAACTTGAGAGGCACACCGGCTTCCCCCCTTTTTTAACAGGCTCTTATTTAAATCCCACATCAGCGCTCCCAGCAGTAGCAGCGCTCCCACCCCTCGCCGCACCCGCTTCGCGGGTGCCGCATCGACGGGAGCTGAGGACACAGAGACTGCGGGGCAATCACTCAGGCGGTAAGGCGGCTGTGGGCGCGAGGCGTCAGCGGGGCTGCGAGTGTGCGGGGACTTCATTTCCCAGAAGTCCCTGCAAGACCAAGGAAGAGCTTCCGGTCCGCTCTCCCTGCTGGCCCGCCCCCCGCCCCGCCCTCACCTACGAGATCCTTCAAGAGGCGACCTGGGCCTCCAGCGTGTGGTCCACCTACTTTGTTCAGAGGCAACTTGAGAGGCACACCGGCTTCCCCCCTTTTTTAACAGGCTCTTATTTAAATCCCACATCAGCGCTCCCAGCAGTAGCAGCGCTCCCACCCCTCGCCGCACCCGCTTCGCGGGTGCCGCATCGACGGGAGCTGAGGACACAGAGACTGCGGGGCAATCACTCAGGCGGTAAGGCGGCTGTGGGCGCGAGGCGTCAGCGGGGCTGCGAGTGTGCGGGGACTTCATTTCCCAGAAGTCCCTGCAAGACCAAGGAAGAGCTTCCGGTCCGCTCTCCCTGCTGGCCCGCCCCCCGCCCCCGCCCTCACCTACGAGATCCTTCAAGAGGCGACCTGGGCCTCCAGCGTGTGGTCCACCTACTTTGTTCAGAGGCAACTTGAGAGGCACACCGGCTTCCCCCCTTTTTTAACAGGCTCTTATTTAAATCCCACATCAGCGCTCCCAGCAGTAGCAGCGCTCCCACCCCTCGCCGCACCCGCTTCGCGGGTGCCGCATCGACGGGAGCTGAGGACACAGAGACTGCGGGGCAATCACTCAGGCGGTAAGGCGGCTGTGGGCGCGAGGCGTCAGCGGGGCTGCGAGTGTGCGGGGACTTCATTTCCCAGAAGTCCCTGCAAGACCAAGGAAGAGCTTCCGGTCCGCTCTCCCTGCTGGCCCGCCCCCCCACACCCCCTATATCATAAGCTCCGCCTCCCGCAGCGCGGGACGCAGCACGGGCGAAGACAGGGCAAAGACTGGGCCGTTTGAGGCCGTTCGAGGACATAGAGGACTGGCCTGGCCCACCCCCCTTGGACCGTGCGACCTGACTTGTCCCTCTTTTAGCAGTAAGTACATTGCTGGTACCGAAACCTAATTATATCATGAATACCCGGGGGAGTCGCAGTAAAACTGCAATGGGGCTGAGTAAGCCCAGCGGGACATTGGATGATTTCCTTGTAAAGACTAACCTAGCAATTGATGCTGAAATCACCAAATTGCAGACCAGGGTGTCACTTGAGCTTGATGCAGCACGTAGGCTTTCTCAGACCTTTGCCAATTCCAAAAAATCTTCCCTAGGGAAAATCGCGTCGGCTGTATCCCCACAACATCCTTCCTCCCCTCACCCACTGTTAATTCATGCTGATATTCACCCTGTTCCCCTACCTGTTTCCCTCCCGCTAGAGCCCGTACCTATTTCTCTCTCTATATCCCCTGAAAGCCTTGAGGGAACAGCGCCCACTGGATCTGGATCAGGAACGGCGACTAACTTGCCGGATAGTCTTAACCCCGCCAACTTTTTTGCCCCTGCTGAAAAATTTAAAATTATAGACGGTCCAATTTTAAAAAAGAAAAATAGTGCAAGATCTGCCCATGCCCGTAAAAGATCAGCCTATGCCCGCAAAAAAGCTAAAATTGCAAGGCTCCAGTTTTTTAACAACAGGCGAACACTACCAATTGCGGGGGAGACCATACAAGCGTCCAACTTGGATAACAACCCAAATGGGGGGGCCAAGGAACACAGTGACCTAAACGTGCTCCCTGACCTCACCCAAGTGCCTTCCCCCACCCATAGTGAGAGCCCAATGGAGGGAGGACAAACTGAGACAGGGAAGGGCAATAATAATAAGGGGGTTGACGATGAAGATTTCCTTAAGAAAGTCTGGGCCACATTAAAACAGCTATTGTCACCTCTGGAACTCAGACTTTCACGCATCGAGAACAATCTACTCGAGATGGATAAGACCCTAGTCTCCCTGGCTACCCTCAGCCTAAAACAACTGGAATCAAGCTATCCTGATATCACTGAGGGTATTAACCATGATGATGACGATGATATTTATCCGGCCCCAGTATCTAATGCTAGTCCCCTTGCCCCTCAAACAATGCCTCCGGTTTTGCCCCTACCCTTACCCCCACCAAAACCGACCCCAATACCTAAACCACGGTCTAAGTTAAACGTTCCCTCTCCACTAATACCAGGGCTCCCAATACCAATGCTAAAACGCCCCGACAATCAGACTTCATCCAAATCTATCACTAACGCTGTCTTTAAGCCTAATAAGACTACCATCCCCCCTACTGAGCTCATAGCCAACCAGCACCATGGTCGCCAGAATTTTCGCGGGGGATATATTGATCTCCCTCCTGACGCCGGCCCTTATGTTGCCATATTGGCTGGTGTACCACCACTCGATCCGCATTCTGTGGAGACTCAATGGTCCCTAAAGAATAAGGTGATCCACTGGCTCAACATAAACAGGCAGCCCCCTAATCCCGGCAGGACAGGGGTTCTAATGGTTAGGAGAGTGCCATGGGTGGGTCGTAGCAATAAGTCCATCCCTGGAGACTGCGTAGTGGTTTCATTTGCAGACCCCCACACAGCTCAACATATCACTAGATGGGAAGCTCAGGATACTGACCACTCTATCGTCACCAGACCCCTAACCTTCTTCTATCCTCCAAAACAGACCGTTGAGCCATCTAGGGCCTGGTCATTAGTCCACAACCGTAGATGGAAAGGATATGGGGACGGCTGGCAACCAACTAATAACTGGTGGGAAGGAGCGCCCACTAGGAACAGGTTTGACTGCCTCGACCAGGTGGATTGACTGGGAATCAGGGTCGCTCCTCTTCACACCAACTCCCTAAATCCCTTAGCAGAGAGCATTCTGAGCGAAAACCTAAACCCCACACCCCAAGTTTCTAGCGATATGGGGACAGATTTAAAACCATCTAAACAGCACGCTCTCCCTGCACAGGCTAGACGACAGGCAGACCTTACGTACTTGCAAAATCCGAAAGGTACAATGGGGAAGAGAGGGCATCAGCCACATCCACAGGAAACTGGAAAACCAATGCACTCTCTCCTTTCCTGGAACGTAGCAGGCCTAGGTAGCAAGATCACCCACAAACCTTGGCTGGAGATTGTGCAGAAGTATGGCATTATATGCCTACAAGAGACATGGCTTATAGAGGAAGTACACATGCTAGGCTACCGAACCCTTCATTCACCAGCGGCGCCATCAGCTCAGGGGCGCAACACGGGGGGCCTGTGCACATATATCTCGAACACAGGGGATGTCAAAGTTTGTAAATTCAAATCTAACCAATACTTCCAAATCATATTATTTAAATGGGGCACTTCGCAAAAGGTGATCCTTGTGAATTTTTACAATAACTTGCCGATTAACGAAGTGGAATCAAACTTGAACATTATGATTCATTACATCCATAAATTGAGAGATCAAGGATCTGGGGATCACATAATACTGTGGGTGGGCGACTTTAATTGTACCGTCTGTCCGTCTTCTGAGTTAGGTTTGTGCGGCCTATCAGATCTAGGGGAGGACGGTCCCTTACACTTCTCCCACTCCATTATTGGGTCCTTCCTTAATAATGTTATCTTTACCTTTGACCTCAATTTTATTAATCAGGTATGCTCCCCCCCGGTTCCCTTTGCCCCAACGTTTAATGGAAGAGGCTGTGGATCCAAAATTGACTTCGCCCTTATATCATCTACCCACCCTGATTTTGTAACCTTTTGGGAAACGGGGGAAGACCCTATGAGTGATCATTATCCCATTACTTTTGGGGTAAATCTCATGGATAGTAAGGAAAAGGAACCCAGTGGGTCCCCATATCCAATCGAGATTACTCTAACTAAGACCAATGGGTATGTAATTAAATGGGAGAAAATGAATCCAGCATCCTTCTTTCAAAATTGTATATGCTCTTGTTCTATGGACATATTTGCCTGCTTACAGGAAGACACTGACCCAGAGAGCATTATGGCTGCTTTCTCTAATATTCAGCGCCACATAAAAAACGCTCTGACAAGAAACTGCAAAGCCAATGGGAGCCATACCCGAGGGTGGTTTGATTCCGGATGTACTTCCACGCTGAAAAACTTAAAGAAAGTTCTGTCCGCTGATCCGAAAGACAGGGTACAAATTCGCCAAGCGAGACATGACTACAAGCTGGCAATTAATCAACGGAGGGCGACCTTGAAGCAAGAGGCCTGGGAATCTCTGGGGGAAGCAGCTAGGTCTAAGGATAGTAACGCCTTCTGGAAAGTCATAAGATCTGTTTATAACTCAAAAGATAGGGATAACTCTGTAGAGGTGGCCATAACGGCTGAGCTCTGGGTAGAACATTATGGTAACCTCTATTCAAATAATACACAGGGTAACCCCCTTAAATCTCGGAAGGTGATCTCCCTCACAGACAGCATAAACCAGGATGACAACCTTACCGTCTTCCCAGTATCTCCTTATCCCAATGAATTAGTTTTCACCACATTAGAAGTGGAAGATGCCCTCAGAGAAAGTCCATCAGGTAAAGCTCCGGGCCCGGATCAAACCCCAGTGGATGTTTATAAATCAGAACCAGACTTCTGGGTCCCCTTGTTAACCAACGTATTAAATATGGGAAATAAATGTGGCTTTATTTCCACTTGGTCGGACGCGATCGTAGTTCCCATATTTAAAAAGGGGAATAGGGACGACCCGGCTTGCTACCGTCCAATATCTTTATTGGACGGCCTTATGAAAATAGCTGGAAGGATAGTCCTCAAGAGGATCCAACACTGGGAAGAGGAGAAGAGGGTTATCTCGGAGTGCCAATATGGGTTCCGAAAGGGTCTGGGGACATTGGAGCAATGTCTAAACTTGTCCCTATTAGTCTCCAAATACACGCAGGCCAAAAAAGGGGACCTTTTTGTTACCTATGTCGACCTCAGCTCCGCATTTGATTGTGTGGACCACGCGCTGCTTTGGTCGACACTGGAAGACATTGGGGTGGACCCTACCATCCTCACATTCATTAAAGAATTATACAGAGATGCAGGGGCCAGAGTAAGATTTGGGACCCAGGGGCAATGTTCACAGAAATTCGCCATAAACAGAGGGGTAAGGCAAGGCTGCATACTTGCCCCCTTGCTTTTTACATTGTACATAAACTCTATCGCTGAGAGCTTAATAACTCTGTCAAGCGATTTCCCGACTGTTAATGGAAGGCCCGTACCCATCCTTTTATATGCCGATGACGCGGCCATCATGTCCAGGACCAAAGTAGGTCTGCAGAAGGCTGTAAATGAATTTTCATCTTACATGGGTAAAAGAAATTTAAAGGTGAACATATCCAAAACTTTCTCCATGCCCTGTTCCCAAAAGAAAAACAGACCACCATGTTCAATATACTTAGATCAGCAAAAGATTGCAATTACAGACTCTTTTTGCTATTTGGGCATTGTGTTTGATAGGCGGGGAAGGTGGAAACACGCAGTGTCAGCTAGGAAACTTGCCTTTGCCCGTGCTATAGGCGCTTTAAGAACCTTCGCTGCCAAAATTGGGGGCAAACCCACTCGAGAAATGTTACAGATTTACCAGGCAAAGTGTATAGCTACGGCCACATATGGTGCAGGTATTTGGGGTGTTGAGAATGTGTCCTCACTGCAAACATGTGAGAACATTTTTATTTGCTACCTAATAGGTGTGCCTAAAACTACGTCGACATTTATGACCCACATTGAGGCCGGGGTTAAATACCTTAGTGATATCATAAAAATATCACCCTGTTTGCTTTGGCATAAGATCTGGACCACAGAACAATGCAATTTGAACAGAAATCTCATTAAAGACTGTATGGCTTTGGATGGGGCACCAAAAGTCAAATGGTTGCGATACGTCCAAATGATGTTTTCTAACATTGGACACCCTGAATTCTATGACGAACCAGAGTCTACACAAACCCTGACTAGATCTGCCCTTAAAAAATTATTATTCATACACTTAGAGAGTGTAAGATGGGACACTGAGAAACACAAAGGTAATATCCTGAGCTATCAGCAAATTACTCCAACTGAAGGCCTGCAACTCTACTTAGGGATCGAAAAAGCAACCTATGCTCGCATGCTTTTAGCCAGGCTGCGTCTAGGGATCTTTTTTCGCTTGGTCACCTTGCCACAACAGAATGATTGGGCCTCATTGAAATTAACATGTCCATGTGATGACCGCTCAACACAGAGTAATATACACATCATGTTCTTTTGCAAACTGTATACCACCCCGAGGAAATCGTTCCTCTTACCCTTACTTAAACGGTGGGGAATAAGAACATGTAAACTTGCATACTCAAAATTATTGCATCTAGAAGATGTGGACGTTATCTTTGTTGTCTCTCGCTTTTTAATGGCAGTGATGAAACTTAGAAATACAATGAGTTAACCAACAAGGGCCAACATTGATCGACTAGGGTTATATGAGGTCATTTGTTTATAGTACTGAAATAGATTCTAATTCTCGGAGAAATGTCTCATCTATCTTTGAAATTTTGCATATGTTAACATTTCGTCTATTCTGTTTGTAGAAATTGTATTTGCATGCTTTTATGATTTCTTGAAAAACTCATTTTTGTAATTTTGCCCATCTGAATATTCTTTTAAATTGCCTGTATAAACTTTTACTTGTACGCTTTTATGATTTCTTGAAAATCGAATAAAGCTTTTTGATTTGATTTGATTTGACTATTGAAAAGTTATTGATCTGTAAGTCGGCCTGGTAACACATTAGTAAAAGGCAATAGGTCTCATGGGGACCCCTTAACCTTGTGAATGTTAAAAGAAAATTGTTTTGGAGTAGCCATTTTTCCACAGGATCACTACATAGTTTCAAATATAAAAAAGGCAAACACAGCCTGGTTTCCTTTAAGGAAATTGGACTGTGTTCATACATAGAATTTCATAGGTTACTGTAGTAAGTAAGGGTTTTAGTAGTGGTTACTTCTTTTGATAAATCCTGTGGGTAGAAGATTTCGACTGTCATAATCCTTACTAGGCCCTCCTAGTGGGGCCTAGCAGGTGCAGGTGTCTGCTGGATCCTTATAAAAAAGACATTTTACAGTCCCAAAACGTACCTAGAAGACCTTTATGTCAGTCCTCTTCTGTCTCTTCGAGTATCATATACAGTCTGCTTCTCCCCATGACAGAATACTGTAGTCAGAAATGAGTTAGCTCATTTCTACCACTGGCAACATTGCCCTGTGCGTAAGGGCATTTCACCTAATCACGTGTGCATCCTTTTAAAAGAAATGTGTTTCAGTATCTCGGCTGGTGGCAAGCCCTTTAGTTTTCCATTTTTACTTTTATTATTCTCCTATAATTTCAGGTTTTTTCCTTTTTTGGAGCATCCTGTAGCTCACTGACAGTTCTGCTGGGCTACTCTCTTGCCACTCATCTGCTTCATCCTGCAATTGTGAGACCAGTAGTACCAAAATGCAGCACAACTATCTTGGGCTGGTATTGTCCATAATGCACTGGTATTTTATCATTCTAAGATGCAGCTTAAAAGCATTATTTTGGCCACCTTTGCTCAATACAGCAGTGATATACTACACACTTTAGCATTCGAAGATGACCCCCCAATATTATGCTTACAGAAGGACTATTTTGGAATGCCAAGTGAATAATTCTTTTTACCGCACCATGATGGCCAACCCATTGCTTCTGAACATGGCAGCTATGTTGGAACTTTAAAACAACATTACACTATGTATAATACCTCTATAAGATGGTTGTGTGCTCCTATGTATAATTTTATCTTGGATTACATGAAAATGCTCACAAAGTTTAGGTGCCAGCAAACTTTTGTTTTCTACTTTTACTCTTTTAATTTCTCTTCCAACTCTGGAAACGTGCATGTCGCTTTTATTGGAGATGGGTAAGTGGGTGAATGTAAACATGAATCAGTGGGTCGATGAATGTGTGTATGAGTGCAAGGATGAGAGGTAGAGAGCATCTTGTAAGACATGAATTGCCTAAGCACTTTGGTTACTGAAGCGGCTCCTTCCGTTAGCAGTCAGATCTATTGGCATTACCAATGCTTGTAATGGATGGAGCATGAAGCCACCACTTCCACATCTCTACCCCTTCTGATTGCACTGAAGGGGTAGGTGACTAAGAAGAAGCAATGGGGTAGAGTGCATCGCCTTCTTACTCCGTACAGGCCAGCTGTACACTGCAGAGGGTGTAGAACAATATTCTGCCACTGAGGGTAGATTGCGTACAATGCTCACGAATGCAGCCCTTAAAGTCTGACAGTCATAGGCCCCATGCAAGCTGAAAATACCCACCTCTCTGAAGTACTATGCTGATGCCCTGAATTCTTGAGTGTTTCACTGTAGTGCCCAACTCCGGGCGATATTTACTAGAAGCTTGTGCCGCCGCTGCATCATTCCTTTTTAGGTCTCAGCTAGCGTAGGCTGCGCACATGCGCAGTCTCGCTGGCGAGATTTAATGACTTGGAGTAGCGAGGGTAAGCCCCGCCCCTCTTCTCCATTGGTTGGCCTCCTAAATGGCGGCCAGCCATTGGAGAAGAGGTCCCAGTGACGACATTCTTTCGATCTAAGCCCCGTCCATTGGGTGGCGTGTTTTTGACTTTCTTTCTCCCCTCTTCTCCATTGGCTGGAACAGTCAAAAACATGCCCCCAGCCTGAAAAGGACGGGGCTTAGAAACAAATGGCAAGCGCTTGTTTTCCCTGATCCCAGCTGTTGGTGGGTGGCTGCTGTACAATAGTCAGTCGCGTTTCTGTCGGTTATCAGCGCCACGGGTTGGTTGGACAATTTGTGTTCAGCGTGGGAATAAGCTCACCCGATATCTGTTTTTTGGGGTGTTCTTTGTCTCGCGCTAATTATCTAAGGAATCTTGTAGACACAACTGTGTTTTTATTTAATTGAGTATTTTTTTCCCACTGCCGTGGGCATTTTCCCGTCCTGAACCCTTTTTATATTTTGTTAATCTGTAAATTAAGGTCTATTTATATTTTAAATATATATATGTGTGTGTGTTTGCTGTATAGCCTCACGACAGCTTCTACGTAACTAGCGTAGAACATTCGTCAGTGGCGTGGAGCGAAAACTGCTCTGTTGATTGGCTTATTTTGCTTGAAATTTTTGTTTTTGATTGGCCGTAAATATTACAGCTTATCCTCAGTGGTTGCCTACTTCAGTGCGGTCGATGATTGGCTGTTGAGATTTGCGGGGCGCCCTCATGCCGCCTCTTTTTTTGCAGGATATATTTGTTTGGTTCACCGTCTTCTCTTTCCTTGGCTACGGCAGGAGGGGTCGAAAGAAGTCCCCGGCAGTGGCACCACCACCACCATCAGGGTGTCCAACATGTCCGAATTCGACGAGTTTGAGCGGCAACTGAACGAAAACAAACACGGTGAGGCGCGCGGCAGAGGGGGGACTTAACCAGACCCAAAAATCGATGAGCGCAGCGGCCTATCGTGGGAAAATGGAAGACGCTCTAGGCCTAATGCCTGTGCTAGATTAGTTTGGGGGCTTTTTTTTCTTAGTACTTCTAGACTAATTGCGCACGCTGTAGAGACTATTGACAAAGGCATCTGTAAACGAATGTTGGTCATGGGGCACGAGATTATTAAGTTTGTAAGTGTGCACCGTGGTCAAGCGCACGTACTTGACCAATGTTTCATTGTTTGCACCATTCCCTCTAACCAGCAATCACCCAGCCACTCCTCCACTTCAAGCATACTGCTTTTAGCACCGAGGGGGAGCACTGATGCTAGAGTTATGCCCGGGTCTCTTTCACCTGTTTTTCTATCCTTTCTCCTAGCGGGTCGCTGCACATCGCTTTCGGTCTAGGCAAGTGAGCACATGAACAGTGTTTCACCCTGAAATCTTTCAACTGGTTAGCTGTGCAGGCTTTAAGGTGTCAATAAAACTAGCCACTTTTATTAGTATATTATGACGATATTTTTCATCTTTTCATAGCACACTCATTAAGTGACATTTTAAATACTGTAATGTATGTTATTTGGATGGGATAGCGATAGATACTTGAAAGTATGTGTTCTGAAAACATTGGCTTGTGCTTATAGTGCATTTAATGCAACGGAGGTAAATTGCGTTTTGAAATGAGCACCGAGGTTTACTGTGGAAACCGAAAGAAGGCACAACTACTTTTTAGATTAGTCTGGCATAGCCGACGGTTGCACTCGTGCGCTCTGGTATTTTATGCCAGACAGTTAGTCAGAGGACTTTATTCGGCAGACAAATGTTAACTGACAGATTAAAATATATCAACTTCATAAACTGTTAAATTTGGGACGTAGGGTGGCGAGTAAGCTGAAAGAGGCTTGCACATAATAAAACCCTATGAAGATTACTGTAAAGTGCAAGTGTGTATATTTTAATGATACATAGTTAAAAGCATTGCGTTAATGCATTATAAGTGCAATGTCCAAATTCCTATTAGGTGGATCCATCAGCTAGACTGACCGCTAAAACTATGATTCATAAAAAAAAATTAATTTATAAGTCTTCATGCAGGTAGAATAAAACCTGGACATAATTGCACTAAGGAGATTGCTCTCACGGGTTGGACCTCATAGATAGATATAAAAAAGTGCAAGTGTTTTTAGCGTAAGAGTTCCATATTGCATACATATTAGGAAAACCAATGGGAGCACAACTTGCATTGTTGGTCACTTAGCTCCGTTAGAAATGAGCAATGGTTCAAATAAACGAAGCATCAATGTGTACAAAGTAGTTCGGTAATGTTGCCGTTGTACAAAAATGCAATTGTACTAACACTTGAGTTCCTCAGTGGTTCCATGGATAAGCAATAGCTTTGCCTATCTATGAACTCTTTCAAGTTCATCCAAGCTACCTCATCTTGCTCATTGTTACTACGTTGCTATTTGTTTGAAACAAATTATTTTTTCACTTTAAACTAGTTCTGAGGTTTGAGACAGTGGAGCTAAACTGTCTACAAAATGTTTTTATTAGTGGGAAACAAACCACCCCACTTGCTTCCAGCTACTGGACCTTCAAGACCAGAAGAAAATGATCTGCAGAGTACCCAAAGGCCCAGGACTCGTGTCAGTCTGACAAATTGTCTTCCAGAGATGAGTGTCATCAGAAGGCTGCACTTACTTCAGGAGGAGATGAAGGTCTGCCTAAGTATCTATCTGACTACCTGTTGAGAGAGCGAAGGAGCCTACCTTACCCAACAGTTGGAGAGATTGTTCAGCAGGAGAAGCCCAGAGTGTCCCCAGGAGTGCAAAACATCTAGAGGAAGCTGAGAAACTGGAAGCAAACCAGAAGTGACTAATTCTGAAGATGGCCTCTGTGGTCTTTCAATACTGATTCCTCGCTGAAACCTTCAGGCATCTGCATCTGCAGTGTGGAGTACATTGCCACAGTTGGGCTGCACCTGTCATTCAACTATATCAGCCTGATCATGCTGCAACTGCCTGTATTGGCCCTGTTGGGGCTGCATTTGCATTGTGGATGACATTGGCCCGATCGGGTTGTCTACCTTTGTCTCCCTAACCAAGCACGCATCTACCAGAGTGAATGGTATGGCCCGGTTATGGCCTGGACCTCCTATATACAGTTGGCCCAGTTGGGGCTGACTACACCCGGTGGCCGTCTGGATCCACACCAGTCAGGCCAGCACATGCACTCAAGCACTAGGGCCACTGAGTTAAGCCAGGGGAATGCATGCCTGATTATTGACCCCTGAGAATGCTTCGCTCACCATGGGACAACTCTTGTAGGAAGGATTACAATGTCAATTGATCCACTTTGAGACAGGCTCAAAGGATTACCAGTCACTCACTCCACAACCAGGAGTATGCGAGTTATATAAATGTGAACTTAGGGTACTATTCACAAACTGCATTTAGTATTATTTTTAGTAGAGCTACACTACTACTACTAAAGTGTTATAAAATACAATACACAAACCTACACGTGTATGGGGAGATCCTCGCACAAGTAACTTTATTACATTGTAAGAAAAAGAAAAAATAATGATATATATATATAACTATATATATCAACTCCACAATTTCCTAGTGCCTTGGTGCACTCAAACAGGAACACGGACTCGATGATTAGCCAAAATCAGATTATTTTATTTCATTTTTCAAATGCGTGGAACGGTGCATGCCTCAGACGTGTTTCGGACCCGAGGCTGTGTCCTTTCTCACTTATATTTTATATACATATATATATATGTTATTCCACAAATCGCCCTAAAGCATTAGAGGCGCACTCAACGATGTTCGACCATCCGGCCTGTAGATGCAGCCTGCTTGTCCATGCGCGTTTCTTTTCTTTTTGCTGACGCGTTTCTGGGCATCAAGCCCCTTCTTTCTGGGCAGGTTGAACAACACACACGAGCCCCACAGGTTCTTTTTCTGGTTTTATTTAGCCATATCCGCCCACCATGGGCGTGTGGGTTTTACTCTTTCCCTTGGTGCATTATGGGACATGGTGTCCTACCTGTAGGTACAAAAAATTATCTTTTAGTAAGTTTGTGTGTTTTTTCACATTTTTTGTCCATTAAAACTCTGAGTGAGTCACACATTTCAAAGCTTGCTCAATTTGCATATAGAACATCGTCCCGCTTTCAATCCTGATGAGTTCAGAATACCGGCCTCGATCTGCTGGTACATTTGTAAGTCCCAACTGTCGATGATGCCACCTCCCACGGCCAGGACAGCCGCGTTAAAATTATTCCACAAATCGCCCTAAAGCATTAGAGGCGCACTCAACGATGTTCGACCATCCGGCCTGTAGATGCAGCCTGCTTGTCCATGCGTGTTTCTTTTCTTTTTGCCGACGCGTTTCAGGGCATCAAGCCCCTTCTTCCTGGGCAGGTTGAACAACACACACGAGCCCCACAGGTTCTTTTTCCGGTTTTATTTAGCCATATCCGCCCACCATGGGCGTGTGGGTTTTACTCTTTCCCTTGGTGCATTATGGGACATGGTGTCCTACCTGTAGGTACAAAAAATTATCTTTTAGTAAGTTCGTGCGTTTGTTCACATTTTTTGTCCATTAAAACTCTGAGTGAGTCACACATTTCAAAGCTTGCTCAATTCGCATATAGAACATCGTGCCGCTTTCAATCCTGATGAGTTCAGGATACCGGCCTCGATCTGCTGGTACATTTGTAAGTCCCAACTGTCGAAGATGCCACCTCCCACGGCCAGGACAGCCGCGTTAAAATTATTCCACAAATCGCCCTAAAGCATTAGAGGCGCACTCAACGATGTTCGATCATCCGGCCTGTAGATGCAGCCTGCTTGTCCATGCGTGTTTCTTTTCTTTTTGCCGACGCGTTTCAGGGCATCAAGCCCCTTCTTCCTGGGCAGGTTGAACAACACACACGAGCCCCACAGGTTCTTTTTCCGGTTTTTTATTTAGCCATATCCGCCCACCATGGGCGTGTGGGTATTACTCTTTCCCTTGGTGCATTATGGGACATGGTGTCCTACCTGTAGGTACAAAAAATTATCTTTTAGTAAGTTTGTGCGTTTGTTCACATTTTTTGTCCATTAGAACTCTGAGTGAGTCACACATTTCAAAGCTTGCTCAATTCGCATATAGAACGTCGTGCCGCTTTCAATCCTGATGAGTTCAGAATACCGGCCTCGATCTGCTGGTACATTTGTAAGTCCCAACTGTCGATGATGCCACCTCCCACGGCCAGGACAGCCGCGTTAAAATTATTCCTCAAATCGCCCTAAAGCATTAGAGGCGCACTCAACGATGTTCGACCATCTGGCCTGTAGATGCAGCCTGCTTGTCCATGCGCGTTTCTTTTCTTTTTGCCGACGCGTTTCAGGGCATCAAGCCCCTTCTTCCTGGGCAGGTTGAACAACACACACGAGCCCCACAGGTTCTTTTTCCGGTTTTATTTAGCCATATCCGCCCACCATGGGCGTGTGGGTTTTACTCTTTCCCTTGGTGCATTATGGGACATGGTGTCCTACCTGTAGGTACAAAAAATTATCTTTTAGTAAGTTTGTGCGTTTGTTCACATTTTTTGTCCATTAGAACTCTGAGTGAGTCACACATTTCAAAGCTTGCTCAATTCGCATATAGAACATCGTGCCGCTTTCAATTCTGATGAGTTCAGAATACCGGCCTCGATCTGCTGGTACATTTGTAAGTCCCAACTGTCGATGATGCCACCTCCCGCGGCCAGGACAGCCGCGTTAAAATTATTCCACAAATCACCCTAAAGCATTAGAGGCGCACTCAACGATGTTCGACCATCCAGCCTGTAGATGCAGCCTGCTTGTCCATGCACGTTTCTTTTCTTTTTGCCGACGTGTTTCAGGGCATCAAGCCCCTTCTTCCTGGGCAGGTTGAACAACACACACGAGCCCCACAGGTTCTTTTTCCGGTTTTATTTAGCCATATCCGCCCACCATGGGCGTGTGGGTTTTACTCTTTCCCTTGGTGCATTATGGGACATGGTGTCCTACCTGTAGGTACAAAAAATTATCTTTTAGTAAGTTTGTGCGTTTGTTCACATTTTTTGTCCATTAAAACTCTGAGTGAGTCACACATTTCAAAGCTTGCTCAATTTGCATATAGAACATTGTGCCGCTTTCAATCCTGATGAGTTCAGAATACCGGCCTCGGTCTGCTGGTACATTTGTAAGTCCCAACTGTCGATGATGCCACCTCCCACGGCCAGGACAGCCTCGTTAAAATTATTCCACAAATCGCCCTAAAGCATTAGAGGCGCACTCAACGATGTTCGACCATCCGGCCTGTAGATGCAGCCTGCTTGTCCATGCATGTTTCTTTTCTTTTTGCCGACGCGTTTCAGGGCATCAAGCCCCATCTTCCTGGGCAGGTTGAACAACACACACGAGCCCCACAGGTTCTTTTTCCGGTTTTATTTAGCCATATCCGCCCACCATGGGCGTGTGGGTTTTACTCTTTCCCTTGGTGCATTATGGGACATGGTGTCCTACCTGCAGGTACAAAAAATTATCTTTTAGTAAGTTCGTGCGTTTGTTCAAATTTTTTGTCCATTAAAACTCTGAGTGAGTCACACATTTCAAAGCTTGCTCAATTTGCATATAGAACATCGTGCCGCTTTCAATCCTGATGAGTTCAGAATACCGGCCTCGATCTGCTGGTACATTTGTAAGTCCCAACTGTCGAAGATGCCACCTCCCACGGCCAGGACAGCCGTGTTAAAATTATTCCACAAATCGCCCTAAAGCATTAGAGACGCACTCAACGATGTTCGACCATCCGGCCTGTAGATGCAGCCTGCTTGTCCATGCGCGTTTCTTTTCTTTTTGCCGACGCGTTTCAGGGCATCAAGCCCCTTCTTCCTGGGCAGGTTGAACAACACACACGAGCCCCACAGGTTCTTTTTCCGGTTTTTTATTTAGCCATATCCGCCCACCATGGGCGTGTGGGTTTTACTCTTTCCCTTGGTGCATTATGGGACATGGTGTCCTACCTGTAGGTACAAAAAATTATCTTTTAGTAAGTTTGTGCGTTTGTTCACATTTTTTGTCCATTAGAACTCTGAGTGAGTCACACATTTCAAAGCTTGCTCAATTCGCATATAGAACATCGTGCCGCTTTCAATCCTGATGAGTTCAGAATACCGGCCTCGATCTGCTGGTACATTTGTAAGTCCCAACTGTCGATGATGCCACCTCCCACGGCCAGGACAGCTGCGTTAAAATTATTCCACAAATCGCCCTAAAGCATTAGAGGCGCACTCAACGATGTTCCACCATCCGGCCTGTAGATGCAGCCTGCTTGTCCATGCACGTTTCTTTTCATTTTGCCGACGCGTTTCAGGGCATCAAGCCCCTTCTTCCTGGGCAGGTTGAACAACACACACGAGCCCCACAGGTTCTTTTTCCGGTTTTATTTAGCCATATTCGCCCACCATGGGCGTGTGGGTTTTACTCTTTCCCTTGGTGCATTATGGGACATGGTGTCTTACCTGTAGGTACAAAAAATTATCTTTTAGTAAGTTCATGCGTTTGTTCACATTTTTTGTCCATTAAAACTCTGAGTGAGTCACACATTTCAAAGCTTGCTCAATTCGCATATAGAACATCGTGCCGCTTTCAATCCTGATGAGTTCAGAATACCGGCCTCGATCTGCTGGTACATTTGTATGTCCCAACTGTCGATGATGCCACCTCCCACGGCCAGGACAGCCGTGTTAAAATTATTCCACAAATCGCCCTAAAGCATTAGAGGCGCACTCAACGATGTTCGACCATCCGGCCTGTAGATGCAGCCTGCTTGTCCATGCGCGTTTCTTTTCTTTTTGCCGACGCGTTTCAGGGCATCAAGCCCCTTCTTCCTGGGCAGGTTGAACAACACACACGAGCCCCACAGGTTCTTTTTCCGGTTTTATTTAGCCATATCCACCCACCATGGGTGTGTGGGTTTTACTCTTTCCCTTGGTGCATTATGGGACATGGTGTCCTACCTGTAGGTACAAAAAATTATCTTTTAGTAAGTTTGTGCGTTTGTTCACATTTTTTGTCCATTAAAACTCTGAGTGAGTCACACATTTCAAAGCTTGCTCAATTCGCATATAGAACATCGTGCCGCTTTCAATCCTGATGAGTTCAGAATACCGGCCTCGATCTGCTGGTACATTTGTAAGTCCCAACTGTCGATGATGCCATTAGGATCATGAAAAATCTTCGTTAAGACACTTCCAGTGGAAACCCACTCAGGGAATACTTTATGGCTCTCTTGGGAACGCAAATTCATGGATGAAAAAACTCCAGCTCCCAGCATGCAATTTAATTTGCCTAACAGCACAAACAAACACATGCGTGCATTAAATTAAAATAAAAGAAGGCCACTTCCACTGCTGAAGATGAAGCAAGCCTCTGATGAGATGCTCCATGCATCGAAACGCGTCAGGCACAATGGGTAACTGAGGGCCAGTGTGGGGAGCCAGGAATACAAACCGGATGGTGGACTTCGCAGTGTGTGCCCTCCCGAAAGCTCAAGGGCACTTTGTGGAATCACATTTACAGCGGCGGCCTCGTCGTGGGAGGAGCACCGTCTCTACTATGTGTAAAAGAGAGGCTGTGCCATCAAACTGATCTTCGGCGTGACAGCGCTCGAAGTCGGGGTAATAAACTCCCTACAATGTCCTGAATCCTACTTAGGATAATGAAAAAGCTTCGTTAAGACACTTCCAGTGGAAACCCACTCAGGGAATACTTTATGGCTCTCTTGGGAACGCGAATTCATGGATGAAAAAACTCCAGCTCCCAGCATGCAATATAATTTGCCTAACAGCACAAACAAACACATGCGTGCATTAAATGAAAATAAAAGAAGGCCAATTCCACTGCTGAAGATGAAGCAAGCCTCTGATGAGATGTTCCATGCATTGAAACGCGTCAGGCACAATGGGTAACTGAGGGCCAGTGTGGGGAGCCAGGAATACAAACCGGATGGTGGACTTCGCAGCGTGTGCCCTCCCGAAAGCTCAAGGGCACTGTGGAATTATATATATATATATATATATATATCCTGGTCCTGGAACGCCCTTCCTCTCTCCATGAGATCGATTGAAAATTTTGTTTCATTTAAAAAAGCACTAAAAACTCATCTTTTTATAACAGCCTATTAGTGTCATGTTTCCTTTAGATGGCCACTTGCTTGTTTTTTTTTTTTTTTTCCCTTTTTCGCGCCAGGATACTCTGGAGTAATGGAGCGCGTTATAAAACAGCAAATAATAATAATAATAATATATATATATATATATATATATTACCTACTGGCGGTCGCCAGTAGGTATATATAGTTAGGATTTTTTCTCTATGGGATTTTTGAAAATTCTATGTCAAATAACTTTGGCGTTTGTGGACGGAATTGGCTGAAATTTTCAGGAAAATGGCACATTTTGTTTCTGAGCAGCCCCGAAAATTGGGGGGGGGTTCGTCCAGGGGGGGGTCGAGAAAAAAGGGGGGTCCCAAAACGTGTTTTTAACATTGAGTTTTCCATAGGGCGGTTGGCCTCACTTTTAGCCCGAACGGCTGAATGAATTTGCACGAAACTTGGCAAAATTGTAGGGACTGGTAGCCCGATGTGCCTTTTGTAGGTCTCAATATATGTGCTACAGTGGATTTTGAGAAATTAACGTTTAAAAAAAGATATATATCTGTAACAGCGGACCGGGCAGCGCTCCAGTACGCGTACTTTTCGCGCAACGGAGCTTTGTGAAGCGAAGCTGATTGGTTCTCCGGCGTCTGTAAACATTCCAAACAGTCCGTAGCGGCCGCCATCTTGTCTCTCGGTAGGATCGAGAGACAAGAGGAGGCCAAAGCGAAGGGGCAAATGACCATAAGGGGGCATAGTAGATCCTCGCTGACCCCCTAGGTTTGATGTGGAGGTTTTAAAAGGGCCCCGCGGGGCAAAAAAAAAAAATAATAATAATAATCGAACGGCTGAATGGATTTGCACGAAACTTGGTAAAATATTAGGGACTTGTAGCCCGATGTGCCTTTGCTAGGTCTCAATATATGTGCTCCAGTGGATTTTGAGAAATTAACGTTCAAAAAAAGATATATATCTGTAACAGCGCTCCGCTTCGCGTAACGGAGGTTTGCGAAGCTGATTGGTCATTCTGTCACTGGGCTATAGTTGGGCTACATCTGGCTGATATTTGGGCTACATTTGTTTTTTTTGTCTCTGGCGGCCATCTTTGGGCTACATTGGGCTACATTGGGCTTCATTGGGCTTCATTGGGCTACATTGGGCTACATTTGGGCTCCAACATATATATAGGCCAATGTAGCCCAATATATATTTTTCAAAGTTAATTTTCGTAAAAACCACTGGAGCATATATCTTGAGACATAGCAAAGGCACATCGGGCTACCAGTCCCTACAATTTTGCCAAGTTTCGTGGAAATCCATTCAGCCGTTCGAGCTAAAAGTGAGTCCAACCGCCCTATGGAAATGAAGGAAATGAATGGGTAATTTGTAATTAGCAAATAGCTCATCGCAAACTAGGAATGGTAAAGAATCGCTATTTATTCCTTAAAGTTCGCTATTTAGGAAATGCAAAAAACTTTGATGATACATATGGCGGTTCATCTCTAACAAGATAAGAAGCATAGGGATAGATTTATGATGACTGGCGCATCACCAGGGATGTGTTAGTCATTCTGTGCCGCTGTTCCGTCACCTATGGTGTGCTGCATTTACAATGCGGCGCATCATGGGGCAAAAACAGCACAGATGCGTGATGTATCTGTGCCGTAAAGGTGGCGCATTGCTGGAGTTGTATCGCAAGTGTGATGAAGCTCCAGCAAGGGTCGGGGGTGCCCCTGTCGCAGGGTTTCTGTTCTCACACAGAACTGTGGACAGAGGATTGGAACCTCGGCGAATTAGGGTGTCCCAAAACTCACCTTAGTAATCAAAAACCCCTTAGCAAGCTAGGTACAGTGTCACATTGGATATAACAAACTCTCAATGTTTAGACAATCCAGAATATGAACTTATAGTACCTCAGGATACGTGGAACTCATGAACAGTCGGTCGTTATATATTTCTTAGAAACCAGAACATGGAGTTAAGAAGAACACATGTGTATTTGAAATGTTTATTTACTAATGCCGTCTTCTCAGGCGTAGTATCTTAGATAATACAAGTACACATATTATCAGTAGCAAAATTACCAGCATAGTTACTAGTACATAAAAAGTGAATGGTGACAGTATGTTAACATGCTGTAAATGAATAAGAGTTAGCAACACTTATAAGCAGCCACGGGCCGTGGAGGGAGTTACGGTGGGGCAGGGAGGCGGGGAGGGGGAGGGGCAGGGTGGAGAGGGCTCCACCCTGCCCCTCCCCCTCCCCCTCCCCGCCTCCCTGCCCCACCGTAACTCCCTCCACGGCCCGCGGCTGCTTATATCTCACCCTCCCTAATACACATATTATATTATTTGCTAAGAAGGTCTGTTTGTGTTGGTTTAGGGTGTGCCCATACTTTAGTGTCTTAGATTTGAAGGAATCACATCAGCATACACCAGCTCTCTCTTCATGTGAACCGCATCAAGTGTTGTGTATGTGTGTTCGGCAAAGCAATATAAAACCCGCCTAATGCCCAGAATTGGCAGAAGCTGCACTTATGTTATGAGTATGAAGTCGTGGAGATCAGACCTCATAACAATTCTGTATCGTGTTGTTCTTGAAACTTCAGCACTCGCTGTACAGATATAGTTTAACAAGCAAAGCAGATAGTAGAGCAATAACATATTATTCTCATGTAAACCACGATGAACTACTAGGTTGAAAGCTAAAGCAACAACTAAGTGTCGTGTGCAGAAGTTGCAAAAAAGGAAAAATGGCGTTTAAACCGGTAATGAGCCCATGCTAACTTAACACGGTGTAAAGATATCCAGGACCTAGATGACACCTCCCCATGATCCGGAAACGAACTGAATAAGATAATAGAAGTGCCATCTCATGAGAGCAGATTGCAACTTTATATGTGGACGGTCCGCAAGGTAAAACATTAAAAACTAGGAAAATTTAATGCTAAAGAAAAATAAAACAGCCAAGTACTTTATCGAGTCTTAAGCCAATAGGCAAGCTAAATAATAAAAACTTGACAAATAAGTCAATGAATTGTCAATGAAATGCTAGTACTCAGCATATCAAATATGAAAAAGGTCTATGACATAACTGTGTATGCAAAATAAGCTGCAACAGCCTCCAATAGGAAGTCACCGTCTTCATCCGAAAAGAGTTCAGCCATCCAATTTAAAAGCGGAAAAGAACATACGTGCTCTCCCAGCACCGGATCCTCTATCACCATCAGAGGACAGCTCGGTGGGTTTTCAAGAAAGCTCTGTTCCAAGAAAGACTGTGTTGCCGCCAGTAAATTCCAGGGACCAATTAGTCCATGCATCAATGCCACAGCCATAATCCTTTCGCCAGGACAAACCAACTCGTGAGTAATGATAGGAGTCATCAGCTGATTAAAGTCGACGTCAGGAGAAACCGGTCCGCAGAGACACAAATCAATGGCCCAATCGAAATCACAGGTCAGGCAGTGAAATACAGGCTGGACACAGGTGAAGTAGGAGAATCGAAAAGATAATCCATATGCCGTGCTTAATATCGCCAACGGCATTGTGCCATAATATTCTAGCATGCGATTGCGGAACAGTGTCAGCAGCTGCAGGGCGGGAGCTTGCACAGGAGGGACATCCATATTTAAAAATGTAAAAAAGCACAAGAGCGTCCGCTGGTAATGCAAGTAAAAATGGGAATCCACGAAGCAGAGTGGAAAAAATAGAATGAAAGAAAGCAGGGATGACTCCAAAGATTTTCTCAAATGAAGTCACGAGACCACTGGTAACAACTTTAAAAAAGTGCGCCAGGGCCTTTGTGGAGGACGCGTTAAAGATAGTCCGAACCATGTCGCTGAAATGCAAAGGCGAATCAGTATTTAAAAGGGTCTGCACCTCTGTACGGGTGTTCGCTATGTGAAGCACGAAAGTTTCACGGGCCGAACTCAAGGCCACCTCTCTCTGAGACAAAAGAGCTCTTATTCTTGCCATGCCGTTGAAATGTTCTCCCAAGGTTGGTATTTGTGGCCAGATTGAAAACTCCCTATGTTCATGTGTGGGAGGAAATAGAACATTTCTGCAGCAAATAACCCGTTCACTTACTGTTACGATAAAAGGAATACTTTTAATTAACCCAGAACAATCTTCATTATTGAGCATCAAATAACTACCATTTTCCAACAACTTGAACGTGGGGATGATAGCAGTAACTGGCGTGCCTTGCAACACGCAAGCTATATTTGGTCGGTGTTTGTTGCAAGAACCGTGTAACTGTATGTGCCTACACATTAGTGAATGATCTGGCGTCTCAGTGCATTCCTCTCCATTCAGATAAACTTCTTGATCATCTTTGAAACATCTGTATGTGTATGGAAGCGACCAGACCTCATGAAGAAAAGCACTACCTAAAGGTTCATAACGACCTATTGGTATATATTTCATACAATTTGAAAACTTATATAAAGCAAAAGGCAGCGTTATTAAACCGTGGATAAGGCACGTTGCCAAAAAACCCGCAATCCTCTGCTGATGATGTCACTGAGCATGTCATGAATGATGTAATATGTGACATCATCAGCAGTGGATTACGGGTAATAGTATCTCTAGTTTACTCCCCTATAGCTGTCTTTCTTTTAACATAAGTGTCTGTTTCCTTCCCTTATACTTACTGTTCTTTTTTTAAAAAAAAATGTTTGGTTCACTTCCGGTTCGCGTACCGGCGAGCGAACTGGGAAGCGAACTACGAGAAATAGAGGTTGGCACAGTTCCAAATATTGTACCAATTTTTTAATAACGGGGAGGTAGTTCTGAAAAGAACTTTTTTTTTTATTGTTTTTGTTGTTTTATATTTTTTTTATTTTTTTTATGAACATTTTTTTACTTTTTTTGAATTTTTCTGAACAGTTTTATATTTTTTTGGGTTTTTCTTGCAGGGGGCAATGAAAACGATTCATTGTAAAGGGCTCAACAGGAGCAACAAAACAAAAAAAAAGTATTTATTATTTGGGGCGTTTCGTACAAACTTGCATATGATAGTCAATAGCTCTGTTGATCAGAGTGATGCTTCTTTCTCCGTAGCAAATGAATCCATTGCAATGTACGCAGACGTGTTTTACTTCATGAAATCTCGTTTGAATATTTGGCACCATCTCCCTGCCCTCTGGTCCCGTTACTTCCGGTACAACAGATCTTCTGGCCATAATAGGAAGATTATCTAGGTCGTTACGAAACTGTGCAGCACTGTAGTTGTTAGGATGCCACCTAGTCATATGGCGATGCATTGTGTAGTTTCCGAAACTGTATTTTTTGTCGGTCCCTCTGGACAGTCTATCTTGACATATAAGGCAAGTTACGTATCTTGCATTTACTTTTTTCTGACCTTTGGGAATTTAAAAAAATTGCCAAATGAAGTTTTCTTTCCGGTGAGACGTCCTGGGCTCCTCAGGCAAAAAGTGCCTCTCTTCGTGCTCGTCGTCCTGTTCCTCTTCTTTCTCTTCTTGCTGAATTATAACTTGAGCAGGTGGTCCACTCTTCCTTGGATGTGGTGGAGGTGGTGGGGAAGCACCAGCTGAAGCTACTAAAGAAGCCATTGCTCACTGGTAACAAAGGGTCTTTCTCTCACAATGATGAAAGTCAAAGTGAGGAAAGAAGGAGGGATTTTCATCATTTGGGAAAAACAATAGTTCTCAACCAATGAAAAGTGTTCATTTTAGATTATATGACCTAGTCTTACATCATTAGGAAACCAAAAGTGAAATGAACCAATGACCAAGTCACATGACCTGCTGTGTTTACGTTAAGCGCTTTGCAGGGCCTCCCGGTTTGCTTCCAGAAACCTGTGCTTTGCGACTCGGTAAGCGTACCAGTTCGCTAACGTAGCACGTCATATGACGTATCACGCGACAACGCGAAACGTCATGCGGACGGGAGGCGTCACGATGTTGTTTTCTAACACGGCAGTTGCGGTAAAGAAACGTTTACCGGCTCGCGGTCTATTTCGCGGCATCAAGGTCAGCTAACGGGAAGCTTCCCGATTCGCGAAGCGGGAACGAAGAAAAAAAAATATTTAAAAAAAAATTATTAATAAACATATAAAATATATTTTTGGATTTAAAGAAGAATACATTTTACAGCTACAGATATTAGCTGTTAAAAAACCAATGAAATTCACTGAAAAAACCATAGGTTATAGACCATATATAGTTAGGAATTAGCATTTACAAAACCTTGAAAATTCACTGAAAAAACCATAGGTTATAGACCATATATAGTTAGGAATTAGCATTTAGAAAACCTTATTTTACTCACACAAAACCATTGAAATTCCATATATAGTTAGTTGCACTAACTATATATCGCGCACCCGCAATCCACTGCTGATGATGTCACATATTACATCATTCACTGATGACATCACTGATGACATCTCAAATGACATCACTGATGACATCACTGATGACATCTCATTTGACATTACTGATCACATCACTGATGACATCATTCATGTGATGATACAATGAACCTCTTCAGACTCTAATATAACCTTAGATACACTCAGTGTAAACAGACACTCACAGACTGTCACTCATCCATGGAGTTACTCACACACCTAGTCAGTCACGCAAAGAAACAATCACACCTCCATTTCCTCAACTATACAGTTATACACACCTTACTTATTCAAACATATACTAACACATATTTACTCTCTTACACAATCCCTGATACAAGTTCACAATGATCCATACAGCCACTCACACATTCACTGGCTCTTATGCACAGTTATTTATATATGTCAACTATCACATGTACTGTGTTTTACATATGTACTTACTTTGACATGTAGCACTGAGATATCCATTCACTCACCAATACACTCATGCACACAGTCAACCGCCCATACAGCTGTTTCCACATGCACTTTTGAACCCATACATCTAGTGAATCAACTGCTCACACATCTATGCACAGAGTCATACACCTCCCAGCCACCCGCACACACACTCAGTCTCCCATACAAATACTTGGGCAACCAATCAAAAACCCATATAGTTACTCATATAGCTACTGATCAACACATGCATCAGATTACAGAACAACAGACACAATAATGCACAATTTAAAACAGTTTGGTCACTAACCCATGCACTCAGTGAGACACATTTAATCACTCACTTATTCAGTCAGTCATGCACCTACTAAATCCTTCATCCAGACACTTATACATCCACTCATTCTTCAATATGTAAGACATATTTTAACTTTACAGAAACATACAGTCACTGGATGTTGTCATCAGTGATGTCACTGACCATGTCATGAATGATGTAATATGTGACATCATCAGCAGTGGATTGCGGGTGCGCGATATATAGTTAGTGCAACTAACTATATATGGAATTTCAATGGTTTTGTGTGAGTAAAATAAGGTTTTGTAAATGCTAATTCCTAACTATATATGGTCTATAACCTATGGTTTTTTCAGTGAATATATATATATATATATTCACTGAAAAAACCATAGGTTATAGACCATATATAGTTAGGAATTAGCATTTAAAAAACCTTATTTTACTCACACAAAACCATTGAAATTCCATATATAGTTAGTTGCACTAACTATATATCGCGCACCCGCAATCCACTGCTGATGATGTCACATATTACATCATTCATGACATGGTCAGTGACATCACTGATGACATCACTGATGACATCTCAAATGACATCACTGATGACATCACTGATGACATCTCATTTGACATCAATGACCACATCACTGATGATATCATTCATGTGACAATACAATGCATCTCCTCACATTTTAATATAACCTCTGTTTCACCCAGTGTTACATACAGAGTATAATTTTTGAAACCATTGACACACCAATACTAGTTACTACATACGCACTCACTGATTCCTACGTCTACACACACCTTCACTCATTCACCCATACAATCATTCATACATACAATCACTCATCTTTACAACACTATCATATGCACTCATACACCTATACAGACACTCACACTCTGCCACTCATCCATGGAGTTACTCACACACCTAGTCAGTCCTGTAAAGAATCAATCACACTTCCATTTTCTAATCTACACAGTTAAACATAGAGTACCTTACATTTTCAAACATATACTAACACATACTTACTCTCTTATAGAATCACTGATACAAGTACACATTGATCTGCACAGAGTCACACACCTCCCAGCCAGCCATACACACACTCAGTCTCCCATACAAATACTTGTGCAACCAATCAATAACCCATATAGCTACTTATATAGCTACTGATCAACACATGCAGCAGCTTGCACAACAACAGACATACTGATGCACACTTTCAGACAGTTTAGTCACTAACCCGTGCATTTAGTAAGACGCATTTAATCACTCATACAGTCAATCACGCACCTACTAAAACCTTCATTCAGACACTTATACATCCACTCATTCTTCAATATGTAAAACATATTTAAACTTTACAGAAACACATAATCACTGGATGTTGTCATCAGTGATGTCATCAGTGATGTCACTGACCATGTCATGAATGATGTAATATGTGACATCATCAGCAGTGGATTGCGGGTGCGCGATATATAGTTAGTGCAACTAACTATATATGGAATTTCAATGGTTTTGTGTGAGTAAAATAAGGTTTTTTAAATGCTAATTCCTAACTATATATGGTCTATAACCTATGGTTTTTTCAGTGAATTTTCAAGGTTTTGTAAATGCTAATTCCTAACTATATATGGTCTATAACCTATGGTTTTTTCAGTGAATTTCATTGGTTTTTTAACAGCTAATATCTGTAGCTGTAAAATGTATTCTTCTTTAAATCCAAAAATATATTTTATATGTTTATGAATAATTTTTTTTTAAAATATTTTTTTTTCTTCGTTCCCGCTTCGCGAATCGGGAAGCTTCCCGTTAGCTGACCTTGATGCCGCGAAATAGACCGCGAGCCGGTAAACGTTTCTTTACCGCAAGTGCCGCGTTAGAAAACAACATCGTGACGCCTCCCGTCCGCATGACGTTCCACGTTGTCGCGTGATACGTCATATGACGTGCTACGTTAGCGAACTGGTACGCGAAGCGAGTGCCAAAGCGCAGGTTTCTGGAAGCAAACCGGGAGGCCCTGCAAAGCGCTTAACGTAAACACAGCAAGTCATGTGACTTGGTAATAACACTTTTCATTGGTTCATTTCACTTTTGGTTTCCTAATGATGTAAGACTAGGTCATATAATCTAAAATGAACACTTTTGATTGGTTGAGAACTCTTGTTTTTCCCAAATGATGAAAATCCCTCCTTCTTTCCTCACTCTGACTTTCATCATTGTGAGAGAAAGACCCTTTGTGATCACTGAGCAATGGCTTCTTTAGTAGCTTCAGCTGGTGCTTCCCCACCACCTCCACCACATCCAAGGAAGAGTGGACCACCTGCTCAAGTTGTAATTCAACAAGAAGAAGAAGAAGAGGAACAGGAGGACGAGCACGAAGAGAGGCAGTTTTTGCCTGAGCAGCCCAAGACGTCTCACCGGAAAGAAAACTTCATTTGGCAATTTTTTAAAATTCCCAAAGGTCAGAAAAAAGTAAATGCAAGATACGTAACTTGCCTTATATGTCAAGATAGACTGTCCAGAGGGACCGACAAAAAATACAGTTTCGGAAACTACACAATGCATCGCCATATGACTAGGTGGCATCCTAACAACTACAGTGCTGCACAGTTTCGGAACGACCTAGATAATCTCCCTATTATGGCCAGAAGATCTGTTGTACCGGAAGTAACGGGACCAGAGGGCAGGGAGATGGTGCCAAATATACAAATGAGATTTGGTGAAGTAAAACACACCTGCGTATTTTGCGATGGATTCATTTCCTACGGAGAAAGAAGCATCACTCTGATCAACAGAGCTATTGACTATCATATGCAAGTTTGTCCGAAACGCCCAAAATAATAAATACTTCTTTTTTTTGTTTTGTTGCTCCTGTTGAGCCCTTTACAATGAATCGTTTTCATTGCCCCCTCCAAGAAAAACCCAAAAAAATATAAAACTGTTCCGAAAAATTCAAAAACATTAAAAAAATGTTCAGAAAAATAAAAAAAAAAGTTCTTTTCAGAACTACCTCCCCGTTATTAAAAAATTGGTACAATATTTGGAACTGTGCCAACCTCTATTTCTCTTAGTTCGCTTCCTAGTTCGCTCGCTGGTACGCGAACTGGAAGCGAACCAAAAACAGTAAGTATAAGGGAAGGAAACACACACTTATGTTAAAAGAAAGACAGCTATAGGGGAGTAAACTAGAGATACTATTACCCATAATCCACTACTGATGATGTCACATATTACATCATTCATGACATGCTCAGTGACATCATCAGCAGAGGATTGCGGGTTTTTTGGCAACATGCCTTATCCACGGTTTAATAACGCTGCCTTTTGCTTTATATAAGTTTTCAAATTGTATGAAATATATACCAATAGGTCTTTATGAACCTTTAGGTAGTGCTTTTGTTCATGAGGTCTGGTCGCTTCCATACACATACAGATGTTTCAAAGATGATCAAGAAGTTTATCTGAATGGAGAGGAATGCACTGAGACGCCAGATCATTCACTAATGTGTAGGCACATACAGTTACACGATTCATGCAACAAACACCGACCAAATATGGCTTGCGTGTTGCAAGGCACGCCAGTTCCTGCTATCATCCCCACGTTCAAGTTGTTGGAAAATGGTAGTTATTTGATGCTCAATAATGAAGATTGTTCTGAGTTAATTAAAAGTATTCCTTTTATCGTAACAGTAAGTGAACGGGTTATTTGCTGCAGAAATGTTCTATTTCCTCCCACACATGAACATAGGGAGTTTTCAATCTGGCCACAAATACCAACCTTGGGACACGTTTCAACGGCATGACAAGAATAAGAGCTCTTTTGTCTCAGAGAGAGGTGGCCTTGAGTTCGGCCCGTGAAACTTTCGTACTTCACATAGCGAACACCCGTACACAGGTTTGCCTTTCAATTTCAGCAACATGTTTCCGACTATCTTTAACGCATCCTCCACAAAATCCCTGGCACACTTTTTTAAAGTTGTTACCAGTGGTCTCGTGACTTCATTTGAGAAAATCTTTGGAGTCATCCCTGCTCCCTTTCATTCCATTTTCTCCACTCTGGTTCGTGGATTGCATTTTTACTTGCATTACCAGCGGACGCTCTTGTGCTTTTTTACATTTTTAAATATGGATGTCCCTCCTATGCAACCTCCGACCCTGCAGCTGCTGACACTGTTCCGCAATCGCATGCTAGAATATTATGGCACAATGCCGTTGGCGATATTAAGCACGGCATATGGATTATCTTTTCGGTTCTCCTACTTCACCTGTGTCCAGCCTGTATTTCACTGCCTGACCTGTGATTTCGATTGGGCCATTGATTTGTGTCTCTGCGGACCGGTTTCTCCTGACGTCGACTTTAATCAGCTGATGACTCCTATCATTACTCACGAGTTGATTTGTCCTGGCGAAAGGATTATGGCTGTGGCATTGATGCATGGACTACTTGGTCCCTGGAATTTACTGGCGGCAGCACAGTCTTTCTTGGAACACAGCTTTCTTGAAAACCCACCGAGCTGTCCTCTGATGGTGATAGAGGATCCGGTGCTGGGAGAGCACGTATGTTCTTTTCCGCTTTTAAATTGGATGGCTGAACTGTTTTCGGATGAAGACGGTGACTTCCTGTTGGAGGCTGTTGCAGCTTATTTTGCATACACAGTTATGTCATAGACCTTTTTCATGTTTCATATGCTGAGTACTAGCATTTCATTGACAATTCATTGACTTAATTGTCAAGTTTTTATTATTTACCTTGCCTATTGGCTTAAGACTCGATAAAGTACTTGGCTGTTTTATTTTTCTTTAGCATTGAATTTTCCTAGTTTTTAATGCTTTACCTTGCGGACCGTCCACATATAAACTTGCAATCTGCTCTCATGAGATGGCACTTCTATTATCTTATTCAGTTCGTTTCCGGATCATGAGGAGGTGTCATCTAGGTCCTGGATATCTTTACACCGTGTTAAGTTAGCATGGGCTCATTACCGGTTTAAACGCCATTTTTCCTTTTTTGCAACTTCTGCACACGACATTTAGTTGTTGCTTTAGCTTTCCACCTAGTAGTTCATCGTGGTTTACATGAGAATAATATGTTATTGGTCTACTATCTGCTTTACTTGTTAAACTATATCTGTACAGCGAGTGCTAAAGTTTCAAGAACAACACGATACAGAATTGTTATGAGGTCTGATCTCCACGACTTCATACTCATAACATAAGTGCAACTTCTGCCAATTCTGGGCATGAGGCGGGTTTTATATTGCTTTGCCGAACACACATACACAACAGTTGATGCGGTTCACATGAAGAGAGAGCTGGTGTATGCTGATGTGATTCCTTCAAATCTAAGACACTAAAGTATGGGCACGCCCTAAACCAACACAAAGAGACCTTCTTAGCAAATAATATAATATGTGTATTAGGGAGGGTGAGATATAAGCAGCCGCGGGCCGTGGAGGGAGTTACGGTGAGGCAGGGAGGCGGGGAGGGGGAGAAGCAGGGTGGAGCCCTCTCTACCTTGCCCCTCCCCCTCCCCGCCTCCCTGCCCCACCGTAACTCCCTCCACGGCCCGCGGCTGCTTATAAGTGTTGCTAACTCTTATTCATTTACAGCATGTTAACATACTATCACCATTCACTTTTTATGTACTAGTAACTATGCTGGTAATTTTGCTACTGATAATATGTGTACTTTTATTATCTAAGGTACTACGCCTGAGAAGACGGCATTAGTAAATAAACATTTCAAATACACATGTGTTCTTCTTAACTCCATGTTCTGGTTTCTAAGAAATATATAACGACCGACTGTTCATGAGTTCCACGTATCCTGAGGTACTATAAGTTCATATTATGGATTGTCTAAACATTGAGAGTTTGTTATATCCAATGTGACACTGTACCTAGCTTGCTAAATAGTTTTTGATTACTAACGTGAGTTTTGGGACACCCTAATTCGCCGAGGTTCCAATCCTCTGTCCACAGTTCTGTGTGAGAACAGAAACCCTGCGACAGGGGCACCCCCGACCCTTGCTGGACCTTCATCACACTTGCGATACAACTCCAGCAATGCGCCACCTTTACGGCACAGATACATCACGCATCTGTGCTGTTTTTGCCCCGTGATGCGCCGCATTGTAAATGCAGCACACCATAGGTGACGGAACAGCGGCACAGAATGACTAACACATCCCTGGTGATGCGCCAGTCATCATAAATCTATCCCTATGCTTCTTATCTTGTTAGAGATGAACCGCCATATGTATCATCAAAGTTATTTGCATTTCCTAAATAGCGAACTTTAAGGAATAAATAGCGATTCTTTACCATTCCTAGTTTGCGATGAGCTATTTGCTAATTAGCCGAATGTAGCCCAATGAAGCCCAATGTAGCCCAATGTAGCCCAAAGATGGCCGCCAGACACACAAAAAAACAAATGTAGCCCAAATATCAGCCAGATGTAGCCCAACTATAGCCCAGTGACAGAATGACCAATCAGCTTCGCAAACCTCCGTTACGCGAAGCGGAGCGCTGTTACAGATATATATCTTTTTTTGAACGTTAATTTCTCAAAATCCACTGGAGCACATATATTGAGACCTAGCAAAGGCACATCGGGCTACCAGTCCCTAATATTTTGCCAAGTTTCGTGCAAATCCATTCAGCCGTTCAATTATTATTTTTATTATTTTTTTTTGCCCCGCGGGGCCCTTTTAAAACCTCCACATCAAACCTAGGGGGTCAGCGAGGATCTACTATGCCCCCTTATAGTTATTTCCCCCTTTGTTTTGACCTCCTCTTGTCTCTCGATCCTACCGAGAGACAAGATGGCGGCCGCTACGGACTGTTTGGAATGTTGACAGACGCCGGAGAACCAATCAGCTTCGCTTCACAAAGCTCCGTTGCGCGAAAAGTCCGCGAACCAGAGCGCTAACCGGTCCGCTGTTACAGATATATATCTTTTTTTAAACGTTAATTTCTCAAAATCCACTGGAGCACATATATTGAGACCTACAAAAGGCACATCGGGCTACCAGTCCCTACAATTTTGCCAAGTTTCGTGCAAATCCATTCAGCCGTTCGGGCTAAAAGTGAGGCCAACCGCCCTATGGAAAACTCAATGTTAAAAACACGTTTTGGGACCCCCCTTTTTTCTCGGCCCCCACTGGACGAACCCCCCCCAAATTTTCAAGGGCTGCTCAGAAACAAAATGTGCCATTTTCCTGAAAATTTCAGCCAATTCCGTCCACAAACGCCAAAGTTATTAGACATAGAATTTTCAAAAAACCCATAGAGAAAAAATCCTAACTATATATACCTACTGGCGACCGCCAGTAGGTAATATATATATTCACTGAAAAAACCATAGGTTATAGACCATATATAGTTAGGAATTAGCATTTACAAAACCTTGAAAATTCACTGAAAAAACCATAGGTTATAGACCATATATAGTTAGGAATTAGCATTTAAAAAACCTTATTTTACTCACACAAAACCATTGAAATTCCATATATAGTTAGTTGCACTAACTATATATCGCGCACCCGCAATCCACTGCTGATGATGTCACATATTACATCATTCATGACATGGTCAGTGACATCACTGATGACATCACTGATGACATCTCAAATGACATCACTGATGACATCACTGATGACATCTCAAATGACATCACTGATGACATCATGACACACCAATACCAGTTACTACATACGCACTCACTGATTCCTATGTCTACACACACATTCACTCATTCACCCATACAATCACTCATACATACAGTCACTCATTATTACAACACTATCATATGCACTCATACACCTATGCAGACAGTCACACATTGCCACTCATCCATGGAGTTACTCACACACCAAGTCAGTCCTGTAAAGAATCAATCACACTTCCATTTCCTCATCTATACAGTTAAACACAGAACACCATACTTCAGTGACATCACTGATGACATCACTAATGACGTCTCAAGTGACATCACTGATGACATCTCAAATGACATCACTGATGACATCATGACACACCAATACCAGTTACTACATACGCATTCACTGATTCCTACGTCTACACACACATTCACTCATTCACCCATACAATCACTCATACATACAGTCACTCATTATTACAACACTATCATATGCACTCATACACCTAGTCAGTCCTGTGAAGAATCAATCACACTTCGATTTCCTCATCTATAGTTAAACACAGAACACCATACTTTTCACACATATACTAACACATACTTACTCTCTTATACAATCACTGATACAAGTACACATTGATATGCACAGAGTCACACACCTCCAAGCCAGCCACACACACACTCAGTCTTCCATACATCCACTCATTCTTCAATATGTAAAACGTATTTAAACTTTACAAAAACACACAGACACTAGATGATGTCATCAGTGATGTCATTTGAGATGTCATCAGTGATGTCATTTGAGATGTTATCAGTGATGTCATTTGAGATGTCATCAGTGATGTCATCAGTGATGTCACTGACCATGTCATGAATGATGTAATATGTGACATCATCAGCAGTGGATTGCGGGTGCGCGATATATAGTTAGTGCAACTAACTATATATGGAATTTCAATGGTTTTGTGTGAGTAAAATAAGGTTTTTTAAATGCTAATTCCTAACTATATATGGTCTATAACCTATGGTTTTTTCAGTGAATTTTCAAGGTTTTGGAAATGCTAATTCCTAACTATATATGGTCTATAACCTATGGTTTTTTCAGTGAATTTCATTGGTTTTTTAACAGCTAATATCTGTAGCTGTAAAATGTATTCTTCTTTAAATCCAAAAATATATTTTATATGTTTATTAATAATTTTTTTTTTAATATTTTTTTTTCTTCGTTCCCGCTTCGCGAATCGGGAAGCTTCCCGTTAGCTGACCTTGATGCCGCGAAATAGACTGCGAGCCGGTAAACGTTCCTTTACCGCAACTGCCGCGTTAGAAAACAACATCGTGACGCCTCCCGTCCGCATGACGGTTCGCGTTGTCGCGTGATACGTCATATGACGTGCTACGTTAGCGAACTGGTACGCTTACCGAGGCGCAAAGCGCAGGTTTCTGGAAGCAAACCGGGAGGCCCTGCAAAGCGCGTAACGTAAACACAGCAGGTCATGTGACTTGGTAATAACACTTTTCATTGGTTCATTTCACTTTTGGTTTCCTAATGATGTAAGACTAGGTCATATAATCTAAAATGAACACTTTTCATTGGTTGAGAACTATTGTTTTTCCCAAATGATGAAAATCCCTCTTTCTTTCCTCACTCTGACTTTCATCATTGTGAGAGAAAGACCCTTTGTTACCAGTGAGCAATGGCTTCTTTAGTAGCTTCAGCTGGTGCTTATCCACCACCTCCACCACATCCAAGGAAGAGTGGACCACCTGCTGAAGTTATAATTCAGCAAGAAGAGGAAGAAGAGGAACAGGAGGAAGAGCACGAAGAGAGGCACTTTTTGCCTGAGGAGCCCAGGACGTCTCACCGGAAAGAAAACTTCATTTGGCAATTTTTTTAAATTCCCAAAGGTCAGAAAAAAGTAAATGCAAGATATGTAACTTGCCTTATATGTCAAGATAGACTGTCCAGAGGGACCGACAAAAAATACAGTTTCGGAAACTACACAATGCATCGCCATATGACTAGGTGGCATCCTAACAACTACAGTGCTGCACAGTTTCGTAACAACCTAGATAATCTCCCTATTATGGCCAGAAGATCTGTTGTACCGGAAGTAACGGGACCAGAGGGCAGGGAGATGGTGCCAAATATACAAACGAGATTTCGTGAAGTAAAACAAGTCTGCGTACATTGCAGTGGATTCATTTGCTACGGAGAAAGTAGCATCACTCTGATCAACAGAGCTATTGACTATCATATGCAAGTTTGTACGAAACGCCCCAAATAATAAATTCTTTTTTTTTGTTTTGTTGCTCCTGTTGAGCCCTTTACAATGAATCGTTTTCGTTGCCCCCTCCGAAAAAAAACCCCAAAAAATATAAAACTGTTCAGAAAAATTCAAAAAAAGTAAAAAAAAATTCAGAAAAATAATAAAAAAAATATAAAACAACAAAAACAATAAAAAAAAAGTTCTTTTCAGAACTACCTCCCCGTTATTAAAAAATTGGTACAATATTTGGAACTGTGCCAACCTCTATTTCTCTTAGTTCGCTTCCCAGTTCGCTCGCCGGTACGCGAACCGGAAGCGAACCAAAAACATTTTTTTTTAAAAAAGAACAGTAAGTATAAGGGAAGGAAACAGACAGTTATGTTAAAAGAAAGACAGCTATAGGGGAGTAAACTAGAGATACTATTACCCGTAATCCACTGCTGATGATGTCACATATTACATCATTCATGACATGCTCAGTGACATCATCAGCAGAGGATTGCGGGTAACAGTATCCCTAGTTTATTCCCTATAGCTGTCTTTCTTTTAACATAACTGTCTGTTTCCTTCCCTTATACTTACTGTTCTTTTAAAAAAAAAAAAATTAGATCAGTCAGAAACAGTGAAAGTAATGAAATATAAAAGACTACGTAGAATATGAGCACTGTATGCAACAACTTTGACACTTACAGAAGCCTCACCTTCTCCATGCCTCCTACACAGTTCTACATGTACATCATAAATGCAAACAGAACAGAATTAATCATACATGTTAAATGGTTTATTTTTGCTGTTCTCACAATGTATCAAATTTCACTAAAACAGTGACTTGAAGGTATTCATCATATAACAGCGGGAAAAAAAAAACACAATCAAAATGATTGTGTTTAAAAAACCCATACAACATAACAAATCAGAATTCAGAACTCCTTAAAGTTAACTTACTTTCCATGACGGCCAAGGATGTCCTATGAACAGCTTACACTCTGTTGTGCTGTTATTACTTTCAACCCGCCACTTTCTGAAAGAAAACCTCCATCGTTTTCAAAAACATGTTACATACAATAAATGACTTCTCGCTCTCTACCACACGTTTCCACAAGGCCAAATCGTGTCTGAGCCATTTATAACTCTTAGAATTCTTTTAAGCCAATCCCGTCATGTTGTATTTCCGCAACTTTCACAATTAAAATGTTGAAGATCATTTTCACAATCCTGGACTACTAATATATTCTCCTTCTTGCTCAATCATGTTCTACATTTCCTATCACACTGATACTGCTTACTATGAAGCAGACTTACACTACCTTTATGACTAGTACAATTATTTAATTCTCTACATCACTTTTAATCACAAAGCAATGTAAAACAGTAGACAGCATTGCAGACTTACATTCCCTCTACTCCATGTTTTGATTGGCTGCTTCAATTAGCTTATAAAAAGAAACAGTTTTTCTGAACTCATTCAAAGTGCACGTATTTCTCCATGACGTCCAGTGTTATGGTAAGAAGTTATGTCTCTGTACTACACTTATCCTCAAGGCCAAATCGTGTAGGAGCCATTAGAACTTCTTGAAATTCCTCAGAGCACATCCCGAGATTCTTTCCCTAAAATTTTGGTTTTAAAAACACCAGGTAAGAGTTTTTAAGGTCATACGGCCATTTTTTTAAAAAAATTAAAACAGAATCATTGCAGAATGACCAGCCATTTCTACACTTTAAATAAGCTGTATAATGTCCTGATGTTATTGAAGGACCATCATGATATATAATTGCTACAGTTACAAAAGTCCTTCCTGATATTGACAACTGTGAAGCCACAACATTTTTAATTAAAGTTGTCAATTTTGTTCCATCAGGCCTACATCGTTGGAACATTAAAATGACATACTGGCCATATGTTCGTATAAATAATGTGGACATCATTTCAGATTTACATTGGCTACACTCCATGTTGTGATCAGCTGCTTTTACTAGCTTATTAAAAGAGACTGATTTACTGTCTGGCAAAGTTAAATATATAAATCTTTCTGAGTCTACACTAGTACTACTTGATACCCTACAGTTCTCGCAGTCATGCTGCCATTGATAAGAAAGCCCAAACAGGTGATCTACATCTACACCTTCATCATGCAATACATCAAGCATATACATTAAAAACTCCTGACAATCTTGCTGACTATTTTGAGAGAATTGTGTTTGGCCTGAACATCTGTCTAACAGATTTCGAATTTCAGACACACTTTCTATGTTTCTTCTATCAGTGCTACATTTCTCTAACACAGAATTTAACAAACTGCAAAATCTTTGATCAGAATTGACCACAATCTCTTCTTTTACATTTTCTAGAGAAAACAAAACATTAACCACTACATTAGCATAGCAGTTGACACCAGAACTGTTTTCAAATTGAAAACCAACAACATCTTCAACAGAATCCTTTTTGTTTCTGCTTATAATTTCAGGTTCATCGACTTTTCGTCTTTTTGCTACAACCTCCCCAGTATTGGTCACATTTCTTCGTTTCCGGCCTACCACACGTTTCTCAAACAAAGGATACTGAGGCAAATGTGGTGCATACTCTCTTCTTAACCTATTGTATTCCTTAACACAATCTAGATCCGCACAAATGTTTGTGACATCACACTCAATCAAGTACAATCCCGATAAAGTTCTAACTCGTGACAATGCCACATATGCCATACCCTCCTTGAACACAGAACTGCCAATATTCACCAATGCACAGTCTACACTTAAACCTTGCGATTTATGGATTGTCACTGCATATGCCAAGCAAACAGGAAACTGCTTACGACGAACATATAAGTCTTTTACAAGCAAAAATCTAGCAGAACAACGACCAATTAGCTGTACTTCCTCAATGCCATCAAATTTAATTTTTAAAAATTCAATTCCATCTCTATTTCTGTATTTCACAAAATCAACAACATTACCCATTGATCCATTTACCAGACCTCTTTCAACATGTAAATTCCTTCTTAAAATTATACGGCAGTTCAAGCACACATTCAGAGTCTTTTCAAAACCCGCAGTTTTAGATATACTCTTCTCTAATGAATCCAATTTTGTTTTCAGATTCTCAGACAAAATAATTGTTGATCCCATATGCTCTACTCTGTCAATAGCTTCCAGTTTCACAATCTCTTGCTTTTCTAAATGCAACATTTTGTTGTTGAATTTGGCACATTCTGCAAGAGTTGGCATCAAACATATTCCAGATTTTTTTCTCAGTAACTTTCTGAAAAATATTCTCAGGCACAACATCTTCGTCTGGATATAAATTTGTCAGTAATCGTGCATGTAAAGCTTCTTTCCCATGCTCGGTCACTTTTCCAATTCTAACATCTTGTAGAATAGTCTTGTAAACTTCATCCTTTGCCTGACGCATATTTTCATGCAGTTCAGCATAATTGAAGTTTAACCATATATTGACGTTGCCAATGCTCCCTAAGCACTTCCTGGTATCTTCATGCGTGAGCATTTTGAACACAGGTTGCCCTTTCACTGGTGTCAGCTGCAGACGATCTCCGAAAACAATGATGTGTTTGCCACCAAATAACACATCATACTCTGTTTTGAGAACTTCTTGCATTCTCAAATGCACAAAGGCAAGCTTGACATTGGAAACCATGCTTACTTCGTCAATGATAAGAAGTTTCATTTTCCTCAAGACTCTTGAAACTTCAAAACAAGCATCTCCAGATAGCTTGTGATATTCTAATTTGTTGTCATGCTCCACTGGCAGCATCAGTAAACGATGTAAAGTAATCCCTTTAATGTTATGTGCTGCCAGTCCAGTTGGAGCGGTGACAACACAAGACAGCGATGACTCTGTCCTTTCCTGCAAATAACATGAAATTGCTTTAATAAGGAAGCTTTTTCCAGTTCCCGCTTCTCCACTCACGTACAGTCGGACAGGCTTCAACGACGTACATGAGCACTCTTTCTTGTCATGACTTAATCCATGATCAATTTGCATGGTAAGTTCGTCATATATTTTCCTCTGCTCAACGTTGAGTTGTCTTTCCAACTCTTCTAAGTTAACCGCATCCTCCTGAGCATGTGCCATGGCTCTTTCCACTTCATTCATAGCAGTGGCAGCTTCATTTTCGATAAGAGGTCCTCCTAGTGGATCCTGACTCAATGAAGCAGAACTCTGACTGTCCTGAGAACTGTCTCTGGCAATCTCGGCTGCAATCGTTGCTTCCTGCTCAATTTCCACATTCAACATTTCTACATATTTGGGAAAAAGCAGGACATTCTATGGTCTCCTTGGCAGCATTGAATGAGTCTTCGTAACAAAGGAAATCTCCAAGCAGTTCCTCTTCTGCACGCCAAGGCTTAAAAAGTTGCAAAAGTGCTAAATAGAAAAAATCCTTTTTTTCAGGAGATTCGCCACTCAATTTTCGATGGTTTATCAAGTGGCATTTTCTTTGCTTGACCAGACATCCCTCACTTCCTATTACAGCATACACTCCTTTCTCAGGATCTTCTTTGATGTTCCTCTTGAATATGTAATTTTGCAGAACCTCATACAGACAAACATTCTCGAGGTGACTGCTTCGATTTGGATAATATGTATCCAACATGTTGCTCTTCAAAATGTCGGTACTGTTTGGCTCCTTTTCCGCCAAATACTCAATTTCCCGCACAGGTTTGAGAACTCGATTACGCGTTGCAGCAAGACCAACACTCGCCCAAACGATACTCCTGGACTTGGCATAGAGACTTGCTGAAGACAACCGGTCAGAACATTCGTAAGCTCCAATTTCTCGATGCGACAACATCTTCAGACTGAAACTGTACAACTTCTTGCTGAGGCTCTTTTCATGGGAAATGTCCTCCCACATATCCTTCAATTCTGTCTTCTCTTTTTTGGTGATGTAAGATGTCACATACCGAGCCACAGCCATACAGTTATCAGCCACAAACTGTATATCCATGTTAGCATTCCACATGGACAAAATCACCGGGTTGTAGTCGTTGATGTACTTAGACTCTTCGTTCCTCTTCAAATTGTATGTGTTTTTAGGTGATTTCTTCATCACATTATGTTGCAGCGAAGACATCAAACTGTTCACTCTTCCTTTAGAAATCACCGGTCGTGGAAAGCCGAAACGACATTTGGTGTAGAACTTGTCTTTGTTCCGGAATTTACGACGACAGTACTTTCCACATCGATGGCTTTGGAAACGTAGAACTTTTTCTCTTAGGCTTTTTTTCTCCTTTGCGTTTGGAACAGCACACGTAGAATACTGTTCTATGAAACTCATCACTGAGTCTTCTGCATCCGTTCCAAATTTAGGTGCATCCTTGATCCACAGCAACATATGTATATGAGGAGCACCTCTTGCTTGGTACTCCTTCCTCCAGAAGAAATCCAACACCTCTACAAGAGATGGATTCTTCTTATTCATGATGAAAGACATCATACCTTCAAATCTATGATTGAAGTACCTACATACATTGACTGGATCCAAAGAGCACAGTTCTCCGGGTGTCTTTAATTCGATGTTTTCTACGTTAGCATTTGCCTCTCGTAGAAATTCAAGTAAGTCTTCCCAGCCATACTCAGCACAGCTCAAAGTGAGGAACCATGTGGGAGTTCCTAAGTTCCTCAGCATACATTTTAAATCACCATGACGACGGTACCAGTACTCATTAGTACCACGCTGACACGCCATGAGATTAATCAGGTGAGAATCCAAAATACTGTCTTGGACATTGACTTTATCCATAAAGTCACTTGCCGAGATGTTTTGCATGTGTATACCACTTTTCAAGATGTGGTTCACTGCATATGACAGTCCAGACAGATCGCTTTCAAACAGGAGATGAAACAAATAAGGAATGCATTGTCGAAACCTAGGATCTCCTGCATACAATCGCAAAGTCCGGTATTCAGAAGCAGGAATTTGATGAGGTCGCTCATCATATCTTCCTCCCTGACCTGTTGGAAAAAGCTGTGGGAAACACAGAGCTTCCAAACTTTCCTCCCAAACACTAATGGGACTCCCTTTCGCTTGTTTCATTTGAAACAACTCAATAGCATTCCCCATGACTTCCTTGGAATGCAAAGGATGAACACTATAATGTTCATATATTTCTTCACTAGTACAGGGTTCTACTTTCTCAATTTGACCAGCACACAAATCGCTATCCTCTTCCTCACTTACTTCCTCTTCTGCAACATATACATTTTTATAGTATTTATTATATTTTTTCAAATACAATGTTGCCCTTTTGACTTTCCTAACATCTACTAAATCTTGCCATATTTTCTTATTCTTTGTCGGAACCCCATTAACTAAGATAACAAGAGGTTCCTCTTCCACTTTTTCTACTCCAATTGTGTTAATGTTTTTCTTCAAATCTAGAGGCAAATAAACAACTCTTCCCTTTAATCCTCTCTGTAAATCTGATGGAGGCAATTTCCCTGTCTTTGGCTCCATTCTTACAATAGCCTGAAAGGGATGGATACTTTGAATCAAAATAGATTCATAAGTATTTAAATCCTTCAATTCAGAAGGAATCTCAACCAATTCCAGATTATTATGAACTGCTCTAGCAGGCATCTGGTTTTGATTTAATTTGTTACAACAATAAGTACACACACGTTGATCCAATCCCAAATCAAAACAATTTTCTACCATCAAGTATGTTGTAAAATCCTTCCATTCACTATTATTTTCCCTTTCACTTTTTCCATATAAATCCACTAACTTAGTCTGATTCTTATAATAAGTGCGTCGACAACACACACAAGTGAAATTTGGCCTCTCACTTGATTTCACCTCAAACGTCACAATTTCCCTCTGGAAATTATCTGTACTGGAAACCTGTACACTATCTTCCACATTACTCTCTTCTTCTTGGTCAATTTCAACATTCTCCTCTTTACTTCCAAAGTAACAAAACTCAATTTCTTCACATATATTCTTCACATCTATTTCAGAATCATGCAAAAGAGCAGCGCATAATTGTTTAAGCATAATTGCTGGACTCTTAGCATAATACAACATTCTAACTAATTTCCTCACTTTATTATGATGCACTGCTAGCATCCTGAAATGATGAAAAACACTCTGGCATACTCTCCTGGAAAGACAAGCCAGTGAATGACCATGCAAACCTATCACTTCTCTCACTCTGCAAGGATCTAATTCTTGCAACAACTTCATTTTCTGCTTCAAACTTTTCTTATTAAATGACCGTATAAAATCACAAAGCAAATTGATGGAATCCTGTCGTACACTGCAAATACTACTACACTTCCAGGTGTACACAGGACCCTTAGGACGTCTCCCTAAAACCTCATTACCTAACACCTCTTCTATCTCTGTTGTCACAAGTTTTTCTTTTTCAACTGGACAACCATCTTTCACTTCATAAGCTCGACCACTGGTGTCAACTGCATGCACCAAATCATTATCCTGGAAATAACTCTCCTCATTAAAAAATGCCTCAGAGCTTGAACTATGCATCCATTCTCCAGAAAAAACTTCACAAAAATTACTACGATTAACTATTCTCTTCCATCTACTATTTCTTTTGAAATCATAAATTGCCTTGTTTAGCTTCCTAATTCTATTGATTGTCAAAATAAATAACTTACGTTTAATTTCAAATGCCTGATCAATAACTTTCTCAACAATTTTTTTTCTCTTATAAAAAACCACTTTCTGTTGACCTTTCTTAATATTTTTTAACAAATTGCCAATTATCCTGTTGCGGAACATTCGTTTACGAATGTCCCTAAACTGTTGTTTCCTTCTACTTTCATGCATAGAGTTATCTCTTACTCTAGCAGTAACATTTTTCATTGGCCTTTCCTTACCATTTGAATTGCTTCTCCTTTTCTGGACTGAAACATTTTCTGTAGTAATATTTTTTTTACTACAGATATTTCTTATGAATGTTTTTGTACTCTTACCCGGTGCTTTCTTGGTGACTTGACAAATCTTTTTGTTAGAGGACTGCTGCTTTTTTTCATTCACCTGCTGTCTTTGACGTTTTGCAGCCTTTCTCACTCTTTCTTTGCTTGGCATCCTAAAATCTTGAAATAATCTGCAGTTGAATCTGTGGTAAAATATAATAAAAAATGTTATTAACCACTATTACCCAACAGTAAATTAATAACAGTCATCAAAAACGTAACACATTAATTAACATTTTTACATAGAAAATTTTTTTGTACATGGCAAATTTAGAATACAGAAATAGCAGAAAAGAAATGGAATTTATATTCATTTTACCTGTGCTGTTTTATATAGGAATCTGATCTAATTTTATGACCATATTTTAATATTTTATTGAAGACACTACACATAACCTGTTTTTGAAGGTGTCTTTATTTTTAAATTAAACCGTTTAAATATTTACTTTTTATTTATTATAAATTTATAAAATAAATGTTTATAGTTCCATAGGCTCAAGCACGTCAGCTTCCCATCCTATGTCATACAATTCTGACAAATCTGCATCCTCATCACGTTCTTCTTCATCCTCAGGATTAAAATCATCCAAGGGATCAACATCCACTGATGTTTCAATTACGAGTTCAATGATGAGGTCGAAATCAACTGATTGCTGATTGTCGCTCATGTTGATGTTGTCTTTATCTTTAAAGAAAGATAACAACAATGAGATGTTGCAGAGTAAGAGACAAATCTCAGAGATTATAATAGTAAAATTGTTTAACAAGAGTAACATTTTGCAGCTATTATTTAACCATGTCCAACGATGCTGAGGAGGCAGCCGCGGGCCGTGGAGGGAGTTACGGTGGGGCAGGGAGGCGGGTAGGGGGAGGGGCAGGGTGGAGGGACCTAAAAACTGGCATATAAATAATTGCAGGTAAGTACACAATTTAATTATTCAAACGAATTTTGTAGCGCGCACAGCATCGCAAAATGCGATGCTGTGCGCGCTACGAATTTTGTTTAAATAATTAAATTGTGTACTTACCTGCAATTATCCATATGCCAGTTTTTAGGTCCCTCCACCCTGCCCCTCCCCCTCCCCGCCTCCCTGCCCCACCGTAACTCCCTCCACGGCCCGCGGCTGTGAGGAGGTGAAGCCTATCTCCAATTTTTCACTGAACAGGACTCATCTCTTCTTAACCTTGGATAAACCTCACCGACTCTGTGTCCCCTGCACATAATTAAATGTAAAGGGGCAGATTTATATTAACTAGCACATCCCCAGGGATGCACCAGTTAACGTGCACCGCTGCTCTGCCACCCACGGTGTGCCGCATTTACAATCAGATAGGACAAAGCTGCATCAAAACCCTGCGCCTGCTTGAAGCAGGCATAGATCTTGACGCAGTTAGGCTGAAAGCTAAAGCAACAACTAAGTGTCGTGTGCAGAAGTTGCAAAAAAGGAAAAATGGCGTTTAAACCAGTAATGAGCCCATGCTAACTTAACACAGTGTAAAGATATCCAGGATCTACATCAGTTTGGGGTTCACGAACCTGGCAGGTACAAGGCACTGAGGCTTTGCACCGTGCATGTCTCATCCCAAATCATATGTTGTTTGTGAATGAAACAATTTCCCAGACCAAATGCTTTGGATTGGCTACTTCTAAAAAATTAAACACCCCTACTATCCCGGAGTTAGAGGAATATGATGGTTGGAGTAATTTTACTCGGTTGTCCATTAAAGATTTACAGGCCCTACTCCGTAATTCTTCCTTTAACATTTCCAGTATAAATCCAAAAGGTTGGCTGCTTTGGCAACGTGCCTTATCCACGGTTTAATAACGCTGCCTTTTGCTTTATATAAGTTTTCAAATTGTATGAAATATATACCAATAGGTCGTTATGAACCTTTAGGTAGTGGTTTTCTTCATGAGGTCTGGTCGCTTCCATACACATACAGATTTTCAAAGATGATCAAGAAGTTTATCTGAATGGAGAGGAATGCACTGAGACGCCAGATCATTCACTAATGTGTAGGCACATACAGTTACACGGTTCATGCAACAAACACCGACCAAATATGGCTTGCGTGTTGCAAGGCACGCCAGTTCCTGCTATCATCCCCACGTTCAAGTTGTTGGAAAATGGTAGTTATTTGATGCTCAATAATGAAGATTGTTCTGGGTTAATTAAAAGTATTCCTTTTATCGTAACAGTAAGTGAACGGGTTATTTGCTGCAGAAATGTTCTATTTCCTCCCACACATGAACATAGGGAGTTTTCAATCTGGCCACAAATACCAACCTTGGGAGCACATTTCAACGGCATGGCAAGAATAAGAGCTCTTTTGTCTCAGAGAGAGGTGGCCTTGAGTTCGGCCCGTGAAACTTTCGTGCTTCACATAGCGAACACCCGTACAGAGGTGCAGACCCTTTTAAATACTGATTCGCCTTTGCATTTCAGCGACATGGTTCGGACTATCTTTAACGCGTCCTCCACAAAGGGCCTGGCGCACTTTTTTAAAGTTGTTACCAGTGGTCTCGTGACTTCATTTGAGAAAATCTTTGGAGTCATCCCTGCTTTCTTTCATTCTATTTTTTCCACTGTGCTTGGTGGATTCCCATTTTTACTTGCATTACCAACGGACGCTCTTGTGCTTTTTTACATTTTTAAATATGGATGTCCCTCCTGTGCAAGCTCCCGCCCTGCAGCTGCTGACGCTGTTCCGCAATCGCATGCTTGAATATTATGGCACAATGCCGTTGGCGATATTAAGCACGGCATATGGATTATCTTTTCGATTCTCCTACTTCGCCTGTGTCCAGCCTGTATTTCACTGCCTGACCTGTGATTTCGATTGGGCCATTGATTTGTGTCTCTGCGGACCGGTTTCTCCTGACGTCGACTTTAATCAGCCGATGACTCCTATCATTACTCATGAGTTGGTTTGTCCTGGCGAAAGGATAATGGCTGTGGCATTGATGCATGGACTAATTGGTCCCTGGAATTTACTGGCGGCAACACAGTCTTTCTTGGAACAGAGCTTTCTTGAAAACCCACCGAGCTGTCCTCTGATGGTGATAGAGGATCCGGTGCTGGGAGAGCACGTATGTTCTTTTCCGCTTTTAAATTGGATGGCTGAACTCTTTTCGGATGAAGACGGTGACTTCCTATTAGAGGCTGTTGCAGCTTATTTTGCATACACAGTTATGTCATAGACCTTTTTCATGTTTGATATGCTGAGTACTAGCATTTCATTGACAATTCATTGACTTATTTGTCAAGTTTTTATTATTTAGCTTGCCTATTGGCTTAAGCCTCGATAAAGTAGTTGGCTGTTTTATTTTTCTTTAGCATTAAATTTTCCTAGTTTTTAATGTTTTACCTTGCGGACCGTCCACATATAAAGTTGCAATCTGCTCTCATGAGATGGCACTTCTATTATCTTATTCAGTTCGTTTCCGGATCATGGGGAGGTGTCATCTAGATCCTGGATATCTTTACACCGTGTTAAGTTAGCATGGGCTCATTACCGGTTTAAATGCCATTTTTCCTTTTTTGCAACTTCTGCACACGACACTTAGTTGTTGCTTTAGCTTTCAACCTAATAGTTCATCGTGATTTACATGAGAATAATATGTTATTGCTCTACTATCTGCTTTACTTGTTAAACTATATCTGTACAGCGAGTGCTGAAGTTTCAAGAACAACACGATACAGAATTGTTATGAGGTCTGATCTCCACGACTTCATACTCATAACATAAGTGCAGCTTCTGCCAATTCTGGGCATGAGGCGGGTTTTATATTGCTTTGCCGAACACACATACACAACACTTGATGCGGTTCACATGAAGAGAGAGCTGGTGTATGCTGATGTGATTCCTTCAAATCTAAGACACTAAAGTATGGGCACGCCCTAAACCAACACAAAGAGACCTTCTTAGCAAATAATATAATATGTGTATTAGGGAGGGTGAGATATAAGCAGCCGCGGGCCATGGAGGGAGTTACAGTGGGGCAGGGAGGCGGGGAGGGGGAGGGGCAGGGTGGAGCCCTCTCCACCCTGCCCCTCCCCCTCCCCGCCTCCCTGCCCCACCGTAACTCCCTCCACGGCCCGCGGCTGCTTATAAGTGTTGCTAACTCTTATTCATTTACAGCATGTTAACATACTGTCACCATTCGCTTTTTATGTACTAGTAACTATGCTGGTAATTTTGCTACTGATAATATGTGTACTTGTATTATCTAAGATACTACGCCTGAGAAGACGGCATTAGTAAATAAACATTTCAAATACACATGTGTTCTTCTTAACTCCATATTCTGGTTTCTAAGAAATATATAACGACCGACTGTTCATGAGTTCCACGTATCCTGAGGTACTATAAGTTCATATTCTGGATTGTCTAAAAATTGAGAGTTTGTTATATCCAATGTGACACTGTACCTAGCTTGCTAAGGGGTTTTTGATTACTAAGGTGAGTTTTGGGGCACCCTAATTCGCCGAGGTTCCAATCCTCTGTCCACAGTTCTGTGTGAGCACAGAAACCCTGCAACAGGGGCACCCCTGAGCCTTGCTGGAGCTTCATCACACTTGCGCTACAACTCCAGCAATGCGCCACCTTTACGGCACAGATACGTCACGCATCTGTGCTGTTTTTGCCCCATGATGCGCCGCATTGTAAATGCAGCACACCATAGGTGACGGAACAGCGGCACAGAATGACTAACACATCCCTGGTGATGCGCCAGTCATCATAAATCTATCCCTATGCTTCTTATCTTGTTAGAGATGAACCGCCATATGTATCATCAAAGTTTTTTGCATTTCCTAAATAGCGAACTTTAAGGAATAAATAGCGATTCTTTACCATTCCTAGTTTGCGATGAGCTATTTGCTAATTACAAATTACCCATTCATTTCCATGCAGCAGGAGGCCCATAGGAATGAAGGTGCAATTTGCGATTAGCAATTACCTCATCGCAAATTACGAATTTTTCCGAGGGTGCAGGGGTGTCTCAAGAACACCCTGCTGCACCCCTGAAAAAGAAATTTGGGGGCATATGGCGCACATACATTTTGAAAACATTCCTTTACCTCAAAAACGATTTTCAACTCATAATTTGAAAACACTGCACATGGGGAAATGACTTAAAATGTCCTTAAGACACATAAAAGCGTTTTTTGATTGCCTTTGCAGCATGTTTCAGTCACCTTTAACATGCCTATGTAACGCAAACATTCAAAATCTAAATTTGCCATGCACAGGTGGGAGCATATTTACAAGCAATTTGCTCCACAGACAAACTTCTTACATTGCAATGGGAAAAATAACATCAGAGACTCTCAATTACCTTATAAAGAAGCAGACACCATTATGTCCTTGTCATCAATATTAAAACCATTGCTTTTTCTCAAAAACGATTTACAAGTCATAATTTGAAAACACTCCACAGCTCCTATGCACATGTCAGTACTAATACTTCACATTTTCTCCAATTACAATTTCTCAAAGAAACAAAATCTATTTGTAAAACACTTGAGACAAAGCAACATTTGAAAAACACAACTTTCTTCATAATTTTCTCCTTAAAGCACACTATTTTCTATCTAAATTAAAGAAATCTTTTCTCACCTTAGCAAATACTTTGAGTTTCAAAACAGTCTCAGAAACACACCAATTTGTCTTCAGCAGAGCAAAAGGTATGCACTCCAGAGTCTGCAGCTATCAAAAGCACAGAAATGCTGTAATTCTTCACACATATCTCTCATGTCACCCAATCAAAACTCTTCCCTCACTTTTTTTCAAATCAAAACCCTTCCCCCCTCTGCCCCCTCTCTGCTTTTTCTGCATAGCAACCACCTCTTGCAAGACCTCTGGTGTTTCCAAGTTCACACAACAATGTTGCAATTGAACTCTGAACTCTCAGTGCACCTGCATATCCAGTGCAATCTTTCATTTAATGATTTTTTCTTCGCCACTCAAAATACATCTTTCAACGAACTCATCCATGCACCCTAACTTTCTGTTTTCAGCAATCAAAATCCACCAATCACTCTTACTGCTTCATTAACACAGAAACTCCTCAGTTTTTTTCATTTTACACTCTCATTTTTTCAACTGCCATTTCATTGCCACACTTCATCTGACTGCAGGAGAACCTTCTCTCGCCATGTTTTCTGTCTGGATTGTTGGACATAGTTACATCTATTGGGCTCAGAGGTACGCTGAAAACAGGAATTTACCTAACCTCAATTTACAAGATGTGGAAATTAAGTGGTTTGGCCACAGAGGATTAAAATGTCACCAATTGATAACATTGGGGAAAACCTTTATGCATTTGCCAAAACCTGACCTGTTAATTGTGCACTGTGGAGGTAATGATTTGGGCACTTTGACTGGGGTAGGTCTGGAAATGCTTTTAAAGGACACCTTTGAGCAATTGATGGCACTTTTTCCTCAGACTGCCTTGGTATATTCAAATATATGCCAAAGACAGAAATGGAGGTGGTCGAACCAATTTTGTCCACAAATTGAGAAATCGAGGAAGCATGTAAACAAATCTGTTTCAGCTTACATGAGAGACCATGGAATGGGCTCCCTGTACAACAATAACTTGCGTTACTACATGCAAGATATCTACAGAGGAGATGGAGTTCACTTCTCAGATGAGGGCAACAGAATTTTCACTCTGAATTTAAGACTGTGCATTGGTACCTACTTATAAGTACCTAAATGTACCATAAACCCAAAAGCTCTTCTCAGAGCTACCCTACATCTGATCACTCACAATTATTATTTTACTCTAACTTTTTTCACTAATTTTCAAGAAAGTACGCTCCCCAGAACGCTTCCCGGTTCGCGAACCGGGCGCACTCCACGCAAAAAAACTAAAAAAACGATATTTATTTTTTTTGCCCTGCGAGACCCTTTTAAAGCCTCCACATCAAACCTAGGGGGTCAGGGAGGATCTACTATGCCCCCTTATGGTCATTTGCCCCTTCGCTTTGGCCTCCTCTTGTCTCTCGATCCTACCGAGAGACAAGATGGCGGCCGCTACGGACTGTTTGGAATGTTTACAGACGCCGAAGAACCAATCAGCTTCGCAAAGCTCCGTAACGCGAAAAGTACGCGAAGCGGAGCGCTGTTACAGATATATATCTTTTTTTGAACATTAATTTCGCAAAATCCACTGGAGCACATATATTGAGACCTAGCAAAGGCACATCGGGCTACCAGTCCCTACAATTTTGCCAATTTCGTGCAAATCCATTCAGCCGTTCCATTATTATTATTATTTTTTTTTTTGCCCCGCGGGGCCCTTTTAAAACCTCCACATCAAACCTAGAGGGTCAGGGAGGATCTACTATGCCCCCTTATGGTCATTTGCCCCTTCGGTTTGGCCTCCGCTTGTCTCTCGATCCTACCTATATATATATATTACCTACTGGCGGTCGCCAGTAGGTATATATAGTTAGGATTTTTTCTCTATGGGATTTTTGAAAATTCTATGTCTAATAACTTTGGCGTTTGTGGACGGAATTGGCTGAAATGTTCAGGAAAATGGCACATTTTGTTTCTGAGCAGCCCCTGAAAATTTGGGGGGGGTTCGTCAAGGGGGGGCCGAGAAAAAAGGGGGGTCCCAAAACGTGTTTATAACATTGAGTTTTCCATAGGGCGGTTGGCCTCACTTTTAGCCCGAACGGCTGAATGGATTTGCACGAAACTTGGCAAAATTGTAGGGACTGGTAGCCCGATGTGCCTTTTGTAGGTCTCAATATATGTGCTTCAGTGGATTTTGAGAAATTAACGTTCAAAAAAAGATATATATCTGTAACAGCGGACCGGGCAGCGCTCCGGTTCGCGGACTTTACGCGGTACGGAGCTTTGTGAAGCGAAGCTGATTGGTTCTCCGGCGTCTGTAAACATTCCAAACAGTCCGTAGCGGCCGCCATCTTGTCTCTCGGTAGGATCGAGAGACAAGCGGAGGCCAAACCGAAGGGGCAAATGACCATAAGGGGGCATAGTAGATCCTCCCTGACCCTCTAGGTTTGATGTGGAGGTTTTAAAAGGGCCCCGCGGGGCAAAAAAAAAAAAAATAATAATAATGGAACGGCTGAATGGATTTGCACGAAATTGGCAAAATTGTAGGGACTGGTAGCCCGATGTGCCTTTGCTAGGTCTCAATATATGTGCTCCAGTGGATTTTGAGAAATTAATGTTCAAAAAAAGATATATATCTGTAACAGCGCTCCGCTTCGCGTACTTTTCGCGTTACGGAGCTTTGCGAAGCTGATTGGTTCTTCGGCGTCTGTAAACATTCCAAACAGTCCATAGAGGCCGCCATCTTGTCTCTCGGTAGGATCGAGAGACAAGAGGAGGCCAAAGCGAAGGGACAAATGACCATAAGGGGGCATAGTAGATCCTCCCTGACCCCCTAGGTTTGATGTGGAGTCTTTAAAAGGGTCTCGCAGGGCAAAAAAAATAAATATCGTTTTTTTAGTTTTTTTGCGTGGAGTGCGCCCGGTTCGCGAACCGGGAAGCGTTCTGGGGAGCGTACTTTCTTGAAAATTAGTGAAAAAAGTTAGAGTAAAATAATAATTGTGAGTGATCAGATGTAGGGTAGATCTGAGAAGAGCTTTTGGGTTTATGGTACATTTAGGTACTTATAAGTAGGTACCAATGCACAGTCTTAAATTCAGAGTGAAAATTCTGTTGCCCTCATCTGAGAAGTGAACTCCATCTCCTCTGTAGATATCTTGCATGTAGTAACGCAAGTTATTGTTGTACAGGGAGCCCATTCCATGGTCTCTCATGTAAGCTGAAACAGATTTGTTTACATGCTTCCTCGATTTCTCAATTTGTGGACAAAATTGGTTCGACCACCTCCATTTCTGTCTTTGGCATATATTTGAATATACCAAGGCAGTCTGAGGAAAAAGTGCCATCAATTGCTCAAAGGTTTCCTTTAAAAGCATTTCCAGACCTACCCCAGTCAAAGTGCCCAAATCATTACCTCCACAGTGCACAATTAACAGGTCAGGTTTTGGCAAATGCATAAAGGTTTTCACCAATGGTATCAATTGGTGACATTTTAATCCTCTGTGGCCAAACCACTTAATTTCCACATCTTGTAAATTGAGGTTAGGTAAATTCCTGTTTTCAGCGTACCTCTGAGCCCAATAGATGTAACTATGTCCAACAATCCAGACAGAAAACATGGCGAGAGAAGGTTCTCCTGCAGTCAGATGAAGTGTGGCAATGAAATGGCAGTTGAAAAAATGAGAGTGTAAAATGAAAAAAACTGAGGAGTTTCTGTTTTAATGAAGCAGTAAGAGTGATTGGTGGATTTTGATTGCTGAAAACAGAAAGTTAGGGTGCATGGATGAGTTCGTTGAAAGATGTATTTTGAGTGGCGAAGAAAAAATCATTAAATGAAAGATTGCACTGGATATGCAGGTGCACTGAGAGTTCAGAGTTCAATTGCAACATTGTTGTGTGAACTTGGAAACACCAGAGGTCTTGCAAGAGGTGGTTGCTATGCAGAAAAAGCAGAGAGGGGGCAGAGGGGGGAAGGGTTTTGATTTGAAAAAAAGTGAGGGAAGAGTTTTGATTGGGTGACATGAGAGATATGTGTGAAGAATTACAGCATTTCTGTGCTTTTGATAGCTGCAGACTCTGGAGTGCATACCTTTTGCTCTGCTGAAGACAAATTGGTGTGTTTCTGAGACTGTTTTGAAACTCAAAGTATTTGCTAAGGTGAGAAAAGATTTCTTTAATTTAGATAGAAAATAGTGTGCTTTAAGGAGAAAATTATGAAGAAAGTTGTGTTTTTCAAATGTTGCTTTGTCTCAAGTGTTTTACAAATAGATTTTGTTTCTTTGAGAAATTGTAATTGGAGAAAATGTGAAGTATTAGTACTGACAGGGTTTTTATGTGCATAGGAGCTGTGGAGTGTTTTCAAATTATGACTTGTAAATCGTTTTTGAGAAAAAGCAATGGTTTTAATATTGATGACAAGGACATAATGGTGTCTGCTTCTTTATAAGGTAATTGAGAGTCTCTGATGTTATTTTTCCCATTTCAATGTAAGAAGTTTGTCTGTGGAGCAAATTGCTTGTAAATATGCTCCCACCTGTGCATGGCAAATTTAGATTTTGAATGTTTGCGTTACATAGGCATGTTAAAGGTGACTGAAACATGCTGCAAAGGCAATCAAAAAACGCTTTTATGTGTCTTAAGGACATTTTAAGTCATTTCCCCATGTGCAGTGTTTTCAAATTATGAGTTGAAAATCGTTTTTGAGGTAAAGGAATGTTTTCAAAATTTATGTGCGCCATATGCCCCCAAATTTCTTTTTCAGGGGTGCAGCAGGGTGTTCTTGAGACACCCCTGCACCCTCGGAAAAATTCGTAATTTGCGATGAGGTAATTGCTAATCGCAAATTGCACCTTCATTCCTATGGGCCTCCTGCTGCATGGAAATGAATGGGTAATTTGTAATTAGCAAATAGCTCATCGCAAACTAGGAATGGTAAAGAATCGCTATTTATTCCTTAAAGTTCGCTATTTAGGAAATGCAAAAAACTTTGATGATACATATGGCGGTTCATCTCTAACAAGATAAGAAGCATAGGGATAGATTTATGATGACTGGCGCATCACCAGGGATGTGTTAGTCATTCTGTGCCGCTGTTCCGTCACCTATGGTGTGCTGCATTTACAATGCGGCGCATCATGGGGCAACAACAGCACAGATGCGTGACGTATCTGTGCCGTAAAGGTGGCGCATTGCTGGAGTTGTATTGCAAGTGTGATGAAGCTCCAGCAAGGCTCAGGGGTGCCCCTGTCGCAGGGTTTCTGTTCTCACACAGAACTGTGGACAGAGGATTGGAACCTCGGCGAATTAGGGTGCCCCAAAACTCACCTTAGTAATCAAAAACCCCTTAGCAAGCTAGGTACAGTGTCACATTGGATATAACAAACTCTCAATGTTTAGACAATCCAGAATATGAACTTATAGTACCTCAGGATACGTGGAACTCATGAACAGTCGGTCGTTATATGTTTCTTAGAAACCAGAACATGGAGTTAAGAAGAACACATGTGTATTTGAAATGTTTATTTACTAATGCCGTCTTCTCAGGCGTAGTATCTTAGATAATACAAGTACACATATTATCAGTAGCAAAATTACCAGCATAGTTACTAGTACATAAAAAGCGAATGGTGACAGTATGTTAACATGCTGTAAATGAATAAGAGTTAGCAACACTTATAAGCAGCCGCGGGCCGTGGAGGGAGTTACGGTGGGGCAGGGAGGCGGGGAGGGGGAGGGGCAGGGCGGAGAGGGCTCCACCCTGCCCCTCCCCCTCCCCGCCTCCCTGCCCCACCGTAACTCCCTCCACGGCCCGCGGCTGCTTATATCTCACCCTCCCTAATACACATATTATATTATTTGCTAAGAAGGTCTCTTTGTGTTGGTTTAGGGCGTGCCCATACTTTAGTGTCTTAGATTTGAAGGAATCACATCAGCATACACCAGCTCTCTCTTCATGTGAACCGCATCAAGTGTTGTGTATGTGTGTTCGGCAAAGCAATATAAAACCCGCCTCATGCCCAGAATTGGCAGAAGCTGCACTTATGTTATGAGTATGAAGTCGTGGAGATCAGACCTCATAACAATTCTGTATCGTGTTGTTCTTGAAACTTCAGCACTCGCTGTACAGATATAGTTTAACAAGTAAAGCAGATAGTAGAGCAATAACATATTATTCTCATGTAAATCACGATGAACTATTAGGTTGAAAGCTAAAGCAACAACTAAGTGTCGTGTGCAGAAGTTGCAAAAAAGGAAAAATGGCGTTTAAACCGGTAATGAGCCCATGCTAACTTAACACAGTGTAAAGATATCCAGGATCTAGATGACACCTCCCCATGATCCGGAAACGAACTGAATAAGATAATAGAAGTGCCATCTCATGAGAGCAGATTGCAACTTTATATGTGGACGGTCCGCAAGGTAAAACATTAAAAACTAGGAAAATTTAATGCTAAAGAAAAATAAAACAGCCAACTACTTTATCGAGGCCTAAGCCAATAGGCAAGCTAAATAATAAAAACTTGACAAATAAGTCAATGAATTGTCAATGAAATGCTAGTACTCAGCATATCAAACATGAAAAAGGTCTATGACATAACTGTGTATGCAAAATAAGCTGCAACAGCCTCTAATAGGAAGTCACCGTCTTCATCCGAAAAGAGTTCAACCATCCAATTTAAAAGCGGAAAAGAACATACGTGCTCTCCCAGCACCGGATCCTCTATCACCATCAGAGGACAGCTCGGTGGGTTTTCAAGAAAGCTCTGTTCCAAGAAAGACTGTGTTGCCGCCAGTAAATTCCAGGGACCAATTAGTCCATGCATCAATGCCACAGCCATAATCCTTTCGCCAGGACAAACCAACTCGTGAGTAATGATAGGAGTCATCAGCTGATTAAAGTCGACGTCAGGAGAAACCGGTCCGCAGAGACACAAATCAATGGCCCAATCGAAATCACAGGTCAGACAGTGAAATACAGGCCGGACACAGGTGAAGTAGGAGAATCGAAAAGATAATCCATATGCCGTGCTTAATATCGCCAACGGCATTGTGCCATAATATTCAAGCATGCGATTGCGGAACAGCGTCAGCAGCTGCAGGGCGGGAGCTTGCACAGGAGGGACATCCATATTTAAAAATGTAAAAAAGCACAAGAGCGTCCGTTGGTAATGCAAGTAAAAATGGGAATCCACCAAGCACAGTGGAAAAAATAGAATGAAAGAAAGCAGGGATGACTCCAAAGATTTTCTCAAATGAAGTCACAAGACCACTGGTAACAACTTTAAAAAAGTGCGCCAGGCCCTTTGTGGAGGACGCGTTAAAGATAGTCCGAACCATGTCGCTGAAATGCAAAGGCGAATCAGTATTTAAAAGGGTCTGCACCTCTGTACGGGTGTTCGCTATGTGAAGCACGAAAGTTTCACGGGCCGAACTCAAGGCCACCTCTCTCTGAGACAAAAGAGCTCTTATTCTTGCCATGCCGTTGAAATGTGCTCCCAAGGTTGGTATTTGTGGCCAGATTGAAAACTCCCTATGTTCATGTGTGGGAGGAAATAGAACATTTCTGCAGCAAATAACCCGTTCACTTACTGTTACCATAAATGGAATACTTTTAATTAACCCAGAACAATCTTCATTATTGAGCATCAAATAACTACCATTTTCCAACAACTTGAACGTGGGGATGATAGCAGGAACTGGCGTGCCTTGCAACACGCAAGCCATATTTGGTCGGTGTTTGTTGCATGAACCGTGTAACTGTATGTGCCTACACATTAGTGAATGATCTGGCGTCTCAGTACATTCCTCTCCATTCAGATAAACTTCTTGATCATCTTTGAAAATCTGTATGTGTATGGAAGCGACCAGACCTCATGAAGAAAACCACTACCTAAAGGTTCATAATGACCTATTGGTATATATTTCATACAATTTGAAAACTTATATAAAGCAAAAGGCAGCGTTATTAAACCGTGGATAAGGCACGTTGCCAAAGCAGCCAACCTTTTGGATTTATACTGGAAATGTTAAAGGAAGAATTACGGAGTAGGGCCTGTATATCTTTAATGGACAACCGAGTAAAATTACTCCAACCATCATATTCCTCTAACTCCGGGATAGTAGGGGTGTTTAATTTTTTAGAAGTAGCCAATCCAAAGCATTTGGTCTGGGAAATTGTTTCATTCACAAACAACATATGATTTGGGATGAGACATGCACGGTGCAAAGCCTCAGTGCCTTGTACCTGCCAGGTTCGTGAACCCCAAACTGATGTAGATCCTGGATATCTTTACACTGTGTTAAGTTAGCATGGGCTCATTACTGGTTTAAACGCCATTTTTCCTTTTTTGCAACTTCTGCACACGACACTTAGTTGTTGCTTTAGCTTTCAGCCTACCTGCGTCAAGATCTATGCCTGCTTCAAGCAGGCGCAGGGTTTTGATGCAGCTTTGTCCTATCTGATTGTAAATGCGGCACACCGTGGGTGGCAGAGCAGCGGTGCACGTTAACTGGTGCATCCCTGGGGATGTGCTAGTTAATATAAATCTGCCCCTTTACATTTAATTATGTGCAGGGGACACAGAGTCGGTGAGGTTTATCCAAGGTTAAGAAGAGATGAGTCCTGTTCAGTGAAAAATTGGAGATAGGCTTCACCTCCTCACAGCCGCGGGCCGTGGAGGGAATTACGGTGGGGCAGGGAGGCGGGGAGGGGGAGGGGCAGGGTGGAGGGACCTAAAAACTGGCATATGGATAATTGCAGGTAAGTACACAATTTAATTATTTAAACGAAATTCGTAGCGCGCACAGCATCGCATTTTGCGATGCTGTGCGCGCTACGAAATTCGTTTGAATAATTAAATTGTGTACTTACCTGCAATTATTTATATGCCAGTATTTAGGTCCCTCCACCCTGCCCCTCCCCCTACCCGCCTCCCTGCCCCACCGTAACTCCCTCCACGGCCCGCGGCTGCCTCCTCAGCATCGTTGGACATGGTTAAATAATAGCTGCAAAATGTTACTCTTGTTAACCAATTTTACTATTATAATCTCTGAGATTTGTCTCTTACTCTGCAACATCTCATTGTTGTTATCTTTCTTTAAAGATAAAGACAACATCAACATGAGCGACAATCAGCAATCAGTTGATTTCGACCTCATCATTGAACTCGTAATTGAAACATCAGTGGATGTTGATCCCTTGGATGATTTCAATCCTGAGGATGAAGAAGAACGTGATGAGGATGCAGATTTGTCAGAATTGTATGACATAGGATGGGAAGCTGACGTGCTTGAGCCTATGGAACTATAAACATTTATTTTATAAATTTATAATAAATAAAAAGTAAATATTTAAACCGTTTAATTTAAAAATAAAGACACCTTCAAAAACAGGTTATGTGTAGTGTCTTCAATAAAATATTAAAATATGGTCATAAAATTAGATCAGATTCATATATAAAACAGCACAGGTAAAATGAATATAAATTCCATTTCTTTTCTGCTATTTCTGTATTCTAAATTTGCCATGTACAAAAAAATGTTCTATGTAAAAATGTTAAGTAATGTGTTAAGTTTTTGATGACTGTTATTAATTTACTGTTGGGTAATAGTGGTTAATAACATTTTTTATTATATTTTACCACAGATTCAACTGCAGATTATTTCAAGATTTTAGGATGCCAAGCAAAGAAAGAGTGAGAAAGGCTGCAAAACGTCAAAGACAGCAGGTGAATGAAAAAAAGCAGCAGTCCTCTAACAAAAAGATTTGTCAAGTCACCAAGAAAGCACCGGGTAAGAGTACAAAAACATTCATAAGAAATATCTGTAGTAAAAAAATTTTACTACAGAAAATGTTTCAGTCCAGAAAAGGAGAAGCAATTCAAACGGTAAGGAAAGGCCAATGAAAAATGTTACTGCTAGAGTAAGAGATAACTCTATGCATGAAAGTAGAAGGAAACAACAGTTTAGGGACATTCGTAAACGAATGTTCCGCAACAGGATAATTGGCAATTTGTTAAAAAATATTAAGAAAGGTCAACAGAAAGTGGTTTTTTATAAGAGAAAAAAAATAGTTGAGAAAGTTATTGATCAGGCATTTGAAATTAAATGTAAGTTATTTATTTTGACAATCAATAGAATTAGGAAGCTAAACAAGGCAATTTATGATTTCAAAAGAAATAGTAGATGGAAGAGAATAGTTAATCGTAGTAATTTTTGTGAAGTTTTTTCTGGAGAATGGATGCATAGTTCAAGCTCTGAGGCATTTTTTAATGAGGAGAGTTATTTCCAGGATAATGATTTGGTGCATGCAGTTGACACCAGTGGTCGAGCTTATGAAGTGAAAGATGGTTGTCCAGTTGAAAAAGAAAAACTTGTGACAACAGAGATAGAAGAGGTGTTAGGTAATGAGGTTTTAGGGAGACGTCCTAAGGGTCCTGTGTACACCTGGAAGTGTAGTAGTATTTGCAGTGTACGACAGGATTCCATCAATTTGCTTTGTGATTTTATACGGTCATTTAATAAGAAAAGTTTGAAGCAGAAAATGAAGTTGTTGCAAGAATTAGATCCTTGCAGAGTGAGAGAAGTGATAGGTTTGCATGGTCATTCACTGGCTTGTCTTTCCAGGAGAGTATGCCAGAGTGTTTTTCATCATTTCAGGATGCTAGCAGTGCATCATAATAAAGTGAGGAAATTAGTTAGAATGTTGTATTATGCTAAGAGTCCAGCAATTATGCTTAAACAATTATGCGCTGCTCTTTTGCATGGTTCTGAAATAGATGTGAAGAATATATGTGAAGAAATTGAGTTTTGTTACTTTGGAAGTAAAGAGGAGAATGTTGAAATTGACCAAGAAGAAGAGAGTAATGTGGAAGATAGTGTACAGGTTTCCAGTACAGATAATTTCCAGAGGGAAATTGTGACGTTTGAGGTGAAATCAAGTGAGAGGCCAAATTTCACTTGTGTGTGTTGTCGACGCACTTATTATAAGAATCAGACTAAGTTAGTGGATTTATATGGAAAAAGTGAAAGGGAAAATAATAGTGAATGGAAGGATTTTACAACATACTTGATGGTAGAAAATTGTTTTGATTTGGGATTGGATCAACGTGTGTGTACTTATTGTTGTAACAAATTAAATCAAAACCAGATGCCTGCTAGAGCAGTTCATAATAATCTGGAATTGGTTGAGATTCCTTCTGAATTGAAGGATTTAAATACTTATGAATCTATTTTGATTCAAAGTATCCATCCCTTTCAGGCTATTGTAAGAATGGAGCCAAAGACAGGGAAATTGCCTCCATCAGATTTACAGAGAGGATTAAAGGGAAGAGTTGTTTATTTGCCTCTAGATTTGAAGAAAAACATTAACACAATTGGAGTAGAAAAAGTGGAAGAGGAACCTCTTGTTATCTTAGTTAATGGGGTTCCGACAAAGAATAAGAAAATATGGCAAGATTTAGTAGATGTTAGGAAAGTCAAAAGGGCAACATTGTATTTGAAAAAATATAATAAATACTATAAAAATGTATATGTTGCAGAAGAGGAAGTAAGTGAGGAAGAGGATAGCGATTTGTGTGCTGGTCAAATTGAGAAAGTAGAACCCTGTACTAGTGAAGAAATATATGAACATTATAGTGTTCATCCTTTGCATTCCAAGGAAGTCATGGGGAATGCTATTGAGTTGTTTCAAATGAAACAAGCGAAAGGGAGTCCCATTAGTGTTTGGGAGGAAAGTTTGGAAGCTCGGTGTTTCCCACAGCTTTTTCCAACAGGTCAGGGAGGAAGATATGATGAGCGACCTCATCAAATTCCTGCTTCTGAATACCGGACTTTGCGATTGTATGCAGGAGATCCTAGGTTTCGACAATGCATTCCTTATTTGTTTCATCTCCTGTTTGAAAGCGATCTGTCTGGACTGTCATATGCAGTGAACCACATCTTGAAAAGTGGTATACACATGCAAAACATCTCGGCAAGTGACTTTATGGATAAAGTCAATGTCCAAGACAGTATTTTGGATTCTCACCTGATTAATCTCATGGCGTGTCAGCGTGGTACTAATGAGTACTGGTACCGTCGTCATGGTGATTTAAAATGTATGCTGAGGAACTTAGGAACTCCCACATGGTTCCTCACTTTGAGCTGTGCTGAGTATGGCTGGGAAGACTTACTTGAATTTCTACAAGAGGCAAATGCTAACGTAGAAAACATCGAATTCAAGACACCCGGAGAACTGTGCTCTTTGGATCCAGTCAATGTATGTAGGTACTTCAATCATAGATTTGAAGGTATGATGTCTTTCATCATGAATAAGAAGAATCCACCTCTTGGAGAGGTGTTGGATTTCTTCTGGAGGAAGGAGTACCAAGCAAGAGGTGCTCCTCATATACATATGTTGCTGTGGATCAAGGATGCACCTAAATTTGGAACGGATGCAGAAGACTCAGTGATGAGTTTCATAGAACAGTATTCTACGTGTGCTGTTCCAAACGCAAAGGAGAAAAAAAGCCTAAGAGAAAAAGTTCTACGTTTCCAAAGCCATCGATGTGGAAAGTACTGTCGTCGTAAATTCCGGAACAAAGACAAGTTCTACACCAAATGTCGTTTCGGCTTTCCACGACCGGTGATTTCTAAAGGAAGAGTGAACAGTTTGATGTCTTCGCTGCGACATAATGTGATGAAGAAATCACCTAAAAACACATACAATTTGAAGAGGAACGAAGAGTCTAAGTACATCAACGACTACAACCCGGTGATTTTGTCCATGTGGAATGCTAACATGGATATACAGTTTGTGGCTGATAACTGTATGGCTGTGGCTCGGTATGTGACATCTTACATCACCAAAAAAGAGAAGACAGAATTGAAGGATATGTGGGAGGACATTTCCCATGAAAAGAGCCTCAGCAAGAAGTTGTACAGTTTCAGTCTGAAGATGTTGTCGCATCGAGAAATTGGAGCTTAAGAATGTTCTGACCGGTTGTCTTCAGCAAGTCTCTATGCCAAGTCCAGGAGTATCGTTTGGGCGAGTGTTGGTCTTGCTGCAACGCGTAATCGAGTTCTCAAACCTGTGCGGGAAATTGAGTATTTGGCAGAAAAGGAGCCAAACAGTACCGACATTTTGAAGAGCAACATGTTGGATACATATTATCCAAATCGAAGCAGTCACCTCGAGAATGTTTGTCTGTATGAGGTTCTGCAAAATTACATATTCAAGAGGAACATCAAAGAAGATACTGAGAAAGGAGTGTATGCTGTAATAGGAAGTGAGGGATGTCTGGTCAAGCAAAGAAAATGCCACTTGATAAACCATCGAAAATTGAGTGGCGAATCTCCTGAAAAAAAGGAGTTTTTCTATTTAGCACTTTTGCAACTTTTTAAGCCTTGGCGTGCAGAAGAGGAACTGCTTGGAGATTTCCTTTGTTACGAAGACTCATTCAATGCTGCCAAGGAGACCATAGAATGTCCTGCTTTTCCCAAATATGTAGAAATGTTGAATGTGGAAATTGAGCAGGAAGCAACGATTGCAGCCGAGATTGCCAGAGACAGTTCTCAGGACAGTCAGAGTTCTGCTTCATTGAGTCAGGATCCACTAGGAGGACCTCTTATCGAAAATGAAGCTGCCACTGCTATGAATGAAGTGGAAAGAGCCATGGCACATGCTCAGGAGGATGCGGTTAACTTAGAAGAGTTGGAAAGACAACTCAACGTTGAGCAGAGGAAAATATATGACGTACTTACCATGCAAATTGATCATGGATTAAGTCATGACAAGAAAGAGTGCTCATGTACGTCGTTGAAGCCTGTCCGACTGTATGTGAGTGGAGAAGCGGGAACTGGAAAAAGTTTCCTTATTAAAGCAATTTCATGTTATTTGCAGGAAAGGACAGAGTCATCGCTGTCTTGTGTTGTCACCGCTCCAACTGGACTGGCAGCACATAACATTAAAGGGATTACTTTACATCGTTTACTGATGCTGCCAGTGGAGCATGACAACAAATTAGAATATCACAAGCTATCTGGAGATGCTTGTTTTGAAGTTTCAAGAGTCTTGAGGAAAATGAAACTTCTTATCATTGACGAAGTAAGCATGGTTTCCAATGTCATGCTTGCCTTTGTGCATTTGAGAATGCAAGAAGTTCTCAAAACAGAGTATGGTGTGTTATTTGGTGGCAAACACATCATTGTTTTCGGAGATCTTCTGCAGCTGACACCAGTGAAAGGGCAACCTGTGTTCAAAATGTTCACGCATGAAGATACCAGGAAGTGCTTAGGGAGCATTGGCAACGTCAATATATGGTTAAACTTCAATTATGCTGAACTGCATGAAAATATGCGTCAGGCAAAGGATGAAGTTTACAAGACTATTCTACAAGATGTTAGAATTGGAAAAGTGACCGAGCATGGGAAAGAAGCTTTACATGCACGATTACTGACAAATTTATATCCAGACGAAGATGTTGTGCCTGAGAATATTTTTCAGAAAGTTACTGAGAAAAAATCTGGAATATGTTTGATGCCAACTCTTGCAGAATGTGCCAAATTCAACAACAAAATGTTGCATTTAGAAAAGCAAGAGATTGTGAAACTGGAAGCTATTGACAGAGTAGAGCATATGGGATCAACAATTATTTTGTCTGAGAATCTGAAAACAAAATTGGATTCATTAGAGAAGAGTATATCTAAAACTGCGGGTTTTGAAAAGACTCTGAATGTGTGCTTGAACTGCCGTATAATTTTAAGAAGGAATTTACATGTTGAAAGAGGTCTGGTAAATGGATCAATGGGTAATGTTGTTGATTTTGTGAAATACAGAAATAGAGATGGAATTGAATTTTTAAAAATTAAATTTGATGGCATTGAGGAAGTACAGCTAATTGGTCGTTGTTCTGCTAGATTTTTGCTTGTAAAAGACTTATATGTTCGTCGTAAGCAGTTTCCTGTTTGCTTGGCATATGCGGTGACAATCCATAAATCGCAAGGTTTAAGTGTAGACTGTGCATTGGTGAATATTGGCAGTTCTGTGTTCAAGGAGGGTATGGCATATGTGGCATTGTCACGAGTTAGAACTTTATCGGGATTGTACTTGATTGAGTGTGATGTCACAAACATTTGTGCGGATCTAGATTGTGTTAAGGAATACAATAGGTTAAGAAGAGAGTATGCGCCACATTTGCCTCAGTATCCTTTGTTTGAGAAACGTGTGGTAGGCCGGAAACGAAGAAATGTGACCAATACTGGGGAGGTTGTAGCAAAAAGACGAAAAGTCGATGAACCTGAAATTATAAGCAGAAACAAAAAGGATTCTGTTGAAGATGTTGTTGGTTTTCAATTTGAAAACAGTTCTGGTGACAACTGCTATGCTAATGTAGTGGTTAATGTTTTGTTTTCTCTAGAAAATGTAAAAGAAGAGATTGTGGTCAATTCTGATCAAAGATTTTGCAGTTTGTTAAATTCTGTGTTAGAGAAATGTAGCACTGATAGAAGAAACATAGAAAGTGTGTCTGAAATTCGAAATCTGTTAGAAAGATGTTCAGGCCAAACACATTTCTCTCAAAATAGTCAGCAAGATTGTCAGGAGTTTTTAATGTATATGCTTGATGTATTGCATGATGAAGGTGTAGATGTAGATCACCTGTTTGGGCTTTCTTATCAATGGCAGCATGACTGCGAGAACTGTAGGGTATCAAGTAGTACTAGTGTAGACTCAGAAAGATTTATATATTTAACTTTGCCAGACAGTAAATCAGTCTCTTTTAATAAGCTAGTAAAAGCAGCTGATCACAACATGGAGTGTAGCCAATGTAAACCTGAAATGATGTCCACATTATTTATACGAACATATGGCCAGTATGTCATTTTAATGTTCCAACGATGTAGGCCTGATGGAACAAAATTGACAACTTTAATTAAAAATGTTGTGGCTTCACAGTTGTCAATATCAGGAAGGACTTTTGTAACTGTAGCAATTATATATCATGATGGTCCTTCAATAACATCAGGACATTATACAGCTTATTTAAAGTGTAGAAATGGCTGGTCATTCTGCAATGATTCTGTTTTAATTTTCAAAAAAAAATTGCCGTATGACCTTAAAAACTCTTACCTGGTGTTTTTAAAACCAAAATTTTAGGGAAAGAATCTCGGGATGTGCTCTGAGGAATTTCAAGAAGTTCTAATGGCTCCTACACGATTTGGCCTTGAGGATAAGTGTAGTACAGAGACATAACTTCTTACCATAACACTGGACGTCATGGAGAAATACGTGCACTTTGAATGAGTTCAGAAAAACTGTTTCTTTTTATAAGCTAATTGAAGCAGCCAATCAAAACATGGAGTAGAGGGAATGTAAGTCTGCAATGCTGTCTACTGTTTTACATTGCTTTGTGATTAAAAGTGATGTAGAGAATTAAATAATTGTACTAGTCATAAAGGTAGTGTAAGTCTGCTTCATAGTAAGCAGTATCAGTGTGATAGGAAATGTAGAACATGATTGAGCAAGAAGGGGAAGATATTAGTAGTCCAGGATTGTGAAAATGATCTTCAACATTTTAATTGTGAAAGTTGCGGAAATACAACATGACGGGATTGGCTTAAAAGAATTCTAAGAGTTATAAATGGCTCAGACACGATTTGGCCTTGTGGAAACGTGTGGTAGAGAGCGAGAAGTCATTTATTGTATTTAACATGTTTTTGAAAACGATGGAGGTTTTCTTTCAGAAAGTGGCGGGTTGAAAGTAATAACAGCACAACAGAGTGTAAGCTGTTCATAGGACATCCTTTTCCGTCATGGAAAGTAAGTTAACTTTAAGGAGTTCTGAATTCTGATTTGTTATGTTGTATGGGTTTTTTAAACACAATCATTTTGATTGTGTTTTTTTTTCCCCGCTGTTATATGATGAATACCTTCAAGTCACTGTTTTAGTGAAATTTGATACATTCTGAGAACAGCAAAAATAAACCATTTAACATGTATAATTAATTCTGTTCTGTTTGCATTTATGATGTACATGTAGAACTGTGTAGGAGGCATGGAGAAGGTGAGGCTTCTGTAAGTGTCAAAGTTGTTGCATACAGTGCTCATATTCTACGTAGTCTTTTATATTTCATTACTTTCACTGTTTCTGACTGATCTAAAAAATTTTTTTTAAAAAGAACAGTAAGTATAAGGGAAGGAAACAGACAGTTATGTTAAAAGAAAGACAGCTATAGGGAATAAACTAGGGATACTGTTACCCGCAATCCTCTGCTGATGATGTCACTGAGCATGTCATGAATGATGTAATATGTGACATCATCAGCAGTGGATTACGGGTAATAGTATCTCTAGTTTACTCCCCTATAGCTGTCTTTCTTTTAACATAACTGTCTGTTTCCTTCCCTTATACTTACTGTTCTTTTTTAAAAAAAATGTTTTTGGTTCGCTTCCGGTTCACGTACCGGCGAGCGAACTGGGAAGCGAACTAAGAGAAATAGAGGTTGGCACAGTTCCAAATATTGTACCAATTTTTTAATAACGGGGAGGTAGTTCTGAAAAGAACTTTTTTTTATTGTTTTTGTTGTTTTATATTTTTTTTATTATTTTTCTGAACATTTTTTAACTTTTTTTGAATTTTTCTGAACAGTTTTATATTTTTTTTTGTTTTTTTTCGGAGGGGGCAACGAAAACGATTCATTGTAAAGGGCTCAACAGGAGCAACAAAACAAAAAAAAAGAATTTATTATTTGGGGCGTTTCGTACAAACTTGCATATGATAGTCAATAGCTCTGTTGAACAGAGTGATGCTACTTTCTCCGTAGCAAATGAATCCACTGCAATGTACGCAGACTTGTTTTACTTCACAAAATCTCGTTTGTATATTTGGCACCATCTCCCTGCCCTCTGGTCCCGTTACTTCCGGTACAACAGATCTTCTGGCCATAATAGGGAGATTATCTAGGTCGTTACGAAACTGTGCAGCACTGTAGTTGTTAGGATGCCACCTAGTCATAAGGCGATGCATTGTGTAGTTTCCGAAACTGTATTTTTTGTCGGTCCCTCTGGACAGTCTATCTTGACATATAAGGCAAGTTACGTATCTTGCATTTACTTTTTTCTGACCTTTGGGAATTTTAAAAAATTGCCAAATGAAGTTTTCTTTCCGGTGAGACGTCCTGGGCTCCTCAGGCAAAAAGTGCCTCTCTTCGTGCTCTTCCTCCTGTTCCTCTTCTTCCTCTTCTTGCTGAATTATAACTTCAGCAGGTGGTCCACTCTTCCTTGGATGTGGTGGAGGTGGTGGGGAAGCACCAGCTGAAGCTACTAAAGAAGCCATTGCTCACTGGTAACAAAGGGTCTTTCTCTCACAATGATGAAAGTCAGAGTGAGGAAAGAAGGAGGGATTTTCATCATTTGGGAAAAACAATAGTTCTCAACCAATGAAAAGTGTTCATTTTAGATTATATGACCTAGTCTTACATCATTAGGAAACCAAAAGTGAAATGAACCAATGAAAAGTGTTATTACCAAGTCACATGACCTGCTGTGTTTACGTTACGCGCTTTGCAGGGCCTCCCGGTTTGCTTCCAGAAACCTGCGCTTTGCGCCTCGGTAAGCGTACCAGTTCGCTAACGTAGCACGTCATATGACGTATCACGCGACAACGCGAAACGTCATGCGGACGGGAGGCGTCACGATGTTGTTTTCTAACGCGGCAGTTGCGGTAAAGGAACGTTTACCGGCTCGCGGTCTATTTCGCGGCATCAAGGTCAGCTAACGGGAAGCTTCCCGATTCGCGAAGCGGGAACGAAGAAAAAAAAATATTAAAAAAAAAAATTATTAATAAACATATAAAATATATTTTTGGATTTAAAGAAGAATACATTTTACAGCTACAGATATTAGCTGTTAAAAAACCAATGAAATTCACTGAAAAAACCATAGGTTATAGACCATATATAGTTAGGAATTAGCATTTACAAAACCTTGAAAATTCACTGAAAAAACCATAGGTTATAGACCATATATAGTTAGGAATTAGCATTTAAAAAACCTTATTTTACTCACACAAAACCAATGAAATTCCATATATAGTTAGTTGCACTAACTATATATCGCGCACCCGCAATCCACTGCTGATGATGTCACATATTACATCATTCATGACATGGTCAGTGACATCACTGATGACATCACTGATGACATCTCAAATGACATCACTGATAACATCTCAAATGACATCACTGATGACATCTCAAATGACATCACTGATGACATCATCTAGTGTCTGTGTGTTTTTGTAAAGTGTAAATACGTTTTACATATTGAAGAATGAGTGGATGTATGGAAAACTGAGTGTGTGTGTGGCTGGCTTGGAGGTGTGTGACTCTGTGCATATCAATGTGTACTTGTATCAGTGATTGTATAAGAGAGTAAGTATGTGTTAGTATATGTGTGAAAAGTATGGTGTTCTGTGTTTAACTATAGATGAGGAAATCGAAGTGTGATTGATTCTTCACAGGACTGACTAGGTGTATGAGTGCATATGATAGTGTTGTAATAATGAGTGACTGTATGTATGAGTGATTGTATGGGTGAATGAGTGAATGTGTGTGTAGACGTAGGAATCAGTGAGTGCGTATGTAGTAACTGGTATTGGTGTGTCATGATGTCATCAGTGATGTCATTTGAGATGTCATCAGTGATGTCATTTGAGATGTCATTAGTGATGTCATCAGTGATGTCACTGAAGTATGGTGTTCTGTGTTGAACTGTATAGATGAGGAAATGGAAGTGTGATTGATTCTTTACAGGACTGACTTGGTGTGTGAGTAACTCCATGGATGAGTGGCAGTGTGTGACTGTCTGCATAGGTGTATGAGTGCATATGATAGTGTTGTAATAATGAGTGACTGTATGTATGAGTGATTGTATGGGTGAATGAGTGAATGTGTGTGTAGACATAGGAATCAGTGAGTGCGTATGTAGTAACTGGTATTGGTGTGTCATGATGTCATCAGTGATGTCATTTGAGATGTCATCAGTGATGTCATCAGTGATGTCATTTGAGATGTCATCAGTGATGTCACTGACCATGTCATGAATGATGTAATATGTGACATCATCAGCAGTGGATTGCGGGTGCGCGATATATAGTTAGTGCAACTAACTATATATGGAATTTCAATGGTTTTGTGTGAGTAAAATAAGGTTTTTTAAATGCTAATTCCTAACTATATATGGTCTATAACCTATGGTTTTTTCAGTGAATTTTCAAGGTTTTGTAAATGCTAATTCCTAACTATATATGGTCTATAACCTATGGTTTTTTCAGTGAATATATATATATATATATATATATATATATATATATATGTATATATATATATATATAGCAGCAAACTCCTTCCCAAAAATGAAAAGGCGGAGGCCAGAGGGGAACAGCAGAAAAACGCCTTTATTTAGAAATGCTTTCAGTGAGTGGCGGCGAATGCATTTCGGCAGTCTTAGCCTTCGTCAGCGCCCTTCACTCACAAAGGTCCAGTCAAAAGTATAGTTCTCGAGCTCCACCTATGTAGTGGTGACGACACACCGCTCCTCCCCTCGCAGTTAGCTCACCTGTTGAGGCTCGTTGTGAATGTCCGAACTCCAACTCCCACCATGCATTATGTTTATGCAGGTAGGTCGGTGGTGTGGGGGGTGATGGCGAAATCCGGAGTTACAGTGTCAATGAGCAGACTGGGGCGGCTAAAAGTACTCCCACGCATCCTTCAACAAAAGCGTCTCCTCCAGTCCCCTCGGGCCGCTACAACCTTGTAGATCGATCAGATAATATATACTCACATTGCAAAAGACCTTACCAAATTATAATACAGGTGAAGGAACGAGCCACTCCAGAGCAGCTTAGTTTCATTCGAACATTTTAATATGGCAATGAAAGATAATGCTTTTCCATCACTACATGTCTTGGTCACATGACCTATGGTCTGATTCAGTGCTTTTAATCTGCATTATTGCAGACAACAGACATAACAAAAAGACTACATGTCGGATGTATTAACAATCTGGCAACTTTTTCAAATTAATTTACATTTGTGCATTTTCTCTCCCACATTTCAGGATTCAGTCACATTTATACAAACAACAATTATTTTTTGTTGTCATTATTTTGTATTGTATTGTATTGTAGGTAGTCTTATATAGCACAACTGCCACCCTACGGGTATCCTGGTGCTCAGATATAGGAACACAACCCTCAAGTGGGGAAGTCGGGAAAAAATAGAGATGACACTGTACTAATTGATTCAATGCCCATTGGATTCCCCATGTTAGACTAATGTTCTGATGTGTTACCTTTGCCTCAAATTGTAAAGCGCTCTGATATCCTTTGGATCAAGTTTGCGCTATATAAAACTTTATAAATGAAATAAAATAAAATAAATACTTTCTGAAAGAGCCATGTTTTTAAGCTCTTTTTGAATTCACTTAAAGAATCAATCTGTCTGATGCTCTGTGGCAACTCGTTCCAGAGGTGATCAGCAGCCATGCTGAAAGCCCTCCCTCCCATCCTAGAACACTTGAATCTCGAGGTTACCAGCAGGCTGGCACCAGAGGAGCGACGCTGCCTCTGAGGTCGATACCAGGCAAACCTTTCCTGTAGTGGAACTGGGCCTAATTCATGTACCGCTCTGTGCACCAAGCAGAGTGATTTAAAATGGACCCTTTCCTCGATAGGCAGCCAATGGAGATCCCTCAATGCTTGGATGGATGATGAGCCACGTTGCCTGTTCAGCACCAGCTTTGCCGCTGCAGACTGGATTCTCTGCAGCCCCTGAAAGATGTACTGAGGGGCCCCCAAATACAAGGAATTACTGTAATCCAGTCTGCTCAACACTGTGCTTCTTACTACAAGGGAATGCGAGTCCTTGGGTAGAATTGGAAGTATCCGACACAGCATTTGTATCAGACCATAACATACGCTGGCAGTCTTGTTTGCCTGCGATTCCATTTGGAGATTCTTATCTATCAGAACCCCCAGATTACGTATCGTGTTAGAAGGAGCCAGCAGGTCCTCCTCGGGGGTGAGCCTAAACTCCACCAGAATGAGTGTGAGCATCTTCGCCGAGGATCAGTACAGCACCTCAGTTTTCCCCCCATTGAACTGCAAGGAGTTCTTCCATAGCCATCCTGCAGTCTGTTGCATGCACTCTTGGAACGTATCCGTGGAAACTGCAAGTTTCCCTTCCATAGAAAATGCCAGTTGCGTATCGTCCGCATAGTTGACCAAGTCAACCCCGAACAATTTGATAATGGGAAAAGAGGCTGCAGATAAATATTAAAGAGAATGGGGCTAATAGCAGAGCCCTGCGGAACCCCATAGACTATTGGAGATTTGCAGGCTGAAAACGGTGCCAAGGTTACCACCTGCTGTCTCCCTGTCAGATAAGACCGCAACCACTGCAAGGCCCGTCTCTTCACCCCAATTTTCTCCAATCTCTCTAACAAGATTGAATGGCTCACAGTGTCGAATGCGGCTGACATATCGAGAAGCACTAAAACAGTGGCACTCCCATTGTCAGCCCGCATACGCAAATTATCCATCATGGTGGGCAAAGCTGACTCCGTCCCGTGACCGGGCCGGAATCCAAACTGGTCCTTGTCCAGCAGATGACTTTCTTCCAAAAAAACAGATAATATCCTGCTTACAGCCTTTTCCAGGATTTTAATAGGGAAAGGAAGGAGAGAGATTGGTCTGAAACTTGCCAGATTTGTCGGATCCAGAGAGGGCTTTTTTTTTTATATATATCTTTTTATTAAAACAAGGCATCAACAAAAGACACAGTACAAAAGAAGCACATCACATTTAGCAGTACATTGGTAGAGGGGGGGTGAAGAGCAAAAGTACATATTCATCAAAAAGCTTCATGGGGATGAGGGAACATCAATAACAGAATCTCTAGGTGGTACACAAATCCCTCCTCTGTGCTTATTCCAATGGCCCCATATTAAAGCCCATTTCCGGGGACGCCCCCTTGCCACATACACTGTTTTTTCTCGAAACATGCTCCAGTCCATGTCCTTTTCCCATTTTTTAAGGGTGGGCGGTGTGTCTGATCCTCACTTTTGGGCAATATTTCTTTTAGCTACCATACAGCCCAGTGTGACCCACTGTGTCTCTGCAGTCGTAAGATCCGTGGGTTCCCATATGTTAAGGAGACATCTACGCGTCTCCGGCTGCAAGGACACACCCGTGACTTCATGCATAGTGTTGTGAATCCCCCTCCAATACTGGGCTATGTCATGACACCCCCAGAAAATATGAGAGAATGTACCCAAGAGACCACATGTGCGTCTACACAGTCCCTCATCTGCCAACCCCATCTGAACCAATCGGGGGCCCGTGACATAGACCCTGTGTAGGATCTTCAACTGTACTAGCCTTAGCCGCACAGGAATAGCGACCACCTTCAGGGAAGAGACAGCTGCTTGCCATTCCTATCAGCTCCCATTTATTAAAGCCCTTTGTGTTCCACAGGTTACCCAGCCTACCCCTCCACCACAGAGAACTCATGGCATCATGCCAGATCTTCACTGCATGTTTGGTTGGGCTCGACAAATTCAGTTTCGTTGGCCTAGAGTACAGCGCCCTATTGTAACTGCCCCCGGAAGAAGCCACCTATCCATCTCGTACCCGGGGTCCGTAACAGGCTCGTATGTTGCATGGTTAATTGCAGCCAGCTGGGAAGACCAATAATACCGTTTGATATCCCGTAGGGCAATACCTCCGTCATACCATGGGAGTGTCAGCTTGTCTAACGCAATACGGGGTTTTCCTTCCCATAAAAGACTACGCTGTAATCCCTCTATCTCGTGAAAATAACTGGCGGGCACTGCATCCAAAGTGTTTTGAAGAACGTAAAGCGGGGCAGAGCCATCATTTTAAAGAGGGCCACTTGTCCCAACAAAGAAATCGGAAGTTTCCGCCAGGGAGCCGAGTCACTCCTGAGCCTCTGCAATGGGGGTAGAAGGTTTTCACTATACCGAACTGCTGGGTTGAGTGTTACAAAAATACCCAAATACCTTATTCCAATGGCCCCATATTAAAGCCCATTTCCGGGGACGCCCCCTTGCCACATACACTGTTTTTTCTCGAAACATGCTCCAGTCCATGTCCTTTTCCCATTTTTTAAGGGTGGGCGGTGTGTCTGATCCTCACTTTTGGGCAATATTTCTTTTAGCTACCATACAGCCCAGTGTGACCCACTGTGTCTCTGCAGTCGTAAGATCCGTGGGTTCCCATATGTTAAGGAGACATCTACGCGTCTCCGGCTGCAAGGACACACCCGTGACTTCATGCATAGTGTTGTGAATCCCCCTCCAATACTGGGCTATGTCATGACACCCCCAGAAAATATGAGAGAATGTACCCAAGAGACCACATGTGCGTCTACACAGTCCCTCATCTGCCAACCCCATCTGAACCAATCGGGGGCCCGTGACATAGACCCTGTGTAGGATCTTCAACTGTACTAGCCTTAGCCGCACAGGAATAGCGACCACCTTCAGGGAAGAGACAGCTGCTTGCCAGTCCTCATCGTCTAATTCTATTCCGTCTCTTATCCACTTATCTCTCAAGTCCCCGAGCAGGTCAGTTCTAGTGTTAATTAGTTTTTTATAAATCAGGGAAATCGTTTTTTCAGGGAGATGACCGTCTAAGATTCTATCTTCGAGGGGTGACGCCTTCGGCAATTCTACATCTACAGAGAGGGCCGCTTGTAACGAGTGTTGAACTTGCGCATAGCAGAAATATTCAGAACTGGAGAACTCAAATTCCTCCTGTATTTCCTTGAATGATTTAATCCACCCCTTACTCCATACGTCCTTAACAGTCAGGATTCCTATCAGCTCCCATTTATTAAAGCCCTTTGTGTTCCACAGGTTACCCAGCCTACCCCTCCACCACAGAGAACTCATGGCATCATGCCAGATCTTCACTGCATGTTTGGTTGGGCCCGACAAATTCAGTTTCGTTAGCCTAGAGTACAGCGCCCTATTGTAACTGCCCCCGGAAGAAGCCACCTATCCATCTCGTACCCGGGGTCCGTAACAGGCTCGTATGTTGCATGGTTAATTGCAGCCAGCTGGGAAGACCAATAATACCGTTTGATATCCCGTAGGGCAATACCTCCGTCATACCATGGGAGTGTCAGCTTGTCTAACGCAATACGGGGTTTTCATTCCCATAAAAGACTACGCTGTAATCCCTCTATCTCGTGAAAATAACTGGCGGGCACTGCATCCAAAGTGTTTTGAAGAACGTAAAGCGGGGCAGAGCCATCATTTTAAAGAGGGCCACTTGTCCCAACAAAGAAATCGGAAGTTTCCGCCAGGGAGCCGAGTCACTCCTGAGCCTCTGCAATGGGGGTAGAAGGTTTTCACTATACCGAACTGCTGGGTCGAGTGTTACAAAAATACCCAAATACCTAAATCCAGTCATGGTAATCTGGATGGGGCAATTATTGGGGGGGACTGGAGTTTCTCCTCTAAGGACATACAACAAAGATTTCCCCCAATTATTGGAGAGGCTGGAATTTTTGCCAAAGGAGGCCAATACGTCACGCACCACCATGAGGGATTTCCGAGGAGAGGTCAGGTAGAGCAGGATATGATCAGCATACAAGGAAATCTTGTCTTCCCACTCAGGGGACCACCGTATACCCCGGTTCGATGGGTCCCAGCGAATCCAAGCCGCCAGGGTTTCCAGCACCAATGAAAAAAGAAGAGGGGAGAGGGGGCATCCCTGTTGAGTGCCACGACTCGAACAAAACTGTGCAGAGACCCGACCATTAACCACTACCTGGGCGAGGGGCTCAGCGTATAATAAACGCACCCACCCGATAAATTCAGAACCAAATCCAAATTTAGCCAAGACCGCCCACAGATAGGACCAATCCACGGTATCAAAGGCCATGGTCGCATGAGAGGCGACCACAGACGGTTCCTATATAGTATGCGCTCTTTTTTTTGTTGATATATATCTTTTTATTAAAACAAGGCATCAACAAAAGACACAGTACAAAAGAAGCACATCACATTTAGCAGTACATTGGTAGAGGGGGGGTGAAGAGCAAAAGTACATATTCATCAAAAAGCTTCATGGGGATGAGGGAACATCTTGCTAGTACGCCATGCAATCTGTGTAGATTCAGGGCCGTATTCCTATGGGGAATAAAGCCTGATTGGTCCGGGTGAATAAGTCCACCGATCACTTTTACCAGTCTGTTTGAAAGAAGTTTAACTAATATTTTAGGTTCAGTGTTTAATAAGGAAATAGGTCGATATGAGGCACATTTTCGTTTTGCCCTCCTTATGGATTACCACCACCGACGCCACTCTCTGATCTCTAGGCAAAATTCCTTTTTCACGGGCCTCTACAAACATATTCGTCAGGTGTCGAGCCAACTTGTCCGGTCTGAGCTTATAAAGCTCGATCGGTAGCCCGTTGGGTCCTAACGCCTTACCCGAATTCAAAGTACGGATGGCTTGGGCTATTTTATCCAGTGTTAGTTCGCTAGTCATAAAATCACCATCCTCTTTGGACAAACAGGGGAGTCGTATATCCCGGAGCAGCAAATGGGAGTCCTCCTCAGGTCTATCCGAGGAGTAGACCGTTTGAAAATATTCTGAAAAGGTGTCAACAATACTCTGGGGGTCGGTAATCAACTCTCCTTCATCTGAAATAAGTTCTGGGACGGTACGTCTGGCTCCATCTCTTTTATCCAGCCAAGCAATAAGCTTCCCTGCCTTATCCCCTAGATCATAAAGCCTACCCTGTTGTTCCCTTCCAAGAGTCTTTCCCATATCAGTGACCAATGATTTATAATCATGCTGCTTAAGGCTCAGGATATGTAAGTTAGCCTGCGTCACCCCTTGCTCCAATTCCTCCTCCAGTCTACCAATCTCCATCTCCGCTTCCATAATTTCTTTATTTCGCTCTTTTTTGATTCCAGCTATCAATGATAGGGCTTGACCCCTAATGACCGTTTTGAAGGCCTCCCATAGAGACACCGATGAGGACACCGATTCCTCATTATTTGTGAAATAGTCATCAAGAGCCTTTATGAGATCTTTCCGAGTTTTGGGATTTCGCATATACAAGGGGTTAACAGGGGCGACCCTACCAGCAGAGTTTGGAGCGACACAGAACCGGATCCAAAGTGGGGAGTGATCAGAGATACCCCTAGCAAGGTGAACCGCCTCAGTTACATAAGATGCTTGAGCCGCCGGGACCAGACAATAGTCCAGGCGGGAGAGGCTACCATGTGCACCCGAGTGGAATGTGTACTGTTTCTTTTCTGGGTGGTACAATCGCCAGCTATCTACTAAACCCATGGAATCAAGAAAATCTGGCATCCACTTCTGGGCATGTCCCTCCTCTCGGGGGGGATGTCTGTCTAAGAGCCCCGAAACCACAGCAGTGAAATCACCACCCAGGATCAACAGCCCCTCCAGCAATTCAAGCAACATTTTCTCTAGGTCAAAATATGAGGTAGACTGCAAACCCGGGGGGATGTAGGCTGACACAAGAGTAAGCACATGTCCCTCCCAGCGACCCGAGATACCGACGTACCTCCCCCTGTCACCCACCCACGTAGCGTCTATAACCAATGGGAGCGCCTTCCGAACCAGGATACCAACCCCCCTAGAGCCCGACATGAACCCTGCATGGGCCTCCAACTTATATCCCATTCTATGCATTGCCATACAGGAGTTTCCAACTAAGTGCGTTTCTTGCAACATGACCACGTCCGGTGCCTGGCGTTTGAGATACTGGAGCACCACACTACATTTTATTTTATCCCCCAACCCATTCACATTCCAACTTAAAACCTTGAGTTCACTACCCCCATCATCATGAGAAAAAGAAAAATGGTCCTCCTGTACCTGCTGCTTGTTAATCAAATACAATACACTGATGCCATCAAACAAAAAACAAAACATTAAAACGTTTAAGTAAATTGCCAATAATGTGACAATCAATAATACAAGAGTTCTCGCTACCCTTCTCCCCCATCCCCCACCCTGCACCTGCACCTACGCCCATCCCCAACTAGCAGTGTGCCTGTCGCCCCGTTGCACTCAAACACTAATCTACAACTAACTAGAAGTAGAAAATAGAGGGAGGGCCTACACAGCCAGCCATCCCGCCCGCTCCCCCGCTACCCCCGCTCTACCACCACCACATCATTTCAGATTGATATAAGATGACATATTTACAGATGTGGCAAGACAAGAAAACATTACTCAACCATGGCACTCCTTAATCAGAACGTATTTCTACTCAAGCATAGCAACCCCATCTACGCTACATCATTGTTCTTCAGGCTCGCCCCTCTTTTGGCCCTCCATCTCAGCTGCAACCACAGAGTCTAACCAATCCGTCGCCACCTCAGGGTTATCAAAAAACCAGGCCTTCCCATTAAATTCAACTCGGAGTCGAGCTGGAAACATCATCGCGTATTTTAGGCCCTTGTCTCTCAGTTTCCTCTTTACTGATAAGAAATGTTGACGTTGCTTCTGAACCATCTGGGTAAAGTCTGGAATGAAGGAAAGGGTTGCGTTCTCATACTTCAACGGGGGGCCAGTCCGGGCAGTTTGCAAAATCACGTCTCTGTCCGGAAAATTCAGAACCCTTGCAATCATGGGGCGAGGTGGCGCTCCTGGCCTCAGCCTACCACCCGGAACTCTGTGTGCACGTTTCACTGTGAATAAGTTGCTAAGTTCTTTAGACTTGAGATGATTGAGGATAAGGGTTTCAACAAATAGGTCCGGGTTTAAGCCCTCCGATTTCTCGGGTACCCCAAGAATTCGGACATTGTTACGCCTGACCCTCCCTTCGTAGTCGTCCAGCTTGCGATCCGTAAGAATTTTCGAGGCCTGCAGGTCCTGCACCTCCCGCTGTAACGCACTCACATCGTCAATTAAGCTGGCAGTCTTAAGCTTGACCGATTTTACCTTTTCGTTGGTCTTTGCAAGATCCGTACGCAGCAATCCCATCTCGATTGTAACAGTGTCCAACTTAGAGTCTAGGGCCTCCATCTTCTGACCCAGCGACGTTTGCACTCCATTGATAGCCGCCATAAGATCCGTCAACGTCGGCTCCGTGGGAGTGGGTATTGATTCTTCACCCAGCGATGACTTCTTTGTTTCAGACAGGGACCCTTTCGTCAAGGTGTCACGATCCAGTCTATTTGATTGGATATTCCTGGAAGCTTTAGAGGATCGCGGTATAGGCTTGTCCGACTCCGGTTTGGTCGCAATTTTGCTGCTCCCGTTCCCTAGAGCCGATCAGAAAAAGCCTCACCCCTAGAATTTATCCTGCATTCCAAATCTGCTGGCACTCTCCAGCGCACAACTCTCTCCAGTCATTCCCACCGCTGCAGGAAAGGCATCCAGGGATGGGGGAAGGGGGGATACTGCGATTCAGAGTGTGCGGGCCATATGCAAAAAGCCCGAAACAAAATTCTCCTGCGCAACGCTTCCCTCAGTGATCCCGTCTTGAGCGACTGGGAGAAAGTCCCGTACCTTGGTACCACTACACAGAGGAGGATCAATCAGGGTACTTCAACGAGTTTCCTCAGTCAGTCAGCGGTATATCACCCCCTCGAAGCAATGTAGGGCCAGGGCCAGTCTTTGCAGTGTATTCCCGGAGCCTATCCAGATGTCACAGGCATTCTTGCTCCGCTACACGATCAAAGGAGGTGTCAGGTCTCAGCGGGGCAATAAGCCCTTTTCCGGGCCGGGTCGACTTTTTTGCGGTTCCCGATGTTGATCAACTTGCAGGCGGCGTCTGAAATACTCAAGGCCCCAGCTTCAGAGCAGACTAGGCCTTCTTTTTCGGGACATCACAGCTCGGTCCCCAAACCTCGGAGAAGCGCTATAAAAGAATAGATCGGCGTCGCTTGAATTCCCAAAGACGGGAGTGGCATTCAATTGCAGGATATTTTACAGGATATGCTCATAGGGAACGGAGGACGGCGGAGCCAAGTCTCTAAGCGACCATCTTGGTCGCTGTCATGGCTCCACCCCCCCTAGAGAGGGCTTCTTAATCAGGGGTGTCACCACCGCCTGCTTCCATCCCTCGGGAACAGTACCTTGTTCTAGGGACTGATTGCAAATCCATTGTAACTAGGGGAAGGTTGTTTGAACATTGGTCTTCCACACTTTTTGAGGCAGGGGGTCAGAAGGCGATCCTGAGGATACGCTTTGTGCCAAGGTGTTAAAAGTGAGTTCTGTGAAGATCTGAAAGCTATCCAGGACACATGACTGTCCCGAATCCCCTTCCACTGCCAGTAAAGGAGAATCCTGGGCGACAGTTTCATTGTCCAGAAGAGAGCCAACAATCTTGGCCACTTTATCCTTAAAGTGGAGGGCTATCTCATCACACAGTTTATGCGAGGCCACTACCTTGTTACCCAAACAGGTTGGGGCAGAAAGGTCCCTGACTATCGTAAATAGTGCTTTAGTACCATTAGAGGCTTGTAAATTGAGTTAGCATAAAAATTAGCTTTGCACTCTAGGATAAGCTCCTTATATTTAATATGTGCTGCTCTCAATTCTTACTCATCCACTTCTAGGTACTCCCTTCTCCATTTCCTCTCTGCCTTCTCACATAATAAGCAAAGCTGTTTCAATTTGTCAGTGTACCACGGTGCTGAGATTTTATTTCTGATTTTTAGTTTTTTATCGGAATTAATTGATCCAGAGCATCTGTGATATAATTATGACAGGTGTTGTAATTCTCCTCTACTGTAGCGGAGGCACAAAAGAGATTGACATTGGGGAGAGTTAAAAGAGCACTAGTCCTTCCTAATTTCACCCACTCCCTGCCTTTCCGGTAGACCACTGAAGATTTAGAATGATCCACCAGACTGGGTAACGTAATTTTAAAATGGATTAAGTAGTGATCCGTTTAATTTTGAGGTGTAATGTTTAATACTTCAGTTTCCAGTGGATTGGCAAACAGCAAATCAAGAGTGTGTCCTCCCTGATGAGTCGGTGAATTAACCAGTTGTTGAAGGCTAAAAATAGCGCAGGTATAGTTCAAATCTCTCAAATGGCTTCCCAAGGTGCCGTTCTCCCATAGATTGAAATCTCCCAGAATAATCATTGTGGAGTGTGCTAGTGAGAGATTGATGATGATATCTAGAAATGATTGATATTGCAGAGCGCTCCCTGGGGGTCAGATTCAAATTCAAAGAGCTTTATTCGAAATTCATGTTTGAAGTCATAAAAGCATACATTTAAAAAGTTCATAACACATAAATTACAGAAAAAGAAAAAGGGTAATTACATTCACCAGCGATAAAATCTAGTAATACCAAGAAGTTCAAAAGAGTCTAAAAAGCAGTTAATTTACAGAGTTCATTGCATTGAATTCCTGAACTTAATCAATAGTTTTAAAAAACTCGATACAGCGTGTACGACAATAACATTTTCTAGCTGTTGCATCCTAGTAAAGGCAGTTCTACAAGTGCGGTGGCCCCATGCCCTCAGGATTGGTTTCAGGAAGGCCCCCCTAGCAGCTGACATTTTTTTACAAAAAAGAATACAATGAATGTTTGATTGGGCGGAGGTTTCATCACATGGGCAAGTAAGTGTCTTCCTTGACCAGTTATTACAGACTGGAAAAGTAATTAGCGAAAGAAAGTACCCAACCTAAAACGGGTCAGTAACATTCTAGAATAACAGTTAAAGTCGCTTGTAAGATACGGTTGAGGCCCTTTATTAGCAGTGATTTGCTGGTAATCTAAGACTGAGTTTTTAGATTTTTCCATGTCCCATCTATTATTGACTAAGTAATCCAGAGCCATTTTTTTCAGTAGTCTTCTTGCGACCACCTCCATACTGGATGGTCTCGTAAAGTACTCTGGATGGCCGATCTCAGTCATCAAGTTTTTAACATATGCCAGCCATTTGATGTTGCTGGCACCGTCAAGGGTCAGACAGTCAGAGATTAAATTGCGGTTTAAGGATGTCTCCGGCGTGACCCACACCTTGTGCCATAGTAGTATGGGCGCAATTTTTATGGCATCTAAAATGTACGATAAGCTTAGTTCGATATGTAAGAGGTAGGTTGCTGTTGATTTAGTGGCCCCAAGCAAGTATCTGAGGTACTGGTTCTCGGTTAGTTGAATCGATGATGCACTTTCGATTCCCCAGATTCCTGAACCGTATATGGCCGTGGAGATACATTTAGCCTTGTAAATTATGGTCAGTTCCTTCACGGGTCTACCCACTATTTTAGCCGCAAAGGTATTTAGGGCTCCTACAGCCCGAGAGAACGCTAAGTTTCTTGCGCTCACAGCGGTATGCCAATTGCCTCTCCTATCGAAATTTATTCCTAGGTAAGAGAATTGGTCAGTGGTCTCAATCCTCCTACCCTCAAGGAATATTGAGCAGGATGCTTTCTTGGAACCATGCCCACAGGCCATGGTGAAAGTTTTCATGATGTTTATTCTTAGGCCCTTATCTTTCATGTAGTTGGAGAATTTCAGAATGGCCCTCTGTAGGCCTACCTTGGTTCGGGACATAATGGCAGCGTCATCTGCGTAAAGGATTATTGGCACCGGCTGCCCCTTGATCACTGGATAATCGAACTGTGACTCTTTAAGGTGATTACCTATGGAGTTTATATATAGGGTGAATAGTAGGGGTGCTAATATGCACCCCTGTCTCACGCCCCTCCTAATGGGGAACTTGTCCGAGCACTCTCCCTGAGTGCCGTACCTTACCCTGGCTCCAGCACCCCTATATAATTCCTTGATGAATGTAAGGATTTGGTCATCTATGCCCATGTCAGAAAGTGTGGACCACAAGTTATTGTGGTCCATACAGTCGAAGGCTGAGCTCAGGTCAACAAAAGTGATGTAAAGATTACCCTTCTTAGCTTGAGTGTACTTTGATATAACAAGGGCCAGGTTAATCCCTGTTCAACTGTGCCTTTGCCAGTTCTGAATTCGTACTGGAAGCTGGAAATAATATCACCCTCCTCCGCCCAAATTTGAATTCGGTTTAAAATTATGCGACCCGCTACCTTCATTAAGGCGTCGAGAAGGGAAATTGGCCGATAGCAAATAGGGTCGTTCCTGTCTCCTTTTTTGAAGATGGGAACGACTATGCTTCGGTCCAGGTAGGTATAAAACCATAGGAGTTTACGCTATTCAAGGCATTGGCTAACATGGGGGCCCAGAGATCAATTTCAGTTTTAAAAACATCTATTGGAATCCTGTGGGCCCGGGGCTTTGCCTGAGGGGCTTTGTTTAATTGCGGCAATAACTTTTTCGCAGGTGAAGGTGATACCCAACGGGAATACACCCGCGGTGTGGATATCATAGTCCTCTGGTGTTGTTACTAATGTAGAAACTACAGAATCAGGGGAATCTGCATTGTCATAAAGACGTGTGAAATGCTTTACCCAGGTTTCGCCGTTAATGGCGATATCTAGTGTGTCTGTCTGCTTGTTCTGCAAATGATGGCATTGACGGCCTTCCAGAAGGCGGTCATATCTCTGTTTTTTGAGGCATTATTCAGGGCTGACCATGCCTCTAGCTTCAAGGATTGTTTCCTGGTTTTGACTGCCCTGGAATATAGCTTTCTGGCTAGGCGAATCTCCATCTGGGATCTCGGGGATGTATGCAGTGCCTTTTTTAAAGCTTTAAGGGCCAGATGTAGGTAATTCTTATTTACCGATTCTAAAATACCGAGTCATACCGAATCGGTATTTCAGAATCGGAAAATGAGATGTCGATAAAAAATCGGTAAAAATTACCGATTCGGAATCAGTCGGTATCCGATATCGGTATTTACCGAGTCAGAATTTACCTACTCGGTAAAATCCGAATCGGTAAAACCCAATCACACCAACGGGTCCATGGCCCATAGGAATGAATGGGTAGTACAGAATCGGAAAATACCGAGTCGGTAAAAACCGACTCGGTAATTACCGAATCGGTAAAATCCGAATCGGTAATTTGAAACTGACAAACATGTGAGCCTGTGAACCAATCAGGAACTCCAAACACACCCAAATCCAAATCCACTGGGGAACTAACCAATCAGATCCAAGCACCCCTCCCCAGTACCTGGGACTGGACACGCCCATGCAGGTGCAGAAACCAACAGTCAGGAGAGCAGGAGGACAGAGTGTGGAGCAGGCTTCCCTGAGCTAACCAACACAGCGCCATGGAGAGTCAGGAGGCACAGAGGGATGCTGCAGAGCGCAAAAGGAAGCAGAAGTTCAGCCAGGAAGAACTTCAGGTGTTTGTATTAGATGTGGCAAGCAATTACAGCAACATTTTCGGGAAGCTATCTCTGCATGTAGCAGAACCCATCAAGCGCAGCACCTGGATGGAAATACAAGGCAAGGTAAATGCCATTGGTGTCACCCACCGTGACCTTGAAGATCTGAAAAAACGGTGGTATGACATCCGCATAATCACAAAGAAGAAACTTTCTGCCCACCGCAAGGAAAGTGATGCAACAGGGGGGGGAAGAAACCGAGTCCCAAGACTCAGCGACATCGAGGAGATGTTGGCATCCACCCTTGAGCAGGAATGCATCCACGGCATCGGGGACGCAGACAGCTCAGCAAGAGGCGCAAAGAAACAAGGTAAGATGCATGTACATTGTCATTTACCCATTTACCTATTCCCCTCACACACTCTGTGTGCCCAAATCAGACTCCAGAACAGGTTTAACTAATGTCCTGCAATGCATCCTGGGAAATGTAGTCATGTGTAGATACCTCAGAGCAGTCAGCATGCATTGCAGCAAGGGGACCAACAGACAACTAGCATAGGCAAATGAGAGACAGGCAAAGGTGCAATAGAAGTGTGTTTTATCATGAGACACAGGTGAACAACTCCACTGACACAATGTCCATGTCTGTCCACAGGAGAGTCAATGCGCAGCACACCAGAGGATAGAGAGAAGAGGAGGGAAGGAGCAGGACCAAGCACATCACACGGAGGGATGGACCAAGAGCAGGCAGCCGTGTCACCAGAGGAGCCTACATCACCACATCCACAGTCCCCTCTCTTATTCGGGAGTCAGGAGACAGGAGCGGCTGGACATTCACTCACCCCCACAACACCATCCCCAGTGCTGGGAAGGGCAAGGTGCCGTGATGTGCCCCCTCGCAGAATACTTGAAACATCTGAGGAGGAGGAGGTGGAGGGTGACACACAGGAAACAGGCAACACCGAAGAGCTGCCCACTCCCAGAGTTACGCGGGCCAGTGTCCGAGGGCGAAGGCCACGGGAGGCAGATGATGTGCGTCAGGTTCAGGGTGTCTTCTGTGGACTGGAGGCCACCATGGTCAAAGTTCAGCGCCTGCAGGCGAAAGCGATGATGGGGGTTCAAAGGCAGGCACGCACAAAAAACAAGAAGCTCGATGCAGTAGGCAAGGGCATAGGGGAAATGGCAGAGAGCATGCAGTCAATGGCGTCTGGCATTTCTGACATTACACAGTGCATGACAGTGCTGTGTGACAAGTTGGACAGGGACCATTTAGAGAGACGCAAGGCTCGTGTGGATGTGCAGCAGCAGACAAAAGCCCTGAACAGGTTTGCTACTGCTACCACCGTGCTGTGCAGACGGTCAGTGGTGATGCAGGATGCCATAGTGCAGTGCTGCAACAATTTATCTGAAGGAATGGCCAGGATGACCTCTGCAATGGAGCTCGTGCTCGCTCAACAGACTGGCACTGGAGGCGACACTTGTGTGTTGGAAAGTGAGGGGTCCACCAGCAGGAGTGGTGCAAGCACTCCTGTGCAAGACTTACGTCGGAGCAGCAGGCGTCGGGGAAGTGAGACAGGCCACACTGAGAACATTGACTCACAGCCACAGCAGTTCCGCCCTGTGGTCCGTGGCCACAAACAATGACTTTGCTCTCCACCCAAGGAAGAAGTCACGGTGGTGTTAACCGTGACAACACAGTCATGGACTGTTTGACATTGTGTGCCCAATGTGTGATATCAATGCAGTAGCGTAGTGAAAATTAAACTACTTACACAAATTACTTTGCCTGCCTGTGTATCATTACTCACTCAGAAATATTGCTGTGTAATCTCTTCCCGTCTCAGTCTCCCATCTGTAGCTGCTGCTGACACCATAGCATGGGGCTCTGCCTCCTCTGTGTCGTCATCAATGTCCTCATGATGTGTGATCTCCACCTCTGTGCCTTACTTTGTTGCGAGATTATGTAAAATGGCACATGTCGCTTTGATCTTGCAGCAGATTATTGGGGTGTACTGCCGTGCCCCTCCACTCTTGTGGAGGCAGCGAAACCTGCTCTTAAGGAGTCCAAATGTGCGCTCCACAACGTTTCGTGTAGATCTGTGAGCCACATTGTAGCGCCTTTCACTTCTGGTGGATGGGTTGAGGTAGGGAGTGAGCACAAAGGACCGCAGGGCATATGCACTGTCGCCTAGTGGGGAGAGAGAATGACATTAATTGCATGTACATGAGACGTAGATCTGCTGTGAGTGTCATGGTGTGTCAATGTGAATTACCTAGCAGGTATCCATTTCCAAATTCTCCGGCAAGTAGGCGTGTGTATATTCCACTATTCTGGAATATATATGAATCATGGGTACTTCCGGGGAACTTGGCTACGATGTCTGTGATGAGATTCCCTGCGTTACATATGACCTGGACGTTGATGGAGTGCGTCGACTTGCGGTTCCTGTATATGTGCTCTGTGGCTGCAGGTGGACAGAGTGGGACGTGGGTACCATCGATGCAGCCTATCACGTGAGGGAAGTGTGCCAGGTGATAGAAGTCTGTCTTGGTTTTGGCTAATTCTGCTGGTGTTGCAGGGAATGAAATGTAATGCCCCATCCTCTGCATCATTGCGTCGAGAAACCTCCTGAAGAAGCGGGACAGGCAGCCCTGGGACACACCACCGACTGCAGCTATCACACTCTGGTAGCTCCCAGAGGCCAGCAGGTGTAGGCTACATAGCACCTGGACATGGGGTGGGATGGCGTGGGCCCTGGTGTTGGGTGCTCCAGGAGTGGGTGTAGGTCCCTGATCAAGTCCTTGATGGTTTGGGGATGTAGCCTGTACCTCTGGAGTATTTCAGGCTCTGTCAGTTGGAACAGTGTTATCCTCTGCCTGTACACTTGTTCCTCCCTTTGCCATTCTCTCTCTTCTGCTGCCTGTAGTCTTTGCCGTCTTGCTATGACGTAAAAAGCCACCATTATGGTTTCAGAGGTGCATTTTGGGTCTCTTTTTATGGCCCTCCCCTGGTTACCACCTGCATTCAATCCATGGTAAATACCGACTCTTAAATACCGATTTTCTGCAAATTCGGTATTTTTGGGCTTTCCTACATCTCCATGGCCTGTTTTTACCGTTTCTTATTTACCGATTCGGAAAATAAGAATTCGGTATATTAGAATTCGGTAGATTCCGCCTCGGTAATTTACCGATTCATATTTACCGAGTCGGTATTATTCCGACTCATATTTACCGAGTCGGTATTATTCCGACTCATATTTACCGAGTCGGTATTATTCCGACTCGTACTTTCCGAATCGGAAAATATTGGGCTCCTACATCTCATTCCATGGTTACCGGTCGGTAACGGCCGATTTTACCGATTTTCGGCCGTTACCGACCGGTAATTGGTGACCTACATCTGGCCCTTAGTGCTTTAGTGCAGTTGTTATCAAACCAGCCATTTGGTCGGTTTGATGCGGAGCGGTATTCCCTGGTCAAAAGCTTTTTTATTTCTATTAGAATTTTTAGGAAGGAGCCCAGGACTTTTGCTGGAGTTTCTATAAGGGACAGACAAGTGTAGATTTCTTCCCTGGATTTCGATACTAAGTTTATTAACAGTCTCGCTGGGTCCACCTTATTCCATTTAATGGAATATCCGTTTCTACGCCCTAAATTGATCTCTGGTTGATATAAGACTTTGTCCCCCCGAGCCTGTTCTTGCCCCTCTAGTTTTATGGAAAAGGAGATCAGGTAGTGATCGCCATAAATAGCATCCAATGTTTCCCATGACGTCACTATCCGGGCATGGGTTTTTGATAAAAGTGTGAAATCTATTATAGAGTTACACCCCCTCTCATGAAATGTTGGCTGGAAGTGGGCGGTTGGGGAGCATAGCTCGTAAATATAGGATAAATTAAAATAGAAGATCATATTATTAAATATATCGCCTGATGTGGAGTGAGTGAAATGGGTCGGGTTGTCGTCCTTGTGCTCACCTAGGCCGCACAAGCCTTTCGAGCAGTTGGGACAGACAGCACAATTAAAGTCGCCTACCCAGATAAATAAGCGCTCCCCTCCTGTCTGGGGGTCTACAGCAAATCATTCCCGTGAAAAGGCTACCTCTAGGTCCCTGCAACAAAAAGCCCTTAAGTTCTATCCCGGCAACCTCATCGACCTTCAGGGGAGCAAAATTCAACTCCTCCTTGAAGATCACTCCAACCCCTCCTCCTCTGCACACTGTTCTTGGATTATGCTAAATTTTATAACCAGCAGGGCAGGCAAATCCTACTTCTACCGCGGACTCAGCGCTGATCCAAGTTTCTGTTAGGAACAGTGCGTCCAGGTTCATATGTTCAATCAAAACTGAGACTTCCACATGATGCTTGACTAGCGACCGACTATTTATCAGACCTCATATCAAGATTTTATTCTCATCATGCTTGATGGGCCGCCAGTAGGCAAGATCGATATGTGCCCTCTTACCTAGATTAAGTAACTGTTCTCTTGAATAGGTCACACGGCCTTTCTCGCAGCCTGAACGGGCAGCATGGCTGGCACTAGGCACATCCAAGGCACAGACGGGCGCAGGCGGGTTTGCCTCTGGCTCCCCTCCGGCTCGCCATCGGCGCGCCAGCTGCGCTCACACTGGGCGCTTGCATTGCCCGAGTTAAATAGGCAGCAAGTGTGGACCACCTCGTCACTAGTACGCTCACCAAAATGGCGCCTAAGAATGGCAAGTCCACCCCCAAAATAGCGCTGGAGCAAAAAAGGTGAAATTGTAACCCCGCTCAAGCAGCAGGTGAGAGGAGATTCGTTTTACTGTGCGAGTATGCGGAGAAAGTGTAGCATAGAAGACTTTATTAAAAACAAGTTTAAAAACTCAATGCTCGAAAATAGCAGTAACGTGCTACAGAAGCAATTCACCAGCAGCTGACAGCCTAAAAAGCCCTGATGTCCTTTTCCTCAAATACGACACCAGAAACCTTTTATGACCAAATCATTCATTGCTCGATTTTCTAAGCTCTAATTAGCTGTTGTTTTCAATAAAAAATGCTTCTAGTGCACTAAATAATTAAAGCTGAGAAGGCAGTCACTTGTTCAGTTTTGTTGCCGGTCATGGAAGTGCAATATAGAACATAACACTTCTCAGGTGCTGTTTACCAAATTCTCTTGATTGTCCTATAATGTCATCAGGGTACTCAGCGTCTTTAAAGGTTCCAAGGCTGTAGAAGCCACTGTGTTACAAACACTACTCACAATGACATACTACGTGGTACCTAGTTCTCCACATGCTTGCTATACTTCTTATTCCGCAGTACATGATGATCTAATCATAGTAGAGCATCTCTCAATGGCTACGTCTCTTGCATCTTCATTAAAATGCAGCTGGTCATATATCCACATGTGCACCATTGTCCTACAAAAGAAAATATAAATAATGTGTTATAACATGTTAAAAAACACAAAAAATGTCAAAAAGAAATTGCATACTAATCAAATGTCATAATTTTAACATCCAACTGTGCCCCCTATGCGACTGTTTGAAAAAAGATGAAATTAAAAATGTGTATGGGAAGTCTCATCAACTGATCACTCATAAGTGTGCAAGTAACTCCTCACTTGCATTCATCACATTGGAGTAATGCAACCAGCTTCCAGGATAAACCTGGACTCCAATCTGTGTAGTGATGCTACTCTGTCCCATCCCCTTTCATGTTTGTGTAACATGTAAGTGAAAAAGTATGTGGCTTTCGCCCAATCTCTGTCATGCTTCTCATTGATGTGTTTTGCTGAACCATAGCTCTGATTGTTATGTGTAATGACTCTCTAATGTTCTAATATCGTTTTTCTTTTTTACAAGAAATGTGGGTGAGCCAATATTCCATTTGTCACACGGACATGTGAGTATGCTTACTATAAAATCAGTTTTGCAGTTAATACACTAGGGTATTCACAATTTCTTCTTGCCATGTGGAAGGTTCTCTCTTGTACGTTGACACTGTGTTTACAAGCCTTGCACTGGCCACAACGTTTAAACCCCTTTCTCTATTTGAGGCAATCTGCATGTGGTTGAGAATGTTAGGTTGAGACTTTGGGGAAAGGGGTATTGTAGTACAGAGAGCCAGCGATGCCAGTAAGCTCCAGAGCAGGATATTGGGCACTTGATTACTTTTCTTGCGCCTCCTATTCAAAGAAGAACATTTTCCTGTGACGGTGGATTTGTTCAGAGTTATATTTTTTCCTAATCAAGATGGTCTTCTTCTACCTAGTTTTTGCTACCAGAGCTTCCTGGTTCAAGATGGCATTCAACCATTTTCCAGTTCAATGCATTTTTGGTTTTTTTTCGACAGTTGTTTTTACTTGGTGGAGTTTTCATCCTGGAAGATAATGCTGGAATATTTGTCTGCTCTGTATGAGGGTTGTTCTGGTATCTAGCTTCACAACTCTCGAAAGCTCGTCATCTGGAATTAAAAAATATACATATCGCTGAGAATGTATTTTTCTGCCTTTCGTGACTGTTTGTTTCTTAATGAGTCCCTCTGAAGGACACATTTCATGTGTATGCAAATTCAGGAAGGCCCTATGGTTTCTGGGAGGAGTCATCCTAAGCATGGAAGCCAGTCGAACTCCTTTGCATTAACTTTCCTTGATTCACTTATATAACACTGTGAATTATTTACCAATTTCACAAAACCCCTTAAAGATTTTCTGGGTGTACAAGTAAAGTGCTCTGGCACTCAATAAATCTCCTGTATCCGCGGAACATTGACCCCAGAATGCCTATCACACTCAATTGCTGAATGACACAATGTATTTTCAAATGTATTTAAACATATGATTTAAGATTATTTCCCATTATTTTTTTCTACATGTTCCATGAAAACTCTTGCTCCATTTTCGTTTATGGAAATCATATTTTATTTGGGTTTCTGTGTATCTTTAACAAAAATTCAAACTCATATGTACTTTTATCAAATGTATTTCCTGTCATTTTTTGTGAAAGCCCAAAGCATTTTCTACTGCCTCACTTCTTCATTAGAAAAATATTCCTGAAACAGCAAATTACGAGAAAAGCATAACCAACAATTCAGATTGCAGTGTCCTACATTTTGTTTTATTGTTTAAAAACATCTTCTAGTCTGAAATAGTTTTATATTTTTACTTTTGTAATTAGGCACTGGGAGTAGTCACCCTTTTTTAAGGAAATCACAAAGTACTCAAGAGATATTGTCACTGAAAAAAGCTATCACTCTCTATCGTCCCTCCATGATCAATCCCTCTATCGCAAGTGGTCTGCCAAGTGCCAGGACACGGCGGTGGTGTGAGTGTGGAATAATCCACTGAGGCTGAGCACATCTTAGTTTGTTGACCCCCTTGGTGTTTATACTCCCAGATCTTGGGCATGCGAGCATTGCAGTAGAGTTCCACAATCTCTCTCCAACTACTGCAGTCTAGATAACTCTTATCAACAACTCAACGGCAACAGTTATGTTCTTACACCAGAGTCAGGCACCGAGATTGTCACTCTTGTGGGTGCCAGAGTGAGTCATTTAACTAAGTCTACATCATCTTTGCTCCATGAGACCTTTGAGATTCAGGGATCTGCTGGGGATCAGGGATGGCAGTGCCAAACAATTGTTATTTCCCTATCTGTTTATCTTGGCTAGATTTCATCCAAAGAGTTTGTGTGAAGAGAAGTGTGGTTTCTTGACTAAAGTAAGGCAAAAGCAGAACTTATATGAGCCTCTGGGGCCTCATTTATGAGAAATGACGCATCGCTGCGTGAAAGCAGCGATGCGTCACTTCTCAGTGCGCACTCCTTGCGACATACCTGATGCGTCAATGTATGACACATCATGTCACAAGGAGTCGCAAGGAGTTACAGATACATCAGTATTTCTGACGTATCTGTAAGCGCAAAAGTGACGCATTGCTGGAGTGTGTCACAAAAGTGACGTAACTCCAGCAATGCGTCCTTTCACATGGGGCAAGCCCCATGTGAAAGGGCTTGCGGCAGTCTTACGCCTGCTGTGAGGCAGGCGCAACAGCGTCCTAAAAGTGACGCAGTGAAATCTCATAGATTTCACTGCATCACTATTACGAGGCTTTTTGCGGGGGAACGCCCCCTCTGCATACATTATACCTGATGCAGGTATAATGTAGCGCAGGGGTTTACAAAGTGACGCATCTGCTTAGATGCGTCACTTTGTAAATAGTGCGCAACAGGAGGCATGTTTTACGCCACAGATGCGTCATAAAAAGTGACGCATCGGAAGCGCAAAACTGACGCAAGGCCTCATAAATGAGGCCCCTGGTCTTTCCATCAGGACCAATGAACCCATAGGGAGGGGCGTGTATGTGGGTATCAAAGATGTATTGCAATTCGGTGCATCAAACAAGGCAGTGCCACAGGGGAAGTGCATTTTTGCATGAGATACTGATAATTCTTGCACTGTTCCTAATTGCCATCGAATCAGAGATTGTTTCTCAGTACAAGATCCAGGTCACAGTACTGAGATCATTCAAAGAAACGCCAGCAACATGTGCACGCACATTTCACATGAATACACCAACGCAGTAAATCACTTCATGGCGTTTACTCCACTCCCTCCACTAGCACATGACATGGGTACACTACACCAGCTGTCAACAGGAGAGCTCCTTCTCAAATACCACCAATCTAGAGAGTGGTTTGATTCCATGTGCTAGTAATTGTACCTGATTGGATAACCAGAGGTCTGCACATTACCGCACTTCAGCTGTCCAGGTTGCTGTATTCCTTGTTCTCATTACGCCTGATTACCTGAATAGGGCTGTGTTCCTAAACACATTTCTGGTTTACAGACTCCATTTTCTCAAATGACTTTTATAAGTGTGCCTAATTGTGCCAAGTATGACGTGCATCTAACTTTATTTGAATAAGTAATCAAACTGAATTTTCTATAATCTGCTAAACTGTGACTTATTATGTACACACGATTTTGTGACTTAATGGCCTGATTCCATGAAATCCAATACATACAACATCCTGGATGCGGTGTTCAGCCAGCTATGTTGTAATCATGGCTGCTGTTGTGCATAATGGACATTATGACTCACACTGCTGATTTAAATGTCTTCTTTCACAAAATATCTTTAACTCATTTGAATGTCCTTTGTTGTTGTTCGCCTGGTTCACTGGAGATAAATTTGAAGTTCTATAGAACTGTACATAACATTGAACGAGACACTTATCTATATCATAATCACAAAAATAACATAAGGTTACCTTGTAACGTATGCTTACAACGAGTTAGGTACTGGAATATATTGAAAAACAATAATTTAGGGACATTAAAATTTTTTAAACTGAGTTCTCATCTGCGATAGTACTTGGTGCCATGGAGACGTAATCCCTAAATCTACACTGGAGAGTTTGCAAGGAGAGTCTTACACCCTCCTGGTTAAGACTACATATCCTCAACTGGTACCCTAACTCACTGTCATTTTAAAGTTTTGTCCATGGAGAACTTCAGCATTGTTAGCCTGGTGTAATAAAAAATCATAAATAAAAAATACACAAGCACGCACGCACGCACACACAGGTAAACTACAGTTATGGTTATAAACTAAAACCAAAAAAATCCACCGAAATTTGCATATTAGTGTTGAAACCACAATGAAGACTCTAATCGTTTACCCTTGATTGCCTTAACAAAAACATCATATTTGTTCTGTAAAAGAGACATTCAAAATGATTTATGTGCAAATTAAAACCGTATTTCTGTAAAAATAAGTACTGGTTAGAATGAAAAGAGTTCATAAGCCTACTGCTAATTCTTCTCTTGCATTTAAATCATTTGGGTCGTGCATATCCAAATTATATATTCACACTGAATTGTCCTTCATATTTTTTTCTCTGTCTCCACCTCGTACATCATTTCAGATCTGTGCTGTTCCGAAAAAGTTATACTTCTTTAGTGTTTTTGGATAAAATGACGAGTGAAAGGATATGTTTTATCATGCTCTAATAAATACGTTACTTCACAAGAATGTAGAGCCAATGTATCTTTTAGGGCAAGAACATTCAATTAAAAAGAGCTGTACACTCAGACTCGCCAGAAATTAACATTTTCTTATCATGCTTGGCAGTTTTGTGTGGAACCGTCCCTTTGCTAACATTCTGCCTGTATCCACAAGCTTTACATTTTGAACATTTTCAAAATCTTTTTTGTTTCTGTTGGCCAATTGGGCTGTATTTCTTCAGTAGATAAGTATCTATGCCAGAGAGTGATCCGTGAGTAGTGGAGTTGGAGCCTTGAGATATATATATATATATATTCACTGAAAAAACCATAGGTTTGACACCAGTTATAGTTAGCTGGAAATTTTACTGATATAAAACCAATGAAATTCCACGTTATAGTTAGTTGGACTCACTATAACTTGCGCGTGTAATGCACTGCTGATGACGTCACATATTACATCACTCATGACATCACTGATGACACCATCCTTGTGACACAGTGACAGACCTCCTTTCACTGTAATCTAACCCTTGAAACACATATTCAAAAATAGAAACTAAAATTTTCAAAAAAATGGAGATACCCATACCAGTTACAACAACCAATTCAATAATTCCACCATCTATATACACATGCACTAATTCACCAACAGTTCTATATAGTCACTCATACATATATTCACTAATCATATGTAGTGATACACCTACACACCGACAGTCATCCAAAAGTTATTCACACACATACTCACACATGCAAATAAACTATTGAACATCCATTTATTTGCATAAACAGCTATACACACACTACCACTTTACTTCTAAGGAAACTTACACATACTTACTCTCTTAAAAAATCACTTATAGAAACACATACTAATTTAAACAGGAACTCTTACAATCCCTCACTCTCACATATACTCACTTATATACATCAATATTCACATATACTAGATTAAAACATATGTAGTTACTGATAAAGACACTAATAAGACAGTCATTCACTCACTAACACAGACATATACACACTCATCCACCCATACAGTCCTGCACATATGCTGTCTTCAAAACACATACAAACAGAGACTCAGTCATTCTTGTATCTATGTACTAAGTAATACTCCCACCAAAGCATGCAAACACTCATACTGATACTAAGAAAAACATCTAATAACCTATATACATACACATGTACCTACTCATCAACCCATGCAGCCACTTATACACAAAGTGAAACACTAATACATATATTTAAATATTTAAGCATTACTCACTAATATATGTATTCACTAAGATATTCAATAATATATACATATATAACACATATTTATTTTTCAGAAAGACACACATTCACTGGATGGTGTCATCAGTGATGTCATGAGTGATGTAATATGTGACGTCATCAGCAGTGCATTACACGCGCAAGTTATAGTGAGTCCAACTAACTATAACGTGGAATTTCATTGGTTTTATATCAGTAAAATTTCCAGCTAACTATAACTGGTGTCAAACCTATGGTTTTTTCAGTGAATTTCATAGGTTTTGTAAATGCTACTTCCTAACTATAACGTGTGTAAAACCTATGGTTTTTTCAGTGAATTTCATTGGTTTTTAAAATGCTAATTCAGAAATATCTCGTGTATACAACCTATACTTTTGTCAATAAAGTTCTAGCAATATTTTTTTCAGAAACAAGCCGTTTTCTTCACTGTTCAAGTTGCATAGAGACTCCTTGTAAAGCGATACAGAATTAGAAAGTCTGTACCTTGCCTTTTTTTCAACGCATTAAAATTTGCCTGTAAATAAAAATAGCCTTTCTAAACTTTCGTGCACGACCCGGTGTGCGCACTCTCGGCAACAGTTCTCAATAAAATTGATAGCGCATTTCCAGGCTTTCATGCGCGACCGACTGCGCGCACTCGCCTATATATTACGTGAAAACTTTGCAATCTGAACCTATTGAATTTCTTCATAGACCCATCAAAGAACTTATAATACGTCAAAGAGACTAAACCTAGGCTTCTTTTTTAATATTATGAAAATTTTCATTAAATGGAGCCGAATGTCTTTTTAAACTTTCGTGTGTGACCGAATGTACAGACCTTGGTATTTTAAAAAAATATATAAAAGGTTTTATACTTTAACAATTGTATGCTTGAATCGAGCTCAGAAGATATATTAAATCCGGATATGTTTGGATTTACTCCTTTTCACGTTTTGAAACTTCGCTGAATTAGACCGCTACTTCCAAATGGCGTACGTGACCAGATACTATCACCGCGTACACGTCCTGAGATGCGCATGTGAAGTCATGTGACTTGAAAACAACACTTCCAATTGGTTCTTAGTAGTTTCTATTCTGCAATTTACACGGAGCACTCCACCCACTCCTCTCACTATCTTTTCTACTCTCAAAAGAGAACAACGTTCAACACCCTTCGGAAGACTTTGCTGAAATGGCTGCCGCCCCGCATTCATCTTCCGAATCTGAAGGAAATGAGCGACTACCTTTAAAAAGAAAAAAGGAATCTTTTATTTGGCAATTTTTCACTTATCCTGAAGAACAAAAGAAAGTGAATGCGCCAAAAGTTACCTGCACGATATGCAATTCGGTTCTCTCAAGAGGAAATCCAAGAAAAAATATTCCTTTTCCATACATACCATGGTGCGGCATGTCAAACAAGTGCACCCTGTGGAATTTGCACAGGCATCGACAAGAGCCCTGGCCACGCTATTACCATCAGAGGTGGCCAGCACATCTTCTGGTGGACGACCTGTATCTCCATCGAGTGCTGTGATGGACTTGAGACCATATCTTGCAAAGGTGCACATGAAATGCAACGAGTGTGGAGAAATTCTTCTGTACGGAGAGCAGAGCCTCATTCTTACTAAACTAAAAATTGAGAGTCATAAATGCCCCGAGAAAAGATAAATTGCTTCATTTCATTTTGATCCTGTGTCACACATGAAAATGTTGTTGCAAGTTAAAAAAATCAAAAACTGCATGACACTGTTCCTGTCAAGGTAGCATAGCTGACGGCCTAGGGGTGGAGGACCGTTGTGCAAATACCCCGGGAAGGACTCTGGATATGCTTGGTCCCTGAGATTCTTCGATGTCACTGCCTTCCACAAATGGCATAAGTCCTGGATGTTCGGTGCCATACTTGAGGGTTTGACCTAAAGACACGTCCTGCGGTGCCCTGGTCCAAAATCAAACAACATAACACTTGTTTTAAAAAAAAAAAAAAAAAAGTTCTTTTCAGAACTAACTCATTGTACCAAAAACAGCTCCAGGAGCATATTATAAAGGGGGTTTATCTCCCCTTTTTTGGCTTTCGTTCGTGCGCGACCGTGTGCGCGCACCCGCCTATATATTTCGGGAAAAATTCGCGATTGCAACTTATTAAATTTCTTCATAGACCCATCAAAGAACTTATACTACGTCAAAGACAGTAAACCTAGGCTTCTTTTTTATTATTATGAAAATTTTCATTAAATGGAGCCGAATGTCTTTTTAAACTTTCGTGTGTGACCGAATGTACACACCTTGGTATTTTAAAAAAAAAATTAAAAGGTTTTATACTTTAACAATTGTATGCTTGATTCCAGCTCAGAAGATATATTAAATCCGGATATATTTGGATTTACTCCTTTTCACGTTTTGAAACTTCGCTGAATTAGATCGCTACTTCCAAATGGCGTACGTGACCAGATACTATCACCGCGTACACGTCCTGAGACGCGCATGTGAAGTCATGTGACTTCACAACAACACTTCCAATTGGTTCTTAGTAGTTTCTATTCTGCAATTTACACGAAGCACTCCACCCACTTCTCTCACATCTCTACCCTGTTATCTGCAATTGTGAACATCAAAAGGAGCTGCGCTACGCCCCTGTAAGAGGCCTCACTCCCACTGCTGCAACGGCTTGGCAGTCCTCCAGATGCACAGGAACAGCCCCTCCGATCCATTGAAGTTCTCTGTCGTGAGAGGCCTCCCTCCCACTGCTGCAACGGCTTGGCAGTCCTCCAGATGCACAGGAACAGCCCCTCCGATCCATTGAAGTTCTGTGTCGGTCTCAATACCACTTACGAAATGAAAATAAGCACTGAAGAATATTTATGCTGTAGCAGGAGGAGTACTACATGCTTGCAGAATGCATTCTATTACCTATAAAAAAGTGAAACACCCACGCTGCAATCATATAGAATACTTCCTCTAAAGAAGCCTGTGAATAACTTTCGAACATCAGGTTAACCTTTTTTTACTCTCTCATCATTGTTAAAGATAAGTATTTACAATACTATATTAAACAATGCCATGATTTTTCCTTTTTAATTTTAAAAATCTTGCAATCTTTCACAAACCCAATACTCATGGCTTCTTTTTCGAGACAAAAATCTTGCAATATTACATACCTACATAGAATAACAGAAAAAACATAAAACTACAAAGGCCAAACAGTCTACTAAACGCGGATTTGTAACCTATGGGGCAGATTTATGTTAACTACTTCATACCCAGATATGCACCAGTTAATGTGCACCACAGTATGGTAGTGCTCCGTTACCCATGGTGTGCCACATTTGAAATGTGGCGCACCATGGTGCAAAAACAGCCATACATGCGTAACACATCTGTGCTCAAAAACTAATACATTGCTAGAGTTGCATCGCAACTGTGATGCAGCTCCAGCAAGGCTCACCAATGCACTATATTCACAATGCTGCGTCAATACCTACGCCTGCTTAAAGCACATGCACAGTTTTGAAACAGCATGGGCCTGAAAGTCACTGAGTGAAATATCATACATTACAGTCAGCCACTTTCAAGACGCATTCCTTCAGAGGAACACTTACCGGTTATTAGAGGTAGATCGTCCGACTCCACCGGAGGAGACCCCTAATAAAAAAGACATATATAAAATGCGGACTAGCCGCTGTATCGTGCTAGCAAACTTTAACTTAAAAATCGTTAGAAAAAACAAAAGGAATCGAGCAAAATCAGTAGGCCACTGATAGGATCTCTTTTTCACCTCGCTAAAATAGAAACATTAGGAACAACCCCTCATGAGAAATATGAAACTAGTGAGAGAAACCGAGCTCGACGCCATGATGGCTGCAAGATAGCTCGGCTCCGCCGCCCACCCCGCCCAAAATAACGACAAACCCTATACAAATATTATAAATAAATACAACACACCAGCAAAGTAACAGTGTAAAACGTTTTATTAAATAACTATTTACATGGCAGCCTGCTGAAACATGAAAACAACACTTCCAATTGGTTCTTACTAGTTTCTATTCTGGAATTTACACGCAGCACTCCACCCACTTCTCTCACTATCTTTTCTACTCTCAAGAGAGAACAACATCCTACATTTTTCGGAAGACTTTGGTGAAATGGCTACCGTATCTCATTCATCTTCCGAATCTGAACAAAATGATCGACTACCTTTAAGAAGAAAAAAAGAATCTTTCATCTGGCAATTTTTCACTTATCCTGAAGATCAAAAGAAAGTAAATGCACCAAAAGTAACCTGCACGATATGTGACTCGTTTCTCTCAAGAGGAAATCCAACAAAAAATATTCCTTTTCCACACATACCATGGTGCGGCATGTCAAACAAGAGCACCCTGTGCAATTTGCAGAGGGATTGACAAAAGCCCTGGCCACGCTATTACCATTAGAGGTGGCCAGCACATTTTTTGATCGACGACCTGTATCTCCATCGAGTGCAGAGATGGACTTGAGATATTTAACTATATATGGTCTATAACCTATGGTTTTTTCAGTGAATTTGCTCCGCTGCCCACCCCGCCCAAAATAACGAGAAACCCTATGCAAATATTATAAATATATACAACACACCAACAAAGTAACAGGGTAAAACGTTTAATTAAATAACTATTTACATGGCAGCCTGCTGCAACATCGATCCAAATGCATGGTTTTTTCAGTGAAATTCCTCCGCCGCCCACCCCGCCCAAAATAACGAGAAACCCTATGCAAATATTATAAATATATACAACACACCAACAAAGTAACAGGGTAAAACGTTTAATTAAATAACTATTTACATGGCAGCCTGCTGCAACATCTCCGCCAGCAGACGGCGTGGGGTGCACTGGAAGGGAGAGGTGGCGCGAACGAGCATCTCCCACCTCCCCAGGTGGAGGTTTCTCAGCTACACCCCAGCGCTTCACTGATCTCCTTGTCCTCAGTCAAGCATCAATAGTAAGATTTTCATAGGTGAGTGTAGGTTCATAGTTTGCCATCCACAGACTAAAAGCCTGGAGTGGCAGTGAAAAAACCATAACTAGGTAAGAAGGAACGCAGAGGCTGTAGGAAGGACTCTGCATATGCTTGGTCCCTGAGATGCTTCGATGTCACTGCCTTCCACAAATGTCATAAGTCCTGGATGTTGGGTGCCATAGTTGAGGGTTTGACCTAAAGACACGTCCTGCGGTGCCCTGGTCCAACCATCACATATACCTGCGCCAGGAGACGGCGTGGGGTGCACTGGAAGGGAGAGGCGGCGCGAACGAGCCTCCCCCACCTCCCCAGGTGGAGGTTTCTCAGCTACACCCCTAAAGACACGTCCTGCGGTGTCTTGGTCCAACCATCACATATACCTGCGCCAGGAGACGGCGTGGGGTGCACTGGAAGGGAGAGGCGGCGCGAACGAGCCTCCCCCACCTCCCCAGGTGGAGGTTTCTCAGCTGCACCCCAGCACTTCACTCGACATAGGCGGCTGGCTCCCGGGGTCCGGCGGAACTATTAGCCTTTTGGTGACTCTTCCATTCTGGGCCTTGTCCCACAATCCGTTTGACCTGAAGACACGTCCTGCGGTGCCCTGGTCCAACCATCACATATACCTGCGCCAGGAGACGGCGTGGGGTGCACTGGAAGGGAGAGGCGGCACGAACGAGCCTCCCCCACCTCCCCAGGTGGAGGTTTCTCAGCTACACCCCAGCGCTTCACTCGACAAGCTGAGTTGCGCCCGCTCCTTCGGCACAGTGCCTCGCTCGGCCAGCTGAATTACGCCTGCTCTTGCTATTACAGCGTCTCACCCGCCATCCGGCTGAATTGCACCCACTCTTCCGGTACAGCGACAGGCGGCTGCCACGGAGCTCAGGAAATGGCGGTCGGCTCCACAGACTTGGGCCTGGCCTGCAAGGATGGCTCTGGACAACCCTGGAACTCGGACGCTTGACTGCTACGGCATGGGCCCCATTCCCAAAAGCGTCCCATCAGCCTTGAAGATTCTACAAGAGTCACCGGGGCCCCCGACTCCCGCAGAGTTCCGGTGGGGAGCTTCTGCCATGATTGCTCGCAGAATGGCCATGACGTAGCCACGGGGTGCTCTCATGCTGACGCCAGCTTCAGTCTGAAACTTCCAGAAACACTGTAGACTACCAATTCAATCAGTTCCGGTGGAGCCCCAACGACGTATCGCGTTGTTGCATAATGCGTCATATGACACGCTGCGTTAGCGCACCCGGAAGTGCTCCGGTGTGCGAGGCGCGAAGCGCAGCTTCCCGGAAGCAATCTGGGGCGCGGCGCGGAGCGTGTAATGTAAGCATAATAGGTCATGTGACTTGTTAATAAAACTTTTCATTGGTTTAGAAATATTTTTTGTCCCAAATGATGAAAACCCCTCCTTGTTTCCTCTTGACTCCTGCCCCCTCCCCAAGTCTTGCTCGGCCAGCTGAGTTTCGCCCACTCGTGCAGCCTACGACATGGATACGCCGGGGCGTTATGGATCAGTATGAGCAAATATACACTTGGGGATTCACAAGCAACAACAAGCCTTTGTATTTGGGGCTCTAAATCAACAACAGTGAGAGAACAGAACCGAACTAAGCACTCAGAGGCTACGTTTAAACGTAACATCATCTCCCCAAAGGTACATCACCTTACACACACATGCACTCTGATCTCCTTGGCCTCAGTCAAGCATCAATAGTATGATTTTCATAGGTGAGTCTAGGTTCATGGATTTCCATCCACAGACTAAAAGCCTGGAGTGAGAGTGAAAAAACCATAACTAAGTAAGAAGGAAGACAGAAACAGAATCTTCCTCTGCAACATCCGGCTCTGCATCGCTACTTACTTATAAATGCAGAAAAAACTCAATTAACACAAGGGCTCTTTTCAGAGCCACCTTATATCAAAGCACTCAAACTTCTGATTTATCTCCATTTTCACACTCTTCTAAATAAGTGTGCGCGCCCAAGTGCGTGCACCCCGCAACTTTTAAAAAAAATAAAATATATATATTTTCGCCTTTAAGGACCTTACTGCACACCCTGAGAAAACCTACGCAGCAAAACAATCTCTACCTTCTCCCCTTTCCATGTTCCAACGCTTTCAAATGAACAATATATTTACTCGCAGTGACAAAATGGCGGTCAACACTTCCTGATTTCCTTTGAATCGAACGTTAACACACGTCACGCAGCAAAAAAAAATTCCGCTCGGGCGCAGCCGCTTGAGTGCGCGCACCCGTGCGCGCTTACAGATATATAATTGACTTTAACTTTAATTTTCTCAGCAACTACTGAACGGATTTACACCATTCCAAAAAAAGCGTAATCTGCGAGCCGGACTCTACAGTTTTGCCAAATTTCTTATAAACCCATTCAGCCGTTCGACCTGTAGCCGTGTCTAAACGTCCTATGGAAAATAGCATGGAGAAAACACGTTTTGGGACCCCCCTTTTATCTCAGCCCCCACTTCACCAATCCCCCCCAAACTTTCAGGGAAGGAGCGCAGCGGACCGAGCCATCTTCTTTGAGAAATTCGCAAAGATTCATCCACCAGGGCCAAAGTTAATCCAAATAGAATGTTGAGGATTTCCTATGGAAACTAGGTCCTAACTATAACTACCTACTGGCGACCGCCAGTAGGTAATATATATATATATATATATTACCTACTGGCGGTTGCCAGTAGGTATATATAGTTAGGATTTTTTTGAATAGGGATTTCTGAAAATTCTATGTTGAATAACTTTGGCGTTGATGGACGGAATTGGCTGAAATTTTCAGGAAAATGGCACATTCTGTTTCTGAGCGTCCCCTGAAAGTTTGGGGGGGTTTTGTCAAGCGGGGGCCGAGAAAAAAGGGGGGGTCCCAAAACGTGTTTTTAACATTGAGTTTTCCATAGGGCGGTTGGACTCACTTTTAGCTCGAACGGCTGAATGGATTTCCACAAAACTTGGCAAAATTGTAGGGACTGGTAGCCCGATGTGCCTTTGCTATGTCTCAAGATATATGCTCCAGTGGTTTTTACGAAAATTAAATTTGAAAAATATATATTGGGCTACATTGGGCTATATATATGTTAGAGCCCAAATGTAGCCCAATGTAGCCCAATGTAGCCCAAAGATGGCCACCAGAGACAAAAAAAACAAATGTAGCCCAAATATCAGCCAGATGTAGCCCAACTATAGCCCAGTGACAGAATGTCCCAGAGTGTTCTAAAGAACAACTAGAGCGCTAACAGTCTTACTTATGACAAAAGTATGGCACACCTGAAGTCATCTTGATTGGAATAAAGTGTTAACACTTAAAAAATTTAATTTGCAAAGGAACAAAATGAGAGGTTTCATTTTGCCATAGAAATGTTATATATATATATATATATATATATATATATATATATATATATATATATATATATTACCTACTGGCGGTCGCCAGTAGGTGTATATAGTTAGCAGTTTTTTGAATAGGGATTTCTGAAAATTCTATGTTGAATAACTTTGGCGTTGATGGACGGAATTGGCTGAAAAAATTGTTTCTGAGCGTCCCCTGAAAGTTTGGGGGGGTTTCGTCAAGCGGGGGCCGAGAAAAAAGGGGGGTCCCAAAACGTGTTTTTAACATTGAGTTTTCCATAGGGCGGTTGGACTCACTTTTAGCTCGAACGGCTGAATGCATTTCTATGAAACTTGGCAAAGTTATAGAGACTGTTTGCCCGATGTGCCTTTGCTAGGTCTCAAGATATGTGCTCCAGTGGATTTTGAGAAATTAACGTTCAAAAATATATATCTGTGACAGCGTCCCGGTTAGCGCCCCGGTTCGCGTACCAGACGCGTAACGGAACTTCGCGAGGAGAAGCGCATTGGCTCTCCGGTGACTGTCAACATTCTAAACAGTCCGGAGCGGCCGCCATCTTGTCTCTCGGTGGAGACAAGAGGTGGAAATAAACAAAGGGGGAAATGAATGAAAGGGGGCAAGGTAGACCCCTCCTGACCCCCTAGGATTGATGTGGGGGCTATTAAAGGGCCCCGCGGGGCAAAAAAATAAAAGACATTTTTTTTCGATTTTTCGCGGTGGAAGCGCTACCCGGTACGCGAACCGGGTAGCTCACCGGTAGCGTAACGGGAGTCCGCCATCTTGTGTTTCGGACAAATTTAGTCACAAGATGGAGGATAAACAATGTTGGGAATGGGTATAAGGGGGCACGGGAGACATATCCTGACCCCCTAGGTTTTCTGAGGGTGGCTGAGAAAGCCCATTCATGTAAAAAAAAAAAAAAAAAATTTTTCAAATTTTCGCACGGTTAGCGCCCGGTCCGCGCACCGGGTAGCGTTCCGGAAAGCGTAACAAGTAGAAAACCAAGGGAAATATTAAAATAATATTTTAGAGTGCTTTGAGGTAGGGTAGCTCTGAATAGAGTTGTTGTGTTGTGTGGGTGATGTAAGTACCAACATGTAGGTACCAATGAAGAGTCTAAAATTCAATGTACACCGTCGCCTCTGTAGATATTTTGTATGTTCTAATATGGGTTATTTAAATGTAAATGTGTGGAAAAGCACTTCATGCTTTAAAGCAATTGTATTTTTGAACTGATTGTTCTTTCCTCTTAGACCTCCTCTTTGTTTTTTTTTCCCACACTCTTCTTCAGCATGATAGTTGATAAATTCGTTCCCTCCAAAAATTTATATACATAAAAAAATTATATTAAATACATATAAAATATATTTTTCCTTTAAAAGAAGAATACATTTTACAGCTTTTGATATTTGCTATTAAAAAACCATTGAAATTCACTGAAAAAACCATAGGTTATAGACCATATATAGTTAGGAATTAGCATTTACAAAACCTTGAAAATTCACTGAAAAAACCATAGGTTATAGACCATATATAGTTAGGAATTAGCATTTACAAAACCTTATTTTACTCACACAAAACCATTGAAATTTGCATATATAGTTAGTTGCACTAACTATATATCGCGCACCCCCAATCCACTGCTGATCATGTCACATATTACATCATTCATGACATGGTCAGTGACATCACTGATGACATCACTGATGACATCTCAAATGACATCACTGATGACATCACTGATGACAACATCCAGTGACTGTATGTTTCTGTAAAGTTAAAATATGTCTTACATATTGAAGAATGAGTGGATGTATAAGTGTCTGGATGAAGGATTTAGTAGGTGCATGACTGACTGTATGAGTGAGTGATTAAATGTGTCTCACTGAGTGCATGGGTTAGTGACTAAACTGTCTTAATTTGTGCATCATTATGTCTGTTGTTCTGTAAACTGCTGCATGTGTTGATCAGTAGCTATATGAGTAACTATATGGGTTATTGATTGGTTGCCCAAGTATTTGTATGGGAGACTGAGTGTGTGTGTGGGTGGCTGGGAGGTGTATGACTCTGTGCATAGATGTGTGAGCAGTTGATTCACTAGATGTATGGGTTCAAAAGTGCATGTGGAAATAGCTGTATGGGCGGTTGACTGTGTGCATGAGTGTATTGGTGAGTGAATGGATATCTCAGTGCTACATGTCAAAGTAAGTACATATGTAAAACACAGTACATGTGAGAGTTGACATATATAAATAACTGTGCATAAGAGCCAGTGAATGTGTGAGTGGCTGTATGGATCATTGTGAACTTGTATCAGGGATTGTATAAGAGAGTAAATATGTGTTAGTATATGTTTGAATAAGTAAGGTGTGTATGACTGTATAGTTGAGGAAATGGAGGTGTGATTGATTCTTTGCATGACTGACTAGGTGTGTGAGTAACTCCATGGATGAGTGACAGTCTGTGAGTGTCTGTTTACACTGAGTGTATCTAGGGTTATATTAGAGTCTGAAGAGGTTCATCGTATTATCACATGAATGATGTCATCAGTGATGTGATCAGTAATGTCAAATGAGATGTCATCAGTGATGTCATCAGTGATGTCATTTGAGATGTCATCAGTGATGTCATCAGTGATGTCATCAGTGATGTCATTTAAGATGTCATCAGTGATCTCATCAGTGATGTCATCAGTGATGTCACTGACCATGTCATGAATGATGTAATATGTGACATGATCAGCAGTGGATTGCGGGTGCGCGATATATAGTTAGTGCAACTAACTATATATGCGAATTTCAATGGTTTTGTGTGAGTAAAATAAGGTTTTGTAAATGCTAATTCCTAACTATATATGGTCTATAACCTATGGTTTTTTCAGTCAATATATATATATATATATGCCACAAAAGTCTTCACTGCTTGAAGAACTGGAGGAACACAGCGGGGATTCAAGGTAAGGTGTTTAATTTCAACCAGCATGGCATGACGCCTTTCAACGTAAATGTCTTCCTCAGATGCCTGCTGTCACAGCGCCTGCTCACCAGTTCACCTGAAATACAGCTATCCGTTCTGTCATCAATGACGTGTCTAGGTGGGCTGGATCCGAGTCACTGAACTCACAGAGGGTGCGTCGGCAGACTACAGGTCCCAGAATGCTCCTCTCACAGCAAACTGGGTGAGTGTCTTTTTTCACGGCTCTATTTTTCCCTTCCTGGGTCCTCGCTGGGCGTAAGAACGTGGTGCAAGTGCTGTGGTTAAACTCTGTCGCTGAAGCAAACACCTCACCTGGGCCCCCAAGACGCCTCAACTGTAATAGTCCTAATTCAGCCAGTCCTGAAATGACGGAAAAAGTGTCCCGAAATTCCTCCATGCAGTCATGGACTGCCATTTGCAGCGGAGCTGTATCTGAAAGGGGATACGGTGGGTCTGAGCACTCCCAATTACTTGGACGAAAGGAAAATGCCGAGGCTGCCCATGTGACTCAGACCACTTGTGAGGCGGGTTTCCTCCTAGCGAGCCCAGGACAATGCACAAAAAAAATATATATATATTACCTACTGGCAGTCGCCAGTAGGTATATATAGTTAGGATTTTTTTGAATAGGGATTTCTGAAAATTCTATGTTGAATAACTTTGGCGTTGATGGACGAAATTGGCTGAAATTGTCAGGAAAATGGCACATTTTGTTTCTGAGCGTCCCCTGAAAGTTTGGGGGGGTTTCGTCAAGCGGGGGCCGAGAAAAAAGGGGGGTCCCAAAACGTGTTTTTAACATTGAGTTTTCCATAGGGCGGTTGTACTCACTTTTAGCTCGAACGGCTGAATGGATTTCCACAAAACTTGGCAAAATTGTAGGGACTGGTAGCCCGATGTGCCTTTGCTATGTCTCAAGATATATGCTCAAGTGGTTTTTACGAAAATTAACTTTGAAAAATATATATTGGGCTATATTGGGCTATATATATGTTAGAGCCCAAATGTAGCCCAATGTAGCCCAATGTAGCCCAAAGATGGCCACCAGAGACAAAAAAAACAAATGTAGCCCAAATATCAGCCAGATGTAGCCCAACTATAGCCCAGTGACAGAATGTCCCAGAGTGTTCTAAAGAACAACTAGAGCGCTAACAGTCTTACTTATGACAAAAGTATGGCACACCTGAAGTCATCTTGATTGGATTAAAGTGTTAACACATAAAACATTTAATTTGCAAAGGAACAAAATGAGGGGGTTCATTTTGCCATAGAAATTATGATTAGTGCTGAAGAAAGAAAAATTAGGGCACATTTTGAGTGACTTCTCAAATCCTCTTATATTTCATTAAAAAAATTCTGATATGCAGTCTCCCAAGATGGCCACCAGAGACAAAAGAGCCCAAATGTAGCCCAAATATCAGCCAGATGTAGCCCAACTATAGCCCAATGACAGAATGTCCCAGAGTGTTCTATAGAACAACTAGAACGCTAACAGTCTTACTTATGACAAAAGTATGGCACACCTGAAGTCATCTTGATTGGAATAAAGTGGTAACACAATACATTTAATTTGAAAAGGAACAAAATGAGGGGTTTCATTTTGCCATAGAAATGTTATATATATATATATATATATATATATATATATATATATATATATATATATATATATATATATTACCCACTGGCGGTCGCCAGTAGGTATATATAGTTAGGATTTTTTTTAATAGGGATTTCTGAAAATTCTATGTTGAATAACTTTGGCGTTGATTGACGGAATTGGCTGAAATTTCCAGGAAAATGGCACATTTTCTTTCTGAGCGTCCCCTGAAAGTTTGGGGGGGTTTCGTCAAGCGGGGGCCGAGAAAAAAGGGGGTCCCAAAACGTGTTTTTAACATTGAGTTTTCCATAGGGCGGTTGTACTCACTTTTAGCTCGAACGGCTGAATGGATTTCCACAAAACTTGGCAAAATTGTAGGGACTGGTAGCCCGATGTGCCTTTGCTATGTCTCAAGATATATGCTCAAGTGGTTTTTACGAAAATTAACTTTGAAAAATATATATTGGGCTATATTGGGCTATATATATGTTAGAGCCCAAATGTAGCCCAATGTAGCCCAATGTAGCCCAAAGATGGCCACCAGAGACAAAAAAAAACAAATGTAGCCCAAATATCAGCCAGATGTAGCCCAACTATAGCCCAGTGACAGAATGTCCCAAAGTGTTCTAAAGAACAACTAGAGCGCTAACAGTCTTACTTATGACAAAAGTATGGCACACCTGAAGTCATCTTGATTGGAATAAAGTGTTAACACATAAAACATTTAATTTGCAAAGGAACAAAATGAGGGGGTTAATTTTGCCATAGAAATTATGATTAGTGCTGAAGAAAGAAAAATTAGGGCACATTTTGAGTGACTTCTCAAATCCTCTTATATTTCATTAAAAAAATTCTGATATGCAGTCTCCCAAGATGGCCACCAGAGACAAAAGAGCCCAAATGTAGCCCAAATATCAGCCAGATGTAGCCCAACTATAGCCCAATGACAGAATGTCCCAGAGTGTTCTATAGAACAACTAGAACGCTAACAGTCTTACTTATGACAAAAGTATGGCACACCTGAAGTCATCTTGATTGGAATAAAGTGGTAACACTTAATACATTTAATTTGAAAAGGAACAAAATGAGGGGTTTCATTTTGCCATAGAAATGTTATATATATATATATATATATATATATATATATATATATATATATATATTACCCACTGGCGGTCGCCAGTAGGTATATATAGTTAGGATTTTTTTGAATAGGGTTTCTGAAAATTCTATGTTGAATAACTTTGGCGTTGATTGACGGAATTGGCTGAAATTTCCAGGAAAATGGCACATTTTCTTTCTGAGCGTCCCCTGAAAGTTTGGGGGGGTTTCGTCAAGCGGGGGCCCGAGAAAAAAGGGGGGTCCCAAAACATGTTTTTAACATTGAGTTTTCCATAGGGCGGTTGGACTCACTTTTAGCTCGAACGGCTGAATGGATTTCTATGAAATTTGGGAAAATTGTAGAGACTGTTTGCCCGATGTGCCTTTGCTAGGTCTCAAGATATGTGCTCCAGTGGATTTTGAGAAATTAACGTTTAAAAAATATATATATCTGTGACAGCGTCCCGGTTAGCGCCCCGGTTCGCGTACCAGACGCGTAACGGAACTTCGCGAAGAGAAGCGGATTGGCTCTCCGGTGACTGTCAACATTCTAAAGAGTCCGGAGCAGCCGCCATCTTGTCTCTCGGTAGGATCGAGAGACAAGAGGTGGAAATAAACGAAGGGGGAAATGAATGAAAGGGGGCAAGGTAGACCCCTCCTGACCCCCTAGGATTGATGTGGGGGCTATTAAAGGGCCCCGCGGGGCAAAAAAATAAAAGACATTTTTTTTCGATTTTTCGCGGTGGAAGCGCTACCCGGTACGCGAACCGGGTAGCTCACCGGTAGCGTAACGGGAGTCCGCCATCTTGTGTTTCGGACGAATTTAGTCACAAGATGGAGGATAAACAATGTTGGGAATGGGTATAAGGGGGCACGGGAGACATATCCTGACCCCCTAGGTTTTCTGAGGGTGGCTGAGGAGGCCCATATATGTAAAAAAAAAACATATTGAAGGTTTCGGCTCTCGCTTTATAATAGTAGTATATATATATATATATATATATATATATATATATATATAAATATATATATATATATTTATATATATATATATATATATACTACTATTATAAAGCGAGAGCCGAAACCTTTGAGGCGGGTAAGCTCAAGAAGTACAGCACCAATCACAACACCCAATACAGCATTGGAAAGGGCAGTTGCAGCAGATGGACATAGGCTATACATCTGCCCACCATATACATTACGAAGGTAAAATAACCTTAGTGATGTCATCAGTGATGTCACTGACCATGTCATGAATGATGTAATATGTGACATGATCAGCAGTGGATTGCGGGTGCGCGATATATAGTTAGTGCATCTAACTATATATGCGAATTTCAATGGTTTTGTGTGAGTAAAATAAGGTTTTGTAAATGCTAATTCCCAACTATATATGGTCTATAACCTATGGTTTTTTCAGTGAATATATATATATATATATATATATATATATATATATATATATATATATATATATATATATATATATATATATATATATATACACATACACTAATGTTGCAAAAGACCACAGTCACCAATTATACAGGTAAAGGAAAGAGCCACTCCAGATCAGCGTAGTTTCAGTCAAGCACTTTAATATAACAACAAAAGATGATGCGTTTCGACCACTACTTGTCTTGACAACAGACATAACATAAAGACTACATGACGGATGTATTAACAATCATGCAACTTTTTTCAAATTAATTTACCTTGTGCATTTTATCTCTCACATTTCAGTATTCAGTCACATTTATACAGACAACTATTATTTTTTGTTGTCATTATTTTAAACATTATATGGCCAAATCATTTATTTACACAACAAATACTTGGAGGAGGGTCCCAGGGCAGGTTTATCGACCAACCAGGTACATGCCCCAAAACATATTACTATCACAACAAGAAATACCTGGGGGTCAAAAAAATTGTATTAAGTCAAACAGAATGGATCACAACACCGATACTACACAAATAACACCCGTGAGGACATTGTGCATGTTAAAGAATGCCGGCCAAATCAAGGCTCAAGAGCATATGGAGAAAATAGTTCCCATCAGAAGCCACACTGTACCGCCCTCTTTCTCATCATTTGGGTTCTCCTTACCCAGGAGACAAAACGGCTGGTCTAATGTTACCGTAACCGATAAATGTGACCAGTGGGAGGTATATATTGTGCAAAGATTAAAGAGGCTCCTGAATAAAGCAGTGTATGGTGATAGTGGTGAAAAGTGAAAAGTTGTCGTAAAATTAGGTGAATTGGGTAGAAAAACAAAGTTTATTAGTATCTCCCAATCCCTAAGGTTAAAAAGCAAGTGCAAGTGCGGGTTTGAAATAATAACCGTACTTGATAGTGGTCAACATGTTTCTGCATTTAAATAGAACCAAGTTTCCAATGCATTCGTCAGGACCTTGATGGACAACACTACTGCTTAAAATAAATAATGAAAAAATATCACCTGAAAGTCCCAGGTGTGTACTCAACCGTATACTGTTATCGCGTTGCATCACAAGGTATTAGATCCAGACAGAAAGACAAAACAAACAAAGACAAAAAACATGAATGAATCATATTCTCATGGTTTTTTTACAACAATAAAAACCCCGTGTGATGGAGACCCATTCACAGCTACTCGGACACAACGTTCCAAAGTGCACTCACCCATAAATGATGGTTGAGAGGCTTCACCCCACCTGGCTGCAGCTCAGATTTAAGGAGCACCGCTCTAAAAATAATTATTATATTCCTTTTAGAATTGGTTTAACATAAAGTTAAAAGAGAGGTTTACACGGAGGTCAAAGATGGCTTATTGTTACTCCATCAATATTTACACTGATTCTATGTAGGTGCCCCGCCAATACAATTCCCCGGCGGTCAAACTAAACACGAATTATACCGCAGAAGTATTCCGCTTGTATACATGTAGGCAAACTCAGATGGTAGAGTTCAAGTATAGTGGCAGCACAGAAAGCGTGTTCGCTGCTAAGGGCTGACGCTGCTTTTCATACGCGTGTTGTTAAACTAGCTGGGTGTGCGCTGGCAAGCGAGGCGGCCGCTTACCTTTCCGTCGGTGTCTCCGGGCAGTCGTCTGTACTGTCTGGGGGGGCACCGGCGATCGTGCAAGACAGATGTTTGTATCCTCGTATTTCGCCAAACTGCATCACGTGATCGGAGAACAGTCACGTGATGCAAAGCATGCTGGGACATGTAGTTCCAAATGCGCTTTCGCAATAATTCACTGTTAATATGGAAAATAAATATCCAGACTGTATTTATACCGGGACCCAAAGTATATTTATAGTGTTAATGCAATAAATTGCCAGGGCATCTAATAAAAGAAGCCATTTTGGGGTCATTTAGCAGCAAATAAGACTGGTTTTTTTTTATTTATTTATTATATTTATTGAGAGTGGGGGTAATTTTAGAGGATTCTAGAAGAAACTCAAACCTATTTGATGATGTTAAGTCCATAAAGAGGTTTACTTGGATTTATACTGTTAGTCATTTTCAACAAGAATGTAAGGTAACAATAATTAGAGGGACATCCAAGGTATTGGCTCGTTCAAACCCTCCTTATCACTGTTCAATCGATAGACCCATTTTTGTTCTATTTTGAACAAGAAACGACTGATGTCAGTACAAGACCCAGGAATATGTGGTTGTTCCAGGACTGTCCAACAAAAATCATCCGGGCCATGCCCTTTCTCCAGGAAGTGTGCAGTAAGGCGAGTGGCTTGCTTTCGGCAACGCACTGTACTTTTGTGCTCTTGTATCCGTGTCCTTATCTTCCTAGTCGTCATCCCAACGTATCGTAATAAGCACGGACATGTTATCTGATAGATTAAATTACTGCTGTTACAGTTTGTAAATCTGTTTTGTGTCCAAGGGCGGTTGGTCCCTATGTCCACCACAGTGGATTTACAAGTTTGGGGACAGACCGTACACGATCCACATGGGTGGTGTCCAACAACAGGAGGTAGGTCCCACAGGGTACCAACTTGTCTGGGTTCCTTGTTCCGTGGGCGTGTATGAATTAGCTGATCCTTTAGATTTTGTCCTCTTTTAAAGGCAAAGATTGGTAAAGCTATGTCATCGCCGCTGGTTTTCAAGATAGACCAGTGTTTCTTTATGATCCGTTGTACTTGATTAGATCGACTATTGAATGTGTTGACAAAGGCAATGCGGTTAGTCTTCTCTTTGGGAGGATGTATCTCCAAGAGGGACTCCCTGTTATTATTAGAAGCCCTCTTCTTAGACTGACGAATAATCTTCTTTGGATAATTTTTTTCAATCAGTTGGCATTCCAGATTTTTTGAGTGGGTCTTGAAGGCCTCCTTGCTAGAGCAGTTCCTTTGAACCCTGAGGAACTGCCCAAAAGGCAGATTGTCCCTCAGGGCCCGTGGGTGGCAACTATCTTATCGCAGTAGTGCGTTTCTAGCCATCGGCTTGCGATAGAGCTCTGATTCGATTCCAGTTGGAGTTGCATGTAACCTCAGATCAAGGAAGGCTAAGGAGGCCAGGCTATACTCGATGGTGAATTTGAGATAGGCGTTCTTACTATTCAACCATCCGTGGAAAGACACGAGATCTTCTTCCGTTCCCCGCCACACCACCAGGATATCGTCAATATAACGTTTCCATACGTGTAGTGATGGTAGGTAGGGGTTGGCGGGTGTAAGGACTACTTGCTGTTCAAAATTATGGACGTAAAGATTCGCCAGGCTCGGCGCAAAAACGCTGCCCATGCTGGTCCCGGACACCTGCAGGTAAGTGATGTCCTCAAAGCGAAAGTAATTCTCTTTCATCGCAATTTCCGCTAAATGCATAATGAAACATATTGGAGTGATAGACTGATGGTTACTCTGCTCCAGCAAAGCACCTACCACCTCCAAGGTTTCAGTTTGCGGAATTGACGTATAAAGGGACTCAACGTCGAATGATACAAGGATGTCCCTTTCGATATCAAATTGTACTGTTGGAAGGAGTCTCAGGACATCTTTCGTGTCCTGTAAGAACGTAGGCATAGCCTTGACCATGGGGTTCAAAAAGTAATCGACAAAGGTCGACAAAGGTTCCAGAACCGAACCAATCCCGGAAATAATGGGCCTCCCGGGTGGCGGCCTCTGAGGTTTGTGCACTTTGGGAAGACAATAGAAATACGGAATCGTAGGGTGTTCAGTTGTTAGGTATTGTCCTTCCTGGGGTGTGATCCAACCCTCGGCGGTTGCTTCCTCGACCAAACCTCTTATTTTGGTTTGTATTCTCTCTGTGGGGTCTTCTTTTAATGGCAAATATGATTTCCGGTCACTCAGCTGCCGGAGGCATTCATTTCTATAGATCTCAGTATCCAGGATCACTGTGGCACCGCCTTTATCGGCTTGCTTGATGATAATTCTGTCGTTAGATGATAATAAACGGAGTGCTAGTTGTTCATCTCGTGCGAGGTTCATGAATGGCCTGGTTTCTGTTTTGTAAAGGCGTGTTATGTCGTTTTCCACGGCTGTTTCAAATGTCAAAACCTTAGAAGGTAGTCCAGCACTAGGTGGATTAAACGTGGATGGCTTCTTCAATCCAGTATTTTTTTCTTTGTCATCAATGACAGTATCAATGTTTCTTGGACTAGAAAAGAAATAGTGTAGTCTTATTTTCCTGAAGAGCTTTGCCAATTCGATTTGGGCTACAAAAGGATCCCCTTTCTGAGTTGCCACAAAACCCAGGCCTTTATTCAAAAGTCGCTCTTCATTTGGGGAGAGTACATGTGAGCTGAGGTTCATCACAAGGCGGTCTGGTTGCTTGTCCCCGCAGTTTCTGGCGGGACTTTCTTCCCGCTGCGGAGATCCATTCCTGATTGTGGTGGAATGTTCGTGTTCCAGTGAACCTGTGCTGGCGTTGTTCCTTGTCGCCTCCTGCCCCTCCCCCGTCTCGGGCCAAACCCTAAAAAAGGAAAAGATCCAGGGCCTTGTTGTATTTGTTGTATTTGAGGAGGACCAAAAGGACCCATTTGAGGCGGACCTTGGGGTCCATACATCCAGGGATTTGCCGGCCACCACGGTTGAAAATTGTTAAAGTTCTGAGGTTGATGGCCGCTTCTCCAGTTTCTTCTGTTACCTCGGCCCCTCGGCATTTGGCCAGTAGACCCATTTTGTGAGGTGTCTGTATCGCTCGTGTATGGATATACTCTTTCCATAGAAAATTTCAACTATTATTTTTTGTTGTCATTATTTTAAACATTATATGGCCAAATCATTTATTGCTCGATTTCCTAGGCTCTAAGTAGCATATGTTTTCAATAAACATTGCTTCTGGTGCACTAAATAATTAAAGCAGAGAAGACTGCCACTTGTTCAGTTTTGTTGCCTGTCATGGAGGTGCTATATAGAACTTAATATTTCTCATGTGCTGTTTACCAAATTCTCTTGATTGTCCTATAATGTCATCAGGGTACTCAGTGTCTTTAAGAATTCCAAGGCTGTAGTAGCCAATGTAATACAAACACTACTCATAATGACATACTATGTTGTACCTAGTTCTCCATATGCTTGCTGTACTTCTTATTCCGCAGTACATAATGATCTAATCATGGTAGAGCATCTCTCAATAGCTATCAGGCACATGCATCAAAGGATTTTGCGATCGCAAATGGTGCGAATCACAAAAATCGGCCGTTTGCGATTGCAAAATCCTCTTTTGGAATGCATGAAGGGTCAAGTCCCTCGCAATTTAAGAATTCGCAAATATTTGCGAATTCTCAAATTGAGATTGCATTTAAGGAATCGCATTTTGCGATTCCTTAAATGCAATGCATGACACTTAAAAAATTTGGTAATTTGCGAAAACTTTGAAAAATGCACTTTTGCGCATTTTTCAAAGTTTCATGTTGTGCACACACATGCCCTTGGGCATGTGTGTGCACAACATATGTGCACAGATTGATTTCAGCGGTGCAACAGGGTGTCCTTTGGACACGCCTGCACCCTTGAAATCGCATTCTCAATTTGCGATTCGCAAATTTCAAATCGCAAATTGAGAATGTCTCCCATTCACTCCCATGGGCCACAAGGCCCATAGTAATGAATGGGGAGGTATTCCTTAATTGCGACTCCCAATTTGCGAGTCGCAATTAAGGAATATTAAGAAATCGCATTTTATTTAGCGATTTCTTGATGCACTGCATTTTGCAATTCCTTAATTGCGATTCCTTATATTTCGCAATTAAGGAATCGAAAAATGCAATATTGATGCATGTGCCTGTAAGTCTCTTGCATCTTCATTAAAATTCGGCTAGTAAAATATCCGCTCCTCATGTGCACCATTGTCCTACAAAAGAAAATATAGATAATGCGATATTTCATGTTAAAAAACACAAAAAACGAAATTGCATACTAATCAAATGTCATACTTTTAACATCCGACTGTTCTCCCTATGTGACTCTTTGAAAAAAGGTGAAAGTTAAAAATGTGTACGCGAACTCTCATCAACTGATCACTCACTCATAAGTGGGCAAGTAACTCCTCGCTTGCATTCATCAAATTGGAGTATTGCAACCAGCTTCTAGGATAAACCTGGACTCCAATCTGTGTAGTGGTGCTACTCTGCCCCATCCCCTTTCATGTTTGTGTAACGTGTCAGTGAAAAAGTATGTGGCTTTCGCCCAATCTCTGTCATGTTTCTCATTGATGTGTTTTGCTGTGTTATAGCTCTGATTGTTATTTGAAATGGCTCTCTAATGTTCTAATATCTGTTTTTTTTTTTACAAGAAATGTGGTTGAGCCAATATTCCATTTGTCACACGGACATGTGAGTATGCATTCTGTAAAATCAGTTTTCCAGTTAATACACTAGTGTATTCACAAATTCTTCTTGCCATGTGGAAGGTTATCTCTTGTACGTTGACACTGTGTTGACATTGTGTTTACAAGCTACAAGCCTTGCACTGGCCACTACATTTAAACCCCTTTCTCTGTTTGAGGCAATTGGTTTGTTTTGGTAATAAATGACTGTGGACCACCAGGTCTCCCAAAAATGTTATTTATCTGGTATGTCATTGAGAGGTTTGTACCTCTCTTGTCTTTAGTGTCTGATCCTGTGCTAAAAAGTCTTATTTAGAAGCCATGACTTCTCTGTAAATTTAGTAATGAACCATATAGGTTCATTCTCATTTAGACTTTTTTTGGTGTGGGCCTAAATAATGCTTCCTCTCCAGTGGAGGCTGGTGGATTTTGAAAGTGGTGTGAGTAAAAATGTTCTTTTGAAAAAAATGTTTTCAAATCATGGGTTTTACACTACATATTTACTGCAAATTGTTGAAAAAAGGGGGATCCAAATATAGCATTTTGAAGCACAGGTGTGAAGAAAACATTAGAAGCAAATCAAAAGAGTGCCCAATCCTCAAACTGGTCTGCTTGCAAAATGACCACCAAGCCAAGCTCATATAAGCAACAGAAACAGGCCCATCTCTGAACCACCCATGTTTTCATTATATATAATAATGAAATTGCTGCAGTTTTTTTTATTTATCTTATGCAACTTACAACCATTGACAAAGCCTATAGTCCTGGCTGGTTATAGTTTTAATGTCACTCATATTATATAGCTGGAGGCAATGACAGAAGAAGCAAAATTACAAGGTGGAAATAGGAGTGAAAATTATACAAAATACTCGTTTCTAGGGAATTTTTATGAAAACTGTATACAACACAACGTGCTAAAAGATCCTTTATATCAGAAGGTGGTTTAACTTACCGCCCGCGCCACCTCAGCTTCTGTATGGGTCCACTCCTGACTCCCGCCGTCCTGCGTTTTCGAATTCCTGGCTGCAGCTCTCATCGTCATCAATGCAGCCTCCCTTCCTCTGCTCCGCCAATCACAACGCTGCAATGGCAGCATTGGGATTGGTGAGGCGCATCGGTGTGCGCCCCAGCCGGGCAATTTTCTCTATGTAGGCTGCTACATGCAACAGCCTACATAGAGAAAAAGGGAGAGTGGGCGGTTCTGCTCGAGGGCAGGGGGAGTGGCTTGCCCACTGTTGTGGGCAGGGCAGGGCTGACCAAACAGTCAGTACCTACAACAGGGGTCAAGCCACTCCCTCCCTGCCCTCGAGCAGGACCGCGCCCAACTAGGCACTTCTGATTCCTCGCAGTTCGAGAAACAGAAACATAAAAAGGTCGTTTTTACCATTTATGTTTCTGCCTTCCCGCACTGCGAGAAAGCAGTGGGCCGACGCCCCCACGCCCCAATGGGGGAGCCTCAACTGTTCCTCTCTATTTATTTTATCAGCTTGCGTGCTCGCAAATCTCAAAGCTTTTGTCAAGTATCCTCTAAAAAGTTGTCTTTCAGTCATCTTATCCTTCACACTATGATAGCTCTCATCGAGCTGCAATTCCGCTTGGCTCAAAGGCATTCATAGAAGGGATCCTCCACCTAAAGTTAGTTGGGTGACTGCTTGCTGCATGTAAAATTGAGCTCCCAGCAGTGGCCTTCCTAATATGTTCTGCGCAGTCTGTGATCCAAGCAAATTATCATGTACTGACTATTTTTCACTGGACACTGGAGATTCAAGTTGTTCACATTCAGTGCCCTGCCTAACAGATTCTTCATTGCCATTCCAAATGAAAAACACATCATTTATGTATATCAACCAAATGCTTATCCTTTCTGCCCACTATGCCACGGCAGTGCCTCAGAGCACCTGCTCCTCCCACCAGCCTTATTCCAGATTTCCATAGCTCGAGGCAAAGCAGGTGCCAATAGCGGTCCCTTGCATCAGTTAATAGAAATGATTATCAAAAATAAAGATATTCTTAGATAGGCAAATTTCAATCATTCTCAGTAACATGTGTGTTCCAAGTAATTTATGCCCCAAGCTCATAAGGCGTATTTGCATGCATCAAGCCTGTCATTATGTCTTATGCTCCTGTGAAGACTTTCTATATCTAGACACACCATTGTGGAAGTCTGCTCCGAATGGAGGTTTTGTGTTTTCATTGTGAAATCTTTGGTGTCTCTTACATATGAATTTGAGTTGCTGACAAAAGGGAAAACAAAGTAATCCAACTTGAACATGATGGCAAGCTACCTCTGAATCCAGAGATTTCGGAGGTCGTCTTCAATTTTTGAGGCTGATAACACTATTCATCCAGTGAAGGGTTGTGGGAAAATTATTCTACAATTCATTCCTTCTTCTTGGTTTATCATTTCTGTTGGTGGGCAGGAGTATACTTTATATTCGCAAATAGAATTCACCAGGGAACATCATTGGAACCAGAGAGGCAATGACATGTCCCACATCAGCAGAACGAAAGGCAGCCTGCTTGGCACGCAGGAAGTATTCTCATCTTCTTTGTCCAAGACTGCACACCACATGTGGCCAGCTGTGGTAGCCACAATTGGTTTCCTTGCTCATGAGTTAATCTGCATGTGGTTGAGAATGTTAGGCTGAGACTTTGGGGAAAGGGGTATAGTGGTACAGAAAGCCAGGAATTGCCAGTAAGCTCCAGAGCAGGATATCGGGCACTTTACTTTTCTTGCGCCTCCTATTCAAAGAAGAACATTTTCCTGTGATGGTGGATTTGTTTAGAGTTATATTTTTTCCTAATCAAGATGGTCATTAACCGAGTTTTTGCTACCAGCGCTTCCTGGTTCAAGACGCCATTCTACCATTTTCTTGCCCAATGCATTTTTTGCTTCTTTTTTCTACAGTTGTTTTTGCTTGGTGAAGTTTTCATCCTGGAAGATAATGCTGGAATATATGTCTGCTCTTTATGAGGGCTGTTCTGGTATCTAGCTTCACAACTCTCAAAAGCTCGTCATCTGCAATTAAAAAATATACATATTGCTGAGAATGTATTTTTCTGCCTTTCGTGACTGTTTGTTTCTTAATGAGTCCCTCAGCAGAAGAGACAGGACACATTTCATGTGTATGTAAATGCAGGAAGGCCCTGTGGTTTCTAGTAACCCTGGGCGTAGTTTGTGTAGCAGCACTTCACGTAGCTTCACGTAGTATACTTTAAACTTCCCGTAGTATTATTATTATTATTATTATTGAATTTTATACCGCGCACGGTTACCCTAGGGCATCCCAGCGCTTAAAGAAACCAAGAGCAGGCTTACTAATAGGAAACAGAGGAGCTGCAGTTATTCTGGGAAAAGATACGTTTTCAGATGTTTCCGGAATCTGAGAAGGTTTGGTTCGGACCGCAGCGAGAATGGGAGGGAGTTCCAGGCGAGCGCTGTATGGATAGAAAAACTCCTGCCCCCTGAGCGGGCTCTCCTGATTCTCTTAGTCTGAAGGAAATGTTTATTGTCAGAGCGTAAGGCTCTTGTGGGCTTATAGGGGCGAATCATGTCCTTCAGAATAGCTGGTCCTTTCCCCTGTATGCTCTTGTGGGCGATGCACAGGGCCTTGAAGGTAATGTAGCCTGCGAAGCGTAGCTGATGACACTGTGTAACTGTCTGTACTGTGCAAAAATTGCAAAAAGCTTCCTGTACAAGGCTATCTTTATATGCTAAAGTGCATATAGTACTTTCACAATGCTGAAACTGAAAAATTAGCAAGCAGTGGGAGATGTGATGATTTTGGTGTCCTCCCTAACCTAGGGAGAGTACCAAACAGATGCCTTAAAAACAAAAAAGCACATCTTCTTGAACGATTTAGTTGTGGTCCCATCCTCTTAGGACAAACCCAATTACAGTTATTGGCAAAAAAACGTTCCCAACCAAAGGCCCTGCAAAGCCTTATGGGATGAGATTAGCAGTGGGCAGTGAATATTATATAGTATACAATATCAAAAGACTTCTACAAAGAGCTGCAGTTCAACTGGTGGTTACTAGATGTCCCTCACGAGTCAAGTGCAAATGCTTGATGAAAGGGTTTCAATGGTTTTGCATTTGACTCGTGAGGGACATCTAGTAACGACTTGTGGAACTGCAGCTTGATGTAAGAATAATTTGTATTTGACTCGTGAGGGACTTCTAGTAACAACTAGGTGAACTGCAGCTCTTTGTAGAATTATTTTGATATTGGATACTATAATATTCACTGCCCACTGCTAATCTCGTCCCATAATGCTTTGCAGGGCCTTGGTTGGGATTGTTTTTTTGCCAATAACTGTGCTTGGAGTGGTCCTAAAATGATGGGACCACCACTGAAGTTCAACAAAATGTGCTTTTTGTTTATGCTCTTTGTGTTCAAGACATCTGCTTGGTGCTCCCCCTAGGTTAGGGGGGGCCCAAAATCATCATCTCTCTCATTGCCTAATGTTTTCATTGTAAAAGTTCATTTTTGTGAATTGGTTATATGCTGTTAAGTATGTAAAATTGTATTTACAAAGAATATTGTTTATTTAGATGCTACGCTACGTGATTAAGCACAGTTTTGGTACTGTACTACGTGCAAATTAGTACAAACTTTGCATGTTCCGTCATAGCGTAGTTGAACTTCTTTGCATTTACTTTCCTTGATTCACTTATATATCTCTGTGAATTATTTACCAATTTCACAAAACCCCTTAAATATTTTCGGGGTGTACAAGTAAAGTGCTCTGACACTCAATAAATCTCCTGTATCCAGGCAACATTGACCCCAGAATGTCTATTACACTCAATTGCTGAATGACACAATGTATTTTCAAATGCATTTTTACATATGATTCATGATTATTTCCCATTATTTTTTTCTACATGTCACATTAAAACTCTTGCTCCATTTTCGTTTTTGGAAATCATATTTTATTTGGGTTTCTGTATGTCTTTAACAAAAATTCAAACTCATATGTACTTCCAATTTTTATCAAATGTATTTCCTTTCATTTTTTGTGAAAGCCCAAAGTATTTTCCACTGCCTCACTTCTTCATTAGAAAAATATTCCTGAAACAGCAAATTACGAGTGAAGCATAACCAACAATTCAGATTACATTGTCCTACATTTAGTTTTTTTGTTTAAAAACATCTTCTAGTCCGAAATAGTTTTATATTTTTATTTTTGTAATTATGTACTGGGAGTAGTCACCCTTTCTTAAGGAAATCACAAAGTACTCAAGAGATATTGTCACTAAATCCTGCTCTTAACCACTCCCATGCTCATGACGAGCTGAGCTCGTCATGAGCCACGGCGCTCCGGTGCTCATGACGAGCTCAGCTCGTCATGAGCCGTGGAATGCTTGCATGCGGGGATAATTCCCCTGCTGTGCGAGCGTTCCACGGCAGGTAATGCACCTGTGACGAGCTGAGCTCGTCATGAGCACAGGAGCGCCGTGCCTCATGACGAGCTCAGCTCGTCATGAGCATGGGAGGGGTTAAGAGCAGGATTTAGTGACAATATCTCTTGAGTACTTTGTGATTTCCTTAAGAAAGGGTGACTACTCCCAGTACATAATTACAAAAATAAAAATATAAAACTATTTCGGACGAGCTCAGCTTGTCATGAGCGTGCGGGCGCTGTGCGCGCCCCCCTCCCCCCCAGCGCTGCGGGGGAATAACCCCCGCAGCAAAGGGGTTAAAAGCTATCCCTCTCTATCGGCCCTCCATGATCAATGCGTCTATCACAAGTGGTCTGCCAAGTTGCCAGGAAATTTCTTCCCTTAGTGTCACTCCATCACAGGAAAACAATTGTTCAGGCCTTGATTGGATCACGACTGGACTACGCAAACGCTCTTTTTTTGGGTCTACCGAAATACCTCCTGACCCGTTTGCAAGTAGTACAGAACTCGGCAGCCCGAGCCATCTATGGACTCCCGAGAAGAGCAGGCGCCACTGTTTTACTGAATACCTTGCATTGGTTACCTACTTCAAAGAGGATTCTCTTTAAAAGCCTCACTCTGGCTTTCAAAGCTCTACATGGTATAGGCCCGAAGTATATTGGGAAACGCCTTTCCTTGTATCGACCCAGCAGGACCTTGAGGTCATCCTGCTTGTCCAAGATGTCAGTTCCTGCCATTAGGCATGTAAGAATGGGAGGTCGGGCATTTCGTTACCTGGCCCGAAGGCTTGGAACGAACTACCACTGTCCCTGAGACAGGCTACCAGCCTTCTTGTATTTAGGGAGGGCCTAAAAACGTGGCTTTTTACTAAATAGTTTTTCTCTTCTTTCTGTCTGTGTTCTAGCTGTTATTGTTGTTGTTCTACCTGCTGATACTCTTCGCCAAAGCGCCGGGATGCTCCTTGGAGTAGCCGAGCGCTATAGAAGAAATAAATTAACATAACATAACATAACATGGCGGTGGTGTGAGTGTGGAATAATCCACTGAGGCAGGGCACATCTTGGTTTGTTGACCCCCTTGGTGTTTGTACTCCCAGATCTTGGGCATGCGAGCATTGCAGAAGAGTTTCACAATCTCTCTCCAACTACTGCAGTCCATATAACTTGATCAACAACTCAAGGGCAACAGTTATGTTCTTACACCAGAGTCAGGCACCGAGATTGTGACTCCTGTGGTTGCCAGAGTGAGTCCTTTAACTGAGTCTACATCATATTTGCTCCATGAGACCTTTGAGATTCAGGGATCTGCTGTGGATCAGGGATGGCAGTGCCAAACAATTGTTATTTCCCTATCTGTTCCTCTTGGCTGGATTTCATTCAAAGTGTTCGTGTTAAGTGTGGTTTCTTGACTAAAGTAAGGCAAAAGAAGATCTAATATGAGCCTCTTTTCTTTCCATCAGGACCAGTGAACCCATAGGGAGGGACGTGTATGTGGGTATCAACAATGTATTGCAATTAGGCGCATCAAACAAGGTAGTGCCACAGGGGAAGTGAATTTTTACATGAGATACTGATAATTCTTGCACTGTTCCTAATTAGCATCAAATCCAAGACAGTTTCTCAGTACAAGATCCAGTTCACAATACTGGGATAACTCAAAGAAATGCCAGCAACATGTGCACGCACATTTAACAGAAATCCACCAACACTGTAAATCATCACTTCATGGCGGTTACTCCACTTCCTCCACTAGCTCATGACATGGGTACACTATACCAGCTGTCAACAGGAGAGCTCCTTCTCAAATGCCACCAATCTAGAGAGTGGATCCTTCACATGTGCTAGTAATTGTACCTGATTGGATAACTAGAGGTCTGCACATTACCGCACTTCAGCTGTCCAGGTTGTTGTAGTCCTTGTTCTCATTACGCCTGATTACCTGAATAGGGCTGTGTTCCTAAACACATTTCTGGTTTACAGACTCCATTTTCTCAAATGACTTTTATAAGTGTGCCTAATTGTGCCAAGTATGACGTGCATCTAACTTTATTTGAATAAGTAATCGACCTGAATTTTTAATAATCTGCTAAACTGTGACTTATTATGTACACACGATTTTGTGACTTAATGGCCTGATTCCATGAAATCCAATACATACAACATCCTGGATGCGGTGTTCAGCCAGCTATGATGTAATCATGGCGGCTGTTGTGCATAATGGGCATTATGAATCACACTGCTGATTTAGATGTCTTCTTTCGCATAATATCGTTAACTCGTTTGAATGTCCTTTGTTGTTGTTCGCCTGGAGATAAATTTGAAGTTCTAATTAACAGTACATAACATAGAACGAGACACTTATCTATATCATAACCACATAAATAACATAAGGTTATCTTGTAACGTATGCTTACGAGTTTGGGACTACAAAGGTAAAAAGTAATTTATTATGTTGATTATTTAAAATATTACACATCAAAAGGAGAAACAGTAAAAAACGATATTCATATAAAAACAATTTAAAATGACATTGCATCCGCTTTGTAGTCAGTTAAATATTTACAGTAGGTACAACTCCTAGTTTCCTTTTAACTATTATTAGGAACTTTACAACATTAGCATTTAAACTGATATAATTCGAGATTAGGCACTTAATCAGGGCCTGCCTACATGTCCTTATGCCTCGTGCCTTGAAAAGAACCCGAAGCAGTGTTTTTCTCTCTTGCAGGAGTTCAGGGCAGGTACACAGAAGATGAAGAATATCCTCCTCACCGTTCTTGCACAGTCTACATTGCGCTAGGGTTACCGATCTCTCCCACGGTGGAAGGTGACACAGGCCTGGCATTACTCCAAATCTGGCTTTAAGGAACACCTGTTTGCTTTTTTCCGTCCAAGGTGTTACCAGATATTGTTGAATTTCCTTCTTTTTATAACTGTTTATTGTCGCCCAGGCGTGTTTTCTCTTTGTAAGGGTAGCTTTATCGTTTAGGATAGATAGATGGTTTGTGGTTTTGTTAATTATTTTCTTGAACGCTGTCTTGGTCATATTATTTTCCCATATCGGCATGACCGCAAAATCCTTTATTGCTTTCCTAAGATAGAGCGCTGCAGTAGAGTTGGTGTCGTTATTTAATTCTCTCCATAACAGATGCGATATTTCGTTATGGTGGTCATTTTTTATTTGATTCCATACTTTTATAAAGTGGCCCTGCCTTGCATATTGTTGATTGGTGAGTCCAAATTCCAACCTTACTTGGGCAGGGGATGCATTTGCTGGAGGATGGAATATGGCCCGATATGCTCTAGTTATGATTTTGGTCAGAGTTTCAGTGTCCATACCCATTACCGCTTCACTACCGTATGTGATAGTCGGTAGTAGTCTTGCACCAATAATACTCAGAAGAGGGCCGTAGGTTAGGCTGGAAAGTGACTTCTGCACAATTCTAAATGCTGCAGTTAATGCATTCGCTTTTCTTTGCATATCCCTTTTTTGTAATTGGAGGTTGCCCTTCGCATCAAATAACACACCCAGGTATTTATACACATCTACTTGTTCTAGCTCGGTCTTATCAATGAACCATTTGCTCTTATATCTTATTTTATTGATTTTGGTAACAACCATGATCTTAGTTTTTGTCTCATTTATGACCATCCCGTTATCCTTCGAGTACATGTGGGTCCGCCTAATTAGACGCTGTAGTCCCACTTTAGTGTGGCTCAGAAATATAACGTCGTCCGCATACAGCAGGTTTGTGAGACGCTTATCAGCTAGTTTCGGGGGGTGCGCATTTTCCTCGTCCAGTATTAAAGTTAGGTCGGTGAGAAACAAATTAAAGAGGAGGGGGCCTATAACGCAGCCTTGTTTTTGGCCTTCGTTTGCTGGAATCTCCTTAGATATTGTTCTGCCGTCCCCCATCCTCACACTCACCCATGTGTCTGTATACAAGAGGCGAATCAGTTTCAGAAGAGGAGCTGGAATTTTCATTTTTTCAAGTTTTTTCCAAAGTAAGTTCCTATTAACCAAGTCAAAAGCGGATTTAAAATCTATAAAACATAGATATAGTGGTTGCTTCAGTCTGATTGACTTATCCATAAGTAGGGCGAGAACCATTATGTTTGTTGTCGTACCAAGGCCTTGTATGAAGCCTGTTTGGTTAAGGGGCAATTTCTTTGTTTCCGTCTGCCATTCCGATAGTTTGTTCAGCAAAATTCTTGCAAACAACTTTGTGTCCGTGTCTTGCAAAGTGATCAGCCTATAATTTTCTGCGAGTGCCCAGTTTCCTTTTTTAAAAATTGGAGTTTGAGGGAAAAAAAGGTTTTATTGTTTCATTTAATTAAAACCATAACAATACATTTTATAAAATCAACTACTCATAAAAAATTCCTTTTGTTTGGATAAATTCTCTATTAATTCATTCTAAAACATTCTGAGTTTAGTGCAACACTTTGTTTTTTGAGAACAATTAAGCAATCCATGTATTTTGTAGTTCCAAAAGTTCTGATATTTACATGTTATTAGGTTCAAAAGAGCCCTCTCACAAAACTACCGCTGTTATACCGCTGTTATGTTGTCCTTATGTGGGCAGGGTGCCTGGTTCTGTTTTAATGCTTGGGCGTGAGCCACGAGGAATTTTAATAATAAACAGTTCAAACGGGTGTCTGTTGGATTCAAAGTTGACATAATCGCCGATCTCCACGTTCTTATGCCTCATTCGTTCATTGCCTTTTTTAGGAAGACTGCTCGTGCTTGGGCTAAATTCGGGCAGATGCAAACTAGATGGATAAAGTCCTCATTGCTGCTCCCACATAGTCTACAGATTTTGGGTCCGTCGTGCACCCAAATTGGTTGATCCATGGTAGATGGAAGATTTCCCAGACGGAGCCCCATTAATTTTTGTTTTCTGTAAGCTGTAAATGTGACTGTTAGGTATGGGGCTGCAGTGAGAGTTTTGTAGTTTGATATGACCATCCAAGCGTGTTTTCTCGTGCTGAACGTGGTTTTGTCAAGTAGAAGAGAGTGGAATTTTGTTGACTTGTTTATGGCTTGTTTGAACGCTGGGTAAGGCAGATTGAGATCCCAGAAATTTCTTGTTCCAGTCTCGGTTATGGCCTTCTCAAGGTACTGGTTGTGTGGGGATTTAACATCGTCTTTTATTTCTTCCCACAGTGCTTGGTGCAGTTTTGAAGTTGCCATGTTCTGTTTCAAGCTGTACCAGTACTTTATATTTGCGTACTTTTTTCCCACTAATTCATTTATTATTCCAAATTCTAATCTCGTCTGAGCTGGTGAAGCTCCCCGTTGAATTTGGAAGGTGGATTTAAAGATGGCTGTCTGCATTTTGTTAAGCAGCTCCGTGTCTTTCCCGTGCAGTCCCACGCTGCCGTATGACAGGGTGGGAAGCACTTTTGCTTTTATCGTTGCCAGTAGAGGTTTGTATGAAGGCCCCGTCAGCTTTTTGGCCAAAGATCTAAAAGCAAATGACAGTGAGTTTGCTCTCTGGACTATGTACGTCTTTTGTTGCTGGTGGTTATGTCGATTATCAAAGTAGAAGCCCAGGTACTTGTAGTTGGTCACGGCCTCTATTTTTGCTCCCTCCAGTTGGATGTGTGGGTTGACTGATCGTCGTCTGGTGATGACCATTGTTTTTGTTTTTGTTGTATTTATCTCCAGGTTATTATTTGTTATAAATTCCGCTAGCCCTGCTAGTGACCTTTGAAGGCCAATCTTCGTTAGGCTCAACAATACCACGTCGTCCGCGTAGGATAGATGAGTTAGGGATAAAGAGCCTAGTTTGGGTGAGTGGGATGAGATCTTGTTTAGAGTTGGGGCTAAGTCTGCCATGAAAAGATTAAAAAGATGCGGTGCCAGAACACAGCCCTGCTTGAGGCCTTTACTGGTGTTGATTTTTCTTGAGAGCCGTGTTCCGTTCCCCAATTTTACTTCCATCCAGGTGTTGGAATAAAGGAGTAGGATTCCTCTCAGTGTTTTGTCCGGGATGTTCCAACTGCGCAGTTTTCTCCACAAGATGTTACGATCTACGCTATCGAAAGCCGCCTTTAAGTCGATGAAACATAGGTGGAGGGGCTGTTTTTTCCGTAGATATTTGTCGGCTAACACTGAGAGAGACAGGATGTTTCTCATCGTCCCGGTCCCTTTCCTGAAGCCTGTTTGATTGGGCGGTATTCTCTTTGTGGCATCAGACCAGTTTGTTAGGTCTTCCAGGATTAGGGATGCAAAGTATTTCGCCTCCACATCCAGGAGGGCGATCAGTCTGTAATTTGCCGGGGATGTTCTGTCTCCTCCTTTGAAGATGGGTGAGATTATGGAACCCTGCCAGCTTGATGGAATTTGATTTACCCTTTCTATCTCGTCAAATAGTTTTTTTAGTTTTCCGCTCCAAAAGTCCGGATCAGTTTTGAAGATTATTGGTGGTATCCCGTTCGGCCCAGGAGCTCCACTGCCGCGAGTGTTCCTTAGAATTTTCCTTATGTCCTTTTCACGGAACCTTGTATGTTTGAGCTTGTTTGTTGTCTCCTTGATCTCAGGTGGCTGAACCATGTCACAATGAAGACCTGTTATGAGGAGATCCCCCTCTGATGATTGGTTTATTCTGCTTTCTTCCTTCGGGTGTTGTGTCTGCCTGCGATAAATTTTGAGTTCGCCGCTGGAAACGATGCTCGCTTTACTTTGTTTGTCCCCTTTGTTGGTATTTTGTTTGTTTGCTTCTGTGTTGGGCTTGTCTGGGGTTACTTGCGAGAACCTCTGTATTAATAGCACGGCCCAGTCTGCTTCTTGGACGTTGGATGTTATTGGGTTTGAGGGATGGTTTAAACTGTTTATTATCCTCCAGAATGCGGTTGAGTTTGTGTTCTTTGTCGTGCAGAGTAGTCTTGCCCAGAAGTCATCCTTAAGTGATCTTTTATGTTCCCACATTTTCTTTTTATACTCTTTCTTAAGGTTCTGTCTTTGAGCCCAGTCTTTTGGGGACATGGTAGTCTTTGTTAGTGCTCTGGCGTTTCTCCTTATTTCTGTTTTGAGCTTTACCAGGTTCTTTGGCAGTGAGTTTTTATGAATTGGGGGCCTTATTTTTTTTATGGTGTATTTAGTTGTTGTTAACTTTTTCGTAAAGTCCTCCCATTTTTGTATTTGGTTGTCTGTGGTTGTCTCACTTTCCATTTTTAGTCTCTGTACGTTTGCCTGCAGCTCGTCGATGTTGGCCGTTGTCCAATTGAGTCGTTTCAGGTTAGTGGTAGAGGAGCTATCTCCCACTGACTTGAAGCTGCGATGTTTGGTGAGGTTTAGATTAAAGTAAGTGTGCTGGTATGAATGATCACTTTTTGATGTGTATTCAATTGAAAATTGCTGGACTAATTGCAGTAATGGAAGTGAGACTGCTGTGTAATCGAGTCTTGAGGTGGTCAGGGTTCCTAAATGTGTGTACTGCGGTGGGTTATCACCTGGGGTTCTTCCGTTGAGGAACCGCAGCCCAAGAAATTCCAAGGTTGTTACTAATTGTTGACCGATTTGATCAAAGCGCTCTGCTTTGAGCTGGCTTTGTGGTTTGACATTCCAGAATTCATTGGCAGTGCTTAGCATCTCATCTTCCTCTGGAGTAAAGATTACATTTGAGTTAAAGTCACCTGTTAGGACGACTTCCCAGGTGGGGTTGTTATTTCGGATGTCCCTAATTGTGGATACTAGCTCATCCAGCTGGGCTTGTTTCTCTTTCACCTTTGGAGGTGCGTAGAAATTAACCAATAGTACCGGGACTGCTTTCCCAGGTAGAGATAGTTTTATTAATTGCATGTTAGGCCCTTGCGGTGCTATTTGTTCTGATTTGATGTTAATTTCCGACGAGATATAAACTGATAGCCCCCCTTTTGGTCGGCCGTGAGTGAATTTTTTTCTCGCAGGTATGCTAAAATGTGTGTACCCAACAAGAGGTAGCCCCTCGAGTGCCCAGGTTTCTTGAAGGGCGATAATATCGCATGCGGTCCAGTTGTGGGAGGGTAGGCCATCTTTCAGCCACTTCCTGGACCCGGCTATATTCCAGGACAGTAGATGGAGGATCTCCTGACTGTTTTCCTTTTCAAATTTTTTGGATGGTCAGTTTTTCTTCTGTTTGTTTAATGTGCCTGTTAGACCGTGCCAGTAATTGGCGTCAACTTTGGGGTTCGGTTGTTGTCCTGTATTGAATAGTGGATAGTTTGCCGGTGGTGGGCTATTCCCTCTTGCGTTCCGTAGTACTGGGACTGCCTGAGCTTTTTGTTCTAGCAGATTTTCTTTCTTTTTTCCTGTTTCTGCCAGTGATTCTTCTAGAGGGCCTGGGTAGCGTGGTTTTGCCTGCCTGGAGCTTTATGCCCCATGAGTGGAATCTCTCTCTAAAGGATAGTATTAACTGAGTGATCTCTGCTGTTCGCCATGTTGTTAATGTTTGTTCCTATGAGTTATTGTTATCTTGCTTTTGAAATTTGACTAAGAGTAAGTCTGCATTGGTTAAATGTTGTAGCCCTTCGATGTTGGCGTAGAGTTTGAGTATATTGCCCCTGTTGAGAATGTCGTGCCTCCCCTGCGTTTCGTATTCTGGGGTGAAGAGGAGTTGTCTGAGATGTAAATCATCTTTGCTAGACCAATTACCACCGCCTTTACCCGGTTCTGGTCTACGGTCTAAGCTGGTTCCACAATGACGCCCAGTCCCGGCTGGTATTTGTGTTCCAGGTGTACCAATTGCCTGTGCACGTTGGGATGTCATAATCCTTGTGGTCTGGTTGCTCTCTTTCATCACACCTCCACGCGTGCCTGGGCTGGTCTTGGGGGCTCTGATATACTCCAACTCTGTCCCCCTCGCTAAGGTGGGGTCCTCCATGCAGTTCAATTTTACACTTCGGCCTCCACGGCTTAGTAGGATTTTTATGTCTGCGGTGAGGGGTAGAGTTTTTTCTCCCCTAGCCTGGGGTTTCCAGTTTGGGGTTCTTCCAATAATTTTGGGTGATACATCTTGATTGTTAGTTGTGTTAGCTGGCTGGTCTTGCATAAGGGTCCCACGTTGGATACCTTGAGACCTGCTTTGTCTGGGGTCTAATTCTTCTATGCCTTGTGGGCCGCATTTAGTTCCTTCGGGCCACTTTGCCTGTTTCACATCAGCTTTTTGTCCGGCTGGTATTGATTTTTTGTTCACTGCCACCTCTCTGCATATTGCTGTTGTCTCCGAGTGTGTAGGTTGCACTGGGGGGCCGGTTGAGTGTGAAGAGCTCCCACTTTCTGTGCAAGTGTTTTTTTTCGCTGTGTCATCTGTCTGTGTTGAGGTCCCCTTGCTCAACCTCGGATGTGCTTCTCTGTTGTTTGTTTCGCCTGTGGGTGCTACTACAGTGCATATGCGAAGGTTGCTTGTGACCTCTGCAGGTAGACCATCCCTTCCTTTTTTTGTTGAGAGGTGATGTCTTGATGAAATGTGTGTTTGGTCATTTGGGTCATCAGAGTACCTTGTCGTGTTTAGCGATTCCTCATTGCTTTTGCCTGAGGTGAATATAGGGAACAATCTCACCCCTTCCTCCGTGTGCCCTGTTAATTGTTTATTTCTTGCTTTCCTTTCCCGTTTTTTTTTCCGTCTAGTTAAAGTAATTTTTTTGTTCGGAGTTAATGTGTTTAGCGTTGAACTTACTTCTGGAATGTGCTTTCCTTTTTGTGTATCTCTTTCTAAATTCTTGACAAGGTTGTACTCCGTGGTGCTTGTGGCAGATTTCCCTCTGGTGGGATATTGGTCTGGTTTTATTAGAGCCAGTATTTGTTCTATTAGGTTGGGAAGAAGGCTCAGTTTGTCTATGATTGGGCCGCACGAGCAGGGACTTTGTTCCAGTGTGTACTTTGATTGAGCTGTTATTATCAAGTTGTTTAATTTGTCAAGTTTATTGTCAATCCCCGCAGTGTAATTAGCTATGGTGTTCATTAAGTCAATTTGGGTGTCCATTTTGTCAGATTGCCAATTAAAAGCCGTTGCTGATGACTGAAGGGTTTCTATTACTGAGAGAAGCAGCCCTGAGTGGATTGCACTTGTGTTCTGCTCGGGATTTCGATTGAGTGGAGGAACAGTGCGCTCTTGGCAAAGCGAGGTGTCGCCTTGTTCTCTGTTTTTTTCCAGTGTTTTTTCTTGGCTTCACAGCTGAGTGGATTGCCCTTCTTCATTTTTATTGCGCTGTTTTTCCTGTGGGTTTACTCCCTCTTTGAGATTGGTTATACTTGTATCTTGCCATTTTTCTTTGTTAGTTATTGGGCTTGATATGAAACTTGGTGTCTTTAGTTCCTCCGGGTTTGCTTCATTTTTCTGATTGTTTTTGCTTGTCTCTTGCATCATTTCTTTATTTGTAGTGGGGCTTGATATTGAGCTTGATGTGAAGTTCAATAGCTTCAGCCACGATGTTTCTAAGGAGTTTCGATGAGCGGGTTCCATTTGGCTTGTGTTTTGTTCCCTTTATGTCTGGGCTTTAGCTGTCTGAGGCTCTTTACCAATTAATTTCTGTGTTCACATTTTTTTGGGAGGACTCTGTGATTGTTTTTTTTTTTTTAAATTTTGTGAAGAAAGTCAATGCTGTTATGGGTGTTGTTGGTGTTGCGTTGGTTGCTGATTTTTCTACACCCGACTGTTCTTCCTTCGTCCTCTTGCTGTCTGGGGTGGCCTCTGTTGAAGCTCCAGTCGCCTGTGTTTTATTATGGTCCAGGATGGGGATTTCTCCTATGCTGCACTTGTGTGGCAAAGTGGTTTCCCGGTCGTGACGCTCCCCTGATTCTTCCTGCTGGTGGACCATTACTGTGGTCTTGTAGAGATGCTGGCTTTGACAAGATGTAATTAGGTTTACCCCCGGTGCCTGAGGAGTTGCTCTTCCGATTATAGATGACGAGCCTTTGTTGCTGGTGACCTTCTCGGGGGATAGTGGCATGGGGAGACCTGGGAGAGATTGTTGAGTCGTAAGGAGGGTGGCCCCTGGGTTTTTCAGAAAAAAGAGCGCTTTGTTTATCTCTGGTTTCTCTTGTTTCTCTCTCCCGTCCTGCTTTTTATTTTTGAACATTGTTGCAATTGGAGAAATGAGTTGGGAGGGTAGCACTGCCATTAGGCCCTTTTTGCTGAGTGGCATTTTTTCCTGGTTTACGTTGCACTGATCGGCTAGTGGGGATTTCCTCTCCTTTGAAGTTCTTTTTTTCTGCTTTGGTGACCTCCTGATCTTGCCTGATCTCATGCCTTTAAAGGCAGGGTGGTTGGGTTGGCTTGGGTGATTTGTTTGTTTGTTTGTTACTTGAGGGCTCCCTCAAAGAATTTGCTCTTTTTGCTCTGTCTTTCAGAGTTTCTCCTCTAAGACTGAGGCTAAGGCTGGTTGGAAGCAGCTTACAAGTTTGCGAGAGTCTGTGAGAGTCTAGTCAGCGAGCGGAGCTCACGGGGGGACCGCAGGTGAATCAGACCTGGTCGGATTGCCTCTCCCAGTCTCACCCCCGGGTCTTACTTCGCGGCTGCCTCTATCGGCAGCTGCGCTCGCGTCTCGGCTCGCGGCTCGTGTCTCGGCTTGCTCCCGCTCCTAATGCCGATGTGTATGCGACCTTGCCTCACCACCTTTTGGCGGACTGAAGAAAGTGGTTGTATACGGTGCTGTTCGCGGCGGTGTTCACAGAAACCGCCGTCCGCTATCAGCTGTATCAGGTCCGCCACCTTATTTCACCTTATTTCACCTTCCTAGACTATTTTAGTGACTCAGGGTGGCTTCAGACGTGTTTAAGCAGCAGGGAGTGGCTGGCTGCTGGCATTTAAACTGTTAACGTGGTGATTCTGGCGTTTAGACTGTCTTATCGGTTCAGGGTGGCTTCCGGGGCTTCAGGGGCTACAGGTCCTCAGAGATCACTGGGCTCTCGGTACTTTTCTGGGCTTCAGGGCTTCTGGGTTTCAGGGGCTTAGATCTTTCAGCCTGCTCCCGCCCGACCCGCGCCCGACCCGCGTCTGTGCCCGCACCCGACACCGTCCCCTGGCTCACCCCCGGCTCCGCTCACCGCTTCACTGCCTCACCGTCTCTCTCCCTGCAGTTTGATGTGGCGTAGCGGGACGCGGTACGGAGAGCCTCAGGGTACGGCAGGCTCAGGCTCCGGCTCAGCTGTCAGGTGCCGCCGGTTCACTGCCTCCAGGGTTCGGCCCTTCAACGCCTCCGAGCTGCCGCAGCTCTGATTGCGCTCCGATTGTGTTATTAGGGATCATTGCCAAGACTTGGGTACGGTTCCTGTTAGGATGACTTCTACATATAATTTCTCTAGGACAGTCACCCATAATTCTGGGTTTTCTTTCAAGAGTGCGAACGGTATCCCATTTGGTCCGGGAGCACCGTTCTTCTGTTTTTTTATAGATTTAATGATGTCTTCTTTTTCTATGGGTATTGAAGAATCCCAATAATTCTCATGAGCGGAAGATTCCATATCATAGTTATTTTTGCACCCATATCGCATTTCCGGTAAAATTGACTGTATGTTGTCCTGATTTAGATGTTTCCTCAAGGAAAATCTCCCAATCCTGCTCGGTTAGTAGTGATGAGACTACTTGATTGTTAGATCTGGCAAGACAATTGATAATTTTCCAGAAATCTCTTGGATTCTTCTGCTTACTGGCATGCAATACTTTTGCCCAGGTCGCCTGTTCTGCTTCCATTTTTTCACCCCATATTAGCTTCTTCAAATTTTGATTGAATAGCTTCAAGTTTCCCAGGTTTTCTGCTTTTACCCCCGGTTTTTTCATTGACCTAATAATCCTGTTCCGCTCTTTCTTCAGTTTCGTTATAGTATATGGCAGATTTAAATGGTGTTCCTTATCCCTGTTTGTTTCTTTCCCCATTTGCTTCTTCTTTGTTTGTGTATGACATTGCGTACTGATCAGCATCCCAGTAAAGTTTTCCCATTGCTCTATCACTGATTCTAGTGCAGTGTCTTTGAAGCATACTTCCGCAAGCCTTTCCACCTGTTTATTCGTTTCGTCTTTGTTAACAACATTCCAAAACAGTTTTTTATAGTTAGTTGTTCCAACATGCCCTTGGACAGTCTGGTAATCCTAGTTTGTATTTGTTCCAATGTTCATTACAATTATTTGCTGTGCGTGGTCACTTTTGTTTACTTTCTTTAGTTGGTACGAGGTAATATTGTGAAACATAAATAATGAGGACATGGTGTAATCAATCCTGGAGTGTGCGTTATACCCAAAGTAACTATATGCTGGAGGCACATCCGTTTTTATTCTACCGTTAAGAATTCGAAGTCCCATAGCCTCAATGTCCTTTACAAATTTTGTCCCCATTCTGTTCTTATTGGAGTAATTTTCTTTCCCTATATCCTGTTCTGGAATTAGCCATTGGTGATTTTGCGATTGCGTTGTGTCATCTCTTGTGTGAGGTGACATAAGATTGAGGTTAAAGTCCCCAGTAATCAAAAAGTCGGCTAGGGGATCCTCCAATATTTTGTTGATTAGAACATTATTCAAGGTTCCACAGATTGTTTCCCTACTTCGGTTATTAGGCAGTATATATACAGTAATTAGGTATAATGTTTTAGATTTTTGGTTAGTTGTTTTATAGTTTAGTTTGACTATAAGGATGTTCGTACTTTCTACCTCTATTTGCTCGTGGTGTGCCTGTAACGTTTTAGAGATAAATATTGCCTGACCCCCACTGGCTCCCCCGAACCTTTGTTCTTTCTTTGCGGGTTCATAGTAGCCGGAGTATCCATGTAACAAAAATGGGTTGGTTTCCCATGTTTCTTGTAGTACTATAATCTGGAAACTTCCCACTAGAGAATCTATCTGTGCGTTTTGGATCTTGCCTCTCAACCCATTAATGTTCCACAAACACATTTTTATTATATTTCTGTCATTACTTATTGTTCCTAGTTTCAATGGACTACCATATCATTGCTTATAGTTGCTATGTAGTGCTACATTAATCCATTTTTCATTTATTTCTAAATTCCTGTCTATGGTGTTTTTGCGACAGGTTACAAACATTTTTTGTGGGCGATCTATCAAGTGCATTTTTTAGGACAGAGACGATCTGTGTGTCAACTTTTTCAAGTGTTGTTTCATCCCCTATAAAAGGAGTAGGATAGACCTCTGGGATTTGTTTAGTTAGTTCAATGCCCCAGGTTTTGAATGTCATTCGCTCGTTCATGATCTGTTCAGATATTTTTGGAGATATTAGTGTGATTAGCGTTGGAGTCTGGTTACTATTTATCCCCTCCATAAACTCAACAGAGATAGTGTCCTGACTTACAATGTTAGTCAGTGCTGGTATTGATTTGAATAGTCTGAGCAAATTCCCATGGTTAAGTATGTCGTGCCTGCCTCTAGACTGAAATTCTGGTGTGAATATAAGTTTTTCGCTGATTTTGGGGATTTGGAGAATAGGGACATCAATTTTTCAATTTGCTTAGGTTTGAAGCTGATTATTTTTTTCCCTTCCCTGCTTTTAATCTGTAGATGGTCCCATTTTGATGTTTTTATCTGTCCATTCCCCGCCTTCCCCAATGTAGGTTCCCCATCTTTTTTTATTCTTACATCAGTGCCTTGATTTTGATGAGGAGTCATTTTTTGGGTTGAATTGATAGGGCTCCTTCCATTTGTTTTGTGAGGGTTGCAGTTGCTTGTTGTTCTTTCCTCTTCAATCTGGGTTGTGTCCAGTGTGACAACCTGCAGCTGATTATCTGGGGTCCTATTGTCCACTTGGCCTTCTAGTCCACTATCATCACTCATTGTTGGAATTTGGATTTCTTTTACATTGAGGCGCATTGTTTGCTTTGGACAAGTTGTTGATTTGTTACCAAAGATAGGAAAATAGTTGTTTCTCCCTTTCGTTGTAACCTCTGAGGTTATTGATATTGATATTTGGTCGTCGTCTGTCGTCCTCTGTATCAGTCGGTTTCAGTTTTTCCTTTTTTCTTGCTTTCCTGAGCTTTTTCTTTTGATGTTTTGACAGCATCGAGAAACCATCTAATTCGGTAGTATTATGGATTTCTTCCTCTTGACTAGTGTTACACATAATGTCATTTCCCGGTGGATCCATAGCTTGGTGGATTGGAGGATTAACGATTTCACTATGTGGTTGTGTTGACTGTTTTAATTCAGTGCTTTTCGGGCTGTCAAACCCATTCCCTGTTTCATTTTTGTTCTTTTCCTTTGTAATAGCATTATCAGTATTAACTTTCACCTTACTGATTTGGATATTCCTTTTAGTGTCTTCTATTATGCTTGTTAGAACTGCCGGTAGTACTGCTAGTTTCTCCATAATAGGTACATGAATACAATCAGAGGTTTTTATTTCGTTTTCGGTCTGTGCTCTGATTATCAGATCGTTTAGTTGGGCAAGTTTGTTATCAATTCCCGCCACATTATTTGCCATCATTTTTAGGAGGTCAATTTGTATGTCCATTTTATTTGATTGATACTGGAGCGCTTCTAGCGTGAGAGTCGAGGTTTGGTAGAAGATATCCCATGGTATCACAGCTTCGTGGTGTTTTATTCCCGATTCTGTGTTGTGGGCCATTTCATCCTTAGAGTGTGCGATACCCTGAGGGTTTTTTTGTTCCACTATATTTTTGTCAGTGATAGCCAAAGCTAAATCATTTTCTTTCAGAGGTCCTTCAAAATCATCCCCCAGCGTCTTGGTTTCTTTTATTATTTCATTGAGCATGATTTTGTTGTTATCGCTCCCCTGGTCAATCCTCTAGTGATTATGATAAGTTTCAAATACCTCAGGGAGTACACACCACCGTTTATTGATTTCAACGTTAGTTTCAATGGGGTACCTTGGTGGCGCTTGCTCCATCCTGTCTCCGTAATATTGTTGATTAGTTTCAGGAGTTTGTGAGTGCAGATTATTAGGGGTAGACTTATCATCATTAGCCCTTGCGTTTAGCTTTACATCTATATCCAACTTGGTATTGCATATTTGCGACTCTTTTGGGTGTTCTTGGTTAGTTGACTGTTGCAGTTGGTCTCCCATCAGTATTTCAAGGTCGACACATTGGTTTTCCTCACAGTTTAGTTCTTTTGTTCCATTTGCTGACTGATTTGGGTCATGTTACTACTATTAGGTTTCATGGGGGTCTGTAATTTGTCCTTGTTTGTCTCTGAATTCATTGATATCAGAGCTCCGGTTGGATCCATCAGAAATTGGAACTTAGCCGGTATTTTACCGGATTTCTCGAACATACGTGCGATCGGGGAGATAAGTGACTGGGTCATTCCAGGTGCGTTGGTTTTTAATTTTTTTTGATGCCGTGGATTGCAGCATTCTTTTTGCGCATTTTGTTGTTGTGCCTACAGTCCTTTATGCTCTTTGTGGCTGCGAGAAAATTTGTTTTCGTGAGTGACACTCAAAAGCACACCCTGCTACCTCTTGTGTTGCTCCTACCTGGGGGCTCAGATCCACACAGGCCGCAGAATCCACACAACCTCCCAAGCCTGTCTGCTCCTTTCGTACTCCTTTCGTGTGCTGCCGTGTAACCACTTCCTACACAAACATAGTGCGCAGGGAGTTTGGAGCAGCTGCCGTCAGGGAGGGGGGTGAATGCGGTGTTGCGGTGATGCGGTGTTGCGCAGAACCAGGAGGCAGAGCCAGAGGCAATGGGGCAATGGGGTGGTTTTGTCCAAACAAGGTTAACTCTCTTCACAGGTTGAATGCAGGTTCAGTGCAAGTTCAGTGCAAAAGTGCAACTTGCACATCAGGTAAGCTCAAGGAAGGTTCGGTGAGAGTTTAAGCGGCATGCAGCTTGTAGTTTAATTAAAGTTTTAAGTTTAAGTTAAGGTAGCGATACGATTATTGGGGCTTACTGTTCCATTCCAGTGCTCGATAATTATCCTCCTTGTGCCTTGAGGCTTTTGAGGCTTTAGCTTTAGCAGCTCCAGGCGCCGCTACTTTAGGAGGGCTTGTGCGGAAGGTTGCGGTGTCTCTCGTACACCCTGCAGATGGTCACCTCCTTGCACCTCCTCACAGCACCCTCGCAGGCAAAAGCTCCTCTCGTCCTCCTCACGTGCTCTCTACTAACAGAAAGCCGCTCAGCAGGCACTTCCAAGGCACATCCAATAAAGGCAAGCTAACACCTGAGGGTGAGCGAACTGTAGTCAGTCAGTCTCCGTAGGGGTTTAGGTAGCAGGGTTAGTTGGGTCCGGGGGGTGGTGTGCTTATACACCTTGCAGCTGCCTCTCTCCCGTTCACTAGGGGCACGGAGCGGGGGGCAGGTCGGCTCAGGCTCCGACTCGGGGCACAGGACTCTTGCTCCCACCGGCCCGTTCCATAAGCACCGTATGCTCCTTGCTCCTACTCACCGGATAGCGCCGACAGTATTCTCCAGGACCTGTTCCTTGGCGGTTGTAGTATCCGGGCTGAGGGCGGCAGCGGCAGCGTTGTTTTCTCAGCGCTAGGCTCAGCGCTCACGCCTGCACGCAGCCTGTCTCCTCTGGCCGCCTCTCTCGAACGGTTGAGCTGATCGAAAAACGTGGTCTGTATCCTGAGTCCGTGAGCAATAGCTTATATACTACAATATATTAAAAAAACAATCATTTAGGGACATAAAAAAAAATAAACTGCGTTCTCAACTGCCGATAGTACCTGGTGCCATGGAGACGTAATCCCTAAATCTACACTGGAGGGTTTGCTAGGAGAGTCTTACGTCCTCCTGGTTAAGACTGCATGTCCTCAACTGGTACCCTATATCACTGTCATTTTAAAGTTTTGTCTATGGAGAACTTCAGCAATGTTAGCCTGGTGTAATAAAAAAATCATAAATAAAAAATACACACGCACGCACGTGCGCACGCTCACACAGGTAAACTGCAGTTATGGTTATAAAGTAAAACCAAACAAAACCACCGAAATTTGCATATTAGCGTTGAAACCACAATGAAGACTCTAATCATTTACCCTTGTTTGTCCTAACCAAAACCTCATATTTGTTCTGTAAAGAGAGAGAGACAGATTGTGAATACATTCAAAATGATGTATGTGCACATTAAAACCATGTTTCAGTAAAAATAAGTACTCGTTAGAATGAAAAGAGTTCTTAAGCCTACTGCTAATTCTTCCCTTTGCATTTAAATCATATAGGTCGTGCGTATCCAAATTATATATTCACACTCCATTGTCCTTCATATTATTATCACTGTCTCCACCTCTTATATCATTTCGGATCTGTGCTGTTCCTAAAAAGTTATACTTTTTGGAAAGCTTTACACTTCGCACATTTTCAAAATCCTTTTTGTTTCTGTAGGCCAAGTGGGCTGTATTTCTTCAGTAGATACGCACCTATGCATTATGTATATATATATATATTTTCACTGAAAATATCAAAGGTTACAGGGACGTTATAGTTAGGCTCAGATTTCACTCATACAAAAACAAAGAAATTCAGCAGTTATAGTTACCTGAGCTAACTATAACTTACTACCCCGCAGTACACTGCTTATGACTTCCCAGATCACATCACTCATGACATGGTCAGTGACATCACGAATGACATCACTGATGACATCTCAAATTACATCACTGATGACATCACTGATGACATCATCCAGTGAGTTTATATGTTTTAAGAGTTTATGGGTGTTAAACATATATACTTACCTGCTACAAAAGTTAAATTAGTATACTAGGTGCACTACAACTGAGTGATATTACTTTTAACATATATTATGTGAATAGCTGCATGATTGTATGTATCCTTGTTTGTATTGGTGTGTGAGTGGGCTAATGGCTGTATACGTGGGTGTGGAGTAGCTGTGTGGGTGAGTCAGAGGCTGTGAGAGGCTGTGAGTGGCTGTATTGCTGAGTGAGTGGTATCTACATGGCTGTATGAGTGAGTGACTGAGCTTGTAAGTGGCTGTATGGGTGAGTGACTATTTGAGTGGGTGTTTGATTAAGTGAGTTTTGAGTGGCTGTATTGGAGAGAACGTTTCTGTGTGAATGGCCGTATGGGTGAGTGAGCAAATGTGTGAAGGTTGTAAGGAAGTGTGAATGGATATGTAGGTGTGGGTATGTGAGTGAATGCTTGTAGTGGTGAGTGAGTGACTGTGTAGGTAAATAAGTGGGTGTGTAAGATGCTACATGGATGAGTATGTAGCTATGTGGCTGGCCCTATGGGTGAGTGACTGGTTGTATGAGTGGCTCTATGGATGATTGAATGATGTATGAGTGGCTGTATGGATGAGTGAATGGTTGTGGAAGTGAATGTATGAGTGAGTGAATGAATGTGTGAGTGGCTCTATGGAGGAGTGAGTGGGCATATGAGTACTGGTGTGGGTATGTGAGTGGTTGCATGGGAATGTGAGTGGGCGTACAAGATGTTGTATTGGGGTGTGAGTGGGTGTGTGAGTGGTTCTGTGGAGCATATCATCTGTGATATCATCAATGATGTCTTTTGATATGTCATCAGTGATGTCACTGACCATGTCATGAGTTAAGTAATATGTGAGGTCATAGGCATTGCAGAGCCATAAGTTATAGTTAGCTCAGATAACGTTAACTGCTGAATTTTACTGGTTTTGAACAAGTGGAATCTGAGCCTAACTATAACATCCTGGTAACCTTTGGCTCTTTTAGTGAATTTCTAAGGTTTTTCAAATTCCATTTCGTAACTATAACTTCCCTGTTTTTTAAGTGAATTTCTATGTTTTTTTAACAAGTTGCCGCATTTGCAGAATGGTGGAGAAAGGAGGAGGGGCCTCTGACCAGCTCTCAAGAATTCCGCTGTATGGGACTTACCAGAAGAAACAGAGGGGGTTCTTGGCTCCCAAGTTCCCCCAGTATACAAGAGGTCTTCATCCCCCAACCAGTAGTGTGCCAGGAACCGGGATTTCAGAGTGGTGGAGAACGGGGGCGTGACTTCTGAAGACCTCTCAGCAATCCCACTATGTGGGACTTACTGGAGGTAACAGAAGGGGTTCCTGGCCCCCAAGGACACTCAGCAGCCACAGGGACTTATCCCCCAACCAGTAGAGCGCCAGGAGGCACATTTGCAGAGTGGTAGAGAAAGGGGGTGGGGCATCCGATGAACTCTCAGCAATCCTGCTGTGTGGTACTTACTGGAGGTAACACGAGGGGTAGTTGGCTCCCAAGGACCCTCAGGAGTCTTTATCCCTCAACTGAACATGCTCCAGGAGGTGCCTTCCCAGAGTTGTGGCCAAATGGAGTGGGGACTCCGGCGACTTGCTGGGCCAGCTTTTTTATATATGTTTTTGATTTATTAGGGGAGGGGGCCCCATTTCAGTCCCAGGGCCCCATCTCCTGGGTTCAGCCTGTTAGTAATAGGGGAGGGGGCAGTTTGGCTCCCTTCCCTGGTTACATTTTGGCCCCAGGGACCCCATTCCCCAGGACCGGGCCTTTTAAAAAATTTCTGAATACTTTTGAGGAATTCTCCTGCTTCAGAAATTCAATGGCTTGGTTAAATATGCACCTTTAAATATTGATGCCTCAAGAAAACTAATTGGGAATTTGTTTTATCCATCTAAAACCTCATAACAACTAGGTCAGTGGATGCAATGGTTGCAGAATTTTCAAAATGACTTTGAAGCGGTGGTAGGAGCTCTCAAAAACAAAGGGCAAATATTAATTGGTGTAATTTTGATTCAGGAAGATTAGAAAGAAATATCCTTCCTCAATAGCATGGAATTAAGAGGACCCAATTTTAAACAAATGCAAATCTATACACAATGGTTAGCATACTTTACTCCAGTGCAGCTATGTACATTGAATGCAAACATAACTAATCATGACTGAAGATGCCACAAACTGAAAACATGGGTGCATATGATTTGGGGATGGCAGAGGTTAAAGGAACTGTGGGAAAAGGTTCTTTTTTGTTTTCAAAACTCACTTGGAGTTAATATATAACTGAATCTAAGTTTAATTATTTTGGGATGCTCCAGACGTCTGGACCTAAGATCTAGAAGCACCTGAACTCAGTGGTTCATAGCTACTTTGAAAGCTCGTTCTCTGATTACATCCTATTGGGAAGCGGCTGAGCTTCCAGAGTTCCAAATGTGGCGTAGCAAGACTGATAAGGTATATGTTAAAGAAAATCTATGCGCAAAATGGGTGGGTTGGGCGAAAGGTTTTAGAAGTCATGGAGGTACTTTATGAATTCCTCAAATATTATTAAGAGAATGTGTTAACAGGTATATAATGAATCGAAATAGGTGTGAAATGTTGCTCTATACCAGTGATTCTTAACCTTTTAACTTCTTTGGACCCCCTACTCAATCGTTACTGGAAACTGGGGACCCCCAGTTAATCAGTATTGGATCCGGGGACTCTTACTGAGTCATTACTGGATGCCGAGGACCTTGGCCTAAGAATTTGTGATGAATTGAATCAAAATAACAATGCACACAAAAAATTAAGAAATAAACATCAATCAAACATATACACATGATTAAATGTTCTATTTAATTCACAAACAAATATAAAAAAAATCAAAACTTAAATAGGAAGGTTGGAGCTTTTCTAAATTCAATTGAGGTCACTCATTCTCCATACTATATTCACTTTGAAGCACTACCACTGCTCCCACATATAAATCAGATGATACTAACTTAATTTTTATCATACATTTTGAATTATTTCACATTTGCAGAATGTTTTACATTTTTCAGTTGTACATATTTCTCCTTTATTTATGCACTTTAATAATCTGTTAATATTACTTAATATTCTAAGATCTTTAATAATACTGTAAGATTTTGAGATCTGTGATACTTCTACAATTGGAAATTGGACGAACTGAAAAGGTAACTATCAGGAAATCATGAAAATAAAAAGTTTTAAAAAAGATATCCAATGTCATTAACACTGCCCCCATCTCCTCCAGACTTAGATATCCTGCGCCCATCTGAAGCCCAACGCCACTAACACAGAATGTATACTATTTGCCAAGAACAACAAGCAATTTTTAGTCCAAACTAGCTCAACCAGATGATCCCGGAGGAGTTTGAATCCCAATATTTACCTGCAGCCAATTCACTCAGATTCACACTAACACTGACCTCAATCTAAAGGAACATATCTCTAAGAAAAATAAGACAGTCTGGCACCAGCTCTCTTCCCTAAACAAAATGAAACATTTCCTCCCAGAAAGCAACTTCAGAAATATTGTTCAAGACCTTGTACTCTTTTATCTGAATGATGGCAGTGCCCAGCTCCATGGACTTTCAGACTCCACACTGGTCCCTTTCTAGACATAATACATGCCACACCATGCTTCCTCAATATCCTGAAGAAATATGACCATATCACCACTACTACCATAATGGAATCCACTGGTGACGTTTGCGGGTCCACACCATCTTCAAAACAACCTGCATCAAATAGAAGCAAACACACTCAGCACCCTACATATCTACTAACAGGCTCACCACTGCCAGTGTCTCTTGGCTCTGACACAGCCAGTACATCATCAAACTGGAGATGAAGAAGTGCAAACAAGAAAACAGTCTACTTTCACTGTCAGATCATAGACAACTCTCCAATCATGTTTGTTTACTGTTTCTTTACCTTAGAATGTTCAGTTACCTTTGGGCTAGGTTCATGCTGTACAACTACTACAGACACACCTGCGTAGATTTCCTTAGGATGAGTTGTGAGTGATGATGAGTGAGGTCCAGATACAAGATTTAGTTATGCCTGGGTAAAATGGATGTTGCTGGTATGGATGTTAATGCCAATGTATATGTGTCTGTGGAGTCCACTCTTGAAAAGTAAAGGCACAGGGAAAGAAAATGAAAAGACTCCACAATAAATGAGTCTAAACCTCCCCCCACAGAAGTAACAGTGCAATCAAAGGAAATTAACACATAATATAGCCTTATAGCCCGCCGTAGCAGGCTATACCAGCTATTAAAGGCCCGCTCCAGCGTTAAAGGCCCGAGCCTTCGGCTCGGGCCTTTAACAAGGGAACAGGACTTTAATAGCTGGTATTGCCCAGCTACGAAGGGCTGTAAGGCTATGAGAACACTCTGCCACTAGAGGGCAGAATATTATAACAAATAAAACAAAGGCCTCTTGGAGCCCGAGGGGGTTTAAGTCCCCTCGTGTTCCAGGAGGCCTTTGTGAAAACATTGGAATGTTGCTTTGCTGGCCTTTACAGCCCATAGAAGCACAGAGCATTCCATTGTCTTCAATGGAGTGCTCCACATTCCAATGTTCTAATAAAGTATCTGACCCCTTGGAGTTCACTCAGAAGAAGTGGTAAAGCACTGCATAGGAGCAAGAGTTACTAGGGAAGTGAAGCAAATGTTTAATCCTGTGATCGTGTGAAAGGAATGCACTTAAATCTATGAAGCGGAGTGGGAGCAGCTGGGAGAGAGATACAAGGATGGAATTAGAGTGGAGTTAGCAACACAGGGATTCTGGCCATAGGCCCCGACTGGTGCCAGCGGGTCCAAAATCAGAAGTTGCATTTCGCTTTTCTGCCCTTTACATTGGTGCCCAGACTGAATGCGCAGAGAGATGGGGTGAAGCAGGGAATGGGCCTGGCAGGATGTAAGAAGAAATTCATGTCACTGGCATATATCTTTAGGGGAAGCTGGAGTGGACAAGAGGGCAGGGGATGCACAGCCCTGTCATGGGAGAAGGATTCCCCAAACCCTGACTTGTCCTATTACTCCTATACCCTTACCAGCTACCTCAGGGACTAGCAGAATAAGATGGTCAAGGAGGAAAAATTGGGGTATTTGATGATATTATAAGCTTTAGTTTGTGGAAGAAGTACAGGCTTTGGACACAAAAGAATGCACTGCTGGCCTGTTACTAATTTCTAAATTATAGTCGGTTACATTATACAATAATTACACGTAAGCAACATGACAGGAAATAATCATTGCAATACACCCTTACAGGAAAAGGAGGGCTATTATTCTACAGTATTCTAGAAGACACTAAACACTGCCTATCTATTTACATTATACCATAATTGTCAAGAGAGAACAAAAATATTATTCAAAGGTTTATGTTCAGCCCCAACACACCTTTATCTTTTCCTTTGTAAGAGAGCTGCATGTCATGTTCGGTGCTTCTCTGCTGTCTAAGTATTTACCAAAACAGTGTCCCCATAAAAATGCAAGGTGCTTATATAGAGTCACTGCTCCAATTGCTGTGGTTATACTGTGGGACCTCATTGTATGGAACTCTCCACAGATATATCCACTCAGAAATGCAACTAAAATTTCAATGGGTCCAAAGGTCTACATGGATGTATCAAATATATTTGCAAATATTGTGCCTAAAATGTAACCGGCGACTAAGCATAAGGGGCCTCATTTATGATAAGTGACGCATCGCTGCGTGAAAACAGCGATGCGACACTTTTCACTGCGCACTCCTTGCGACACCAATGATGCGTCATATTTAATGTATGACGCATCATGTCGCAAGGAGTTACAGATACGTCAGTATTTCTGACGTATCTGTAAGCGCAAAAGTGACGCATTGCTGGAGTGTGTCACAAAGTGACGCAACTCCAGCAATGCACCCTTTCACATGAGGCAAGCCCCATGTGAAAGGGCCTGCGTCAGTCTTAGGCCTGCTGTGAGGCAGGCGCAAGATTTTGACGCAACGGCGTCCTAAAAGTGACGCAGTGAAATCTCATAGATTTCACTGCGTCACTTCTACGACCCTTCCTTGCGTCAATACGCCCCCCTTGCATACATTATACCTGCTCAGGTATAATGTGGTGTAGGGGTTTACAAAGAGACGCATCTACCTAGATGCGTCACTTTGTAAATATGGTGCAACAAGGCACATTATTTACGCTGCTGGTGCGTCACAAAAAGTGACGCACCGGCGGCGTAAAAGTGACGCGCGGCCTCATAAATGAGGCCCCAGGTTTCAAGCCAAAATTCAATTGGCTGTAAAACCTGCATACATGCATTTTAGAATTAGAATAACCAAAAAATTAACCATTGCTCCATTATCTACAAATTGTACATGAATGTATCAATAACCAACTTGAAACAGTGTTGGCAGGAGTACATTCTTGAATGTAGGCAACATAATTGCAGTGGAGCCTGACAGCTATAGTGGTTAGGAAAAATACACGTATGTATCCGATAGAAGGCATCAAGATACATGAAATCTAGATACTAGAAAACATATATGAATATATCTAGGAGACGTGTTGAAAATAGAGTAATTAGGCCCTCATTGCCTGCAAAATGTACATGAACGTCTCCAATTGAAGGGTAGAATAAAAGTGAAACCTGCTGGCTTATGTAAACGTGTATGAGCGTGTCCAGTAGAATTGCAGAAGAAGCTTGAAACATGTTGACTAGAAAGCAGAATTGAAAGGACACAACACAGTGGCACAGGAAACTAGAACACTTTTGGCTGGTTTGCCTACACCAGTGTATTCAAATGAATGGCAGACGAAACGTGAAACCCTTTTGGTTTTCAAACATACCTAGAGCCAATGGAATTGCAATATAAACCTAGACACTATTGTCCAGAAAGCATACTTGAAAATGCCCATTAGAAATTCAGGAACTATAGGGGCAAAAAGGCTTTTTTTTATCATTTGTCCTTGATCTGATCTTCAAGACCAGATATCTGCAAACTTTATTAAGAAAGGAACAATCTTTAAGCAGGTGGCCCTAGCCCCACGTAGGACTTACCTGTGCCTAGTACTCTGACTAGACTAGGCCCTTTCGGACCCCGACTCTGTGCATCCGTGGCTACTACCTCGCTCCTTCTGCTCCTCTTTCTGACACTCTCTCTCTCTCACACACACACTCTCCCTCTCCCCCTCACACTCTTTCTTCCTCTCTAGATCCTGCTCAGTCGTTCTCCCAGGTTGGTTTAGCTGACTTCTTTCTGCCTTTTTGTTGCCTTACTGGTGCCTTTTTGCATTCCTGGAAGTAGGGGGTATGGGTTGCTGCAGCACCATCAAAATTACCATGGTCAGCGACTAGCTGCCGCCTCCCCCCCAATCCGGCACCCAACACCAAGGAACGTGGACACGAGACGTGTTTACTTTTTGGAAGGCGGGCGCTAGTCGCCCGGCCGTATTTATTAAAGTATGAAATTAAAAAAGGGTTTTAATTGCATAATCAACAATGAAATACAAAAATCAGCAGGACATTCAGTTATACAATCGTTATCAACAAGTTTGAGAGCCTGACCTTAACAAAACTCTAATACAAGTTGTTCCTAGCTTAACTAAACATCCTATCTTGATTTTTGTACATTTCTGGCCATATGGCAGGGTCACTACCGGTGTCAGGTCCTACAAGCTGCGCCTTCCCCTTAGAAGTGCGCATGCGCAGTGTTACCCCGGGAATTGCCCGGTCTACGCCCCAAACTCCATTTACCCACTAAAGGAGGGCCCTTACTCTGCGCCGGTGGCGTCATGAGTCCACGCGCGCGGGGTGGCTACCAGCCTAAGGAAAGCGTGAACTACTCCTACCCGCGCTCCTTTGCATATTACCTTGCCCCTGGAGTACTGGGAGTGGCCCGCAGGCCCCTCCCCCTGGGCGGGAACCTCCATAGGATGATGCCCGCCCCCTCAGACCTCAAATATGTGCTCACCGATAATGACCTTACCGCATGCCCCATACCTAATAAATACGACGACCTATGGAAAAAAGTCTAAAGGACAACTACACTGGCTAATAAATAACAGTATCCACGCATAGCTAAAGGGGAAAAAAGGCCTAACGACACATGGCATAAAATTACAATTCGGTTCACGCATGTTGCTCATAATCACAATATCTACGTATATCTACAAAGGGAAAAAAGGCCTAAAGACACATATCTTCAAATATAGTTCACTTCACACATCACTTTTCTACAAAGGGAAAAAAGTCCTGACAACAGATCACAAAATACAACAACAACCTACTCTCTCCCGCGGTCTATACCTATGTAACTTACCATTAGACCGGACATAACGCTGCTTAAACTTTGTACCAAGGGATGGTGGGTGGGAAACAAAGAAGCCCCGAACGCGGGGCACAACGTTCAGCGAGGGAGCGTCCAGGGACAAGGGGGTCTCCTGGGCGCTCCCTACCTCTTATTCCCGAGGGGCCGGGTGGCCCCTCCTCACGCCCGCCCCCCCCGACCCGGAACCAGTCCATTGATTCCGGGTCAGGAGGAGCGCCGGCCAATCGGCGGTGGGCCGCGCCCCCAGGGCACGCCCCCACCGTCGAAGGACCCGAGGGGAGAGGGGGTGAGGCGGTCGCCGCGCCGCCATGCGTGCGGGGGGGCCGAGGGCCCCCCCTTTTCACATGGTCAGCGACTAGCTGCCGCCTCCCCCCCAATCCGGCACCCAACACCAAGGAACGTGGACACGAGACGTGTTTACTTTTTGGAAGGCGGGCGCTAGTCGCCCGGCCGTATTTATTAAAGTATGAAATTAAAAAAGGGTTTTAATTGCATAATCAACAATGAAATACAAAAATCAGCAGGACATTCAGTTATACAATCGTTATCAACAAGTTTGAGAGCCTGACCTTAACAAAACTCTAATACAAGTTGTTCCTAGCTTAACTAAACATCCTATCTTGATTTTTGTACATTTCTGGCCATATGGCAGGGTCACTACCGGTGTCAGGTCCTACAAGCTGCGCCTTCCCCTTAGAAGTGCGCATGCGCAGTGTTACCCCGGGAATTGCCCGGTCTACGCCCCAAACTCCATTTACCCACTAAAGGAGGGCCCTTACTCTGCGCCGGTGGCGTCATGAGTCCACGCGCGCGGGGTGGCTACCAGCCTAAGGAAAGCGTGAACTACTCCTACCCGCGCTCCTTTGCATATTACCTTGCCCCTGGAGTACTGGGAGTGGCCCGCAGGCCCCTCCCCCTGGGCGGGAACCTCCATAGGATGATGCCCGCCCCCTCAGACCTCAAATATGTGCTCACCGATAATGACCTTACCGCCACAGGCCAGTATTGTTAACCGACGATCTGGCCTCCCCCTCTAGCCCCTATCTAAGGACACATCCTCCTACCCCAGCCCTCTAGCCAAGCCCAGATATTGTCAGCCCATAGGACATTACCCTCTTCTGTCAGATGAACCCCGTCCTTCAAGTAATACTTTTGACCCCAGATGCACCCATGAGGTATTGACTGTAACACGGGGGTTCGGAACAACCTATCCAACCGTGTGTTGATCCTCTTTACCGAGTGATTCAACGCCCTGACTGAATCGCCCCCCCGCCACTGAAGTCGAGGTATTAGTTGTGACCATACTAGTGTGCACCCGGGGCAGGTCCTAGCTATCCAACCCGCTGTTGAGATAATCTCCTCAATCAAGATGCGCCTGCCCAGTGTTGCCAAATCGTTCTCCCCAAGGTGAAGTATCACCACTGACGGTGGAGCCCGCTGGCGTGCTAACAGCCCTTGGAAGAATCCCCTAAACTCGTGAAGACACAACCCTCCTCTGCCAAAGAACGTGATATTCAACCCTAGTTGTGCCGCCCTTTCCTTCTTGTCACCTGACAGGAAGACACATTCCGCTCGCTTCACATATGAATGACCAACAATCCAGACATTGTTCTTTGTTGTTTCCTGGTCGCCGCTCCGTGCCGATGAATATTGGCGGTGCCCGACGACAAATTCCTCCCCTGCGTAACAGGTCTGAGAAACTGTAAGAGAGCGGAAAAGAGACCAAGCGTGAGTGACAGGTAATCATAGCATGTCAATCCGAACATAACGTTTATAGCAGTCTGACGACCACCTCCCAATTGTCTTCACTCTTTCCACTGGGAGGCCCCCCGCCACCGCCTCAGTTGCTGCCCCAATCCTGAAGGAATGAGATCCAAAATCTCTAGGATCAAGACCCGCTTTTGTAACCCCTATTTCGAACACTCTCCTGAATTGATACCTGGTCAAGGGGCTCCCGTCGGCGTGACAGAGCAACGCCCTGCTTGCTGAACCGACCAATAATCCCATGAGTGATTCCACGTGCCTCACCGGGCAGCACGGGTTGGCGGGGGCCCGTTGCAGAACTATGGTGTGACCCCTAGCTTCTTGATCGGTCTTTGATTTCTGGATAATCACCCACATGGTGTCACCCCTTATCGTCACCCCAGCCTTCTGCAAGCCACCTAGTATGTCAGCCTTAGATCCTGCCACAAGTTCACTAATTCTCAGTGCCCCATAAAATGCCAGGGAGAATGCCGCCCTAAAAAGAAGCACTTCCCACTCTGAGTTACAAACAATCTCCAGCGTGCCCAGTAAGGCTGTTAGCCGGGCCAACCCCATGGGCTTCCTCTTATCCTTCTGGTGTCCCTGAATACGGCGCCATCCCCTTAAAGCCTTGCGTATCATAAAGGTATTGGTGGGATCCCGGAAGCCCCTAGCTTGGGCGAAGAATGACACTGCTGCCCTATGTCTGGTTGCCGCTGCCACTGAGCGCCCCTCTTTGTGCATCCATTCTAAATAGGCTGCAAACCCATCCTCCTTCGCCCAAAGCACTCCCCACTGCGGCCCCAAAAAAGAACAATAAGACAGAAACGCCCCTTCGTACGCCGTCTTGGTCCTGGGGGCTAAGCTAGCGACCACGAGGTCTTGTAATCTGGGGCACCAATCTGCCAAAGTACCGCTGGGAAGTGTGCTGGCGAGGGGTCTGCTGTGGGGAGATGTTCCCTGAAAACCTGCATTTTGAAGCGAGAAAGGGAGTCAGCAGCATTGTTTAAAACACCAGGGACATGTTTGGCTCTAAAATTAGCATTCAGTTTAAGGCACCGCAGAACAATCTCTTTGATCAGACGAAGTATGAAAGGACACCGCGCCCCCTGTTGATTGATACATTCCACCACTGACATGTTATCTGACCAAAACACCACTGATTGGTTACATAGGTGTTCGGGCCAAACCATCAGTGCCACCCATATTGGAAACAGTTCCAGGAAGCCAATGTTGCCGAGCAAACCCCATGTGTTCCATTCTTCTGGCCATTGTTGAGCGACCCACCTATTCCCTAGGATGGCACCAAAGCCCACACTACCGGCCGCATCAGTCCATAGTCCTAACTCCGCTGATGTAGTGAGCGGGCCGGGCCAGACCACCCTACCGTTAAAATCCTCCAGGAATGCCATCCAAATAAGCATATCCTGGCGAATTTCAGACGATAGGCGCGTGCGGTGGTGCTTTTCCCTCAGCCCCTTCATCGCGTGCGCGATGGAGCGAGAGAAGGGGCGAGCCATTGGGATGATTCTTAGTGCGAAATTCAGTTGCCCTACCACCTCCTGTAATTGCTGCAAAGTGACCTTCTCCTTCCGGAGGCATAACTGTAGCGACGTCTTGAATTTGCGCACCTTGTCCTTAGGTAGTCTAAAACATTTCTCCATTGAGTCAATCTCGATGCCCAGAAATTCCAAGCAGGTGGTCGGGCCCACCGTCTTCCCAGGCGCAAGCGGGACCCCAAAAGCCCGCATGAGCACGCAAAATTCCTGCAATGCTAGTGCGCACTCCTGAGAACCCGCTGTACCGAGGAAGAGGAAATCATCTAAGTAATGCATGACCCTTTGATGGCCTGTCACCTGTCTCATGGCCCATTCAAGAAATGAACTAAACATCTCAAAGTAGGCGCAAGAAATAGAACAACCCATAGGCATGCATTTGTCCATGTAGAACCTATCCCTAAAGGTGAAACCTAAAAGATGTTGGTCCGCCGGGTGGACTGGGAGGAGGCGGAAGGCGGACTCTATGTCTGATTTCGCCATCAGCGCCCCGGGTCCAGTGGCCTGTAATAAGGTCACAGCCTGATCAAAAGAGGCGTACTTAACACTACAGATCCCTTCGTCAATGGCATCATTCAGTGAGGCCCCCTTTGGCGCTGATAGGTTATGAATCAATCTGAATTGCCCCTTCTCTTTCTTGGGGACAACTCCCAGTGGGGAACACACAAAATTGTGTACTGGCACTGCAGAAAAAGGGCCAGATATCCTGCCTAAGGAAAGCTCCTTGTCAATTTTGGCGGCCACCACAGCCGGATTGTGTGTGACTGATAATTGATTTCTACAGTGCGCACTGCCTGTGTATCCCCCGGCCGGGATCCTAAAACCTTTAGAAAAACCTTCCTGGAGTAGGGTGGCCGCTTTGTGGTCAGGGTATCTGTTCAACAATGGTATCATTGCCACCACATCCACTGGAGTGGGGGGGCGTGACCTGTCTGACTTATAGTGGCTTTCCCCTACCCCTCTGTCCCGTGTTACCTTGCTTGGACCTACAGGTAGATTCTGGATGAGAGGGGTGCCCACAGGAGGCACATGCATGCCTAAACTTACACGCGGCCCTTGTGCAGGTACGCTTATTAAAATCCCAGCACACCCCTTTCTTCTCTGGCCCACCTGCCCTAAATTTCCCAGGTACCTCACTCGTTTGGGGGGGCCGAAAGGGCTGCTGCGGTCTAGTGAACACCTTGCCCGCACCGAACTGAGGGGGAGGTGCAGTGTCAGAGAACTGTTTGTGCCAGGCCATGGAATCTACCGAGTCCCATGGTAATGATCTATTGAATTCCAATGCCTTCCTAAAATTTACATCATAACCCTTCCATGCTTCCCCAGAATACTGTTGACTCCACCCCACAATCCTGCTCGAGTAGCAAGCCAATGCAGCCTGCAGATCTGGAGGACGCTCAGCCTTAACTGCAGTGAAGACGGCCCATGCTTGCATCCAATTATTGAGATTTTCTTCAACCCTGAATCTAGTACACTGCGCCCTCCATTCACTTGGGAGCATCCACTCTTTCAGTGCTTTTGCCTGCTCCATTTCCCTATTATCCAATAATAAAGAATAAATGTACACGTATTTATCAGCCCAAATCATTTCTTTAACAGCTAAAGACACATGTTGAGCTAGATTTTCGCTCCTGGAAGGTACTACACCGTCCCCCAAGAGTGGCAATGCCACTTCCTTACCAGGTGCGGGCACCGGGGGCGGCTGCCCTTGTACTCCGTCCAGCTGGGGAACACTTGGACCTGCAAGGGGAGAAGAAATTGGCAATGCAACACTGTCGGCGATCGGTGCCGATCTGATTTTTTCTACGAACCTTGCCGCCTCTGCCGCATGGTCTGCAGAATTCGGGAAGGCTCCCCCTTTTTGGAGCCATGGCATCATGGCCGTTAACTGAGATAACAATTCGGGCGGCATTGAATCTACGTTACCCCCCGGGACAACAGGTACCACTGGGGTTATGCCCAGTGGTCCTGGCACAGCTGGCGGGGCGGGCGCCGGGTGTGGGCCGCCTGTACCCGGGATTGTGGGCACCGGTGCGGGAGCAGACCCAGCGTCTACTGGTTGACCTGCCGGCACCGGCACCACAGGGGCAATGGGTGTAGGCACATGCGGGGGTGGGACCACCGCGGGCGGTGCGGCGGGTAACGGATCCCCTGGGCCTGGGGTGGGGACCGCCTCCTTGGGTCTTTTGGACCTAGGTTTCCCTTGCGGGGTGACAAATTCACCTCTAGGCACTGGTGCCACCCTCTTGCGGACCGGTCTCCCGGACGGGCCCGGTGCCTCGCCATCTCTATCCTCCAGCCGGGCTTCCCGCTCCTTAATTTGTCCTAGCTGTTGTTTAATGTCGCTCATCTCCCGCATCATAGCTCGCATCATAGCCTCCACGTTGGACCCCCTTTTTCCACCCCTTGGACCTGGCATGATGCTAACCCCCAAAAAACACCCGCTGCCTACTTAGTTCCCCACAGGTCAGCTGTGTATACCTTTCAGATGGAGGGTCACCAGGGGGCTTTCAGCACCATGCAACGGCGACCGCAACACTAGCGGCTTGTCCGCTTATGTAAGGGGGTGAGTAAACCTAATGTAGACCCACCCGGCGGCCACCAGGAGCTATGAATGCTAGCCCCCCGTACCCCTCTTACCGACCAGTCCTGCGTCCTCGCCGGCGATAGTGATCAGCGGTCCCGGTCCACACCACGGTGCGTGCTGAATGCCCTTAGGTCCTGTCCGAGTCAACTGCTGTCGCTAAGATTGCCTGGAATTGAGAAACGTATTATCACCTTGTAATAAAGCAGGAGCAGATTTCGGAAAACCCAGTTACAAGACAGAGGACAATCGCAACCCCCCGTCCACCTCACTGTTGCTGTGTGCCACTAAAACACCTTATATCAGCAAAATACAAAAACTACCCTCCTTCAAGGTCAGGACAATATTGAACCAGGAACTGCACTTATTCCCATGCACTGTACACCTTGTGTAATGACATGAACAATAAATCACTTAATCATTAATGCACTAACATTTGTAAGAAATGGCCCCACGTTTTACACACAAATGTACACAGGGCACTTGGCTTTATCTTGTAAATATCAGTAGCATTCGTTTTCAATTTTCACACTACAATAAAAATGTTTAACTTGTATGATATTGCACGCTTGTAGATTAGAAAATTCTAGGCCCCACTATATTCATGTCTCCCCTCCAGGTCCTGCCCTGGTCGACCCTGCTTAGCTTCAGGCGCGACGCTCTCCCTTACAAGGCGGGAAAACCCTTCTTTGTACCGCGTTATCTATGCGGTTTTAAAATTACGCCAGTATTGTAGAAAAACAGCCGCTCAATACACTAGCGGCTTTACTCACTTTGTACCGCGTTATATGCGGTTTGCACTATTGGCGGTATCGTGATCCCAACAGACAGTCGCTCAAGTCCCCCCGCAGCCTTACCCCGGCCCTCGCGAGTCCCGGAGCACACCTCCGCCGTGAGCTGGCCCGCTGCTCGTCCCCGCCTTCCCCCGCGCCGACAAATACCTTTTCCCTTCGTGCGCACCCGACAATGAGCTGGCGCCTTTCCTACTTTCGGAGAGCTCCACGTCCTGGCACCTCTGCTGCCGCCTCGTGTCCTCCGCCGACGACCCTGGAAGGCAAACAAAGGGGAAAGTCCGATACTGCCGCCTCGCTGCCGATCCTGGCAATCCCACGACGGCTGGCTCGAGGAAAAACCGCTTCGTTATACCTGAAAAATAAAAGCGGGAAAAATTATAAAAACAAAGAAGCCCCGAACGCGGGGCACAACGTTCAGCGAGGGAGCGTCCAGGGACAAGGGGGTCTCCTGGGCGCTCCCTACCTCTTATTCCCGAGGGGCCGGGTGGCCCCTCCTCACGCCCGCCCCCCCCGACCCGGAACCAGTCCATTGATTCCGGGTCAGGAGGAGCGCCGGCCAATCGGCGGTGGGCCGCGCCCCCAGGGCACGCCCCCACCGTCGAAGGACCCGAGGGGAGAGGGGGTGAGGCGGTCGCCGCGCCGCCATGCGTGCGGGGGGGCCGAGGGCCCCCCCTTTTCATATGTTGGAGTTCAGAGGTAGATGGACAATTAAGTTGCCTTTAAATTTGTTTTTATCTTGTCGGCAGGTAGAAAATGCACAAATTAAGTGCTTTTATGCAATTATGAATTGAGATGGAAGCAAAGATTGCAAAAATCTAAAGAAATCAAGACACTTTACTTGATCATGTGCAAATTATACATATTTGCTTAAACCCGATTTTCACACATTCTTTCAACACTGTTTAGGTTTATCAGTAAACGTTCATGTCATTATGAATTTTGTGGCCATTTCAACTAATGTGCTGTCTCTAAATGATAGTACCCTACCACAACAAGTTTTAGTGATAGATTTGCAACAGTGTGCTCCAAAATTCACCACCTCCAGATAGCACACCCTGACCACTCTCCTGCTTAATAGGTGCAGCTCGTGGGCTCTACTTGTTATTTTCATGATGCTTGGATGTTCATAATCCCGATGAATTCAGTGATGTAACATTGATAGCATCACACCCACTTTGAAAACTGTTCCAGCACCATTGCCCTTTTGTCTCTTTTTGCTCTATGCTTTTTGCCACTGTTTGCCTCTGATGGTTGTCTCTACCTGTGTGCTTATTTTGCCACTCTTGTTCTCTTTCTGCCTGCTCTTGATGCCACTTTCGCCTTTTTGCACCTTCTTTCATATTGTTTTTTGCCCTCCTTTTGCATTCAGTTGCCTTCTTCTCTGCTGCACCATTGATCCTTACCTCATTACAGCCTTCTTGCCTTCCCACTCTCCTATCTACTGCACCTCCTCCCTGGATCTACTTAATGGCGACTTCAGAGCAGATCAGCAATTATGCAGGTGCCATGTGCCCCTAGCCCCACTTACCTGTGATTGGTCCTCTGACCAGGCAAAGGTCTATCAGACCCCACTACTGCTCCTCCTTCTGCCAATCTCTTTCTATCTCTCTTTGTTTTGCTCCTTTTGTTCGCTCATGTTGGTTTTGTTGACTTCTTGCTGTCGTTTTATTGCCTTTCAGTTGCCATTTTGCATCTTTTTGCTATCTGTTTTTTGACACTGCTGGAAACTATTAATCATCTCTGCCTAGCTGCTTATTTTGCCTCTTTCACTCTATTTCTGCTTGGTGTTTTTGCCACTCTTGCTTTTTGAAAGCTCTCTCATCCGCCATTCTCATTCAATCTGCCCACTCTTTTCTTCGCCATTTCTTTGGGCCTTCAGTCTTTCTGCCTTTTGTCCTCTTTTCACACTAATTTGCCTTCTTCCCACTCTTTCCTTTCCTCTCCTCCCCACAGACTCCTTCCCTTCTTTCTCATCAACTCATGTTCCCATTATTCATCCTCGTGTGCCCCTCCCAGTCACTGACCCCTGCTCTACTCCAACCTCCCATGGCCTACTTTATGGGAGCTGTATGCAGATTTTCCAGTGGGCGTGCCAATGATGCACCAAAGATGCACCAAAGACAAGCTTTTCTACGCCCATCCGCAGCATGCCCATGCTCACTATTAGAAATCCTGCCTTCTGCAACCCTCTGCACATTCAACCCAAGCAGCCGCTCATGACTCGGTTGCAGTGCTGCACCTCACAACACTGTGAGAGTGTTTTCCTGGGCCTCCTGCAAGTTCTCATGCTCTCTACCACACCCATTGCTTGCCACTCTGGCATTAACAGCACCAAACACTTGACTCATTCCCACTCATACTGTCCAGCAACCGACCACGCAGCACTCCACACTCTCATGCTTGCTACTCAATATTTTCTTACTCACAAAATAAGTCATGGAGATCTGGAACCTGTTGCATGACCATGCACCAGACCTACCATTCCTCACTGAAACCTGTCTGAGCCCCACATTGTTCCACAACATCACAACTGCTATCACTTCTGGCTACCAGATCACCAGGCAGGGCATACAGCACAAGCCTGGAAGTGGAATTGACATCATCTTAAGGGACGCCATCAGCTAAACCACCTCCACGGACACATCTTTCAGCAACATGGAACACCTGTTGTTCAAACTTCCCATCACAGTCAATTTCATCCCCAGTGGCTCCCTCATCCTCAGACCACAAGGAGCGTGCACCAACTTCACCATCCCAAACTTCATCGCTCCCCTCATCCTTGACTCCAAAGCCGTCATCCTCCTCAGAGACCTAAACTTCTACTTGAAAACAGCGTTAACCCAAACTCTGCAGCACTCCTTGAAGACCTCAGAAACCTTGGTCTCACCCATAGCATAAATGAATACACATACTCAACCAGACACCTACTGGGCACTATTTCCAGTTTCTTTCAATAATTTGACAGTTGACAAGCCCACTCAGATTAACTGAACAGACCACGTACTTGTCAAGTTCAACATTCACATCCTGCACGATACAGACCTACCACCTCAAGATGAGCCCAGAGAAACTGGAATAAAATCCCAGGGGATAACTGGGCTATCACACTCACTGAACACTGGCCTGAACACAACAGCAGACTACTTGAATCCATCAACAACTTCAATAACTGGATCTCTGCCTGAACCGAAACCCTGACCCCCCTCAAACACATCAAAGCTATAAGATTCAGACCTCCAGCCAGTTGGTGCAGGGAAGAACTCAGGATGATGAAACACCACTGCAACCATCCGGAGCACAGATGGAGAATAAGCCAAGAGAATGGATGCACCTTTGAAACCAACCACAAACAGATCTGGACCACCAAATGCACTGCACTTGCAGATTGCATTGGTGGCAGCACCAACAGCAGCAAAGATATCTCTGCCATTGTGAAAGATTTCACCTTACCAGTGGCCACCTCTAATAGCATGGCCCTCTCACAGGATCTCTGCAACAAGCTGTCAGTATTCTTCTGCAGCAAGATAACCTTCATTCACAGAAACTTTTACCCTAAAACAAACCTAATATTTCTTGCAACATGACTCCCCATTTCGACCAGGGAAACTACCGTGACCACATGGCCCACCATCACCATAAATGAAACCACCATCATGCAGTCCATTCACTCGGGGGGGGGGCTTCGCTCCCCTGCACCCACCATTCTTTCAACACAGACCTTCAATCCATCAGTGAAGTGCTCACACCTATCCTGAACACCTCCATCTCATCAGCGACCTTGCCAGACACACGAAAACATGCCACAGTCCTCCCCTACTCAACAAACCCTCACAGACCCATCAATGCTCATCAACTGCAGACCGATCTACCTGCTATCGTACTCGGCCAAAGTTCTAGATCAACAGATGCCTTGCCAACCGTTTCAGCGACCACCAACTCCTCCTAGTTTCAGACCCAACTGAGGCACAAAAATTGCACTCATCACTGCTACAGGCAACATCCAGATGACCCTGGACAGAACAAATGGCTACCCTCGTCCTTGTGGACATCTCCATAGCTTTTGACATGGATTCCCACCAATCCCGATCTGATGGTTGCACGAGATTGGAATCCAAAAACCCATTCTCTATTGGATTTGCACTTTCCTGACTGGTAGGACATAGTCAGTCTGGGTGGCTACCAACTCTTCAGATTCCCCTAACCACATCAGTGGAATACTGCAAGAAACATCCCTCAGTCCTACCCTCTTCAACATATATATGATCCCACTATCAAGCATCATCGGTACTCACAACATTGACATCCTTTCTCACACAGACAACACCCTACTCACCCTCTACTTCCTGGACACGTCACCCAACAGCCAGAAATGTTCACTGTCCGAATGATCAAAGTTCCTGACTGAATATAGACCAACTGACTAACCAGTTCAGAGTTCGGGAATAAAAATTGTGCAGTAAAACTCACTGTCAAAGTCAACAAACTTAATACCCTAATTATATGTTCATGGAACATTAATGGCACTGGCAACAAGTTTTCAGACACTGACCTAGGCAATCACCTGACAAAATTTGCCATCATCGCCCTACAAGAAACTTGGACTGAATCACCTCCAATTCTGTCAGGTTACACACTGAACTTCCTACCGCCTACCCAGAGCTCGCTTTTCGGCCACAAGAAAGGAGGCCTTGCCACTTATAGCGTATTAACAGCGATACTAAAAGTAGACCAGCTAGACTACAACTTATCTGCCCCAAATGCAATGTTAGCTCTACGACTGTCACTCCGTGGGCAAGATCCAAATGAGGATATAATCTTTATAAACCTCTATCTGCACCCCAGGGAGAAAAAGAAGGGAGTTCGACAATTGAAGGAAGAACTTGTGAAACTGGTGAAGGCTGAGCTCACGAATAACATCATCATCTCAGGGGATTTTAATCTAAATTTGCTGAGCGAAGCAGTCACGGGCACCAAATACGACGAGGACCCGTTCGCCTGGGAACCTAATCGCCAAGACCGCACCTCGGGGGCAGAAGCACAAAAACCACAATGACCCTGCTGGCTACACTAGAGGAGCTAGGACTTAGGGCACTTAACGGAAGATTTCCAGGGGATCAACCGCAGTCAGCAACATTTCACAGTACCCAGGCAAGTTCCACCATTGACTTTACCTTTGTATCTCGCAGTCTATACCATAGAGTTGTAGACTTTAGAATCGGTCTCACTGACTGCAGCGATCATCTACCTCAGGAAACAGTAATGAACACATCAGCGATACTAAAACCTCCCAGCTCGAACAACGTAGGCACAGACTTTACATCAAATGAAAGACGGGTACAATGCAAAGTCTCCAACCAAGAAAAATGACTAGAGCAAGCGATACGCTCACTCAACGAAGCTCAACGCATCACGCATAACCCGATAACAAGCTGGGAAGTGTTCGTAAAACAAATGAGAGTTAATGCGCAGAGAAAAGAGCTTGTAACACGAACAAGAAATAGCTGTAACACGAAACAGAAAAGATGTAATAACTTCCGAAACACCAGTAGGCTAAAAACACTGAAGACAATGATTAACCGGACTCTACGAAGAGTAAAAACAGATCCGTCCCTCCTCCAAGAGCTCAGACAGCTAAAAGGAGAGCGCAAGAAATGAATATGGCAGCAAAAAAGGGAAGAGGAAGAGGTATTTTGGGGAAAACTCCTACATGACGCCAAAACAAATCGCAGTGCTCAGTTCTGGCAAAAGATCAACGCTCAGATCAATGGGAAAAACCGAGGGACTGATTCCCAGGTGACAGAAGACGACTGGATAATCCACTTCAGCACTCACTTTGGTGAGACTAAAGAACGGGGGAAAGAAACAGGCACCGACAAAGGAAAGATGGACGAACACCCGTCCCTACACCAAGAATACTTGAGAACGAATGTAGCTGTAATAATCACGACGGAACAAATAATTAAAAGGATCACAAAAGGTAGAAGAGACGGAGCCCCTGGTCCAAATGGAATACCACCAATAATATTTAAGCAGGACCCAAAATATTGGGCAACTAACCTCAAACCAATGTTCGAAAAAATCTGGCAATCATCTACAATCCCACAATCATGGAGGGGGGCAATAATATCCCCAATATACAAAAAAGGAGATAGAAAAGATCCCAAAAGTTATCTGCTAATAGCGCTTCTAGACAACGAGGCAAAGTACTATGCAGGCCTCCTACTTCAGGAATTAACTCTATGGGTAGAAGAAACTTCAACAATCCCGTTTAACCAAACCGGCTTCAGGAAAAACATGGGGACATCTACCAACATCCTAGCCCTGTCACTACTGATCGATTCAGCCCAAGAGGGAAACTACCCCTTGTACCTGTGTTTTATAGACTATAGCGCTGCATTCGACCGGGTAGACAGAAACCTGTTGTGGAAAAAATTGAAAAGAATGAACATCCCAGATTATCTACTGAATCAGCTAATTCTCCTGCACAGTGACACGTGGGTCCAGGTCAAACTAGGTCCTGGAGAGTTCCTAACTAAGAAAATCCAAACCTACACAGGAGTAAAACAAGGCTGTGTGTTAGCGCCAACCCTATTCAACCTCTTTATGGCCGATCTTTCCACAAAACTAAACGCTAATAACTCACATGCTCCAAAATTAGGGGGCAAACAGCTTTCCTGCCTATTCTACGCCGATGACCTGGTGCTGATCAGTCGGACCCAGATTGGGCTACAGCGGCTCCTCAACATCACTGCGGAATACTCCAAAGCTAACAAACTCTGTATCCTATAGTAAAACAAAAATCATGTCCCTTAATTATCGCAAGCAAAAACCACCATTTAGATGGTACTTGGACTCGAACAAACTGGAAACCACAAACAAATATTGTTACCTGGGAGTGATTATAGACGAAAGGGGCAGCTTTAAACCACAACTGGAGGAGATTAAGAGGAGAGGCCTAATGATAGCAGCATCACTTAGGAACCTCAAAAATAAAATTGTTGGCCTAAACCTCGCTCCCCTCCTACAAGTGATCCAAGCCAAGCTGATTCCATCTATCACATATGGAAGTGAAGCAATGAGAGGGAGAGACACAGGAACTCTGAATAGAGTAGTCTCAAAAGCAATGCGGATCATGTTCGGTCTTCCGAAATACATCTCACCGGCGCAGATCCGCCTTGAATTTGGGTTGGCCAAAGAAGAACTTGCACGAAAGGGAACTTTCCTTAAGACCTGGCACAAAGTAAGCAGAGGAGAAGAAAATACCCTTAACGCACTCCTCTGGAAAGATCTACAAAGTAAAAGTGACTGTCCAGCAAGACATTTCCTGGAGGACGCCATCAATCACCTTGGGGCAAGGCAGTTATGGGATCTCCAAGGGAGCCCGTCAGGTTTAAAAAAAACTATAAACAAAATCGTCAAGAAAGAATCCCTCCTGCAAGACAAAGCTTCATTAGCTAAGAGAGCACATGGCTGGCTGACTGTGCAAACATACAACAAACTTACCTCACAGGCGTACCTGGTGAACAGTTTCTCCAAAACAACAAAAGAATTGTTTTTAAAACTACGACTTGGAGTGCTACCAGCAGCGGGCCACATGGCCCCGTGACTGCGACCATCAAAACCAGCAAAATGCCGCCTGTGCGGAATGCACGAGGAAAATATCACACACCTCATAACCACCTGCAAAGAGCTGCAGCAAGACCGGAAGAACTTACTGAGACCCTTATTTTTAAACAAAGGAATCAGGTCGTGCAGGGAAGCAGTTTTGAGCTGCTTTAGAGGAGACGACGTGCAAATGGCCTGCCGACTGGTAAAATACCTCGGATTGGCAGATTCCAGGCTCAAAACAACGAGAGCACAAGCGGACACCGACATCACCCATATAACATCATCCGCCTCCAGCCCTCAGACCGGGCAAGAGACCCATATTGCCCAAGAACATTAAAATACTTTCCCCAAAAGGGGAGCGGAGGGGATAAAATAACCCACTTGCCAAAAGCAAGCGCTCGGACATATACACAATCTTTTATCTAAAACAGAAATTTACTTGTACTTAGTGCTGGATGAGCATTGTCCTATTTTTTTTCATGGTTTTAGATTGACCTTTTTAACCATTTTCTTTTAACTGATCATTTTCTTTTACTGCCAACAGCTATTTGTAATGGTTTTTATTAACTGTACAATAAAGCATTTACTTACTTACACTGTCAAAGTAAAGTGTTTTTGTTTTACACGTCTAGGCGCTGTTCAGAGACTGGTGCACTCAAGAAAATAGGTGTTATAGCAACGTCACAGCTACTGTAGCTAGCCACCATAAAGTTTAAGATTGCATGCCTTGATCATCAACTTGAATGCTTTTTTGTAAAGTGCCCACAAGTATGCAAACTCAGGATGCGAACCACCAAAGAGCTGAGAACCTCAATTGGTATGAGCTGAGAGGATACCATGGCTAAGTAAGTTAAATGGTCACAGCAAGCAAATGGCTGGGAGCTCAAATCCCAGCTAGGTCAACTCAAACTTACACCCTTAAGAGGTGGGTAAGCTGAGTGCCATTTTAATAACAATTGAATTTATGTAGCACTTCTGTTATTTCTGACAGCAGCAAATCACAGAATCTAATGGTACTGAATGTACCCTTCATCAGAAGGGTAGTTAGCCTTTTTTAGCATCTGTGCTCTTGACCTTTAAACTATTGCAGATGTTTGAGGTGAATTTTTATTTAGGGTGTTTTTCTGGGTTATTAAAGTAAATTGTGAAGTATAAACTATTAAGTGGTGGGGGGCTCTGGGTCTCCACAAAAGGGATGCAACTGTCTAAAGGGATAGTGGACATGTTGCATGGACCCTTGGTTGTGTATGAAGAACTTGGGGGCATATTACCAACAAGCCTTACCAACGATTTTTGTATTGCTGCCTATCGCTGGATATGTTAGGGGAGAAAACATGCTATTAGCAACGTTTTTCTCCATTGTGCTAAAATATCTAGCGATAGCGGCGAAATGCGTGAATATCGCTGAGAATACAGCGATATTCACGCATTAGCGACGAAATGCTCTTAGCCATGTTATCCACCTCCCATTGGATAACATGGCTAAGAACTGGTCTGAGCAGGCGTTGGTTTTTGGCGATAGCGGAAATATTTCCACTACGCCTGCCTTGCTAATAGGCGATAGCGACATTAGCGACTGCTTTCAGTAGCTAACAGGTTGGGTACGCCCACTTTGCATGTCATTAGCGATAAATATCGCTAACATGCAAAGCGGGCCCCAAACCGCTCACTATCGCCTAAAAGCTGCCGCTAAACCGGCGATAATTGCCTATCGCCACCCTTGGTAATATGCCCCTTAGTCTGATATTCAAGCTGTAGACAAATGGTATCAATGTCACAACTCTACTCTTTTGACAGCCTCAGAAGCCTACCTCAGCCCAATTTTTCTGCCTACATTTTCCTTTCCATTAGGGTGCTTGGTACATGAAGTTCAGGCTGACATGGAAGATTTGAGACTTCAAAGGCTGTAAGTGTTTATAAACATGGCAGTTTCCTTGTTCCCGTAATATATATGAACCTGAAATCAAACGGGTGGAGGATGCCACCCAATCTGTAGTCATCACCAGAGTCCATCCAATGCTGTAATGAGATGTACTGTTTATGTTAAAGGATGCATTCGCCCTGCTTAAGGCTGCGGGCAAAGAGGCGAAGCAGTGCACACATTGGCGTGAGTAGTGGAATGTGGTGCATCCATCTCCATCCTTTAGAGGAGCCCATTTCCACCCAAGCACCAACATGAAAGCTTCGTGGCACTACACCAAAACATAAACGAAACAGCATTGTTGGCATCTCGAAAGCACAATGTTTATCTACCCTTTTGGGCTTGCATGAGCTTCTAGTTACATGCTTTGAGTGATTACCAAAGTAATAACAATTGATTGGATATGTTGACCCCAAGAATCTGAACATTCGGAGCAGCTATTAGCATTATTAAACTGAACAGAAATGCTTGAATTGAATGACAGATTGGCTACACACTGGGATCTGAACCAGTAACCTTTAGTTTATACCCAGATCAATCTATCAGATGTACTGGCCTGCTCAACTCTCTTACAGATACCATTGAATTATGCAGTTCATAAATGTAAAATCCAAAACAGTAATCATGAATACTACAACCATGGTGATACATTTAACTTCAGGGTGTACTTTTCAGCATAAGTGTTTTACATCACATAGGTACAGTGGCTAAGGAAACAGAACCATACATTTAGTTAGAACAACATTAACCTCAATGCTGGCGCTGAAGCAGAAGGAATTATTTTTCCAACTCTCAAGAAAATAATGACTGGCTGGATCCGTGACGAAGGAATGTTGATTCAGCCTCTTCTGGTAGCCGGTAATGGCTGACACGTGAAATCTAATAGCAAAGCTTGTAAGGAATGAATTCATACAAATGTCAGCGGAATTGTCTTGATGTATGAGTGTAAAGGCTCGTGGCCTCCACAAAAGCACGATTTGTTATCCTGAGAGCCCTGAGCGTTCTGGAAACAAGACATCTTTACATCCTCTTTGAGGACAAGGCAAGAAAGGAAAAAAAATGACACATCTCAGATATATGAAACGAAGCCAGATTGTGCAAAATATGGAAGGTTTGAGAAGCTGAAATCAATTCAACCATACATGTAATTATAGCCCTCATTATGGCCTGGTTTTTGTTTTGATGCTGCAATATTCGCATCAATAGATTCCAATACCGAATTTATGAGATGCAAAAATTGGCACCTATTCCGTGGTCTAGCCATGAAGATGATTTAGGTGGTTACTGCAACAAATTCAGCATGTCCTGGTAATTACCAGTTATATTTTTCTCCATTTCAATTCCGACAGGTTTGACCTACCAAAATTTAACGTGAGGTGCATTTTTAATTGTACCAAGTAGTACCGGATGCGATAAAAATACAAAACTCCTCATTTTGATAATCTATGGATAATTTTCTGGACAATAGTAATGAGGGCCCATGCGTTTCTGATTTGCAAAAAGAATAAAGAACATTTTCTAAAGAAGACTAAGGGGCATATTACGAGTTTGGCCATCCTCCTGCAGCACCTCCATCGCTGCGCTGCCAGGAAGACCGCCAAGCCTGTTGTGCACCCGTCTGCCGGATTCCCACTTAAATCCCGGGCGGGCGGTGCTGGGGCGGTCTCACGTGACAGCGCCCTCAGCACGTTCCTGCAGGGTATGGTGTGTACCATGTCATGCATGCCATACAGTGCAGGAAACGGGGCTGCAATTCCAAGGGGGCACAACATGCAACCCAGGCCCAGAAGCAGCTGGGGGCCCAACAGGTGCTCCTGTTAGGGCCCCTTTACTTGCATGTCCGCCACATAATTGGCAGTGAAAATGCAACTTGGAATATGCTTGTCGATGCCGGCATGGCACCCCCAGCATATTCCTGCCCCTTTCTGCTGCGCCACCGCTGTGGAAACCTGGATCCCGGTGGAGGCGGCGGTCATGTGGCGATCCAACAACTACACTCGAAATAGGGCTGGAGTACCCGCAGCCATCGCAGCGTTCGAACTGCCACCGCAAGTACGGCTGTCCCAGGAACACCCTACTAATATAATAAGCCCCTAATTCTAGTGAAATATACCTTCAAGGAAATGGTGACCGGATGATTTTTAATTGCAAAAAATGTAGGGCCTGATTTAGAACTTTGAGGACAGGTTACTCCGTCACAAATGAGATGGATATCCCACCTGCCTTATTACACGTGCATTATATCCTATTTTCACTTGTAATTAGGTGGAAAGTATAACTGTCATATTTACAGCAGAGCACCTGTATGTCAGACTGTAAACCAGGCCTTAAATCGTCTTATTAAATAAAAATTTTGCAGATGCCATTCACCTTATGCTACCATGGACAATTCTTTTCAAGTAATACTTAGCAGAGTTGTACTATGAAAAACATCAGTATTGTGAATTCCGTAGCTCAGAAAAATCCATAATGTGCAGTATGACTACCTTAAGTTTCATTCTGATTTGTGCAACTCGGAATGGGGAGGTAATAGCACATAATGTACACTGCACACTCCATTATCTGTATTTACTGACAGCAGTATGAAATTAAGGGTCCATTGTGAATCAAAGCCTAAGGGCCCGATGTAGGTAAATCTGATTTACAGACTCTAGAATACCGAATTTTACCAATTCGGTATTCTAGATTCGGTAAATCAGATGCAGGGAAAAAATCGGTAATTTTTACCGAATCTGTATGATTCTGTAATTACCGAATTGGTATTTACTGATTCGGTAATTGCCATTGATTTCTATGGGCCTTGAGGCCCATAGGAATCAATGTCAATTACCGAATCGGTAAATACCGATTCAGTAAAATTACCGAATTTACAAGGGGGACAGGGTGTCACTTTGACACCCTGTTGCACCCTTGATACTGGCTTGTGTGCTACATGGCACAGGTGTACATGCACAGATGTGCATGTACACAGGAATTCGTTATTTACCGTGACATAGTATTTCATGGTAAATAACAAATTCTTAAGGGCCGGTGGCACTGTTTTCAGAGCCACCTAGATCACAAATTTGCGATTCTGTAAATGTACCGATTCGGTAATTTACAGAATCCGTAAATTTACTGAATCTGTAAATATACCGAATCGGTAAATTTATGGCCCCCTACTTCTGAAACTCCAAATACCGGTCGGTAACGGCCGAAATCGGCCATTACCGACCGGTATTTGGCCTCCTACATCTGGCCCTAAGTCTATTAATTATACAGCTGCATTCCTTTTGAATTCTAAAAAATGTGTAACATTGGTTAAAAAACTGGGGGGGGGGATGCTGTAAATGATAACTTCAATAGGATGAAAAGCAAACAAGCCCTGTGTTTATTGAAGCAATCTTAAGAAAAAAGATTTTGTCATGCACAAAGAGTTGCAAGGCAGGGCTTTAGCCAAGTTATGTTATAGCTTGAATTTACTCTTAGGTATAGCGGGATGTCATCATGGTTCTTGTGGATGTTGATGTCCATGCTGGTCAATAAGTGGCACAGGGATCAATGTAGGGTTCACCGATGTTGTCTAAAAATTAACTGAAAGATCTAGTGAGCATAGTGTTATTGATTAATTGTTTTGGCCTTTATGATTTGGTGCAGAGTTGATGGTGAAGTAAGTACAATCAAAGAGTTGTGGGGAATTTCTGTGTTAGACGGGGACCTGGAGGGTCGGCCGAGCACAAGGGAGAGGCCTCCAGTGAGGACCGTCTCTAGCGATCGCGCAGACAGGTAACTTCCCCCCCACAGATGGACACCACACGAAGGTCAGGGTAACACCTTTTATAGGCAATTCTTGGAGTAGGGTGGTACGATACAAGGCGATCAGGACACGATGATCCTCTCAATTCTAGTCTCTGGTAGGGGAAGGGGGTAGCGGGACAGTCTTGGTACCCACAGGTACTGAGGTGGAATGATGGTAGCTCACAATCCTCGAGCTCGGTGTTCGAAGGGGTCAGACCGCGGCAGCGCCAGCAGGTCCCGAAGAGGTCGTAGGCGGCAACGGGCCGCGGCAGCGCCAGCAGGTCCCAACGAGGATGAAGGTTGCAGAGGGCCGCGGCAGCGCCAGCAGGTCCCACGAGGAGGAAGGTTGCAGAGGGCCGCGGCAGCGCCAGCAGGTCCCGAAGAGGTCGTAGGTGGCACGGGCCGCGGCAGCGCCAGCAGGTCCCAACGAGGATGAAGGTTGCAGAGGGCCGCGGCAGCGCCAGCAGGTCCCGAAGAGGTCGTAGGTGGCAACGGGCCGCGGCAGCGCCAGCAGGTCCCAACGAGGATGAAGGTTACGACGGGCCGCGGCAGCGCCAGCAGGTCCCACGAGGATGAAGGTTGCAGAGGGCCGCGGCAGCGCCAGCAGGCAGGACAATAGTTCACAAGGCAGGGCTGTGGCAGCGCCAGCAGTCCGTCAAGGATGAGTTCGTCGCGGTGTCTCTCGACTCCAGGATACAACTGCCTTCCTGTCCTGGGGCTCCTCAGTTATAGGTCTGGCGCCCTTTGATGTCCGGACCCTCGCTCTTGGAGGTCGGGAGGTCTGGGATGAGGGAGTCCAGACACCCAGCAGGGGGGTGGAGCCAGCGCCCGAGGAGGCTGGGGGTGATCGGCACCTGGCGGGGGAGAGCCATCGACACTTCTTACTCCCATTGACCTGCCAAGTGGTCCGTTCACCTCCTGGGTGGATGGTGGTGCCGGGATGTCGGGGCCTGGCCAGGCCCAGGGTCGGGGTCGGGCTGAGGCCGCGCGGCCGCGTGGGGCCGTGTCCAAGATGGCGGCTGGGCCGGGCAATGGTGCTGACGGTGGTCTGGGCCCGTGACACAGGGCCATCCGGGAGCAGGCGTCCCCTGGGGGGACGGGTTGTGGGTTTGTTCTGTGGGTAGTACCGGGAGGGCCGGGACCCGGGCCCTGTCCTGCGGGGAGGGAGCGAGCCCTTCATGGGGCCTGTCCAACATGCGTCCCCCCCAGCTGAAGGCGGGGAGAGTCACCCATCTTCTTGGGGACTCTCCTCGTCGAGGCGGAAAAAGCGGGACAGGCCGTCCGCGTTGGCGTGGTCTTGACCAGGGCGATGCTCCACAGTGAAGTCCATCCCCTGCAGGGAGATGGACCATCGCAATAGTTTGGGGTTCTCCCCCCGCATCTGCATGAGCCATTGCAGGGGCCGATGATCTGTCTGTACCCGGAAATGGGTTCCGAAGAGGTACGGCCGGAGCTTCTTGAGGGCCCATACCACTGCGAAGGCCTCTCGCTCAATGGTGCTCCAGCGCTGTTCTCGGGGCAGTAGGCGTCTGCTGATGAAGGCCACTGGTTGGTCCACTCCTTCGGGGTTCAGTTGGGAGAGGACGGCCCCAATACCATGGTCGGAGGCATCGGTCTGCACGATGAACTCGCAGCTGTAGTCGGGGGCCTGGAGCACAGGAGCGGTGCACATGGCGGCCTTCAGCGTCTCGAAGGCCGCTTGACAGTCGGGAGTCCAGTTGACTCTTTTTGGGTGGTTCTTAGACGTGAGTTCCGTGAGGGGCCCCACAATGCTGCCATAGTCCCTTACAAACCGCCGGTAGTATCCGGTGAGCCCCAGGAAGGCTCGGACCTCGGTTTGTGTTTCGGGGGGTTGCCAGGACTGAATGGCAGCTACCTTGAGTTGGAGGGGGGCCACCAGACCGCTCCCCACTTGGTGTCCGAGGTAGGTCACGGACCCCTGGCCGATTTGGCACTTGCTGGCCTTTATGGTGAGGCCGGCCTGTTGGAGGGCCTGCAGGACCTCTCTGAGGTGGTGGAGGTGGTCTGTCCAGTGGCGGCTGTATACCGCGATGTCGTCTAGGTAGGCGGCGCTGAATTCTTCGAGGCCCGCCAATACCTGGTTCACCAGTCTTTGAAAAGTGGCTGGAGCGTTCTTCATGCCGAAGGGCATCACTCTGAAATGGTAGTGCCCATCCGGGGTGGAGAAAGCGGAACGTTCTTGGGCCCTGGGGGTGAGGCCGATCTGCCAGTAGCCCGCTGTCAGGTCGAAGATGCTTAGGTAGCGGGCTGCCCCCATGCGGTCGACTAGTTCATCTGCTCGGGGGATAGGGTGAGCGTCGGTTCGGGTGACCGCGTTCAGACCCCGATAGTCGATGCAGAATCGGAGCTCCGGTGTAGTGCCCGGGGCCACGGCCTTGGGGACCAGGACGACCGGGCTGGCCCAGGGACTGTCCGAAGGTTCGATGACCCCGAGGGCGAGCATCTTGGAGACTTCTTCTTGGATGCATGTACGTACCCGATCCGGTACTCGGTACGCCCGGTGTCGAACAGGAGGACTGTCCCCCGTGTCGACGTCGTGCAGGCACCAGGAGGTGACTCCGGGTGCAAGGGAGAACAGGTTTGCGAACGGCAGCAGGAGGGCCCGGCAATCTTGACGCTGCTCTGGGGTCAGGGCCTCGGAGAGTCGGACCCCGTCCACCGAACCATCTCTTTCCCGGGTCCTCAGTAGGTCAGGGAGGGGCTCGGAGTCTCCTTCTGCGCCACTGTCGGTAGCCAGCAGCAGGCTGAGCTCTGAGCGCACGAAGTGGGGTTTGAGTCTGTTGGCGTGGAGGACCCGGAGGGGGTTCCGGGGGGACTCCAGGTCGATGAGATAGGTGACGGGACTCTTGCGCTCGATCACCTTGAAGGGCCCCGTCCATTTGTCCTGCAAGGCACACGGTTCGATGGGGGACATCACCCATACCTGCTGACCCGGTTCAAACTCGATGGAGGAGGCATGTTGGTCGTACCACTTCTTCATGTCCTCTTGACTGGCCTCCAGATTGGCTTTAGCGATTTCCCTGAATTTCCGGATCTGGTTGCGGAGGGTCAGGAGGTATTTGTAGACGTCTGGAGGGGTTTTTAGGGGGGCCATTTCCCATTCCTCCTTCACTAGGCTGAGAGGCCCGCGAACGGGGTGTCCGTACAGGAGTTCGAAGGGGCTGAAGCCGAGGGACTTCTGGGGGACTTCTCGGTAGGCGAAGAGGAGGCACGGTAGTAGCATGTCCCACTGGCGGCGTAGGGGTTCTTCCAGCCCCATAATCATCCCCTTGAGAGTGCGGTTGAACCGCTCGACCAGTCCGTTCCCCTGGGGGTGATAGGGTGTTGTGAATCGGTAAGTGACCCCGCACTGCTGCCAGAGGGATTTCATATACTTTGAAATAAAGTTCGTACCCCTGTCGCTGACGACTTCCCGGGGGAAGCCCACTCGAGAGAAGATCCCCATTAAGGCTCGACCCACTACTGGGGCTGTTATGGTACGAAGGGGGACCGCCTCAGGATAGCGGGTAGCGTGGTCCACCAGGACCAGGATGAAGCGATGCCCCTGTGCTGTTCGGGGGTCCAGGGGCCCCACAATGTCTATTCCCACCCTTTCGAACGGGGTGGTCACCACGGGGAAGGGTTGCAGGGGTGCCTTGAGTTTGCGGCCGCTCTTCCCGCTGGCCTGGCAGGTCGGGCAGGACCGGCAGTGGTTGGAGACGTCATTTCTCATTTTGGGCCAAAAAAAGTGAGTCACCAGGCGGTGGTAGGTCTTTTCTTGCCCCAGGTGCCCAGCCAGGGGGACATCATGGGCCAGGTTCAACAGGAAGTCTCTGAAGTGGAGGGGCACCACCAGCACTCGCCCGGCCCCCAGTTCCGCGATTCTCTGCTCGCTGTACAAGAGATCATTGTCCCAATAAACCCAGTGGGCCCCGGTGGTGTCTCCTTGGCCCTGGGCGAGCGCTTGCTGTCGCAATCCCTCGAGGGAGGGGCAGGTCTTTTGCTCCTGCCGGAATTGTTCTTGGGTGGGCCCCCCTTCTTGACACCACTGAGCCAGGTCGGGAAGCTCGGGGGGCTGTGTGGACCCCTCTGCGGTGGGGTCCGGGTGGTCGGTCTGGAGGAAGTCTTCTTCTGGAGCGATCGAGGGCGGAGGTGCTGCCCATTCGGGTTCTTCTGGTCCAGGGATGGTGCGGGTGGCCATGGACCGGGTGGTCACGCACGCCCAGTCCGGGAGACCCAACATCCCCAGATGTTCTCTTCTTTCAACAGCTGCCCACGGGGAGCTCTCAAGATCGTTCCCCAGGAGGCAGTCCACGGGGGCATCGTCGCGGACAGTTACTTTCAGCATGCCGGACACTCCTCCCCATTCGAAGGGGACGCAGGCCATCCGACACAGGCTCTCCGAGTTAACTGCCGATCGGACGGGGCAAAGCACGTTTGGCAGGATTTGTTCTGGGGTCACCAGGTGACAACGGACGGCCGTCACACTGGCCCCGGTGTCACGCAGGGCCTCGGCTTTGCGCCCGTTTATGCTCACCCATTGGCTGTACTTCCGAGTGTTGGCGGGCAGGGGAGTCCGCGGGACCATGTCTCTTCCTCCTAGGCATGCCAGGGTCATGGCGGCGGGTTCCCACTCGAACTGCTCCGACTCGTAGGCCTCAGAGTCTTCGGAGACTTGTTCTTCTCCTAGGGCGGCGGCCGCCACCTGGCGGGGCCCGGGAACCTGGTTCTTCGGGCAGGTCGGGTCACTGGCATAGTGGCCGACTCGCTGGCATCGATGACACGTCACGTTGGCTCGGAACCCCGGGCGCATCGGGGGGTTTCCCCGGCCCGCTGGGGGCGGGGTGGCGTTAGCGGGAGCGGCTGGGACCGCGTCTCTGCCCCGGCCCTGTCCTCCACCTCCTCCCCGGGGGCGATGATGACCTTGGTTGGTTCTGTTCTGCTCGTTTAGCCCACTCCGGGCCACTCGGGTGCTCTCCCACCGGTCAGCCTCGGTGGCGATCTGCCATGGGTCAGTCAATTTACTGTCGAGGAGGTGCTGCCTGAGCTCGACGAAGCAGTTGTTGGAGAGGTGCTCCCACACAATGAGATTGAAGAGTTGTTCGTAAGTGGTTACGTTGTTACCCTTGATCCATCCCTCGAAGGCCCGGCTGAAATAGTTCACGTATTCCAACCACGTTGTACCTGGGATCCGGGTGCAGTTGCGGAACCTCTGGCGGTACATTTCGGGCGTAAGCCCATATCGACTGAGGAGGGCGGCCTTCATGTGGTCATAGGACGTCATTTGATGGTCCGGAAGCTGCAGCAGGGCATCACGGCCCTCATTGACGAATCTCCCCCATAGACCGGCTCCCCAGTCACTTCGAGCGACCCGGTGGGCAGTCATGGCGATCTCATAGGCCTTGAACCACTGCTGTATGTCGTCGTGTCGGTGATATTCTCGGACCACATCCTTGGGGATGTGGACCTTCTGCTCGGTAGTACCCGGGGAGCGCGGTGGCTCGGGCACCCCTAGGTTTTTGTTCAGTTTGCGTATTTCTATCTCCGCTAGTTTGCACTCGTGCTCGTATGCCAGTCTTTTTTCTTCGAGATCCCTCTGTCTCTGTTTTTCCTCTCGCTCTTCTCTGAGCCGTAAGTGTTCTAAGTTTATTTTTTGTTCCGCCAGCTTCAATTCTCCGTCTAATTTGAGTCGTGCCAAGTCTAACTCGTGTAATCTATTTTTTTCCCGCTCCTGGATCTCTTCTCGGGAGGGGCCTGTTCTCCGTTCTTCCGTCAGGGTGGTGTTGACTTCCGGGGCTACGGGGTCCCGGGGGGTTGCGGTATTCGTCTCTGTCCAGGCCTCTAGGGCGTCTTTGAAGTCTTCTTTTGTGCTTAGCCCGGTGGTAGCAATGCCTAAGTCCATGCAAAATTGTTTGAGCTCTCGGTGGTTGTATTCTTCCAGCCTTTCCATCTGGAACTTCTCTGCCGATCCGCTCTCTTTGGTCGTCATTATGGTTTTTAGTCGTAGGGTGAGTTACTGTCTGTACGGTACTCGTTGGTTCGGATCGCGCCGCTGGCCACCAATGTTAGACGGGGACCTGGAGGGTCGGCCGAGCACAAGGGAGAGGCCTCCAGTGAGGACCGTCTCTAGCGATCGCACAGACAGGTAACTTCCCCCCCACAGATGGACACCACACGAAGGTCAGGGTAACACCTTTTATAGGCAATTCTTGGAGTAGGGTGGTACGATACAAGGCGATCAGGACACGATGATCCTCTCAATTCTAGTCTCTGGTAGGGGAAGGGGGTAGCGGGACAGTCTTGGTACCCACAGGTACTGAGGTGGAATGATGGTAGCTCACAATCCTCGAGCTCGGTGTTCGAAGGGGTCAGACCGCGGCAGCGCCAGCAGGTCCCGAAGAGGTCGTAGGCGGCAACGGGCCGCGGCAGCGCCAGCAGGTCCCAACGAGGATGAAGGTTGCAGAGGGCCGCAGCAGCGCCAGCAGGTCCCACGAGGAGGAAGGTTGCAGAGGGCCGCGGCAGCGCCAGCAGGTCCCGAAGAGGTCGTAGGTGGCACGGGCCGCGGCAGCGCCAGCAGGTCCCAACGAGGATGAAGGTTGCAGAGGGCCGCGGCAGCGCCAGCAGGTCCCGAAGAGGTCGTAGGTGGCAACGGGCCGCGGCAGCGCCAGCAGGTCCCAACGAGGATGAAGGTTACGACGGGCCGCGGCAGAGCCAGCAGGTCTCACGAGGATGAAGGTTGCAGAGGGCCGCGGCAGCGCCAGCAGGCAGGACAATAGTTCACAAGGCAGGGCTGTGGCAGCGCCAGCAGTCCGTCAAGGATGAGTTCGTCGCGGTGTCTCTCGACTCCAGGATACAACTGCCTTCCTGTCCTGGGGCTCCTCAGTTATAGGTCTGGTGCCCTTTGATGTCCGGACCCTCGCTCTTGGAGGTCGGGAGGTCTGGGATGAGGGAGTCCAGACACCCAGCAGGGGGGTGGAGCCAGCGCCCGAGGAGGCTGGGGGTGATCGGCACCTGGCGGGGGAGAGCCATCGACACTTCTTACTCCCATTGACCTGCCAAGTGGTCCGTTCACCTCCTGGGTGGATGGTGGTGCCGGGATGTCGGGGCCTGGCCAGGCCCAGGGTCGGGGTCGGGCTGAGGCCGCGCGGCCGCGTGGGGCCGTGTCCAAGATGGCGGCTGGGCCGGGCAATGGTGCTGACGGTGGCCCGGGCCCGTGACACAGGGCCATCCGGGAGCAGGCGTCCCCTGGGGGGACGGGTTGCGGGTTTGTTCTGTGGGTAGTACCGGGAGGGCCGGGACCCGGGCCCTGTCCTGCGGGGAGGGAGCGAGCCCTTCATGGGGCCTGTCCAACATTCTGGTCACACTAAAGAGGCTTCTAAATATTTGCAAACTCTAGTTCACCCTTACCAGCCCACTCGCTTACTTCGCTCGGCCACGCAGGGTGAATTCTAGGTGCCCAGAATTAAAACTCAAAAGAATGGGAGGTCGTTCGTTTGCCTGTCTTGGTCCATCCAAATGGAATTCTCTTCCCATTGCAATTCGTAATGAAACTTCATATATGAATTTTCGTAAACTTTTAAAAACTTGGTTATTTAACCAATAATTTACCTGAATTGTATTTCCTTTTTTCCTCTACTTCTTTTGTCCTCTGTCAGATTTAGTGCTGGAAACCCCTTGTTGGGTAGCTGTGCGCTGTATAAAATTAATTTAACATAACATAACATTATGATATCGGTCGGGCAGTCTCAAAAATGGGACCGACCGACCTACCTCCGGTCGGCGGTCCCACCCGTCTCATTAGGATGCGACAGAACACTGTTCAGTAGCATTCCGACATTTATAAATGGGAGCATACATTACGGCTGTACACCTGCTGTAATATATACTCTCATAGGGTAATGGTAGATGTTGTTCATCCCTGCACCCCGTGGCAGGCACCTCAAAATGCACTCCTGGGGATAAAAGGATCAACAGGGGGCACCATAGGTGCCCCCTCAGCCCCAACCAGAGGCTTCACACACAAGGAGTCCCTGCTAGGGGCCCTCAAACATGCTTTGTGACATGGTTTGCATGTCGGGCAGCCCGGCATGAAAACCATGCCAAAAACAGTGCATCGTAATCCCAGGGGCAGAAAGGTCCGCTCTTTGGGATTACGGGCCGGTTCTGACTGGCTGACGGGCTTCTTGAGCCAATCGGAAGCCAGCCGGAATGACCAGCCAGTTTCAATTCTGACCAGCTGATACATAATCAGCCGGTCGGAAGTGAAACCAACAATGGGGGTCGGAAAGCCTCCGAACTCTCGTCCGGGGCTTTCCGACCTCATCGTAGTAGGTCCCTGAGTGTTAAGGTGCAGATGAGGTTCAGTGTGCTGCCTCTGCAGTAGGTTGATTGCATGATGTATTGTTTGAGAACATCTGCAGGAAAGCCTGGGATGTTGGGTGGTGGTTAACAGATGAGATATAGTAAGATGGTTCTGTAGGAGTCATGTGAAAGTGTAATACCAGTATTTCAATGGTTTTAGTGATGATGGTTAGCAGAGGGAGCAGGGCCAAGAAGATGGAAGGATTATGGTGACACCATCTCTAGAATTTTATAGGTGTTCCACTGTATGAAATGCTTTAGCTTTGCATGGCAGGCCATCAAAGATGTTAGCGATGATTAAATTGAATCTGGTTTCTGTAATGAAAATAGGCTCTGGTGGTGGTGCCTGTAGAACTGCTGAGCATGTGTGTGCAGCTGTACTCTGAGATTTTACTGTGAGCGGTGATAAGTGGTACGTTGATAAGGTTGCATAATTGTGACATATGTGGTTACACTGCATACAAGGACAAGATATCTAAGAGCTGTGCTGTGAAGTGCTTGTGATTATGTACATGAGTGTAGAAATGAGGGATTATGGGAGTGATGATATGCAAGAACTGTGGACCTATGTCCTTACAAGGCCTCAACATGCCCACAGTAGAGACATCCCAATCATCATTATCTCATATCCAATGATGTCCTAGTGTGTATTTTTGCAGGACAAAATTAGTTCAGGGGAGGGACCGCCCTTCATGCTTGATTGTAGGATGCTTGAGCTGAAATAGCAGGTCACTTGACAGCTGGTAGGCAGTCACTTCTGATGTGCATAGGAGGTTTTTTTATGCCTCCGGTTTAACTTTTTCAGTAGTCATGGGGGCCGGGTAATGGCTTGCAAAGTAAGTGGAATTATGGTGACCTGGTGCAGCAGATCAGTTGACCTGTGCTGCAAGGTGCATGCTGGGACAAAATGGAATAATGTATCTACTTAATATTAAGTACCTCGATGTTTATTTATTTCTGACGGTAGCTAGAGATTGACCTGAGCGGTGTAGTAAGTCTTGGCATGTTTGTGGCATTTGTGTCTTCTGGTTGTTACTTTTTTGCATGCTGACTAGTAAGAGTATGACTCTCCAAGCTGATTCAAGAAAGGGTGGACCAGAGCGTCAGATCACACGATACTGCTTCTGCATGCTGGTGGCTCTTCTGGCCTCTGGCCAAACACTTTGCAGTTTATTGGCGGAAGATGACTCAACATGTTGATTGCAGAAAAGGCAGGCCATTGCACCAGAACATGTTATCTATCTATCTATCTATCTATCTATCTATCTATCTATCTATCTATCTATCTATCTATCTATCTATCTATCTATCTATCTATCTATCTATCTATCTATCTATCTATCTATCTATCTATCTATCTATCTATCTATCTATCTATCTATCTATCTATCTATCTATCTATCTATCTATCCTACCGCTATGTTTGCTTCTTTCTGAATCTGTCTACAGCATTATCCATCCATCCATCCATCCATCCATCCATCCATCCATCCATCCATCCATCCATCCATCCATCCATCTTTCTATCTATCTATCTATTTATCTGTCAATCCTACCGCTATTTTTTGCTTCTTTCTGTATCTGTCTACAGCTGCCTCCTGCGTGAGTCTATGTTTTCATATTCCGGTTTTTATCTGTCTCTCTCCATCTATGAATATCTTTCTACCTATCTTTCTTTATATTTCTGACTGCATCTGCCTTAGTCTGCTTCTAACTGCCTCCATCTATCTGTTTGCCTCTATCTATCTATGTCTCTCTGTCCCTCGCTCCTTCTGTCATTGCTGTAGCTCTGTCAAAGTCTGTCTGTCACTGTCGCTAACCTTCTGTGTGACTGTCCCTTTTAGTGTGACTGTCCCTCTGCCCTTCTCTGTTTCTCCGTCTCTCTCGCTGATCCTCGGTGTCTCCCTTTCGTTTTAGACCCTGCCTCGTTCTCCTCCCTCTGTCTTTCTCAGTAGAAGCCCCTTTGGCTGACAATCTGATGAGCGTTCCGGGCACAGCCTGACCCTGCGTCAGTCACGTCCGTCTTAAAAATACCAGCGCCTCTGGTTGCACACAGTTTCCTGGCCTCCAAATCCACAAAGGGAATATTTGAGCTTTAGGAAGGTTTGGAATAGAAAAAAAGTAATATCATCACTCGCCCTCCATGAAAAACAAGCCCACCCATGCGGGTGGATGGACAGGCCCTTTACTCTTCACCCACGTAAGTAACACTAGTGAATCTCATATTTCAGATCTTAAACTGTGGACTTATAAAATGAATTTAATCCTAGCATCAGGATCGCTTGAACACAGATCTTTGGTTATTTTGCTTAGAGCGATGGGATTACATAATTATTTGCAAAGCTGTGTCAGAACGGTGAACAGCCTGCACCCCACAAGCTTGCACCTGCAGTACAAGGCCATGGTCGTTTTCCACTGTGGGCTCACACTGTTAACAGTTCCCTTGCTTCCACAGAGAAGTGTGTGAACTGAAACCTGTCTCTGATGTTTCTGCATCCACTATCTGCTGCCCGGTCTGTCCAATTGTTTCTTTTGCTGTTATCTTTCTCTTTTTGCTTCCTGGACGACATTAAGATGAAAAGCTCTTACTTTAAAAAACCTTGAAAAGTTCGTGACATTTCTTTATGGTGATGTGCTTTGAATGGAGGGACATGTGGTCGTATATTTAAAAACGATTGCACCAAAAAATACCGGACAAGTGTGAATGTTTGGTACAGCACTTTATTTCAGCCTACTACAGTCCTGCGTAGTATACTTTTGCACTGTGCATGTTTTTGTGACTCACTTCAGTTTTATTCTGTTTAATGATAATTGCCACCAGGAGATGGGGGTATTGAATCAAGCAAGTGCTCTGAAAGATAATGAAAAATCCTATAGTCATTTAACATGCATTTGCAATGCAATAGGTCTCGCATTTACTAGAGTTTGAGCTATTGGCATTGTAAATGACAATTCCTTTTATTTATGTGTTGATTTTTAAGGCATAAATAAAAGTAATTGTCATTTGCAATGCCAATAGCTTAAACTCTCGCAAATGTGAGACCTATTGTATTGCAAATGCTGTTTTTTGCTAGAGATTACGTGATTTGCCCAGGATCACAGGATACTGAGCGTCGTTGCCGAGACACGAACCCAGGTCCCCAGCTTAAGGGTCACCCGCTCTAGCCGTTAGGTCACATCTTCTCCCCACTTATCTGTTGGCACAGTTAACAAACGCATCCCCTACAAAAATCATGGTTAGCCCCCCTGTGGTCACAGGTTCGGATCACAGCAGAAATATTCACACATTCATATTCCTTAGATAGATCAATAAACTGAGTAGTGCTACGTGGGCCGCACCCTGTCGTTGTCAAATACATTACTTTGTTGTAGGACAAGCGTGTCTGAAATGACACACATCTGGATCTGCGTTATCGCGCGCTCACAGACCTAGAATCTTAGAACCATTCATGAACCATTGGCAGTATGATGCTCTAAATCAGTCATCTGATATCTCTTCATCCCTCCTTTTGACACCAGCACTGACTGTTTCGACATCCCCAAACCGCAAGCTTCATGTGACGTATCTCACAACTGCGTGAGGTGAAACGAGTCACCCGTGGCTGGGTGGGCGGTTAAGGAATGCACGCTCAAGGCATGTCATCATTTTTGCATGCTCGATGGACATTTTTGAGGTTTTTGTTGTGTGCAGGCGGTGACTGCTTGCCAAATTTAGCGCAGGCTTGATGTCGCTGTCAGCGATATGCAGGGAAAACACGCAAAATATTTGGTTACAATTTAAAGGCGAAGTTTCGTAACCTGTTGCTCTGGAGAAACCCGTCTCACCGAGATGAAACTATGTCGCACTTTTTAGGATCGAGCATACGCTCAAAGAAAGCTCGCAGAATTAAGTTGATTTGTCATAATAATGGATAACTCAAATGAGTTTCAAGAGCTTCTTTGGAAAGGAGGCAAAAAAACACGGGAAACTGCTTTCATTACAATTGCCATCACATATTTTGGTTTATACAAAGTGTAAAGCTGCCTTTAATCATTGGAAAGAAGTACACAAAATACAAAACGAGCTCTTGCCATTGTGTAAAGGCAGCCACTCATTTAAATTTGCATCACGCTTTCACTTGAAGTGAAGCGCGATGCAAAAATAAACATGCGGCCGCACTTGCCAAAGGCGACTGGAAAAACATGGTGCCGACATGACTGATGAAGGAGGCCATTTCACGCCGCAAGTAAAACCTCCAGTCGGGATGGGCCGTCCAAAAAGGAGACATGGAGGTAACAAAAAAAACTCATTTTCAATTGTAGACCAGCGTTTAGCATAAACGATGACGCCAGCCAATCTAAAAGATAGGTGTGGCATCAACTCCACTACAGAAATGTTATCGATTACAAGAGGCCTCGCAGAGCGAGAAGCGCATGAGCGCTCCAACACTAGGCGAGACCTAAAAAGGAGCTATTTAGGCAGTCCTTTCTTTAACCTGATGGTTTCTGATTATCGGCTCCGGCACTTAATTGACAACACTGGCACTTATGGCAATCTGCCACATGGAGTAGCTGTCTGTCTAATTTAAAAATGAGCAATTCAACAGGTGTTTATTAAAATTCAAAATACATTCAAAAGTACTAATAACTGCGACCCAAAACCATTCTTACATTGTTGAGCATCTTAAATATTCTGAAGTGTCACACTTGCAGGAGTGTGATGGTTAGCAGTGTGTTGGTACTGTCAGGGGCAATGGGTGTTGCAAGCTGCTGTGGCCTCTTGACGAGGGTCCTGGCACTTATTTTTGTACAAATCAAGCACTGTTTTTTTTAATACAGTTTTATATTGTAATTTTGTTGTGGGGATCTGGTTAGTAGTTCTTGTGCTTTTTGCAACTTTTATTCATAGGGTTACGTGAAATGCCATTGGGGAAATAAAATTGGCAGCAACGGAAAAAAGGGAAAAGCTGAAAAACTGCTTCTATCTCACCAAGTAATCACATGGGCTTTCAGAACAGAACAGAAGCCGAAGAGTAGTTGCCCAATAGGTTACAAAAGAAGTATAGGTTAAGAACATTAACGATAATCACGTTGCCAGGGCCTCAAAGCCTGTGCTTTGAAAGGTAGTGGAGTTGAGAAACAAGGAACAATATAACCTATTATGTATTGTTTTTGTGACCAAAAAGTCAACACATCACAAGACAAGCAATGGCAATGTCGACAGGACTGTCTTTAAAGGAAAGTTTATATAAATGTGAAGCATTACAAGCAAACATCATGGGAATGGATATGTATTTGTGTGGAAGCAAAGAACTGTAGAATAATATTAATGTAGGTTAGAAGGTCAGGTGATAGTGGCACTGCCAAGCCAGACCTAAACATCCATGTAAGTTAATGACCCACCTCCTCCCATCTGATGATCACAGTTGTGTGGAGGACAAGAACTTTTTTTGTGAAAGCAAACAACTTATGTCCAATTAAAAGCTACAGTGAATCACAGCTGTGAGCATTGAGGGATTCAGGGGGCCAGGCAAGAACGCCTTGGATCTCTGACTGCTCTCACCTGTGTATCTTTGCAAAGTGTCACTATGTTGGCACTGCAAGCCCTTTACACATAAAGAAAGAATTAATTTACTGACACCTTCCTAAAGCGAATGCATAGCAGGAGGTCAGCTGCCTCTGAAGCAGGATTTCTTTTAATCTTGGTGACTATACTATTTGTGGTGTGCAGGACTGACGCTCGTAGTGGGCAAATTTGCATATGTATTTCCTTGCATTTTATGTGCAATTCTTGTGAGAATTATGGGTTTATTACAAGATCCTAATTTTTACCATCTGTTATTTGTGCTTAATATTCGGAATCCATGGGATAGTACACTTGTGCAGTATAAATTACTGTAAGGCCTTACTGATAAACCCGTAATATTGCAAAAAACACCCAGATCATTTTGCTAATGATATGCAAACATAGCGTCTGACTGTGATACGACGTGGCCAATCACACCCCTAGCCCATTATTTCATCAGGAAGATCCATCATACGGTGTAGGATTTTGTTATTGTAATTGTATTGCATTTATATAGTGCTTACTGCCCCCGACGAGGTGTGAAAACGCTTTTCGGTGAGTAACATGCAACACCGGAACTCTTAGAGGATTAGTGGTGTATTAGTATAGTGAAATATGAAAGTAATTTGCATGGTGGATATGTTAGTCAGTTATTTGGATTGAGAAAGATAGTGGAGGGATAGAAGAGGGAACAGGTTTGCATTTATATAATGCTAGTTACCCCTGATGAGGTGTTGAAGCTCTTTTTCAGTGAGTAGCACCAAGGATTAGTGATGAATTAGTGTAGTGAAATATGAAAGTAACTTGATTAGTGGATGTTAGTCAGTTATTTGGATTGAGAAGGATAGTGAGGGATAGCAGAGGGAAAAAGGTTTGCATTTATGTAGCGCTTGCTACCCCTCGTGAGGTGTAAAAGTGCATTAGCGGCGAGTAGCATGCTACTCTGGAACCCATAAAGGATTAGTGTTGAATTAGTATAGTGAAATATGAAAGTAATTTGACTGATGGATATGTTAGTTAGTTATTTGGATTGAGGAGGAAGAGAAAAGAGTCTAATAAAGATTTTGTTTCCCTATTGACAATATTAATCAAGCCACAAAGTTATGTTGATAGCTGTAAGAATGAAATTGGATTATTTGGTATGGTACAGTGATGAGTTATAGCTTTGTATGTGTGGTGAGTGAGGTGGCAAGACTGTTTACAGAAGTGTGCGAGCGATAATAATTGAAAGGTGGTGCGTAAGAGTAATTTGTGCCTTAAAAGTATGACTTACAATAATATGAAAACCAGTGCATATATGAAAATTTTAAAGGACAAGCATAAGTTATGAATTTGTTATGGTTGAGTAGTTGAACGTGTTTTTCACAAATAGCACATAACTCAGTGTGTAAGTAGGGCATAAATCATAAAATAACTATAACTGTAGAATTTCTAATGTTTGGGAAGCTTAATGTGTGTTTGTATGGTATACAGCCTTTACAACAAAACTTTTACAACGAACTACCATTACAACAAAACTTTTACAACGCAAACTATTACAACGCATAGCGCTGGGGGGCGCTCTAGGATAGGGAATAGGTTTAATGGTCTATCCAACACCATCCCTACTATCCACGGGGACTGGAGTTGGAATAGTAAATTAAATTATTCACTATCCAACGCCCAAAATCATTATGCGTTGTAAAACTTACGATGTAAAGGTAGGCGTTGTAAAAGTATGCGTTGTAACATCATACATCCGTTTGTATATCAAACCTCAATAAAGCTTTGCTATCTATAACTGATGTGTTACCCTTTTTTGTGAATTTCAATTTTGTTTTACAATGTTAGTAACAATTATGTGATAGTTGTCTAGTTTAGTTTAGTGGAGTGGAGTGGAGCGTTATTATGTGAAATATGGTATAATATAGTGATGGATAGTTTTGTAAAGTGAACTCTGGTTCAGTATCTTATGGTACAGTGAAGTGGAGTAAAGTGGAATGAGGTATAGTGGAGTAGTTTTATAGTGGAATGCCACATAGCTGAGTGACGTAGAGTGGAGTTGCATAGAGTGGAGTGGAGTACAGTGAACTCAGATACAGTAGAGTGGCATTTATGCAATGCTATATAGTGGGCTAGAATACAGCGGAATGAGGTAAAGTGGATGGACATCCAGCAAATATTGTAGAGTGTATTTGCATACACTGGAGTGGCATATAGTGTAAAGCTATTGTTAGAGGGTGGTTCTGACCATCTTAGCTGCCCGAATTTGTCACTTTCTGAACACCTAATGGTTGACTGCGTGTGGATTTTACTGGTGCCCCCCTGATGAGAGTAGGCCGCTGCGCTGCAGCCGGAGTAAGGGGCACTGGGCTGGTTACATGCAGACACATGTGTACATGCGTGTGCACACATGTAGGGGCTGCGCAGGGAAGATTCCTGGCATGCGCAGCTGCAAACTGAATGGTGTGGCAGGAATTATGCAGAGCTGGGTGGTAACATGTAACCCTGGGTGTAGTTCACGTAGTAGCGCTACGCGTAGCTACGCGAAGTGCACTTCACACTACGCGAGCTACGCTGTTCGCACTGATTGCACAGTGCCGGATGCTTGTCCGCACTGTTCAATAAGTGCAAACCGCTTCTTGCACAGTGCAAGCGGTCGTTTTCTGCTGCTCTAATAGATTTTTACTCGAGCGGCAGCTTTCTCAACGCGGACTGGTAGTTTCTCATGGCGAGCGGTCGCGAGCATACGCGACCACTCGCAATGAGAAACATGACCTCCCCGCATTGAGAATCTTGCCGGGAGGTTTATTTTCCACGCTCGCGATCGGCAACTTGATGTTGCTGATCGCGAACGAGGAAAAAATTGCACCGGGTTGTTATTTTGCTCGCACGCGGTCGCCAACTTGACGTTGAGGACCGCGAGCAAGCAAAAAACGACCGCTACGTGTGTTTGCACTGTGCTACATGCAATTTACGTAGTGCAAAGTAGCGCAAACTTCACAAACTACACAAGCGGAGCATAGTACTTTGCCCAGGGTTAGTGACATTGAATAGGCTTTATATAAGGGGAAGAAACATGTAAGGGAAAGTCAATATGCTTTACTGTTTTCACTCAAGGAGCACTCCATTACCCTCCTATGAGGATGGGGATCACATGGGATAGTTTCACTTCCCTAGGGCCAACAAATTCCAGACAGGCATTAAAGTCCACTGTAACTTAGGTGAGAAGTACTATTCTGCAAAGTCCAAAGTCATATCTGTACTGCTTTTTTAGGTCATTCAGAAATTTCATATTCCTCTGAGTCAACTCATAACCAGAGCCTGGCTGGGTGTGACCCTGCCAGGCTGGATTAATGACCTTCCTCCCCAAACTGAGACATCAGAGGGTTAGCCCTTAACGGCAAGCATTCCAAGGGTGAAGGTCTCCTCTCCAAGAAGAGAAGCTGGGTGGAGCTTCATGTTATTTATCAGCAGCTGTCACCTGGTGCCAGGCACCAAGCTGCTCTGGAGAGAAGGCAGCAAGGGAGAAAGGTGCTTTTCAGAGACCATGTGGCATGAGACCCCTGGACGACGCCATTTTGAACTATCCCGGAGGCCTGGACAGGAAGGATGGAGCAGGAGCAGAGAGGTGAGGTGTCGCTGCCTGATAGGGCAAGAAGAGCCTTCTTGCCAGTCACCTCCAAATTCTTTACCAGGAAGAGGAGCTCTCACTGGGCTGTAGTCCGCTAAGGTAGACTGGTACTGGAGCCTGGTGCCATGGGCAGTTGGAAGGAAGAACCCCCTGACTGTCCCAGGACTAGGCCTGGGCTGTAAATTCCATTCCGCATGTGGAATTTGCGGAATTTGGGTAATTTTGCGTTTCGTGGAGAACACAGAATTGCCCAAAAATCCACGATCCACGGCTTCGCTGAATTTTTTGCTTGTTTGCGCTTTTAAAATGTGTGTTCGCAAGATATTTCTCCCGAGCACACAAACAGCGTTCGTGGACAGGAAAAAAGCATCGCGAACGGGCGGAACAAGTAATTCCGCGTATTAGCAGAACTTTTGCATGCTCGCAGAGATTTTTTCCCGTTTCGCTGAGCTTTGTGAAGCGCGACTATGCAAATTCCGCCCAACCCTACCCAGGACCCTGAATTGCACCAGGAGGGGAGGCCAGGACCAGAGAGCCGAAGCCTGGGCCTTTGCCTAAGGAGAAGAGAGGCCCAGGAGGAAAGCCAGGCGAAAGGCTGGTGCAGGAAGCAAGTGAAGGCCATTCCCTGATGAATTCACCCTCCCTGAGAACAGGAGGGCAAAAGAAAGTGCTCCCAGTGGCTGGGGAGCGCCAACAGGAGCAAGAAGAGGCCAAAATGGATCAGATTGACCACCTGGGGGCCACGATACCCCCCCAGAAGGTAGGTGAACCTTGACCTCTGCAAAGACTGACGATGAAGAGTGTGGGGCTCTGACACTGGGCCAAGATGTGCCCCTGGGGTGGGTCAGGTCTGGGGGCTGCCTCCACAAGAAGTTAAATCAGGGAGCGCCATCCCACTCCCCGTGAAACTGCCCGAATGGGGTGACAGGAGCCCACCCTGGCCCCCGATGAGACCGGAGGGTTGGGAGCACCATCGCGCCCCCTCGAGGGAGAAAAGAAGCCAGGGAGAGCGAAGAATTCCCAGGGGCCCAGGATCCCAACTCCAGGCCCGTAGACCAAACGCGAAGCCGGGGAGTGCTATCGCACTACCCGTGAAGACTTGCAAGGGGGACGGGCCTGGGATCTCAACTTTGGACTCCCGCGGCAGCACGCAAGGGTGCTGGCCAGATGGGAGACGGCGGGAGCCACCGGGGGTGGGCTCCCCAAGTGGCTCTCCAGCGAGCCTGCAGTGCGGGGTTCCCGGGTGGGACCGGGACCCCGAAGAGCGAGGCAGCAGGAGCTGCAAGCACTCACCTGGCAGTAAGGGGTCTGAGTGGGACCGGGCCCTCAGCGATGGGCCAATGCAGCGCAGGGCCGCTATCACCGGCAATGCAACTCTCCCTGGCACAGCAGAAGAGCTGCTCATAAAAGATACACGGGATGGGGAAGCGCGCCCCATAATGCTTTGCAGAGCCTAGACAGGCCTGCAGGAAAATGGCTGTATTCTGCCTGTGTTGACCCCCAGGAGGATGGGGTCACCGTCAGTGAGTGCAAAGGTGCAGGGGGAGCTGCAGTCTCCTCCAGCGCAAAGAGGAAATTCCACCCTTATGTCTCTGGGGACTCCAAAGAAATAACCCCTTAAGGGCTCAGCCAACAGTCAAAGCATCCTGGGGCTGGAACTTTTGTCTACAGCTAGGGCTGCATAGGGGACTGCACCACGGTATGAAGGGCTGAGCTGGGATGTCTGGTGAAGGGCATCCCCTGGAGGTGAAGAGGTGCAATGGCACGAGAAGTGCATATACCAAGGTTATTTCTATTGAGGGACTGAATGTCACATGTGTAATGTGAAGTCATAAGCAAAGTGGGGTTATGTTGCTGGACATTCCTGCTAGGGTGTCTGGCTGTATATACTTAATCCTGTGCGTATAACTGTGATGCCTTTTAGGGGCTGTGATTGCAATGCATTATAACTCATTTAAAGTGATGCCTAAACATGTATTCTTGCTGCTGCGTTAGGTGAAGAACAACACAGACTGTTAGCCCCTAAGGTGTAGAGGTGTACACTGTGTGGTCAGTATGAAATGCTCAGTCAGGGTTATGTGTCACCATGGCTGGTTTGCCCATCTTAAATGCTTGTTGAGGTAAAGGGGGTGGGCCGCCACTGGGATAGTGCCAGTGAGCAAGATCCTCTCTCCAGGTTATGATCAACCCACTGCATTAGGGGGCAAGATGATGTGCATACATGGGAGTGGTAGTACTAGAACTCACCCCCCCCCTTGCGGGAGGGGTGAGAATGTTATGCAATGTAATTCCAACAGCTTATGTATATTTGTAAATTGGTGCATAGTATTGTGTAGTGTGTGCGTTTAATAAATGTACTCTTCCTTTTATAAAGCAAAGTACAGACTGGACAATCAATTATTGAGTGTTATTTCTGCGTACTGGTAAATGGCGATTACTAGCCCACACCACCTCCCTTGAGTAAGCATTAGACTGCTCTGCAACGCTACCCTCTGAGAGTCAAGTACTACAATAAGATTTTGGTTCCCAGTGAAGGACAAATGTAGTCATGTTATTTGTGCAGGCCTCACAGATACTGCCTACTTTTCCAACAGCCATACACTTTAGTGTTGTACAATTTAGGGGCCAATATTGAAATATCGTGTAATGAAATAGTGTACAGGGGAGTGTGGTACAGTGGAGTGACATAAACTGAAATAAAGTACACTGTAGCAGGGTATACTGGAGTGCTATAGATTGGAGTGGGGTAATGTTGAGTGGTGTACAGTGGCCTTACGTAAAGTGGAGTGGGGTACAGTGTAGTGATGTAAAGTTAAATTGGATAAAATGGAGTGGTGTATATTGAATGCTGGACAGTGCAATGATGCTGAGCAGTATACTGTAGACTACAGTGGAGTACAGTGTAATACAGTACCGTTCAATAGCGTATAGTGGAGTAACATAAACTATAATGTGATAAAAAGGAGTACAGTAGCATTTAGTAGTATTTAGTGTACTTAAGTTGACTTTAGAGGCGTTAACTGTTTAGATGTGCAGATATATAGTGGAGGGATGTATGACATTACAACGCATGCTTTTACCACGCATGCTTTTACATCGCAAGTTTTACAATGCATGCCTTTACAACGCATAGCGCTTTGGGGTGCTGGATAGTGAATAGTTTAATTTACTATTCCAACTCCAGTCCCCGTGGATAGTAGGGAAGGTGTTGGATAGTAAATTAAATCTATTCCCTATCCTAGAGCGCCCCCCCAGCGCAATTGGTTTGCGTTGTAAAAGTTGCCATGTAAAAGCATTGCGTGGTAAAAGTTGCGTTGTAAAGGATGTTTCCCATAGTGAGTATTGTATAGTACAGTGGTGTACAATCAATAGGGTTAATTGCAGAAGTATAGACAGTAGGCACGTACAGTGAAGTATGTTTTAGTGGAGTGACGCAGAATGTTCTCTTGTAATGTGAAGTAGCACACAGTTGATTGTGGTACAGTGCAGTGGCGTATAGTGCATTTCAGTACAATGGAGTGGTGTAGAGTATAGTAGTGGACACTGGAATAGCGTATACTCCAGCAGTGTACCATCAAGTGGGTCATAGAGGAATAGCATGTAGTGAAATAGCGTAAATTGGAGTAGGGTATAGTGGAATAGCGTTGAGTTGTGAGCAGTACAGTTTAGGGGTGTCCAGTATACTGGCATACACAAAAGTGTAATAGAATACAGTGGTTAACAGTATAATAGTGTAGAGTATAGTGGTGAACATTGCAATGGTGTGCAGTCCAGGTGGGTAGAATAGAGTGGAGTAACATTCAGTGGGTTAGTGTAGAATGTAGTGGTGTATACTGTAGTGTCGTTAAGTGAAGTAGCATACTGTAAATTTGTGTATTGTGGAATGGCGTAAACTAAACAGTTCGACAGTGGAGTGGCATTAATTGAAGTGTGTAAATTGTAAGACATGCAGCGTTAAAGTGTGGTCAAATATCGAAAAAAATATAAAATATATACTATAATGTCTAAATGTGATGGGGGTCCCAAAAGGTGGTTAAATAGAATGCATTTATCTTAGTTCATTTTAAGGTGCATATTGCAAAATCTGTCATCCGGATTTGGTTAAAAATTGGCTGGATTAATAATTATGGTGTGCAAATGCTTATTTTGTGTAGCACAAGTAAGTATTTTATTTTATAACATTTAATTTATTCAAGGCATGTGATATCAGTTTGCATGATATGCTTGCGAAATATGAGTGTATTTGGCACTACCATCATGGTACATAGTGATGCCAAATCATGAGCTGATTGGCTAATGACTGCCTTTGCAAAAGTTCAAGGCACGCTTGCTGTTTTTAGGTACACTTCTCACGTGTTCTGCATTATGCCTTTGAATACATATGTCCACGAGCGCTGGGACGCCCTGTTGCTGGGGTAGCCATGAGCTATACAAAATCACTTAACATAACATAACATATAGTTAAATAGTTGGTTTGATATTTTTGCCCTATCTATTAACACTTTACTAAAGTCGTATTACGTTTTGCAATATATTTATACTTTTCTTTATATATTTGTTTTATAATTAGGAATTTGTGCGGTACTGCTGCTGTGCCACAAAATTATTTTGTAGTGTTTCCAATGGTATTTCTATATTTATGTAGCACTGCAGGGTGTATGGTCTTTTATTTAACTAGCACAGAAATTTTTAGTAAATAAATACCCCACTACTCTGAACCATTTTTTCAGCATATTTAAATATGTTAGAAATTTGAAAATACACTTTAGAATACTATATTAACAAAATATAATGTCTTATAGTGTTCTTCTAAATGAACATTTTTGTGGGTACTGTGGTAATACCGATGTCTTCATAATATAAAAATATATATATATATTAGCTAATATTTTTCCCTACCTATTAAGACTTTGTGGTAACAGGTATTGGAAAAATACCAAACCTAACATTTACCCACATTATAAGGCATAATGTAGGGAACTTTGAGGTGAAAACAAGATGGCTGGCTTTAACTTTTGTACAAGGCAGTAATTAGCCAATCAGCTAATGACTTGTCATCACTTTGTACATCGAGAGTAACGGTGTATTACTGTGGCCACAGATATAACTAAATTAACAACACTTAAAACATATTAAATACTTACCCTACTTATCTGCAGTGTCCCATAACCTTTCTGCACCATAAAAATATAATCCTTCCAAAGTTCGTCAAAATCCGACTGCATTTTTTGCTCTACATGAAATACAAAACTCTATGTAAAGTGACCCACTTTTTTCTTTAGACCCCTTTGACCAAGCAGCATGAAAATTGCACTACTCCTAGAACGAAATGAGGAAAGTAGGTCTGCAAAGTTGTTGGGACATTCATCAAACGGGTGCAAAGTTATTAGGAACAAAATTAAAAAATCCCTATCTACGCCACTCGGTAATATGTGTGTGTGTGTGTGTGCATGCGTGTGTGTATGTGTGTGTGTGTGTGTATATTTATATATACATTTCTCATCAAATTGCCCCTGGTTGAAAACGCTCTCCACAAAAGAGGAATTACAAGAGTTCTTTATTTCAGACAAAACCGTCATTCTTGCATTTTGGAGTTATTCCTTTGCCTTATGCGTTTCAGAGCTCCAGCTCCTTGATCACAGGCATGCTTGCTAGTGCAAGAAAAGGTAATGCTTCTTGCATGTCGTATTGCCCTCCAGTGGGCTTTCTCAGTATAGCCAACTTGTGTTGCATGCTGGAGAATATAGTACCTTTGCCTCAAATTGATTCCTTAAGTAGGATCTGTGTAAAAACACAATTCACATTAATTTGTGTTACCCTCAGTGGGCCTTCAAAATTGCAATTGCCTGTCAAATTACGCTTGTCTTTTGTTCCATAGAAAAACTCAGGACAGTTACAGGCTCTCATGGCCCCCTCTCGACCCCAGGAATCTGTTTTCACGGCTGGACTGTCGTTACACATTTCTCATCAAATTGTCCATGGTTGAAAACGCACTCCACAAAATAAGAATTACAAGAATTCTTTATTTCAGACAAAACCGGCGTTCTTGCATTTTGGAGTCACTCCTTTGCCTTACGCATTTCAGAGCTCCTGCTCCTTCATCACAGGCGTGCTTGCTAGTACACCGTAATGAAGAAAAAGTAATGTTCCTTGCATGTCGATTTTATATATGTTCATCAATGTGTCCCCACTTCAAAGATGCACTCCACAGCAGATAGTAAAAGCAAAAAGCATTTTTAATTCAGAGTTCTTTGTTTGCCGAACACATTTCGGAGCACAGCTCCTTGATCACAGGCTGCCAGGGCGCATACAGACATACTCAAAGGTAAAACTTCTCAGCACATTTCAATTGACCTTTAGTAGATTTTACAGGTGAGTTAACTGGTACATGCTGGGATATGTTGTACCTTCCAGACAGTGTTCTATCTCCTGTAGACTCTGTGCTGCAACACTGAATATGCATTTTAAAATTACCCTCCAGTGCGTCTTTGAAATGGGGACACATTGATGAACACTATATATATATATATATATATTACCTACTGGCGGTCGCCAGTAGGTAGTTATAGTTAGGATCGTTTTCCATAGGAAATCTGCAACATTCTATTGGAAATAACTTTGGCGCCGATTGAGGGATCTGCCTGTAATTTTCCTTAACTTTGCCTCGCTGCGCTCCGCTCCTTCCCTGAAAGTTTCGGGGGGATTCGTCAAGCAGGGGCCGAGATAAAAGGAGGGTCCCAAAACGTGTTTTTCCCATGTTAATTTCCGTAGGGCGGTTGGACTCACTTTTAGCCCGAATGGCTGAATGGTTTCCCACCAAACTTGGCTAAATTGTAGGGACTGGTAGCCCGGTGTGCCTTTGCTATGTCTCAAGACATGTGCTCCAGTGGATTTTGAGTAATTTAGGTTCAAAAAAATATATATATCTATGTCAGCTCACCCGTGAGCTCACCCGTACGCTTATGGTACGCTTACCGTACGCGTACCGTACGCGCACGTACGCGTACCGTACGCGTACCTCTACGTGCGCGAGCTGCATTCTGATTGTCTGTCAACACTCCAAAACAGAAACTGTTGGCAGCCATCTTGTGCCTCTGTAGACTGAGGCACAGGAAAGCAGAAAACAAACATGTAGAACTCAAAAAGGGGGCAGGGTAGAAGCATCCTGACCCCCTAGGCCTGCTCAGGGGGTCCCACAAGGACCCCCAAGGCCCAACAAAAAAAAAACGGAAAGTCGCGGGGTACGCATACCCGTACGCGTACGGTGCGCGTACCTCATTTTTTTAAAAGAAAAAAAAAGATTTGGGGGCCTTGTAGAAACACCCTGACCCCCTAGGGCTGTTCAGGTGGTCCCACAAGGATATTAACATATATAAACTTTATCCGCTAATAGAATTAGCATTTAAAAAACCTTGCGAGTTCACTGAAAAAACCAAAGGTTTCAGGCCTTATATAGTTAGGAATTAGCATTTAAAAAACCTTTGAAATTCATCCATTTTTGGCTTTTCTGAACAGTTTTATATTTTTTTTGTATTTTTTATGGGGAGAAACAAAAAACAGGGAATTGTAAGCGGCTCAACTGGAGCAAAAAAAAATCAGGAAAAAATTAAGGTTTCTTTGGGCATTTGTGGTTATCACCAGCAAGGTTGATGAGTGTAATGCTTTGCTCACCATAAGTAATTGTTTTGCCACAATGTATACAAACAATTTTGTATCCCCCAAACTTTGGTTGTATATTTGGAATCATCTGACTTGCCTCTGGACCCGATGGAGTGGGTTCTTTGGTTGTTGAGGTTCTGGCAGATGATTGGGGTAGGTTTCTGCAGAGTTCTCTCACCTCTGCTGCAGAATAGTTATTGGGGTGCAAACGTTGCATGTGCCGAATCATTGTATGATTCCCAAAGGAATATTATTTTGCAGGGTTCCCCCTGGATAGCACAGCACCACAGATGAGACCGGTCACCTTTGCAGCGTTCACTTTTTTTGCACCCCTTGGGATTTAAAAAAAACTCCCATATAAAAGGTTTGTATGGGGGATTGTCTTCAGGCAAGAACTGCCTACTCCCCTCCCCCTCCTCCTCCTCCTCCTCCTCTTCTTCTTGACCACCAATGTGATGTTGTGGTGGTCCTTGTGGTGGTGGTGGTGGTGGTGCAGATGCTCCAGCTGCTGCTGCTACTGTAGCCATTTCTGTAACAATACAAGCAGGTCTTCCTCACTCAAACAACAAAGTGAGAATGAGGAAAAAAGGTGGGGCTTTCAACATCTGGAAAACAAAACTGTTCTGAACCAATGAAAAGTGTTATTTTCAAGTCACATGACCCGGGCTTTCATCATTTGGAAACCAAAAGTGTTTTGAACCAATGAAAAGTGTTATTTGCAGGTCACATGACCCGACGCGCTTACGTTACGCGCCCCGGGTCGCGCCCGGGGGCGCGTAGCGTGAGCGCGTCGGGTCGTGCTCGGGGGCGTTTACGTAGCGCAATCGTATGCGCTCGGGCGCTTCCGGGTGCGTTTACGCCGTGCATCATAAGACGCATCACGCGGCTACGCGATACGTCACAATGATGTTTTCGTTCGCGGCAATAGCGCTAACGGGACGCTCACCGGTACGCGCAACGGGGCATGGCATTCTGCGCTTACCGGTGAGCGCATCGGTACGCGCCCCGGGAGCGCTCCGGGGCAAAAATAAATAAATAAATAAATAAACATAAAAAAATACTATTACATAATTATACAATATAAAATTCGTTATAAAAAATATTACTTTTCATACCTATAGATATTTGCTATTAAAAAACCTTTGAAATTCACTGAAAAAACATAGGTTTCACACCAGTTATAGTTAGGAATTAGCATTTAAAAAACCTATTAAATTCACTGAAAAAAACATAGGTTTCACACCAGTTATAGTTAGCTGGAAATTTTAACTAGCATAAAACCATTGAAATTCCCACGTTATAGTTAGTTGGATTCACTATAACTTGCGCGTGTAATGCACTGCTGATGACGTCACATATTACATCACTTATGACATGGTCAGTGACATCACTCATGACATCACTGATGACACCATCCAGTGAATGTGTGTCTTTCTGAAAAATAAATATGTTTCATATATGTATATGTAAAAGTTGATGGAAGAATAAATGTTTAAATAAATGTCTAAATGGATGGTTTTTGTTTTTTTAATTGATTGGTTAACTGGCCTATTAAGTGTATCTTAGTGAATACATATATTATATTAGTGAGTAATATTTAAATATATGTATTAGTGTTTCTCTTTGTGTATAAGTGGTTGCATGGGTTGGTGAGTAGCTATGTGTATGTATATGGGTTATTAGATTTTTTTAATATCAGTATGAGTGTGTATATGGTTTGGTGGGTGTATTACTTAGCACATAGATGCATGAATGACTGACTCTCTGTTTCTATGTGTTTTGAAGACAGCATATGTGCAGGAGTGAATGGGTGAATGAGTGTGTATATGTGTGTGTCTTTATCAGTAACTACTTATGTTTTAATCTAGTATATGTGAATGTTGATGTATATAATTGAGTATATGTGAGAGTAAGAGATTGTAAGAGTTCCTGTTTAAATAAGTATGTGTTTCTATAAGTGATTGTTTAAGAGAGTAAATATGTGTATGTTTCCTTAGAAGTAAGGTGGTAGTGTGTGTATAGCTGTATATGCAAATAAATGGATGTTCAATAGTTTATTTGCATGTGTGAGTATGTGTGTGAGTAACTTTTGGATGAGTGTCGGTGTGTAACAGGATGTATAGGTGTATCACTACATATGATGAGTGTGTATATGTATGAGTGACTACATAGAACTGTTGGTGAATGAGTGGATGTGTATATAGATGGTAGAATTACTGAATTGGTTGATGTAACTGATATGGGTATCTCCATTTTTTTGAAAATTTTAGTTTCTATTTTTGAATATGTGTTCAAGGGTTACATTACAGTGAAAGGAGGTCTGTCACTCTGTCACAAGGATGGTGTCATCAGTGATGTCATGAGTGATGTCACTGACCAAGTCATGAGTGTTGTAATATGTGACGTCATCAGCAGTGCATTACACGCGCAAGTTATAGTGAGTACAACTAACTATAACGTGGGAATTTCAATGGTTTTATGTGAGTAAAATTTCCAGCTAACTATAACTGGTGTGAAACCTATGGTTTTTTCAGTGAATATATATATATATATATATATATATATATATATATATATATATATATATATATATATATATATATATATATATATATATATATATAGATAGATAGATAGATAGATAGATAGATAGATAGATAGATAGATAGATAGATAGATATCCACAACAAAGGTTTTGCCCCAAAGGAACCCAAAGGAAGAGAAGCCAGGTAAGTTTATCTTGCCATCTTTTAATGAAAATGTTACAGACAATTGTGGCAGATGACCCGCTTCCCTTCTTTAGCCATTTCAGCCAACTCGTTTCAGGTTTCCCCTTCTTCATGGGCATGCAGGTGTGCAAAATCGAGACAAATGAAGTGCTTCCTCATTATAATCCTAAACCTCCCCACGTGGGCGTGACCACTCCTGGAGCCTTCTGGTTAACGTAGTTTACACTAAGTATGCTTCAAGGAACTTGCCAAGAGTTTGCTTTTTTTCCAATATGTTAAACAAGCACAGGGGGTGAAAGACTCAGTCCCGCAACAGGTGCACTGCCACATTGCGCAATTCATTAGGCAATACCTCCTGTCAAGCTAATGACCCCGTTTGGGATCATCACGGGCCCGCTCGTCTTATTTTTCGTAGCTGAGCAAGCCGCTATTTATCCACAACAAAGGTTCGCCCCAAAGGAAGAGATGCCAGGTAAGTTCATCTTGCCATCGTTTCATGAAAATGCAACAGACACTTGCGGCGGATGACCCTCTTTCCTTCTTTAGCCATTTCAACCAAGGCTTTTCAAATTTCTCCTTCTTCATGGGCATGCAGGTGTGCAAAATCAAGGCAAATGAAGTGCTTCCTCATTATAATCCTGAACCTCCCCTTGTAGGCGTGGCCACTCCTGTAGCCTTTTGGTTCACGTAGTTTGCACTAAATATTGCTGCAAGGAGCTTGCCACGAGTTTGCTTTTCTCAAATATGTTAAACACCACAGTGCGTGAAAGACTCAGTCCCACAACAAAGTGCACTGCCATACTGCGCAATTCATTAGGCAATACCTCCTGCCAAGCTAATGACCCCGTTTGGGATCATCATGGGCCCGCTCCTGCGGTGTGTCATATTCTGCAGCTGGGCAAGCCGCTATTTATCCATAACAAAAGTTCACCCCAAAAAAGAGACACCAGGTAAGTCCATCTTGCCATCTTTTAAGGAAATTGCAACAGACACTTGTGGCGGATGAACAGCTTTTCTTCTTTAGCCATTTCAGCCATGGCGTGGCGGCGTCTTCATTTGGGGCGACCTGTTTTGTGGATGTTTAGCAGCTTGCTAAGCCGCAAAAACACCCCAATTCGAGACATGCAGATCTTGCGAGTGGTACAACCATTTGCACTGGAGCGGCGTGCCGCATTGATGGACATTTTCTAAAAATAGCCCGACTAAGTTTGCAGCTTCTGTCTCACCCACTGGGGTAAAACTTGGCATTATTAATAAGGACGCAGCGGCACCTACTGGGGTAAGACGTTGAGAAACTACAAGTACCAGCATGCCTAGTTGCATACGCCCACTGGGGCGGGTCTTGAAATATTTATCAGGTGTTCTCTTCAAGACTGACTGCTATTTCCTTTTTGCACAGCCCGTGAACAAGAACACTGGATGTTTGAAATGCTTAAGGCTTTTCATTGCTGAACAAAGAGACTGCTACTTTATTGCACTGTGAGGTCCTCAATTAAAAGGTGTTTCAACTCCCCGTGGTGGCATCTTCATTTGGGGTGATCTGTTTTGTGGATGCTTAGTGGCTTGCTCAGCCGCGAAGACACCCTGCTGTGAGCCATGCAGATCCTGCGAGTGGTACAAGCATTTGCACTGGAACTGGGAGCCGCATTGATGGGCATTTTTTTTAAAAACAGCCCACTAAGTTTGCAGCTTCTGTCTCACCCACTGGGGTAAAACTTGGCATTATTAATATGGATGGAGTGGCACCCACTGGGGTAAGACTTTAAGAAACTAAAAAACAGCATGCCTAGTTGCATATGCCCACTGGGGTGGGTCTTGAAATATTTATCAGGTGTTCTCTTAAAGACTGACTGCTATTTCCTTTTTACACAGTCCGTGAACAAGAACACTATATGTTTGAAATGCTTAGGGCATTTAATTGCTGAACGAAGAGACTGCTACTTTATTGCACTGTGAGGTCCTCAATTAAAAGGTGTTTCAACTACCCGTGGTGGCGTCTTCATTTGGGGTGACCTGTTTTGTGGATGCTTAGTGGCTTGCTCAGCCGCGAAGACACCCTGCTGCGAGCCATGCAGATCCTACGAGTGAGAAGCATTTGCACTGGAACTGGGAGCCGCATTGATGGGCATTTTTTTAAAAAACAGCCCACTAAGTTTGCAGCTTCTGTCTCACCCACTGGGGTAAAACTTGGCATTATTAATAAGGACGCAGCAGCACCCACTGGGGTAAGATGTTAAGAAACTACAAGTATCAGCATGCCTAGTCGCATACGCCCACTGGGGTGGGCCTTGAAATATTTATCAAGTGTTCTCTTAAATACTGACTGCTATTTCCTTTTTGCACAGCCCGTGAACAAGAACACTGGATGTTTGAAATGCGTAGGGCATTTCATTCCTGAAGGAAGGGACTGCTACTTTGTTGCACTGTGAGGTCCTCAATTAAAAGGTGTTTCAACTCCCCGTGGTGGCATCTTTATTTGGGGCAACCTGTTTTGTGTGTGTATATATATATATATATATATATATATACATATATACATATATATATATATATATATATATATATATATATATATATGTATAAGCTCCCTTTTGTTGCACCTCGTTCAAAATCACTCACGGGTAGGTGCGTGAATGTGGTGTTGCTCGCTACAATATTTCGTCGCTCAAATTCTCTCACTTGGAAGAAGAAACCAGCACTCACGAGAGACGTTTCAGGTCTTGTTTATTCCTAATCAAACAGACGCATTTCGGCGATGCCTTCCTCGGTGTTTACCGACACGCCGGGAGGCCGCCATTTTATCCTCATTACCATTCAATTCAGTGTTACAGAGAAGGGACTATGCCGCAGTACCAACATACTCGCCATTTTCTAATATCTGTATGGCCACAGGTAAAATACTGGACTGGACTGTTCGCATGAGGCACAGGGTCAGACTGATTTGCATATAGCCATATCGGAACTGGGGTGGCAGAGTGGGCTAAAGAACGGTGATGGATCAAACCCAGATCTTTTGACTGGGTGTGAGTGTTTGATTGGTTCAGATGCTCCGTCCATCACCACCCCATTTTGTACCGCTTTGGCCGCCATAAGTGTGGCAGGGTATGCTCAGACGTGAGTCCCTTGCTCTGAGGCACTGACGAAGGCAAATTGTTGTTGCCGAAATGCATTTGCCATACAAGAAATAAAGCGGCTTCCAAAGTGTTCCCCGTGGTGGTCTCCGCTCATTTTCGTTTGAAAAGGAGTTTTGGTGGATAATTTCTGTGTCAGCCAGCGACACAGTACGTAGATCCCCGCCTCACAAGTGGCCCTGTCATCACTGGCGTTCAGCTGCATCCGCAGCTTCAAAATGGTTCCAAGGGATTGGATGGACGGGGCACGCCAGGGTCTCCGGTGAAATTGGAAGGAGGACATGCAGTTATTAACTGCCGTGGCTTGTATTTACATTGCTGCCCATCCACTTGATATTCGAATCGGACTCCATGGCTGAGGCAGCTCGGGGACCGGAGGAGACTGTTTGACTTTCTCAACAAGCAGTAAAATGTGGGTTCCCTTGCATCACAAACTGTCCTACAGGCCCCCCATGAATCACTTACCTGGTTGCATTGAAGCATTCTGGGAGCTGTGGTCCTCGAACACACAGTGGACTACAGGTGCTCAAGCATTCACGGGGGCGGAGTGTGCCCTATGACCTATAAGAGGGCGGCAGGACGAGAGGTTGTGTTATGGGAAGCCTCCTGAACTCTGAGGCACTGACGAAGGCAAATTGTTGTTGCCGAAATGCATTTGCCATACAAGAAATAAAACGGCTTCCAAAGTGTTCCCCGTGGTGGTCTCCGCTCATTTTCGTTTGAAAAGGAGTTTTGGTGGATAATTTCTGTGTCAGCCAGCAACACAGTACGTAGATCCCCGCCTCACAAGTGGCCCTGTCATCACTGGCGTTCAGCTGCATCCGCAGCTTCAAAATGGTTCCAAGGGATTGGATGGACGGGGCACGCCAGGGTCTCCGGTGAAATTGGAAGGAGGACATGCAGTTATTAACTGCGGTGGCTTGTATTTACATTGCTGCCCATCCACTTGATATTCGAATCGGACTCCATGGCTGAGGCGGTTCGGGGACCGGAGGAGGCTGTTTGACTTTCTCAACAAGCAGGAAAACTTGGGTTCCCTTGCATCACGAACTATCCTACAGGCCCCCCATGTATCACTTATCTGGTTGCATTGAAGCATTCTGGGAGCTGTGGTCCTCGAACACACAGTGGACTACAGGTGCACAAGCATTCACGGGAGCGGAGTGTGCCCTCTGACCCATAAGAGGGCAGCAGGATGAGAGGTCATGTTATGGGAAGCCTCCTGAACTCTGAGGCACTGATGAAGGCAAATTGTTGTTGCCGAAATGCATTTGCCATACAAGAAATAAAACGGCTTCCAAAGCGTTCCCCGTGGTGGTCTCCGCTCATTTTCGTTTGAAAAGGAGTTTTGGTGGATATAGATATATATATATATATAGATATAGATATATATATATATATATATATATATATATATATATAGATATAGAGATATATATATATGTATAAGCTCCCTTTTGTTGCACCTCGTGCAAAATCACTCACGGGTAGGTGCGTGAACCTGGTGTTGCTCGCTACAATATTTCGTCGCTCAAATTTTCTCACTTGGAAGAAGAAACCAGCACTCACGAGAGACTTTTCAGGTCTTGTTTATTCCAAATCAAACAGAAGCGTTTCGGCGATGCCTTCCTCGATGTTTACCGACACGCCGGGAGGCCGCCATTTTATCCTCATTACCATTCAATTCAGTGTTACAGAGAAGGGACTATGCCGCAGTACCAACATACTCACCATTTTCTAATATCTGTATGGCCACAGGTAAAATACTGGACTGGACTGTTCCCATGAGGCACAGGGTCAGACTGATTTGCATATAGCCATGTCGGAACTGGGGTGGCAGAGTGGGCTAAAGAACGGTGATGGATCAAACCCAGATCTTTTGACTGGGTGTGAGTGTTTGATTGGTTCAGATGCTCCGTCCATCACCACCCCCTTTTGTACCACAGGTAAAATACAGCACTTGGTTCAACTACATTGCTCACCATTATATTCATACGTTCATCATAATTTAGAACTTTGTTATAAAATGGCAGTCACATTTTGGCGCCTCAAACCATTCAACAATTTTACACAGTACATTTTGTGAATTCATTTAATTACAATTAATTACCAAGCGTCAATACTCGGCTAGATTTGCCCTCGTAATAAAGCTCTGTATAGCCCGATTCCACATTTATCGAGTATGTTGTGCCGTGAATCGGCTAATAGTCCTTCCTCTCTTTCTCACCGGGATCGTACACTCAGAGCCATCATACGAATGCCATCTTTTGATTGGCTGTTTCACCTTGTGTATCAGTGACATTCTTTAACTAAAGCAAATTTTTCATTGGTACAGCTTTTAGATCATCATGCCGTGGATCGGCTAAAGTTCCTTTACCCCTATACACTTAATCATTTCTAAGCATATTCAACTCAGAAAATTCATTCACACAAAATAATCGAATTCTTCTGCTTCCACTTCGTATGCCCTGTAGGTTACCCATGTGGTAAGTGTAAAGCCTGTTCAAACAGCAAAAGGGTTTGAAATTACAGCATTCCAAACGTGAAATTGAAAAAATCCATCAAAAAGTTTTTAACTTGCACTACATCATATGCTCTATACTGCCTAACATGCCAATGCGGCTTATGTTATATAGGTAGTACTGTACATCCATTGAAAATCCGGATTCTCGAGCACCGAAGAGCAATTGCAAAAAATGACGTGACATACCCTGTGGCAAGGCATTTTGCTGAAAAACATGCAAGCAATAGAAACCTGCTGAGTTTTTATGGTCTAAACTTTGTCCCAGAGAGTATAAGAGGTGGAGACAGACTTAAAAACTGTTTTTCCGGTGTACAGCACGGGAAAAAGGGACAGTAAGTTTGGATGGATTATTACGGTTCGTCGTCTTACACGACCCGCTGTCGAAAGTGGCAGGGTCATGGAGCTGCTCGTGGCTGTTGAGCCTAACGACTTAGATATATATATGTATATATATATATATCCACAAACAAAATCCACTCTTTATCACTGCCAGCTGGTCAGCGCAAGGAACACAGGATACGGACTCCAATAAATTTGTGG